>NC_045702.1:30788264-31445764 GCF_009834535.1 Camelus ferus
ACATTGGAAAGAAAAAAAGAACTATTTAAACTAAACACTTAAAAATATTCTGTCTACTTTTTAGCTTTTATAACAGACTTATAAAGCCAGAAAAATCAGGAAACTCCTTGTTAAAGATGTAAGAACATATAGAACATACTTTTTTTTCAACATTCAGAGCTTAAAGAGCTAGTCTGTATAAATGGACTTTAATAAAAGAATCATTTGTTTCTGTTTTCTCCATATTTTCGTGTCGGAACATAAGGGGAGGGAAGAGATTACACTTATCTTTTGCACATGGCTCCTCATAGCGTTCTCCAGATGTGCCTCATCTCTTGTAAAGGTATATTCTTATTCATAAGAACACAGTTTGATACTGCATGAACAAAAGGCAATATAGGATTTAAATGATGCTGGGGTGCCATGACTTTTCCAAAGTAAACATTCGAAGTAGAATTGGGAAAAAATTCAACAGAAAATTCCAAGAAATCAGTAACAAACCTTGCAAGATGATCTCTCAGTTTTTGAGAACACATCCACATGCAAGTTGAGTTCATCCAGGAAAGAAATTGATTTTAGTATTTTTGCAGAAGAACTCCAAGTCATTGCTGCTTTGAAGAGTTTACTATCTCTTTCAGTCCCTTGTTTATTCTCCCTCACACATACTGCTAAGAAGCTGGGATAGAATTAGAAAAATATTGTCCTTTGTAACTTTAATAACTCTGTTTTTTTCAGAGTAAACATCACCATCTCTAGTTTTGCTCACACAGAGACTCAGAATCTTGCTTCATAATCAAGGAAGGTCTAAACTAGCCAAATCTTTCTTACCATGTCTGTGGTGGTTTTGGAATTTGTGCCTTTATAAACACTACGTAAGTTTGATAAGAATGATTGAACCCAAACCACGAAATGAGCACAATACGAATTTGATTTGACAGTTAACTTATGCATAATACACATTCTTTGAGCTGTGTTCCTGAAATAATTACTAATACTCTCCTCGATAAAGAATTGATGACAACTTTCAGCTTTATCTTGTGTGTTTGTGTGTGTGTGTGTGTGTGTACTCATGTATGGTCTCTATTCTAGTGCAAACCAGATTTGAGTTTTGCTGTCCATTTTCTGTGTTCTGTTATCTTTGGCCACAATGATCAGCTGCTTTCTTCTAAAAGGGCACTAACACTATTTGCAGAAAGATTTTTAATCAAGATTGAAGTAGTTGATGAAAGTTTCATTTCAAATTAGGCATTTATGAATGACCTCGGGGTGGGCCTCCAGGAAGATTGGACCAAATCCAAAACTCCTTGAAGGCACATCAGAAGTAAGGAGCTGGAGAAACAAGATGAAAACTCCCAAGTTTTAAGAATTAGGGATGGGCTTATAAATAAGAAATGAAGCCAGGATGTGTTGATAAGGTGGGAAGGGAATTGGCCCAGGCCATGTGCCCATCTCTAAACCAGTTATTGTGCGGAGATGGAAGCAGGGCTCTGAGTGCCCACATCTGGCCCATGTCCACACCTGGAAACCAGGAAGTGTGGTCAGACCCATCTAAACCACTGGACCTGAGTCAAGGAAAAGACAAAGCTTTTGATTCTGTTCCCAGTAGACTGAATGGTAAATAAGACAGTGTATGTCCGTGACAACCATAATCTAGCTTTTGAAACTTGAGCATCTTGTCTAATTGTTCTGAGCCTCAGTTTTTTTAGCTATAAAATCAGAACAATCAGACGTTCCTAGAAGTTGAGAAGGGGAGGTAATTTATGTAAGCTGATTCTCAAGCATTGAACATATAAAATAAGAAAATAAACTTAGTAAGTGACTGCTTAAGAGCATGCTTATACTAAATCAAATATGCTGTATGTGTATATTATGTCAGTGTTCTTATATTCACAGTTATTTTTTTAGAGATGTGTTTGGGAAAAAAAATTTAGTCCACAATGTAAATAGTTAATTGTCTCTAGGTAGAAAGCTAATGGAAATAAGTCTTTCTTCAGGTTTTCTGTTTTCCAGATTGTCTTTAATAGATCTATCCTTCTTTGTGATGTGAAATAAATACTTTTAAAATAAAATAGCAAAAATGTGTTGTTGTTATTATTAATACTGAAAATATATTTTTCAACATATATTTAAGTTCAAGAATTCTTCCTCACAATTCACTAGGTACAAAGGATGTTGGACCACCAATGTAATATACCCATTTAGTTGTTTATTGTCATTTTCTTTATATCAGCGTAAATGGGCCTATTCAGTTAAAATGTTTATACTAAGTATATGAGGAAGACCAGCTGCCTTTAAAGAGTGACTAGTAGATTTCATGAAAAGTATGTAATGCAATTATTACTTCTTTAAATAGAAACCCAGTGTCTAAAATCATAATAAAATTGTCCTTTAATATTTATGCTACTAAGTGATTCTGTGTTGGGTTGAGTTCAAGGAAGTTTATAACCAAAGATATCAATAGGAGCTAACAACAGTATCATTTATCTGGCTATACCTGTAGCATCGCTGTTGTACTTTGTGTGTGTGTGTGTGTGTACGTATGCAGACACATGTGAACACACATAACACACCTATATTGAAATCCTTTTATGAAACCTGCTTTAATCAATGGTATCTTCATAACTGTGCTTTGCGAAATTGTAACCTTATCACACACCGATGTACCTCTTGCTATAAGAATTCCCACCAAGGCTAAATAGATTTTATTCATTAAGGTTTGATAGTATAAGGATAATAATAATAAGTCAAAGAAAAAATAAACAGTGGAGAAATACCACCAAGGTTCTTATAGTTTAAAGGAGGATATAGGACTGAAAAGAAAAATGCAAGAAATGTAACTGCTATTATGGAAATATGTATCAAGTACAGTGAGAACACAGGAGAAAGACTTGCTAAGCCTGCCATGGAGAGAGAAAAAGGGAAGCTACAGAGGTGATAGCATTTGAAGGGAGTCTTAGAAGCTGAGTTAGAACCTACTGTCAATCAAGTGAACAAGGAAAAGGGGCAGCATAACAGAGTCCAGTGTAGCAGAGGAGTCACATGCTGCAGGGGCAAAGGTGATGTTTAGGTTGTATATTGATGGTCAGCTTTTTTTTTTTTTTAATTTTTCGTTTTTAAATAATTACAGATTCATAGGCAGTTATGAAAAAAATGTATAGGAAGGTCCTGTGCACCTCATACCCACCCTCCCCCAATGTTAGCATCTTGTCTGTTACAGTAAATATCAACACTGTGAAATTGGCATTGGTATAATTTGCAGATCTTGTTGAGATTTGACAAGTCATCCATACACTCGTGTGTGTGTATGTGTGAGTGTGTGTATGGAGTGGTTCTAATCGTTTATCACGTGTATGACTCCTGCAGTAATACAAATTCAAAACTGTCCCATCACCACAAAGTTCCTTTATGCTAACCATTTATATCTCCCATCAGCTCCCAAACTTCTACTCTCTACCCCATACTCCCCTCAAACTCTAATCTGTCAACCACTAATCTGCTCTCTACCTCTCTAATTACATTATTTCAAGAATATTATGTAAATGTAATCACAGAGAATGTCACTTTTTGAGATTGGCTTTTTTCCACGCGACGTGATTATCCAGAGATTGATCCAGGTTGTTGGATGTATCGTTTGTTCCATTTTATTGCTGAGTGGTACTCCCTGGTATGAGTGTCCCGAAGTTTGTTTAACCTTTCACTCACTGAAGGACACTTGGATTTCCCCCAGTTTTTGAACTATTATGAATATTCCCATACATGTTTTTTCTGGACCATGAGTTTTACTTTTTCTGAGATAAATGCCTAAGAGTGCTTGGTTGTGTGGTAAATGCATTCTGAATATTAATGAAAATTGCCAAACTATTTTCCTGAATGGTTGTGTGACCTTACATTCCTGTCAGCAACTTATGAATAATTGACATTTTAAAAAAATGTATAGTTACATCTCTATTTTAGGTTACTTTCCATGTGTTAAAAAGTATCAGCTTTTATAATATGATATATATAGTTTCCTTTAAATATAAATATATTAAAATGAAAAATGAGCTGGCTAAGATCAATATAAACAATATAGCTTTGGATTTTTGTTTTGGATATGGCAAAAATAAGCAGGTGGTACAGGAAGAAGGGAAGTTTGGGAAACTGACATGGGGGGTTAGGACCTATACTTTGATTATTAAATATTAGATAGCTTTGGTTTCAAGTCTTGTTCCATCACTAACTAGCTCTGATTCAGTTTCTTTGGTATATTTTACTAGTCATATTAATAAAATAAGTAAATTTAGTAGTAATTAATAACAACATGATTGTTGAGAAAATTACTGAGACAATATATGTCACATACATAGCCTTTGCTCAGAGTGTTGTAAATCTCTTATCTGTTTCTGTAGAGAGCCATTGTCCAGGCTAAGTAGACATGCGACCATAGTATGCAGAGATCATAGAGCAATCCATAACATACGGATGGAACTAAAAAGAAAGTTTAGTGGTGCTAAAATGTAAAGTTGAAAAGGGACATACTGCCTAGTATATAGAGATTAACAGTAGCAGTAGACTTACCCATAATATGGAAATAACCCCTCCTATTTATTCTTCACAAGGTAATAAGTATCAGTTCATAGAACAAAGTTAAAGGAACTCTCTTCAAAGTCACAAAAATGAAACCTAACCATTTGTGATGTGAAGTTTGATATTCTTGTTTCTTAGTTTTCAGCTGGAGTCTCCCCTTTTGACTCCAGACACTCAAAAGCAGACTGTTGGGTTAATTGAGAGGAAAGGACTTGGATGAGTCAGAACCCAGACTTCAAGAAGGCATCTTAACTACTTCGCTAATTGTGTCATTCCATCAAATTACTTAATCTCTCTAACCATCTATATTCTGTGTAAAATAGACTTAATATTTTCTCTGAGGACTTCTGAGAATTAAATGAGATAATATCTTCATGACTCCTGACACACAGTTAGAACTCACTGAGCAGTAGCTGTTTTTATTTTGGGGGTTTGAAAAATGTTTCTTCATTTTTAGTCTGGGGTTAAGTCAAACTCACTTATGGGTAGAACTGACTTTGTTGATCTGAACTGAAGCTTCCTTTTTGCAAACATTGTCAAATGGAGTTTCTTAAGAGAGTCCTTAGAGGGATGTGCGTGAGGTTAGAGGGGGTGGGAGGTGTCCTGTGTGCCTGTCTATGTAAACTGTTTATTTCAAACACTCACTACTCATTCATTCACTCACTCATTCAGTAAATGAGGACAATAGCCTTAGAAGCTGAGGAGTAAGATCCTCAACATGTCCTTGTTCACCAGAAGCATCCCACTCAGCCATAGATGCTTAGTATTGCACAGCTGACTCATTTGAGCCACTTTCTTGGGTTTTTTTTTTTTTTTACATTTTTTATTGAGTTATAGTCATTTTAAAATGTTGTGTCAAATTCCAGTGTAGAGCACAATTTTTCAGTTATACATGAACATACATACATTCATTGTCACATTCTCTTTCACTGTATGCCACCACAAGATCCTATATATATTTCCCTGTGCTACACAGTACAATCTTGTTTATCTGTTCTACATTTTGAAATCCCAGTCCCTTCCCACCCCCCCATCCCCCTGGCAACCACAAGTTTGTATTCTATGTCTATGAGTCTGTTTCTGTTTTGTATTTTTGTTTTTGTTTTTTGTTTGTTTGTTTGTTTTTTGATTCCACATATGAGCGATCTCATACGGTATTTTTCTTTCTCTTTCTGGCTTGCTTCACTTAGAATGACATTCTCAAGGAACATCCATGTTGCTGCAAATGGCATTATGTTGTCAGTTTTTATGGCTGAATAGTATTCCATTGTATAAATATACCACCTCTTCTTTATCCAGTCATCTGTTGATGGACATTTAGGCTGTTTCCATGTCTTGGCTATTGTAAATACTCCTGCTATGAACATTGGGGTGCAGGTGTCATTTTGAAGTAGGGTGCCTTCTGGATATATGCCCAGGAGTGGGATTCCTGGGTCATATGGTAAGTCTATTCCTAGTCTTTTGAGGAATCTCCATACTGTTTTCCACAGTGGCTACACCAAACTGCATTCCCACCAGCAGTGTAGGAGGGTTCCCTTTTCTCCACAGCCTCTCCAGCGTTTGTCATTTGTGGACTTTTGAATAATGGCCATTCTGACTGGTGTGAAGTGATACCTGATTGTAGTTTTGATTTGCATTTCTCTGATAATTAGTGATATTGAGCATTTTTTCATGTGTGTATTGATCATTTGTATTTCTTCCTTGGAGAATTGCTTGTTTAGGTCTTCTGCCCATTTTTGGATTAGATTGTTTGTTTTTTTCTTATTAAATCATGTGAGCTGCTTATATATTCTGGAGATCAAGCCTTTGTCAGTTTCATTTGCAAAAATTTTCTCCCATTCCATAGGTTGTCGTTTTGCTTTACTTATGGTTTCCTTTGCTGTGCAGAAGCTTGTAATTTTCATTAGGTCTCATTTGTTTATTCTTGCTTTTATTTCTATTGCTTGGGTAGACTGTTCTAGGAGAGTATTTTTGAGATGTATGTCAGATAATGTTTTGCTTATATTTTCTTCTAGGAGGTTTATTGTATCTTGTCTTATGTTTAAGTCTTTGATCCATTTTGAGTTTATTTTTGTATATGGTATAAGGGAGTGTTCTAGCTTCATTGATTTACATGCTGCTGTCCAGTTTTCCCAACACCATTTGCTGAAGAGACTGTTTTTATTCCATTGTATATTCTTGCCTCATTTGTCAAAGATTAGTTGACCAAAAGTTTGTGGGTTCATTTCTGTGCTCTCTATTCTGTTCCATTGGTCCATATGTCTATTTTTGTACCAATACCATGCTGTCTTGATTACTATAGCTCTGTAGTATTGTCTGAAGTCTGGGAGAGTTATTCCTCCAGCCTCTTTCTTTTTCTTCAGTAATACTTTGGCAATTCTAGGTCTTTTGTGGTTCCATATAAATTTTATTATGATTTGTTCTAGTTCTGTGAAATATGTCCTGGGTAATTTGATAGGGATTGCATTAAATCTGTAGATTGCCTTGGGCAGTGTGTCCATTTTAACAATATTGATTCTTCCAATCCAAGAGCATGGGCTATCTTTCCATTTTTTTAAGTCTTCTTTAATTTCCTTCATCAGTATTTTATAGTTTTCCATGTATAAGTCTTTCACCTCCTTGGTTAGATTTACTCCTAGATATTTTATTACTTTGGGTGCTATTTTAAAGGGGATTGTTTCTTTACTTTCTTTTTCTGTTGATTCATCATTAGTGTAAAGAAATGCAATGATTTTTGAACATTAATCTTGTAACCTGCTACCTTGCTGAATTCTTCAATTATTTCTAGTAGTTTTTGTGTGGACCTTACAGTGTTTTCTATATATAGTATCATGTCATCTGCATATAGTGACACTTTTACCTCTTCTTTTCCAATTTGGATCCCTTTTATTTCTCTCTCTTGCTTGATGGCTGTGGCTAGGACTTCCAAGACTATGTTGAATAGGAGTGGTGATAGTGGGCAGCCTTGTCTTGTCCCAGATTTTAGTGGGAAGCTTTTGAGTTTTTCACCATTGAGTACTATGCTGGCTGTAGGTTTGTCATGTATGGCTTTTATTATGTTGAGATATATTCCCTCTATACCCACTTTGGTGAGAGTTTTATCATAAATGGGTGTTGAATTTTATCAAAAGCTTTTTCTGCATCTATTGAGATGATCTTGTGGTTTTTGTCCTTTCTCTTATTGATGTGATGTATTACGTTGATTGATTTGCATATGTTGAACCATCCTTGTGTCCCTGGGATAAACCCAACTTGGTCCCCACTTTTTTATGTGCTATTGGATTCTATTTGCTAGTATTTTGGTAAGAATTTTTGCATCTATGTTCATCAGTGATATTGGTCTGTAATTCCCTTATTTGGTGGTATTTTTGCCTGGTTTTGGCATCAGGGTGATGGTGGCTTCGCAGAATGAGTTTGGGAGTATTCCCTCTTTTTAAATCTTCTGGAAGAGTTTGAGAAGGACTGGTATGAGTTCTTCTTTGTATGTTTGGTGAATTCCCTGGTGAAGCCATCCGGTCCTGGACTCTTATTTGTAGGGAGGTTTTTTATTGCCAGTTCGGTTTCATTTCTAGTGATCAGTTTGTACAAGTGGTCAGTTTCTTCTTGATTCAGTCTTGGTGGACTGTATGTTTCCAGAAACTTGTCCACCTCCTCTAGGTTATCCATTTTGGTTCCATAAGTTTTTCATAATATTCTCATATGATATTCTGTATTTCTATGTTATTTGTTGTAATTTCTCCATTTTCCTTTCTTGAGCCACTTTCTTGATACTGAAGGGAGTGATCAGTCATTGGGTTTGGACACAGAGTAAAAGGGAAGGTTGCAGAGTGAGGGACACTTGTACTTACTCATAGAGACACTGGAGAGAAAATTTGCTTTAGTTTTCCTACTAATAACCTTCACAGAGATAGGGAGGATTGGTGATAGTGGTGCTTTGTTTTGGTCCATCACAGCAGTCATAAGGAATATCAGCTAGCCTTTTCAATTTTGAGAGACTTTATAATGTTAGTAGGAAAGAATGTTTAAAAGAAGCTCAGCAGGATAATGGGGTCTCTCTTATCCCCTTTTAAATTGTGGATTCCCTCCTTATAATTGGTAGGAAATTTACTGACAGTAAGATGGACTAGAAAAGAAAAATGGTCAATAAAATAAACAGGTCATCAGAAATATTTGAGACTACATGTTGGAAGTTGTTAAGGTTTACTTCTTATAGAGTATTTGTCTTTGCAGCATTTAAATTTTATTTGATGCAGTAATTATGGGTACAGTACTATGAACTGTAGATTTAATAGAGAATAGCCTTATAATTACAATATCACCATGTATTTCTTACTACATAATTAAATGGACAACAGCATTTCAGGAAAGATTTGAATTCACAATGAAATTTTCTAAATTGGCATAATACCTTGGCATTATTAAAGCATTTTGTTTTTATTTTATTTTAAAGTTTTAACTGGATGATATACTAGAGTGAATGCTTCTTATGATTTTTAAAATGATTTTTGCAACATTAACTTTTATAATATGAAACATAATTAAGACAATGAACATAAGAAATGGTATCTATCCCCCAGATTATGGTGCTCACTCTCCTTGGTCCCTGCCCCACTTTTCTTACCATTCTCTTTTTGCCTTGCTTTTCATTTGCCTTTACTTGGAGGATCTTTCTAAATAGGTTATTTTTGTCTATTTAGAGCCAACATTCCAAGGGATATCCCTGTTCTTCCCAATAAACTAAACTGCCTTGTTTTCAAAGATTTATAAACTAATTGGACTCAAGGTAGGATCATTATTTCTCCTAGAAGAGTATCCATGTTTGTAGAAGAATTTTGACTAAATTTTCAAAAAAATATATTTTACACAAGTAGAATGCTGCATTTGGGGACAGAAAACCTGTGTTTTAGCCTCAGCTCTGCCTCTTGAAAAATTTGCAGAATGGGCAAATCACATACTTGCTTTGACACTCAGTTCCCTCCTCTGAAAAATGGGCATGATAATTTTGACCACTTAGTATGGTCACTATGAGGATTAAGTGACACGATGGAAGCAAAAATGACTTTAAAACTATGAAACATTGTGCAAAATAAAGTATTTCTTTTAACGTCAAAATTAATCTTGGAAGAATTGATGTCTTTTCACTTATGTGACATGTTTATATAAATCTTAAATATAAAATTTAAATATAAATATATGCAACTTCTATTTTTCAAGAACCACTACTCCAGATTGTGAGAAAAATTTATAGCTGATTCTTCATTGTTTTAAATCAGATCATGATAATTATTTTAAACATATAAATATTATAAAATGTGAAATATTGGGCTGTGAGGCTTGATATAGGGTAACATTTCTTGTGCATTTATTCTATAAAAATGTATTTTAAGTTCAAGTTTTCTTCAAATAATTTAATATTTCTAAAGTTATAGTATGCATTGCTATAATGAGTATTTTTAAATTTTTAGATGACTGATATTACCTAGACAAATGCCATTCATGTAAAGGAAGCAAAAACATTGTCAGATATTCAAAGAATGAGGAAATTAATTAGAATTGGATGCACAAAGATAGATGAAATAAAGCAAGAAGCAAATATAAAAGAGAGAATATTGGGGATGTAACACTTTGGTGAATTTAATAAGAATTGAAATATAGATTGTCTAAATTGTTTCTAATTGGAGACAACATCAAATTCATGGTAAAATGACACTTGAAATAGAAGTCATATAATAAAAATCAATAACAATAATAATTGTGATCCATAACCTCTGATCATATTAGTAAAGATTTGCTGACCTGACAGTAGAAGTGTAAAATATTTCTAAATTTTGCATGTTGCATATGGAGAAATCAGAAGTTATTTGAATCAAAAAACAAGACAGTTATTTGTCAAATTAGAGTAAAAATTAAAAGTGAAGAAAACACTTCTTGAGGCAAAAGGGAAAATAAAATTATGCTCAACCATATTCAATATATACTCTGAAAAAAGAGTATTAAATATTCAAAGTTAAAAATGTTAAAAAGTTAATAGAAATCCTAATGAATAATACTTTTAAAAGATATTTTAAAATTCAAATTGAAAAATGAGAGTAACTGAAAAAACAGTGAAAGTAGGTCAGATACAGAGAAACAAAATAAAGAGGGAGGAAACAATACAGAAGTCAGATAAAACAGAATTTAAAGTAAAAACCATAAAAAGAGACAACATGGTCATTTTGTATTTGATAAAAGGTGCAGCTCACTTTTAGGCAGTCCTTATAATAGTTGAGTGTTTATGTAACAAAAAGAATGCCAACTAATTATATAAATGAAAAGAGGTTAGAAATGGAAGAAGAAATAGAAAATAAATATTAGTAGCTGCTGTTTATCACCATCTTTCTAGGACAAATCAGGTAACAAAAAGCAAGTGAGTGTGTCAGAGATACCAAGCTAATTGCCAGCATGCTGTTTACTCATATGCAGGGCAGATGAATCCATAGATTGATTTTATCCAACCAAGGGGAAAACAGGTTTGATAGAAGAGAAAGTGGAGAAAGGGAGGAAAAACGAACCACAGCTAATAGGAGAACAGTTTTCAGTTTCCACGTATTTGGAGTAAGTGATTAGTGGTCAGTTAAAAGGCAGTGTGTCTGGCCCATCTGTTCTTCTGCAGACCAACTAAGCAGTACCAGAGAAAACGGTTTTCAGTTGGTTATGGATTCCTTAGAAGACCTCACATGTCTATTATTGTCTTTGTGACAAGCTGCCTCCATGGAAGCTCTGCTAGAACCCTTTCTAAAATATCTCTGCTTTAGTTCCATCGGATCTTCACTATTTCCCTGCTCAGTACTACTCAGGTATAATCATGATTTGTCAAAATACGTATGTATATAAAATGCATGCAAAATCTATGAAATAAAATACTTCAAATTGTTAAGACAGATGGTTCTGGTGGCATTACTAAATGTGATTTTTATTCTCTTTGTAAACTTTTCCCCATTTTTCCAAATCAAAGAAGTTTGTATTAGTTTTATAATCAAAAACCTAAAATTTTTATTTTTAAAAACAGTAATTGATCCCAATCATTGAGCAACCAAGGGCTTTATGTATGTTACTTCTTTCAGTCCTTCAGCAAAACCCAATATAGTTCATTCCCTCATTTAGAGACAAAGAAATTGATACTGAGAGAGGAGAACTGATTTATCCAAGGATCCACTGGTTCTATTATTTTGATTCACTAAAAATTAGTAACATGTCCCCTCTCACCACTCGTATTCAACAGTGTACTGGGGGATCTACCCAAGAATAGAATATGAAGGTATACGGATTGGGAAGGAAGACATAAATCTGTCTTTGTCCTCAGAGGACATGATCACCTATGTAGACAGTCAGGAAAAAAAAAAAAAAAACCCAAAACTCCTGGAACTAATAAGTAATTATAGCAAGGTGTCAGGAGACAATATTAATATGCAGAAGTCAGTTGGTTTCTCAAATACCAGCAGTGGATGAGGAATTTGAAATTAGAAGCACAAAACAATTCATATTATCATTTCCCAAAATGAAATACATGGGTGTAAATACATACAAAATCTATAGGAAAACTGTGAAACTCTGATGACTGAAAGCAAAGAATTATATAAATGCAGAAATATTTCACATTCATGGTAAGAAGACTCAATATTGTCAAGATGTCAATTCTTCCTAGCTTGACCTATCTATTTTATTCAAACCCAATCAAAATTCGAGCAAGTTAATTTGTGGATATTAAGAAACTGATTGTAAAGTACATATGGAGAGGCAAAAGAGCCAGAATAATCAACACAATATTGAAGGAAAAGAACAAAGTTGGAAGACTGACATGACCCGACTTCAAGACTTACTATAAAGTTATAGTGCTGTATAATTCCACCTATATGACATTCTGGAAAAGGCAAAACTATTGCAAGAGTGAAAAAACTGATGGTTGCCAGGGTTTGGAGTGTGGAGGATGAATGAGTAGAACATAGATGATTTTTAGGGCAGTAAAAATACTCTGCATATTACTATAATGATGTATTTAAATATTTATCATTATCTGCTCGCCCAAATCCATAGAATACACAATGCCAAAGATGAACCCTAAGGTAAACTGTGGACTTTGGATGGTTATGATATATCAGTGTAGGTTCATCAGCTATAACAAGTGTACCAGCCATAACAAGTGTACCAGCCATGGGAGATATGAATAGTGGGGGACTCTGCATTTTGGAGGGGCACAATGTATATGGGAAATCTCTGTACCTTCTCCTCCATTTGCTATGAACCTGTTCTAAAAAAGAAAGCATTAATTTAAAATAAACCAGTTGGGGTGGGAAAGTATCAGCAAGTGACTAGCAACCAAGATTAGAAGCTCAAGAAAGAATGATTGATTCTTTTTTCAATTCGTTTATTTCTGCAACAGTTTTGGTTTTTTAAAAAATACTTTATTTACTTATTATTGTATTATTTTAATTATTTTATTTTATTTTGGGAGGAGGAGGTAATTAGGTTTATTTATTTTTAGGGGAGGTACTGGGGATTGAACCCAGGACTTCATGCACGCTAAGCATGCACTCTACCACTTGAACTATATCCTCTCCCCAACAACTTTGTTTTCATGAATGAGATGTACTCCCTGTCCTATCAGTGCTCACAGCCTATTGGTGACACTGGCACTTAAACACTTTCAATAGTGTGTATGTATCACTGAGGGCTGGGAGTGGTTGACTGTGCAGGTGGAAGTGGAGGTAGGGGAAGGTAGATCTTCACCAGAGACTCTGATTTCCAAGAGAGTCCTGTAGTGATGAGAGAAAAACTGGGTATGAGATCATCCTTGAGTCTGAGGGTTAAGAAATAGAAGGAAGTCGTTCACTGGCTCAAAAAATATCTCATTGCCAAAAAAATAGAAGTTTGTGAATGAATGCTCACAACTTGAAATAAGGAGTAAGAAGTATAAATAAACCAACAGAGACATATTTTGGGTTACAGTGAAATTTTTTTTAATGTTTGAATTTGGAGCTAGACTGCTTAGGTTTGCTCTGCCACACGTTAACTACATGGTCTGGGGCAAATAACTATCTTTTCAGAGATCAGTTTTCTTCATTAAAAGGCAATTATAACAGTACCTATCTCACAAGTATAGAAGAATTAATACACATATATCTCTTAAAACTGTGCCTGGTATGTTTGACGGAAAGAAGGGTCAGCTTGGCAGGCACAGGATTAACAGGAGGGAGAATGAGAGGGAGTCAAGGTAAAAAAAGGAGAGCAGTGACTAGGGATTTTACTTTTGAGTGTGATGGGAAGCCATTGGGGTGTTTTCAGCAATGCAGTGGCAAAATCTGACATGTTTTAAACTGATCACGCTGCTAGTGTTTTGTGAATAAAGAAAAGGGTGCAAGGATGAAAACTCAGTGACCTGTTAGGTTATTGCAATAATGCGGAGGAGAAATGATGGTATCTTAGCCCAGGAATTAGTGCTAAGAGGACCAAAGATCCTCTGTGCAGGATCTCCATGCACAAAGGTTACTTGTTATCGTGCTAAGCCTGGAAAATTCCGATACGCAGCTAACATTGCTGTATATAGTCTCCCTACCCTCTGATTATGAAACAGTGATGGCTCACCACACAACTTGCTTCTTTTCTTTAGCAAACAAACATATTTGTTTTAGATATCATTAGTGATAGTAGAGGAGTTAAGGCTGGTCAGTTATTACAAATGAAACAACTACTTATGACTGAGGTTAGAGCTTACGGTTACTAACTGGCAAAATATGATATGAATAAATAAAACATTCCCAAATTTTACTACTTATTTCAAAGAATGTCATTTGATTATATTTGAAAACTATATGAAACACAACTGATAACATATTAATGAAGTTTTTTTAAGGTCTTGTTTATTCCAAAGTTAAGTGTAACTGTTTCTTCTTTCTGACAGATAGGATGGGAGTGAAAAGATGTGAAATCTGAAATTTGGGGAATGATATCTCTCTACTGTTGTCTTCCTGTTTATAGACAGGTAGGAGGGTGGGAAATAGAAGCCTATGGTTTAGACAAGCTTATTAGATCTACCTTCAATAGTCAAAGGAAGGAGTGGAGCTGCATTTATCAGTCATGGGTAAATTATGTCAAAGAAAGTATAAGAAATATGTTTTGAAATTACTGGGAGGCAAAGGAATTTAGAACAGGGAGAGGCTGAGAAAGCTAAAGTCAATTGGAGAAAGATGATTTAAAGAGATTTAAAAAAGAGGCATGATTACTTTTTTCACTTCCAAGTTATTTTCCTTGTCATGATGTGACTCTTCCCCAGCCTTCCTTAGTTTTCTTGTGAAGTTGATGTTACAACTCCAATGTCTTCTGTTAAGTAGTGATGGTACTAATGTTTGTAAATCAAGCAAAATATCTGGGATCCATATTGAGATGTTAAGTCAAAAATGTGAAGACTATGACAGAAGTGGGAATTTTGAGCCAATGATGACGAGGAAAGCAATAGACATCTAGCCCCCATGGTCTCTAAAGAGATTTGGGGACACATGGACCTCATTGCACATGAACTGGATTTTGAGCTGCTCTGATTTGGATCTCAAAAAACGGAATACGTTGGCTAACATGTGAGTTACTGTCTCAGCTGGGTGCTGATAACCTGTAGTGATTGTATGTTGGGGATGTGAAACTCAAGGGATAAGTGAATCCCACTTGCAGTATTTGGACAGGTCAGTTATCAACGTCAGGGGTTTTCAGATCCTCTAATCTTGATTAAAAACTTGCCTGAACATTAAAATCACCTTGGTGGCTTTGAAGCCATATATATTTGAACTCCATCCTTAATCAATTAAATAAGATATTAATGCATAGTCAAGTGTAAAAACCATAGTGAGTATCAAATAACTGTAGAACAGTTCAGCCTAGAATATCCTAGCCTGTGATTTCCTATTTTTCAGAAGTCAAACATTAATCAGTGGGTGAAAAAAAATGGATCCCCAACTATGTAGAACTCACTTTATTAAAAATAGTAGAGGAGGAATACTGTTGTATTAGTCGTGGTTCTACCCTTAAAGAATTTATAGTGAAATTGAAGGAACTGGGATTATACATGGTAAATAACTATCAAAATCACTCTGTGGCTTTCAGTATTAAATAACAATATGGGGCAAGGTAATCAGAATTGCTTTAAGGAGGAAAGTGTCCCCAGGTTACTCAGTAATTCCTGTTTCTTGCTTTAGGAGGACCCCAGTAAAAAGCTTATAAATAGGTAGTATTGATCCAAGTTACTTTTCTAATATTTGGAAATACCATTATTATTGAAGCAATGTCCCAGATTCTAGAAATTGTGTTGTTAACACGTGGACATGATGGAAGAGTTGCAAACTATAGACTGAATTTTCACGACTAGAGTTTTATGTTGTTCATCAGATAAATCATACGGCAAAATTGATCAGCTAATATACATAATTGTCATTATTCTTTCTAGTAATTGAGGAGAAATCATAATCAGTTCATATAAATGATAATAATTACTATCGCTTTCATGCAATGAAAAACGTTTGGTTTTTCTCTTCTTTATTGTTGAGTTTGTATAATCCATAGCCTAGTAGTGCAGACCAGCAGCTCTGGAGCTGAACCTCCGGGGTTTGGATGTTGGCTCCTTTGCCTTCTGTGTGACCTTAAACAATGTAATTAATCTCCCTTCCTGTTTCCTCATATATAAAAATGAGGTGATAATACTATTTTTCTTTAGGAATTGCTGTGGGAATTGAATTAGATACTAAAAGAAAAGCACTTAACGTAAATGAAATGCATCTGTCATATAGTCTGTCCTCAATAGGTGTTAGCTGTTATTATTATCTCAGTTCTCTTTGAAATCACGTATTAATTAGTGATAATTATTTTCTTCGATAAACACAACAGAAACTGAAAAACAGAAGGTTGCTTTATTTAAATTTCATTTAAAATTTTTAAAATATTTAATTTGAATTAATAACCGAGTTCTTCAGTCTCCATAAGCATCCACTGAAACAGTAACACAAACTGTAACCTTTAGCAAGTTAATCATCTCTTTTGGGCCTCAGTTTCTCATCTGTGCAATGGGGATAATCACACTTCATTCCTCCGAGGATTGTCATGAGGATAAAGTAACATATGCAAAGCAGTTAAAACAATATGTACCACACATTAAGAACATGTGTTAGTTTTTATTCTCATGTTTATGGTTAGTTTTATGATTGTGCTCCTCTCACGATCTTCCTCTTTCCCATTCCCATGGTTCTCCAGCCCCCTGCGGGGTCCTTCAGTGGAGCCCCTTTGCCCATGTTAATTTCCCTGGTTACTTGTGAGCTTAAGGCAGCAGAAAATGACTACCAGCTTGTTAATAGCATTTCAGCTGAAACTCATTTTTATAGAATGTCCTGGGAATTATACATTTTAAGCCTTTCATCACTAATATTCTTCTGTTGAAGGATATTCTCTAAGTGTAGGTGGCGAAGAGCCAAATCTCATCGTCACTACCTTTGAGTGTCGTGGGCATTGAGTGGTGAAGGAATAGAGTGGGGATGAGGAAAGACTGTTTTCTTGAACTTGACTTCACTTTGTATCTAAGGTCAGTGCAAAGGAACTGTTTCTCTTTTCTAAGAGGAAGGGAGAATGGCTTTTTGACTTCTAAAATCTGGAGTGGGAATAACTGAAGATGACCAATGTGAACTTCTCTGACTTCATGATTTTTCCATAGTTTGGCACTGTTGTGGTTTATGTTCCTGTTTCTGAGGCAAATAGAAGCTGTCACAATGGTGGTTTATGTCTTGTGTGGCCATGTACCGAGATACTTTAGGAAAATTATGATGAAGACAGTAATTTTTAGAAAATATACCATTAAAACAGGTTTTCCAGCACTCCAAAGAAGAACAAATTAAACTCACCTTTTCTTTTTTTGACATTTTAGTGGTAAGAATATTCTGATAAAACTAAACAGGAAAATTGTACTATCTCATTCTCAAAATAATCAACTTAGGCAGCATTTCTGCAGTAAATTTAAATCTAATCTGCATTATTAAATAAAAAAAATGATAGTGCTCTATTTTGTTTTACCTGCATTTGAGAAGAGGTCCCTTTTAGCTAATGGAAGAGAACAAAAGGAACAGACATAGTATTTTAAAAACAGCACCCTAAGGATTTTTAAAAACCAGAAAATTGAAATAACTTTGTAAAGATGGCATTATATCATTTTTTTAGAATTTCTTAAAAAGCTTCTTTCATTAAAAATCTCCCCCAAACTGAATTCCTTATAAAAGAAATTACTCTACTCTTTTTTTTTTTAGTTTTGCTTTAATGTCAGTACTCAGGTTTATAAGTGCAGTATTAGAAAAACAATGGATTAATAATAGATGTCATATGATGCTTTTATATTTCATATTATGTTTGATTCCTCATTGCTTTTCTCTGTTGCTTTAATTCCTAATCACTCTCCCCCAAACAGAGAGCATCTGCCAATTTCATTATATGGGAACTTAATAATACTTAATTAAAATACAAAGCCCTAGCTGCTATCTACCATTTAATTGAATGTGATTTAAATAAAACAATAATGGAAAGTATCAGATAGTTCATATATATTTCTGTTTGAAAAAGGATAATATCTTGACTATTTCTTCAGAGTAACCATAGGTTTTGTAATTTTATCTATGCTGTAAAAAGAAACTTTGCAAAATATTATTGCTTTTTCTCTCCTTCTAGCACTTAAAACTACATCTCCTTGTAGCTTTTTAAATACTAACTTTTCTTTTGGACATTCAAAGCAGTGAGTGCCATTACATTTTTGTGTATCTTAAAAAGTTTTTTCTAGATCTGAGTTTGTAGTGGTTTCAAAACATTCATCTACAGTGTCTAATAAGATGAAACATGCTTTTACTAATTATTTTTTGCTTGCAAATTTTGATGAAAAGTGTAACTGCATGACAGTCTGTTAAAAGAATATCTTTGGGTAGAAGTGATAATTATCAATTACTTACCAGTTGCCCTGGAAAAGTGAAGAAAGAACAGTAATAATCATGGCAGAAGCACTCAGATGCCATGAACTGTTGTTTCCTCTTTGTTTTTCTTTGTGTCCAACATTAATTTTCATAAAACAAATAGACAGGTATAGAAATGTAGATCGCAGAAAATAGGAGTGAAATAGGCATTGTGTTTAGAAGTAAATATGTATTTTATTAAAAAGTCAGAAAGTGATCTTCAATATATGTTCTTTATTTTGTCTTACTTGCTTCAGATCATTTTTTTAAATGATACGTTACAAATTCAGTTGAATTCTCTTTTGTGCCCTTTCCCTGACTCATGCCCCTCTGTTGCTCTCTATCAACACGAAGTTCCTATTTAGTTTATTTAGTTTGGCTGTCCACAGTTTTATACTTTTATAACATATTTGTAAAACAAACATCCAGAAACAGTTCACTGCGATATTCCTGTAAGGAATTACAAAGTTTCAGTGGTAAACCAAGCTGGGGGCAGAAGAAACAGGTGGTACGTGAGAGCTATGTACAGGTGGGGATTAGTATTTCATCACTGACTTGTTTAGACCTACTGACTTTTTGTTGGTTTTATTATTGTTTATAAATTCTTTACAGACAATGGTCCCTCTTACTGCTTGCATTTAGACAGGACACTCCCACTATTCTCCACCACCCCACTTCTTAGTCTGTCACTGCAGAGTATAAGTGTGCTATAATTTCAAGATTCATTCTCTTTTTGTGATCATATGAGTCAGTGCTACTCAAAGTACATGGTCTGCAAACTGCTTATACCTGGTTGGTGATGAGATAAAAAGATGGCACTATAATGCATTAGTCTAATGTTTCCTTCATCCAGAACATCATACCATAAAATAAAATACAACAAAACAAAATGTGTAAACGAGGTGGTCTAGCTGAAGCAGAATATGTGCAATAATTTGTCTTCTGTAGCAAGCCCCTTGCAGCAGGATGGTAACAAACTCTTCACAGAGCAGTACTAGGCACTTTGAGTAGCACTGATTTGGGGTGGTTGCAATTTTCTTACATATTATTCATAATTCAGGGAATATGCTTATATGTGCTTCCTGATCTATGAGTGCAAGAGTTTCTCTGAGCTTGTTCCTAGATGAAGAATTGCTGGAAATTGGGCTATGCTCATAGTCAGCTTGCTAACCAGTAAACTGCTTTCCAAAGTCATCGTACCAGCTAACCTGACCAGCATGTTGCAAGTTTAAATTTACCCAAAACTTTACCAGTAGTTAGAAATGTCAGACTTTTCTTTTCCAATTGAGTGGGAATAAAAAGGTTTATCTTTGTCATTTTACCCTGCATTTTCGTGATTTCTAGAGTGGTTGTTCATCTTCTCATATTAACCTATAAATTCGCTCTTGAATTACATACTTTTTCTTATTGATTTGGGGACTCATAAATTTTATATTTCAGATAAATATCTTTTGTTGACTGTAATGTCTTCTCCCAAACTCTTGCTATATTTCAATTCTGTTTATAATTTTTTTCTTTTGGTCTTATTAAAAAGTTTTATTTTGATGTAATTCATTAATCTTTTCTTTTATGATTTAAAAACATTTTCTCTCTTCTTTCAAGATATTTTTATATTCCACGATCATAAATAGATTATCCATATTATTACCTATATTTAAACATTTAAAAATTTTCTTATTTAAGATTTTAATTTACTTTTTTTTGTTTGAAGTGAAATCAAGATCTAATTTTATTTTATCTTTTTATATGGATAGATGTATGTGTTCTGATACCATTTAAAAATTAATATGCACCCGATTCATGAGTTTATAATACTCTTTCGTATACATTAAATTCTAGTACCTATGCATAATGTCCTGTTGCCTTTACAGTGTATTAGCCACTATGGATTTTGCTGATCTTGCACCTATAACATGCTATTTTATTTACCTTCTATCTGATAGAGTAAGGCTCTTGGTCCTGTGGATTTTTCTGCAAAATTATCTTCTTTATTCTTATATCTTTGCCTTTTCATATTTGTTTTCAAGTTATTTTTCATAATTCAGTAAATTCTGTTAGACTATTTCTTGCATTTAGTTTATGGATTAATTGGAGCAAAATTTACATCTTTACAATTTTTAGTCTTGCTATCTGTGCCGTTATCACTCTATGAAATCGAATCTTCCTTTGTACCCTCAATAGCTTTCAGATATTTTGCATCTCTTTTTTTTTCTTAAAGCTTTATTGAGATATAAGTGACATACAGCACTGTTTTAAGTTTAAGGAGGACAGCATAATGATTTCACTTATGTACATCATGAAATGATTATCACAAGTTTAGTGAACATCCATCTCATGTAGATACAAAATTAAAGAAATAGAAACAAATTTTTTTCTTGTGATGAAAACTCAGGATTTACTCTCTTAACAACTTTCATATATAACATACAGCAGTATTAATTCTATTTATCATGTTGAACATTACATTCCCTAGTACTCATTTTTCTTATAACTGGAAATTTGTGCTTTTTGACTGCTTTCATCCAATTCTCCCTCACCTCACCCCCTGCCTCGGGTAACCACGAATCTGATTTCTTTTTCCTATAAGTTTGTTTGTTTGTTTTTGAAGTGTAATTGACCTGCAACATTATGTTAGTTCCTGGTACACAACATAGTAATTCAATATTTGTGTCTATTTCAAAGTGATCACCATGATACGTCTGTCATCATACAAAGATACTACAAAGGTACTGATTATATTCTGCACACTGTACATTTCATACTTATGACTCATTTATTTTACAACTAGAAGTTTGTACTTCTTAAAGTCCGTCACTTATATCTTTCCTCTCCCCACCCCCCAATTCTCTGGCAACCACATATTTGTTCTTTGTGTTTATACCTCTGTCCTGTTCATTATGCTTGTTCATTTTTTTTTATATTCTACATATAAGTGATATCATACAGTATTTGATTTTCTCTTTTTAGAAGGGATGCTTTTGTTGCATCCTGTAGATTTTTTAATCATTGTGTTTGCATTTTCAATGGTCTCCAGGTATTTCTTGATTTCTTTAGTGATCTGTTGGTTTTTTGGTAGCATATTGTTTAGCCTTCACACGTTTGTGGTTTTTGCGGTTTTTTTCTTGTAGTTGATTTCTAGTCTCAAAGCACTGTGATCAGAGAGTTTGCATCTCTTTATTAAAATTATTACTTTTTTTGTTTTTTTATGCTATTTTGAAACTCTTGTTTCATTACTACATTTTACATTTGGATGTGTTTCTATATAAGATTGTTTCATACTGATTTTTAACCCAGTTAATTTACTGAGTTATATTATTAGCTTTAAGAATTTAAAAATACATTCACTTGAGTTTAGTTAGCTAGGCAACCATATTGTGGCTTTTATTTCTAATTTCTGTCTCCCTGCTTTATCTGTCATATTGCATTGGCTAAGACCTTCAGTATATTGTTGCCTTCTTAAGTTTAAAGGGAATGTTTCTTTTCTTTTCTTTTTTACTATCAAATATGATATGTGCTTCAGAGTTTAGGTACATAACCTTTGTGGTAGTCATAAAAATGCACCTTGCAGACTCAACCATTATAAAGAATAGTAGATCATTGACCAAGGGCCCCAGCTGCTGTGCTCTGAACTTCATTGCTATGTTTGCTCTGAGATAATGCATCCCATGGGCTTCTTTCAGCCACTGACTGAGCATAGAAGGATACTAAGTTAAGACCATTCCTAGAAGACATGGGGTTCCACTGATAACTAACTTTGACTTAAGGATTCCCTGAAAGTCTTGCTGAATCTTTCCTAAACTGCCCAATAGTCTGGGATACTACTGTGCAGTCTTCCCTTCACTTCTCTTTTACTAAAGGTCAGGCTTGCCTCATGCTCTGACGGGCCTCGCAGCCTCCTGGCCCCCTTCTCATCTTCTCCCATCCAGTTATTTAATTAAATCCCTGTAGAATTAATCCTATGCTAGTCTGTTCCTTAGAAGACCCCAAGTAACAATCTTTATCTAATGAAAAAAAATTCCTTTCATTCCTACTATTGTAGGAATCATTTCCTTCTAGTAGGTAAATTAAATATTTTGGTTCATATTATCAATATTTCTCTTACAAGATCTTATGGTAGCTCACAGAGAAAAAAAATGTGACAATGAATATATATATGTTCCTGTATAACTGAAAAATTGTGCTCTACATTGGAATTTGACACAACATTGTAAAATTATTATAAATCAATAAAAAATGTTAAAAAAATTTCTCTTTAGAGGAGTACAGTGTCAACTGAGACTTTATGCGATTATCCCTACACTTCATTTGCCTCTCTCAGAGACTTGTTTTTTATTTGTTTGTTTTCCTTATATAATTGCTTGTTCAAACTTGGAGAAACTAATATGTGCTGGTTTATTATCCACAGTTTTCTCTCCACTTTCTTTTTGTCTAGAAAGAGTGGTGAGACCAAGTAACTTTCCTGGTTTTAGAAGGCTTCTATTTTCTCAAGTTAATGGCATGTATTTTCTCCTGAACTCCTTACCCATACCTCTCAGTTTGTTTCTCTCCAAGTTGTTTGTAGGATATCAACACATATTTTAAAGATAATGTTAACTTGTCCTTCTACATAGCTTCTGGGGTGGAACAGTAGCTCTTCGTAGTTTTTTGTTCTCTTTCTCTGTATCACTGGATTTCATATCTCACAATTTAGGATGTGCACTTGCATCCTATTATAAATGCTGCTGTATGTTTTTCACTTGTTTCCTGAAATTTTTTATTGCTCTTCTTAAATGTTAGGAAGGAATCTTTTGTAATTTTCCTTCTACAATGCTATTATTCCCCCAAAGTTACTTTAGTACTATTTTTACATTCAATAAAAATGAAAACAATGAACCTATATTAATTCAAAATGAAGAATCAACTTTGAAGTAAATGGTATTTTTCTGATTATAGGCTCTTATTTAATATATCAGAAATACCATCCAAGACAGCTCCTCAGTTACAAAATTTGTGAATGAAACTAATTGGTCACAAAAGTAGAATTCTAACATACAAACTGTTAGTAAATTTACTGCAATGCAAATATGTTTTCAAAATATACTAGAATATATGTAGGAAGGGATGGGAAATACCTTAAAAACCTACATATAGTCTACACTTAAGTAAGCTCATACTATGAGTGAGTCACATTTGGGAGAAAATGAACACAGGCATCAAGTGGATGTCTGTGTGCAGAATTATTAGGCCAGGATTTAGTAGTCTGGGGGTACTGGTTCAGAACATCTAGCCTGGCTCTGACCCTCATGGTGAGCAGAAGGCTGGGGATCAGTTCCCAGCCTAGGATGCACATAGTCCACATGATTGATGAAAAAAATAGAACTTCTAGTCAGTTTGGTTAATTGAACTGATATAATAAACTCCTCCATACCAAACCCACAGCAAAAATGTATAACATCTAACAATTTAATATCTACTTAAGCAATCTTAAAAATATGAAACAGCAATTCTTGATGAAGAGGCGATTAAGTGAATGGTTTATGAAGGTATTGGAACTAGGAGAGAGTTTTAATGCCTATGTTGAAGACAGTAATTTATGAAATATTTCTCTTGAAATAACTCAATTCAATATTTAATATGATTGAATTTTGGGACCCTTATTATTATATTATAGCAGGATTTGATTATACATAGCCATTCTGGAGATGAAAAAAATAGTAACTGAAATTAAAAACTCAACAAGTGGTTTATAAAAAAAAGAATAAGCTAATTGGAAGATGAGTTTGCTGTACTGAGGAAATCAAACATATTGGTGAACAAAAGATAAAGAAATAGAAAATAAATATAAATTAAAAAAAAAAAACTCAGAGAATAAATGATGAGAAAGTCCAATATACGCTAAACAGGAGTTCTGGAAGGAATGGACAGGGAGGTAAGAGAGGAGATGAGCTGACAGAGAGATAGATGAGAATTTCTCAGAACTGAATGAAAATAGGAGTCATCTTGTTGAAAAAGCATAGTTTTATATGACTAAGTTTATAGTAGTAAAATTAAGGCAGTGTGTGTTTATGTTCTAAAGCAAATATAAAACATAGTACTTATTTATATTTATTTCTAAATATGTAATTGCTAAACATTTTCAAATACAATGCCATTATGTTCTTAAGATACCAAAAAAAACAAAAAACAGGAACAAAAACCCCCCAGGATTACAAGCAGTAGAAGGGAAATAATCCTCTGATGGAGGGAGGCCAAACAAGCAAACATACAAATAAAAACTACAGAGATAAGAGGTATAACAGGAGTGGGTAAAGAATATTATGATTATGAGACTGGAGAGAAGAGGGCACATTCTGACCCCAAAAAGTCACAAAGTCCTTTAAATGAAATGGTACTTAAGCCCAGTTTTTCAAAAAGACAAATAAGTAACATATGAGCGATTACGGCTTTAGCAAAGTGAAAGAAATAATTCTATCCAATATGTACACATGCATAATCATGTGGGAGCCCACATCATGTTCTGGGACCTGCAGATAGTCTGATAGGGCAGAGAGCAGAATAAGCCTCAGTCAGTGCAAAGTGCTGGAAGTTCAGGCACAGCACAGGATGCAGCCTGAGTTTCTACTGGAAGGAGATAGTCCTTATTCTAAGAGAACAGTCCCACACGAAGTGTAAACTGAGGTCAGCCTGCAGACTGTCTCACTGGTCCTCAGTGAGGTAAGTGGAAAGGTGACAGTGAGCATTTAGAAACTTCTAAAGCAATTTGGCATTACCAGGAAGCCCAAGTGCATGACTACATACTTCACAAAAGTGTCATACCGAGAGATGTTAGAAGTTAAAAGCAAACAAACAACGACAACAAAAAACTGGTCCTTCCCCATAGATAGTTTGATGGGGCTTCCAAAGCATTCTAAGTTGGAGAGGAGCTATTACAGTGGGGCAACCATCACAAATTTATATATGGAAAAAATCAGATTATAGTAGTTAGGCAAGTTGCTAAAGTTCAAATATCAAGTAGTGAGGCACAGTTCTCTGGGTTCAGTGGTATCAAATATTTACACCTTATGGTGAATTTAAGTTATTCTATGTTCTTGCAGGAAATGAAAATACATCTGTTCCCTATAAAGGAACATATAAGGAACATACTCTATAGCCTCCCTTACTTTCCTCAAATCTGTATAAATGAGAGAAAATATGTATTTCCAAAATCCATAATCGTTTTTGGAAAACGAGGAGACTCCATAGTAGACTAGAAATTGTGAAGAATACTGACAAATTAAGAGCAGATGGTATCTAATAAAAGAAAGAAACCGTAACTCAAGATTTACGAAGGATGATACTATAGCAAAAGTAGTAGTGATAGCAAGCATGCTTCTTCCCAAAGATGATGGACACCTGGAGGAAGAGAAGACACAGAAGAAGATAACAGAGAGATTAGTTAGGCTGAGCTGCCAGAAGTCTCTAGCACATCTGGAGACAAGCAGCAGCAGCAGCAGTGGAATAACTGGGCTTCCTCCAGGTGGGGACAGTGGAAGCAGGATGTTGAATCAAAGAATGAGAACAATAGCCCAGGTAGATAGCAACATTTGTGAGAAGTCAAGAGCAAAGGCAAGCCAAGGTCTTGTCACAGCTGGCGGGCCTGCCCCAGAACTCCTCTCACTATAACACAGAGAAGTAAAAGCCATGTCATGCCCTGCCTCTACCCTAAGCGGACTGTGCATACGAAGCCTAGAAAAGCATCTCAACTCCCCAAAAATGTGCACAATAAAAAACTAATAAAATCAAGGAAAGCCAACATCATGAATGAATAATGATCAACTCAAAAAATAGCACGTCTAAGTAAGCAGAGTTAATAAATTTAAGTTATAGAGGACTTTAAAATAAATTGCATTTATATTTTGAGAGAAATGAAAGGTAGCAGAAATCATTGAAATGGACAATTTAATTATTGATATGAAATAAAACTTTAATTGTTGGAATGAATAACAGAATGGATTTAGGTGAGGGAAAATGAGTTTGTTGGTTGGATGAGTATTCCCAGAATGGAGCATAAAATATAAAATATACACAACATTCAAGAAAAGCCTCATGCAGGATGGATTGAGAATTCACAAATTTGATTCAATAGCAATTGGAGAAAGAAAAAATAAGTTCAATGGAGAGAAAGCAAGTAGAATGTCTTAAAACAAGAGAGACACAAGTTCTGAGATCGAAAGGATTCAGTACATACTCAGTGGAAATAAATTTTTTTAAAAAACTCACTAAAATGAATATCATGAGTTTAGAACAGCAAATGAGAGAAGGCCTAAAAGAGGAACCTTAAAATTTCTTCAGTGTGAGACAGAAGGAAAGATACCCAGAGTATCCACAAATGTATGAGAATCAAATTGCCATCAGATTCCCATCAGTGACCCTGAACAGAAGAATGGGCAGGATGAGTTGGGAGAGAATTTTAACTAGCATTTTAAATCCAGCCAAATGGCTATTCTGTGAGATTGACATAAAGACATTTTCAGGCACACAGTGACTTAGAAAGCATACCATAGATTTCTGAGAGAATACTCCAACAAATGGAATACAGTAGTAGCGGGTAGAATGGAATTAATGAACAAAGTAATAAATGAAACTTAGGGTTGCATAAGTTTTGATTAAAAATGAACAAGGTAGTATTTCCATGGGAATGTGTAAAGAAACTAACTACACAGGAAAATTTATAACCATAGCCTATCAATCACTGGGTAAAGAAATAGATTATATTATAAATGGTATTGGGAAAGTTGTTGACCCACATGGAAATATGTATAAATTCAAATCTCAAAGTGTGTATAGAGTGCAAAGACCTTTTTAAAAACCTATAATTTCTTAGAAGATAATATAGGAAGCTATATTTTGAACTTGGGATGATAAGTATTCTTGTATATACAAAAGCCAAAAAGAACAATACATACACATATGACTATACCTCTAAGTAAAAATATCATGCAAGTAGTAGACTAGACAGAATATTTGGAATATATGGAACAAATAAAGCAATTTACATGTAAATGATATAAAGTACTCCTACTAATGACAAGAAAAAAGAGAAAAAATGTTAAGAGAAAGGATATGAACAAAATATTTTCAGAAAAGGGAATGTACCTGATTGATATATATTAGAAAGTGCTCAACCTCATTTATTACCAGGAAAATGCAAATGAAAGAACCAATACATATTTTTTGAATGTCAGATTGGTAAAAAAGAAAAAATGTGGTAATACCAATGTTAGCAAAGGATAGAGGAAAGAAAAATGTTGAAAAAAACGTGATGGAGATATAAATTGGAAAAGTCATTCTGGATGATAATTTGTGGGTATTGATATTTGATTCCAGTTCTTGGCATGTTCTCTATAGGAGCACCCAGTGTATATACAAGAAAACACAAGTGAGGATGTTTATTAGTACTACTTGATGATATGGTAAATATTTTAAATTTGAAAGTGTTTAATTGACTCACAATATTCAATAACTCCAATAACTCCAGGGAGCATAAATCAGATGCCAGGCATCAGGTAATGAAAAGAAAACTCTACGTCTGCAGACGGCAGTTTCATCTTTTACTTACTGAAACAGTTTTATAAATAAACCTAAATAAGATTAGTAGCTACACTATGAAATTAAGAAAGCAGGAGTTATGCTTTATTCCCAGCTATATTATCCATGGACAAGTAATTCAAATTTTCCATCTTTTACCTTTTTCAGCTGAGGGATTTTACCTGAGCTCTAATCTTAAGTGATTGGAAACTCAAGGCATTATCTGATTTGATTTCCTGGGTTTTAAAAGACAATATAAATGTCTACAGCAGATTGTACCTATCTTCGTAGTTGAAGGTGTCATAGTATTTCTCTAGAGTGTATCTCCTCTTTGTTGATATCTTTGTTGTTAATCCTTTCCATTAGTTCTTATTTTAACTTAGTTGATATATTTCATCTGCACAGGGCTGCCTAACATGGTAGGAAAAACATGTGAGGAAAACAAGTATCAGTTACAATATAATGATACCTGAAGTAGCCATAAAACTTGAGAAAATACTAAACACCAGAAAATAAGAGAATTTTTGTGTAAGGCAAATATTTTTATAGCATTGAAATGATAGAGAGTGATGAAGATGAAGATAAAAATACTTTCATCCATATGTTTTGTCAATTACTGTAATACTTTCAAGTTGGTAATAACTGGTCCAACTGGTTTGTTTATTCCCCATATCTTCTATAACTCTTGACTAAACTCATATCATGAAAAGGCAATTCCAGGCATGGCAGATTTCTCTTAGGATGGGTGAGGGGAATAAGAAAAAGAGTAATAGTTTTATTCAGTGCTTAATTTATACAACAAAATGTTATGTGCCAGGTAGCACTCTGGGAGTTGTAAATAAGACAAACCATTTTGCTTCATGGTGGTTATATTCTGGTGCATCAGGAAATTTGAAATTGTTGTATCAGCAATGAAGATATTTGAATTTATATTTTTCATAAATTAGAATCAAATAATTATTTTATATATGATCAATTTTATTACAGTTGTTGTTAATTTTTGCTTATTGTTTTTCCCCACGTTTTATCTTCTGGAGGACAGCCACTCCCCTACCCTGGGCCTAGTGAAGAACCTGGCACATAGTAGAAATTCAATAAAGTTTGCTAATGAGCAAAATAATCAATCTCTATGCACCTCAATATCTTCAGCTCTAGAAATAGGGATAATCGTAATAATAATAGTACTACCAATGTTTATAGATGGTTGTGAAGATGAACATATACTGTTTAGAAATTTTCATATAATGCCAGGCATAAGGAGCTCAATTTGTTAATCTCATTTGAACATATATTTTAAAACATTATTATACATAAAATCCTTGTGATAATGAATGCTAAGTGAGAGAAAATGTACTTTTAATATATCTTTTTCAACTGTTTTCCATGTGCTCAAAAGGGGGAAAAATACTGTGCCCACCCTCTCCAATCATTCTTAAAAAATCTAAATGTAGCTCTGTGTTCCTGACGGTCAAATTTCAGCATTCATATTTCCTTCTTTCTGTGAATAAATATATTTATATAATTTGCCCTAAATGCTTTTCTGAATAATGAATAGATAATTGTTTTTAATGCTAATAACCATGCCAGGTGTAATTTTTCTTTAATTAAAAATCTCTGTACTACGTGTACAGTAGTGAAATTCTCTAGCTATTCTTTTTGAAAACAAACCACATTCAGGGGGGAAAAATGTGTTACACTCAAAATTTCATACACGATAAGAAATTCATTCCACAAGTGGAGTAAGACCTTTAAAAGACCTTTATCTGCCTCACAGAATAAATTTGATATGTCTTACAGACCATTTTGCCAACTCACCCTCACTGTGCATGCAGATAGAACCATCTCTTGAAAGCGCTAACACTATAATTTCTATTCAGATGATGAAATTGTAATAAAAACAGTTTATTGTGCTACATTTGTGTATGATGATGTATTAGATTGTAGAAAGTTAACATTTATTTTTCTTCTAATAATAATCATTTTTTCAAGATATAATAAATCCACTAAGCTTAAAAACATGTTTAAGCTGAAAGATCCATTTCACAGGGCAGCATGCCCTGCCAGTGGTGCTGTTGAAACTGTTTAAGAACTAAACTAAATACGTAGATGTCCCTATGCCACTTATATAGCTTTCCTATATATTTTCCATAGTATAAGAATTATTGATTTCTTACTAATAATATTTGGATACAGATCTTATTCTTTTAAAATGCTATTGGATTCTAATTTATCCATTTTCTTATTCATTTGTGTTTTTATAACAAGTAAATATTTTCCAGACTTTAACTAATAGGAAAGAAATACTATAAGATGAACTCAAGTAGAATTCATATCTCTGCCTATTAATTTAAATCATTTGACAAGAGCTATGAGGCACTTGAATTTGGTGAAATCAGACCTCTGATTAAAGAATATGGCTCTTTCTATGATGGAATCTTCAAAAACAATTTGTTAAATCATTACATGTTAGAGCTGAGAAGGGTTAGGAACCATGTGGTTTAATACATTGATTTTTAGAAGTGAGAAAACTGATACATTTAAGTAACACACCTAAAATATTTCACATAGTTAGGGGCAGACTTGAAATTTGGAACCCAGATGACTTTCCCCTAATTAAAATGGCCTTTGTGCTGTTCCTTACCTGATCAGATTCTCTTATTTTTAATTAAGAGTTATATCTAACTTGTTAGAAAACATTTATGTGCCAAACATCTGAAAGAATCCAGGCATCCAAAAAGCTGTTAAATTGAGAAACGTTACATAAGCTTACAGTCAGAGGAACATGGCATATTACATTGTGTGTGCATTAATATCAATGAGAATTCAATACTGAGATCAAATGTACAATATGCTGTCAAATGTTTAATAATTCTTCAGTGTCTAATTAAGTCTAAGAAAGCTGCACTTAGGAGTGAGTCATTGTAATTTCATATTAAGTACAATATAATGAACTGGTATAAATAGGATAACACTGAAGAGCCAATGACTTAAGCTGATTGTCTGAAAGCAGGTTTCATGCTACCACAACCTTTTAATATCAACTTAGGCTTCTGTATAAGGCAGAAAGGGAGAAGAAATGCTACACTTGGTGCCACATGAAGAAGAGCTGGATATTCATGGACCTTGAGTGATCGATACCTTTATCATATCTGTGTAAATGTTGTGGGCAAGTACAATTAAAAAGCAAATACCTGGATTTGCAAATACAGGACCAGAGAAGCAGCACTGACCACTTTTGGGAGAGGTTTGCCGTTTCTCAGTGGGGAGGGGCTTAAAGCACTGGAAGCACTGAACCATGTTCATGTGTTTATTGTTTTCCAGACAGCATTAATGGAGACATTAACTATTAGTAACAATATATAATTTATTTCACAGAGCAAAGAAAATTCTTCTTAGTTCACTCTATGAAATACAAAGTGAAAGACCCTTTTCAGATACTGGAAAGGGAAGCTTTCTTACCATTACCTCCCCAAGGAATGCAATAACTCTTTTGGTGTCCCAAGTGGGTAGATTCTTGGAGTCATTGTCATAGAATACTTCCTGGAAAAAGACCAGTCTTGTTTGAGTTTATCAGCCCTTTCAGTAGTCTTCTGAATAACTCTTACAGGAATTGTAGAAAAAAGTTCTGACGTGAAAACACAAAAGTACCCAAACTACACTTTAAAGGGTGTTTCTTAAAATGTCTCCCATGTTTTTAAATGTAACTAGGCTCATAGTTAACAAGTATAAATATATCTTCCAGGGATATATGTAAATATATTTTATGTATGTATATATGTAAATAAATATGTAAATATACTTCCTAAGGAAAACTTGATTTCCCTTCATGGGCATCTCTTTTAGAGCTTTTGCTCAAAGATATTCCCAGACAGTGGAGGATCATTTTTTGATCACTGATATTTTGGTAGCTCAGATACAGCCTGGAATAGCTAACCCTTCAAACAAGCCTCTAGGTTTCCTAAGAGTTTCTGTTTGTTTATTTGTTTGTTTTAAATCAGGTGTAGCATCTCCAAACAGAAACAGTTCACAAAATGAGGTTGCTTACCAACAGTTATGCAGCTGGTGTTCCAGTATCCTATCTGAAAATCTCGGGTGGAGTCTTTTCCTTCCAGGTACAGTTACATATTATAACAACATCCAGAGAATTCTTTAAGAACTCAGAAATCTGGGGGAGAGAAAACATAGTAGATAAGATTAACTGAACCCTGGAATGAAATCAGTGCTCCTTTTAGTATACAACGTTACACACTTGTGTGTGCACATGTCTGTAGAGATATATATGTATATACGTACATATATACACACACAAATAAAAACTAGGGAAATCAATTTTATTTCTGATAAAGTATGGATTCCTTGTCTTTCAAATTTACCTAACTCTTAGTTATGATCATGTTCTTCTCCCATATATATCAAGGCTGACTTTCTTTATTCACAGTCCTTAAGATTTGCAAATGATCTTGGTCCCTTTTGTTGCCATTGTTGATGATTTACTTCTAGCACCCATTCTTTTGTAAATTGATTTCTGTGGTAGTTTTTTCCTTTCCATCTGTACTGGATTATGTCTGCTGTATTGATTTAATGCTTCAGGAGTGGTGTTTCTTTTTTTGCAGTTAGGAGAAAAGGTGATCTGTTTTATGTCTGTATTCCATCTCTCATCCACAGTGTTCTCTCTGCTGTACTGAGACATGGGGAGGATTATTTTTTACTCTCTTGGGCTGAAAAGTAACTTTCTTTTTGAGGTTGAAGTTGAAAACTGATTCCTCCTTTATGCAGCACTATGCCACTCCTGTGTGATGCTGTTAAACACTCTCCCTGGTTGCTGTAGCCCAGAGGACAGGCCTTTTGACCATTTCATGCCTACTATTGGGTGGAATAGACATTCACAGACATTGCCCCATTTTATCCCCACAAGAGGTATGCGCAGCAAGAAACGCATTCAGCTCGATTAAATCAATTGCCTGAGGTCACATATCTAGTAAATTGCAGAGCCAGGACTCAAAAAAAGGTCTTCTGACTTTAAATCCCCTGGTTCTTCCATTATACCATATTGCTCTCTATTGAGTTAGTAATTCATTATGATACATGCACTGTCGTAGAAATAAAATGGAGCAGAATGATTGTTTATATGTTTTGTTTTTGAAAAAAATCAAGGTGGCCTACTTTGATGCTGATTAAAATTTTACAAATGTTTCAAGTTACAGACAGCTGCTTAGCACTTTCTGATCAATTTCTTAATGTAGCAGAATGGAATAATTTGAATATCTTTATCTTGAACAAACGGTTATTTAGACTGTATGGCAAGGTAATAGTTTATGGGGTGGGTGCAGCTGGGTTGAGAGTATTAGTGTTTAAAAAAGTCTTCAATTATCGATTGAAAAAATCCTTGCAAAATAAAAATGTTATTACTTATTTATGAGTTATAATTTGGTAAACTTTTAAAATTTATTTTATTGAACTGAAATACCCTCCTATCTTCCTCTTGTAAGTTTATAATAAAGTCTTCTGAATAAAATATTACCCACAAGGAGAATCACCTATTTTTTAAGCTGATCATTGTTTTTCTGCTTAATAGAAACACCATTGCAAATGACCCTGACTTTTACGTCAAATTAACTTTTGTATTTTTGTTATAATTAGTATTTGTATTGAATCAATAACCATGATCAAGTAGGAGACTCTTTGAGAGATTACTTTAACTCCTCATGATTGAATATCAGCCTACAAAATGCAGAATTCTTATCTCTTCCTATTTAAAGCCATTTTTTTCCTTCCCTTCCCCCTCTCCCTCTGTCTCCCCTTGTCTCTCCCTTTTCTTCTTCCTTCCTCCCACCTTCCTGTTTTATTTTCCTTCCTTTCTTCCTTTCATCCTTCCTTCCTTCCCTCCTTTCCTTCTTCCTTCCTTCCCTTCTTTTTTTTACCAAAAATTGTGTTCATTAGGATCTATCAGTAACAAAACCATCTTGCTTTGTGGACTCCCCTGTCTACCACACACAGTAGTGAGACTCTGTATTCCTAGAGAGCAGAGCTAATACACTGCCTCAGTGGACCATCTGAGCACTGTGGAACTCTGGCATCCTGCTGGGGAAATAGTTAATATTTGAGCTGCAGCTGAGGTTACTGAGTTAGATATCGTTTCTGCTCTTTACCATACAACGTGCAGCCAGAGGCTCCTTGCAGAATGACCAACTGTGAAAGCCAACAGGCTATATTGTGGGAAACATACTTTCAGAGAACATTTTCGTTTGGAAATAACGTGATAAAGCCTCTTTTTCTCTTTGTGCTATTTCCAATTAGAAACATCATGAGTGAGTATCTTACCATGTTTTCATGTTTTTTATCTGCTCCAGTGTACACAGGCCAAGAAAGCAGTTGAATGTGAAGGAAAGGCTTGGAGTTAAGAGTGATCAGCCAAGCAGGTAACCTTTCATGTCTCCAGGTTGATTAGATCTTTCAAAATATTTGGACCCAGTTTCAAGTAAAGACAGATACACATCTTGGGAATATCATACTGACATCCCTGATACAGCCATTTCAAGTCATCGGGAAATGCTGTGTTAGTTTCTCTATTCACAGTGTGTTCCCAATTCCAAGTTTGAGTGAGGATTATGGAGAACTCTGATGTCTTTTTCTCCCTTTTGCTTAGTACACTTTCTGTTTTGGCATTTTTTAAAATTGTTTACTTATTTTTTCATTGTGGGGGGGAGGTCACTGGATTTACTTATTTATTTATTTTTAGAGAGGGTACTGGGGATTGAACCCAGGACCTTGTGTATGCTAAGTATGTGCTCTGCCACTTGAGCTATACCCTTCCCCCTGTTTTGGCATTCTTCATATTTCCATTTTATGAAGAAAGGTAATCCATTCCAAATCCCAAAAGCTCTGTTCTTCTTTCTGCTGCATGTAAATGGCTATTCATCATAGTGTTACTTATAAAAGTCTTATACTTGAAAGCTCAGCTGATAGTCTAAATTGACTTATTTTTTCTGGTAAAATTGTTTCCGCTTTCTCTGATGGGCTGATTTAACAAGCAGACTCGTAATTGTTCCTCCTTCTCCACACCCTATATCACACTGGGCAGTGCCTACATGTATGTAGCCTTTGCTTCTTAAGTTCAAGTATTTTACGTGGGCACTAATCAAAAAGTATGACAAATTGCAGAGAGCTCTATGGCTCAACTTTGGCTTTGTTGTTCCAAACTTGGAACATCCTGCCAGTGACATAGCACTTATAGCCCCAGCTATCTGACCAGTTTTGCTGGCTGACCAGCTTGCAGTTTGCTGCCAAGAAGTTGTGTACTGACGGAGCATAATATACATCGATTGGAGTTAGGCCAGTTATTTCATTAGACCTAAAAATGGCCACACTGAGCTTTGGTACAGAGCTATGTATTAGTCATTATAATCATCACCAGCCTCAAGGAAAAAAAAAAAAGACAAATTCTTACTTTTCTTACATTGCACTGACAGGACTCCCTTCATCTGAGATCCTATAGCATTATTCCTATGTTATTTGATTCATTCCTGTAATACTCTCTCAAGGTCTAGGACAAGCATTGCCAACTTTATAAGACATGGGTTCTTGGCAGGGAAGAGGTTTGGCAAACAGATTATGCCAAGTCCTGTTAGAAACATAGCTGGAGATATCTCAATGCAGGCAACATTATTCTGTCATTGAAACTTTTCACCAGAAAGGTATGCAGTTTTTAATGGATGAAAATATGATTTTTACATCTAATGAATAAATACATACTCTTTTGCCTATTGTGTGCAAGGTTCTGTGCTAAATTATGGTCAGATGATTTTATTTCCAAGCATAGGGAGGCTAGCATTTTACTGTTTCTGTTTTGCAGTTAAACATTTTTTCTGTTTGGCTTTATTTTAGCAATGGTTTCATAGTTAGTGTTTTTCCTTCCTTTGGGATCATTGACAGTATTTCATTCACGTTTCTTAAACAAAAATTGTATTGTAAAGAAAATATTATACTTCTTTTACATTATTGAAGCTATTCATATCTTATTTGTTTTCAGTTTTCTTCCAATAATTGAAAATAAGTAAAGACTATTGGGATTCAAGGCAAACATAAATCATGAGACAGTATTCCCTACACACTTCCAAAAATTTTGTTTTGAATTAATTTTAGATTAAAATGAGTTGTAAGCATAGTACAGAGAGTTCCTGTGTACTCATCATCCAGCTTCCCCTAATGTTAATACACAACCATGGTGCATATTGAAACTAATACATTAACATAGACACAGCACTATTAACTCAATTATAGACTTAGTTGGACTTCACCAGTTTTTTCTATTCCAGGATCAAATCCAAGGTACTGCATTGCATTTGTCACGTCTCCTACTCCCCGACAATCTTTGATACTCTCTCATTCTTTTCCTTGCTTTTCATGACTTTGATATTTTTTGAAGCATTTACAGCCTTTATGAACCTAGAAAATAACGTGGTTTACATCTGTGGGCTAAATGATGAAATAGAGTACATAGAGGACGTTTTTGTTTAAACTCTTTTCCCCTCTCATCAAATCTTATACTCATTTTAAACTCTACTTGGATTCACTTTTATTAGAGTAGGTGAATAAGGAAAAAAATTGAGGTTAGAACAAATGCCAAAATTACACTTAGTCATGGAATTTTTATGCTAGACTTTAACTTCCAAGATGCCCCCTTTAAAAGAGGAAATGGAGTCAAGAGATAGTGACTTGCCTGTTAGTATGGGTATTTAGTGGCAGAACAGAACAAATTATGACACCATCAATATTAATACATTACTTCATAGCTGACATATTGCCCACATAGACATGGTTTCCCTTGGTTTTCACAAAAATTCTTTGTTCCTGAAACATACTGGGAACATACGTATACCTCAGAGACTTTGCTCCAGCTGTTTCCTCTATCTAGAATGCTCTGCCCATAGATCTCTCTTGGCTAATTCTCGTACCCCTTAAAAATATTTGGTCCAGTCTCGGACTCTTCTTAACACTTACCCCAGTGCCATACTTCATGTTCAGTTTGTGCAGCCCCCAACCTTGATTTCCCCAATCGAATTTTTATAAGGATATTTCACCTTCTAACATACTATATGCCTTTCTTATTTATTAAATTTGGCATATATGATCTGTTTTTGATTCTCTGGGTAAGCTCCAAGAAGGCAGAGTTCTTCGTGCATTGATGAACTCAAGGCAACTAGTACAGTGCCAGACATATAGTGGATGCTCAGTAACTATTTGTTGTATCATTAAGTGAAGACAAGATACAAGAATAATCTATACTTTATAAATTATATCCAGAGAATGTAGAGCTTTGCCCACTGCCATACAGCCAGTAACTGGTATATTTTGGAAGAGAATGATTCTTTTCCCTTTAAAATACAGAATGCAGAATGCAGTCTCTTCTACAGAACCCAAGAGCAATCAGCAGGTGTTAGTATGGGTGCTCTCCAGGGAAAGAAACTGGGGCGTGGGGAAGTATATGACTTTCTTTGCCAAAATCCATGAGTTATGTTTCTACCTTTCTTCTGAGAATGCTGATATGTCAGTCTGCACACTTTTCCTCCTCCTGGGTACTTATATATCCTCTTTAAAGAGAAAATTCATGCTTAAATGCACACGTACATAATACTTAAAAAAAAACTGAGTGAAAGCATTCTGTAGACATTTCTGTAATGTGAAATAAGCTTGGAAGAAATAAAAATAATAGCAGTCATTTCTTGAATATCTAGAATTAATGAGATCATATTAGGCATTTTATATAAAATACCTAATTTAATATGTTATAGAGTCCATAAATATGATCAGATAAATATCCTACTGCTTACAGAGAGTGAATAGCTTATCCAAGTCCACCCAGGAAGTGACAGAGCCAAGATCCAACCATTAGTCTAACAGGGAGGGTGAGAAGCCCATATTAGATACTCTGGATCTGTCTGTTATAGCCTCTTCTTCACCCCTCCTATTTACGCTTGTTTATCTGTTAAAGGATCAGACCAGTAACAATTCCAATGACAATGTCTGTACAACATCTGAACATTTTCAAAGGGCTTCTCACATTGCTATTCAATTTAATTGTCTCACTAATCTGAGAGAGCACATGTATTATTTCAGTTTACAGGTAAAAAAATCAGGAAAGAAGTTATGAGTTGATCATTTATTCAGTAAACTTTCTTGAGTGCTTACAGTATGATAGATATTGCAACCATTTGAGCCCAAACACTTTTTCAGGAAGTTTACTAGTGTAAAATATTTATATAAAATAATTCACAGCTAAAGTGACCCTCTATGAATAGATAGCATAAGAAACAAGAACAAAATAAATAATAACCTATGTACTTTAGGCTACTTTATGTCCTTTAAGTATACTGCCTATTTCTATATCCATTTCAGATTCTACTGAACATGTATGGAGCACCTACTGTAGGATAGGCACTGTGGGAAGTGCTGGAGATACAAAGATAAATAAGACATGATAACTGAACAAGACAGTCTGGTAGTAGAAATATGTGTAAACCTATAATATCCCTACGATGCAGTAGGCAGTATAATAAAAATATACACAGGGAGCTTTAGAAGCAAATAACCTGGAAGGTTATAGAAGATTTTCTGAGGGGCATGGTCTAATTATTTCAGACACTATCCCATTTTCCCTGCCTCTGTCTTTCCCAGTTCCTCATAGCTGGATCCACTGATGCTCTTATCTGTTTCAGTTATCTCTGAGCTATTGGTATCATATTGACTATGTTCACGAGTCCCCAAGTTGTTCCAGCTCATTCCTTGGATGCTTCTTAAGGCCAAAGACAATGCTGCAGAGTTTAACATTATGTCTCCCTCCATGTAGACTAACAAGCAAGGAATCCGTGGCTTCTTTTTGTATTGAGATAAAGTGTCCACATCCTAAATCCTGAACTCTTGTATTGAAATGCCTGCATTTTGATACCTGGAAGTCAGAACCCACTTTTGTCTCTAAGAGGCCTTGGTGTAGCCTGCTTTACCAAAGGTGCATGGTGGAAAGAGAAAGAGAATCAAATTCAGATGGAGGCAAACATGAATGTGAAGTCTGTCTTTGCCTACTGTCTTTGTCTCTTGTCATTCTTTCATTCAAAGAGAATTTGTTGAGAACGCAGTAAAGTCCAGTCACTTTGGCAGGAACTATGAATATTATTATAAAAAGAAGAAAGGCCTTGCACATGGGATTTTATTTTCTACAAGCAGGGCCATAGAAAACAAATCAGTGACGACAAGAGCATGTTAGTTTGCTAGGGCTGCTATAGCAAAGTGCCACAGACTGGGTGGCTTAAACAACGGAAATTTATTTCACAGTTTTGGAGTCTGGAAATTCAGGATGAAGGTACTGACCACCTGGTTTCTTCTGAAGTCCTAGCTCCTTGATTTGTAAATGGCTGTCTTCTTCCAGTGTCTTCTCATGGTCTCATTCCTGTGTATGTCTGTGTCCTAACTGCCTTTTTTATAAGGACACCAGTCATACTAAATCACAGCCCACCCATATGGCCTCATTTTACTTTAATTGCTGCTTTAAAAACTCTCTCTCAAATATAGTCACATTCTGAAGTACTGAGGTTAGGACTTCAACTTATGAATTTGTGAGAGACACAATTCTGCCCAATAACAGAGTAAGAGATGGTTCTGAAGACAGTATTTCGTGTGATGTTATGAATAAATGGAGTGGTTGGTGGGCTGATTCAAAGAGCATGGTCAAAGGAGTCCTCTGAGGAGATGAGAGTTAAGCCCTTAAAGCTAGGAATGAAGCTGTTGTACTGTTATCCCAGGGAAGGGTGTGCCAGGCAGAGACACTGTAAAGCCCATGAGAGAGAGAGCATTTACAGTATTTGGGTACCTGAGAGTGGTGGTCAGAAAGTCAGGTACTTAGTCTCAGGAACATGATGAACCAAAGAAAGAATCCTCTGAAAATGAGATCTGTAAGTTGGGTTAAGTTTCTAAATTTTTCTGTTTGAGTTTCTGTGGCCATCAAATGCATACAATAGAACCAACCACAGGAAATTGTTGGAAGAGTTAAACTAATAATGAATGGTTCTAGCATCTAATTGATGCGCTGTTTTAAAAAAGGACTTAAAAGGAGAAGAAGCAGCATTTTCTTTTTTTCACACATCATTCATTACATTTGAAATTACACTCCAGGACATTCATTACTATAACTAATTCTGACCTAACTCTAGCAAAATGGAGTTGGCGTATTCACACGTTTTCTATCACCTGACCAGCCTCAATCACTTTACAGCTGCCATCAAAATCTGACAAGTCCATGATCACTGTTCTAAAATACCTTCATTAAAAATATCCTTATCAAACATACTGTCAAAAAATCAGGATTTGATTTGCTGTGTCGTTAACCTCCAATTAATTTTGGGAAGGAAAGTACATTGTAATCATTCTTCAACTATTGAAACAATTTCAGATTTGGTAAATTTCTACTTATAATTATACAAAACAATGCAAGTGTCTTTTTAGATAATTATATCTAATCAATTGTAATATAATCTATTTTAAATCCACTAAAGATATTTCAAAATATCAAACATGCTATTCACTCACATCACATGTATCAGGAAGTAAAATACAAGATATAACATTCTCTGCAAATTGAAACTTTATTAACAAGGGTGACAAATTAATGATGTTTTAGAAGATATAATTTTTGTTTCAAAAGAGAGGGTAGACAGGTTAAACTGGATTCAGATTTTTTTTTTTTTTTACAAACTCTGATGCCTCTAATTACCCTTTTTTTCATTCGGTTATGCAGCTTTTTTTAATTTTAGTGGTGCCTTACCTTTCTGAAGCAGCCTGTAAGGAAACATTCTATACCACACTCAATTGTCAGCATTGCCCTCAGGTTGTTCAGATAAGAGTGAGATGCTCAAACGTGTTTTGGACTTTCCATGAAAACATAAAATATCTGCACTATCATCTACACTGACTTTGTAGTTCTCTGGGAAATGTTTTTACATACAGAGTTAGCATTTTTGAAGCCCTACCTATCTCTCTTTTCTTCCTTTCTACAAAATGTTGTCCAGGATTCCAAAAAAGTCCCTTCCAAGAAGTATGTTGAAGATTTTGTTATATTTTTAAAAATCACAGTGACTTGTACAAAATATGTTTTCAATAAATTTTTGTCAGATTTGTCAGAATGTCCCATAATGTGATTTGCAGTGTTATCAGAATGATTTGCAACTAATTGAGTTATTTACAGGGGAAGAATTTTGGAGCTTCAATAATAAAGCAGGACAGACAATTATAGTAACTGTGACCTAAGTTTAACTTTTAAATTCTTTCATTTTGTGAATTTTTATCCCTATTACGTGCACATTCCTCATCCAGTTTTTTTAAGGCTCTGGGTTACGCTTAGACCTAGGCCAGAGATGGTGAATCAGATTTTGTCTTGAGTACTGTGTTAGCCATTGAGTGATACCCATCTGAAGCACAAAGATTAGGAGGATTCAGAGGTCAGGCACAAGATCATTAAGATTAAGATAATAAGTTGTGTCTGCCATGGAAGCTGGAAGGGAGTGTTAACATGGCATTTAACCCCCCCCCCCATGAATTCGGGAATATTTTGTAGTAGATTAAAATTTTCATATTCTCCAATTGTTTTACCCTTCGATGGCAACCCTCCTCTATCACCAACCCACCTCTATCACTCTTATATTCACACTCATTTTCTTTTCAAATTTTGCTCTCCGGAAGGAGTGAAAACAGCTCATTAGTGGGCGGTGGGGATAGCTCAAGTGGTAGAGCACATGCTTATCATGCCTGAGGTCCTGGGTTCAATCCTCAGTATATCCTCTAAGAATAAATAAATCTATTTAAAAAAAAAACTCATTAGTGCCACCAGTAACAATACTCGTTCTCATCTTGAACATACATTTTTTTGTCATGCTTTACATATATTTACGTAATACCCTGTAAAATGACTATGGAGTAGAGATCATTCTTAATTTACAGAAAAAGCTTAGACAGTTGCAAAATCTCAGAGCTAATAAGTGCTTAGTTCAGAATTGAAGCCCAGGTCTTTCTGACTCCAAACCTGTGATCATAGCTGTTACACTTATCAAGAGAGTTTAATAATGTTGAACCTCAGGACACATGAATATCAACACGGATCAAGGCTATCAGCAGAGAGGTCAATACCAATGGTGAGATCTCACTTATTTTCCAGTAAATGAACAGTTTTGTTTTGTATAGTTTGTGATATGTCTCCAAAGCCAACCCATACAGAACAGTCATGCTTGGTTAATAGAACCAAAGGGCTTTTGTACATGAAGAGACCTCAGGGACCAACCTTCTTAACATCTTCCTTTTTGGATGAGGTGATAGGGCTTGGAAAGGGATACAATGCCTTTCCCTGGTTCATGGGAACAATTAATAAGTGAAATAAGACTAGTACCCAGGTAGTGTGAGTCTAGATCATGGATTCTTTCTATCACCTAGAATTACTTTTCCGAGCACACATCAAATAATACGAGAAAGGAATCCCATGATCAGGGCAGAAGAAAGAAACTAGTATTAAAATTATTCCATGGGCTAAAGAAAGAAAAAGGAAGACAAGACAAAGCAAGACTAAGCAACTTAAAAGGAAAAAAACAAAAACGAAAATACCTGACTGGAGGATGAGCAAATGAAAAAAAATTCTTACAGCACTCACCGTCTCAAACTTATAGAGCTTTCATACTTACTCATTGAGCAACAGATACAACGTTTTAAAGAAAGAAATCATGTGAATTATATCCCTCTTCTCAAGAATAGAAGCACTATAACTTGCTTTATGTGTTTGTTTCTTCACTTCTTAAAAGTTTATTATGATATGATTTGAGATCACTGAATGTGTGGTGCAGAAATAGTCTCAAACAAAGCCAGAGAGGAGTCACCTTGGCCACTGCAAGTCCCGGGAATGTGACAGCAGCACTCTTGGTACTGTTGGAGAGTCTCCCATAGTCTTGAGAGATTATGGTAGTTCCTGAGTCATGAATTAGGGACTTAGGTTCTAGGACCTGAGACAACACCAAGGGCTCTCTGGTGCTTGGTGATATTTGAAGAAATCTGAGTCTTAGGATTCAAATGTAATGACCAAACAGACTTATCCTCATTGTCCAAAGAAAACCAAATTGCCACATTGCTCTCTTGCTAGTTTAGAGAAAAGAACACCACAGCATAACACAGGACTCTACCAGGTGTCCTTCTAGGGCATTATTATGTAGCCTATCTTAATATCAAGTTTAGTCCTGGGTTTAAAAAATAAATAAACATATAATGATTTCATTTACTATCTTCTCTGTTTTAATTTAAACCTGTAGGTGCACACTTGGTCATTGGAAATGGCTGATCACAGGACTCAGGCTTTTTATTTAAAATGTGGTGTGTGTGTGTGTGTTTGGAGGTATGTTTTGACTAGCTGAAGGTGACAGGCACTTATACAATTAAATTACCAGCAGTTAGGAGAAGCTGAACCAATCATAGATCTTTAGTCTTCAGATTTCTTTCCAAGTCAGAAACTGTAAACAATAAGAAAATTTTCACTTCTTACACAATCACAGAATCAAGATTTTCCTCTTGGAGTTAACAAAACAGTTACTTCCAGTTTTAGTCAAGAACTATAAATCTTAAGAGGTGAAATGTCAGGTTGGTGAGAAAAGGCATCCTCTCGGGTGGAAAATTCTCTATATTAAGTTAATGTTCAGTGATATTTAGCTACCCATTTTGATAAATCGGTAGAGGTCATGTCTCAATGAGAAATTAAGAGTTAAGTGAATAGAAGAAAACAATTATAAATACAATTGAGATTTTTCTTCCAGAGGATGAAACAAAATTAACATGTTTAACAGTATCTATGAACATGGTAATGTTAAAGCATATTACATAGTGATTTCTCAATGGTCAGTCTTTAAAAATTATTGTAGCAGGCAAATAAACTTACAAATTAATGAATTTTCACAAGGAGTTAAAAGATCAGTTTGAAAATCAGAAAAGTTATTTTCTATAGGGCCTCATTAATCCAGCTTCTAAAAGGCAAAACATCTAACTTACCCTACCTTTCAGGTAATTGTTAGGCTACACCTTTTCCTAATGAATGTTGATAATAGTATTATGGAAATTAAAAAATAATTAATGCACTAATTATAGGTTTCCAGATTAAAAAATTCCTTGCCATGAAATCCCAATTTGATGACTGAAATAACTAAATAGGTGAATTCATGGGAATTCATGTAGTTTCTAAGTAAGTTCAACTACAATATAAATATTTTCACTTCAGACATTTTACTACATAAAATTTTTTCATAAACAGCATATAAGCAGCAAATTGCAAAGTAAGAGACAAAATATTTGATAGCTTATGAAAAGCATCCCTGGACCTGACCAGTTAGCTATTTCTCCCAATCTATCTCTTATTTTATATCCAGGAAAGGTTTACAGATAAATTGTCATTTGTGGGTACATTAAACTTGATTTTATTTTGTTGTTTTTGACCATTACTAATGAAGAAAGTCTTATCTCATTGACAGCTATTCATCGACATGTTTAAAAGATGCAAATAGATCTTTTAGGCTTTTCCTTCCTTAAAATAAGAATGAAGAACTTTTTTTTTTACCGAATTTCTATATTTATTAAATGCCTTGAATGCACATGAGTGTAATTCCATTGACTTATTCTGAGGACAGTATATTCTGCCTTCTTTGTCATTGTTAATATAGATTTCCTCTCTCAACCTGTTGCCCAAATGATGCTCATTTATCACAATGGGACCTGTACACATACATAATAACTAAGCCTCTATATGATACAAAGAATTTAATTCTAGTGTAAAAGTCTAACAGCAAATAGCAAAGACATGGTTAAAAAGTGAGGAAATGGTGTTGGGATTTTGTTAGCTGATAGGAAAAGAAATCTTTCAGCTATCACAAGTGATGTCAGAAAGATATTTCTGTGAACAGGGAACACAGCAGGATTTACTTACAGGTTGTCAGGGGCAGGGGTAACTGAAGCTCTTCCCTGTGGTATTCATTCGTTTCTTGAGTGCCGTTACAATTATTTGCTTCAGCCGACATGATCTGAAATGCATACGAAAAAGCATATAAGTATTCGAATTTTCAATGAAATTCTCCATCCTAATTAACTATAAACCAGTAAAGCTGGGTAGCCTGAGGTAGGTTAAAATGAGAACTTTGCACATGAAAGGCTACACATGCCCCTAAATCTAAGAATTTCCTGCTTGCAAACCTCCAAATCGCTACATGCAACTTTCTTGACTTCAGTTACCTTCTTAAGGGAAGTGAGAGCAGGTTAACCAAGCCAAATAGGAGTCTGTGTCGTCAGAGAATACGTCTTTTTTGTTGTCGTTCATGTAGCGAAAGCCATAGATCTTAATGGGAGTAGACTTCTGGCCTTGTCATGTGAGAATGTGGAGTGGACCAAAGTTAGAATTTAGGCTCTCCTGATTAGCTGAGTTATATCCCTGGGCCCTTAGACCTCAAAAGAGTGATGTTCCTTTAGCACTTTCCTGGGAACGCTTTTAAGAGACAGCACATACTGCTTCATCAAATTATTAGTATGCTTATTTTATCTTCCTTGTAAGACTTGAAATTCTGTAAGGACAAGAACCATGACTTATACTTATTTGTAGGTGTATTTACAGTAATGCCTCCTACTGATCATTGCAATAGTGTAGGCTCAAAAATATATAATTGCTTTTAATAAAAGACAAGTTATGCTATCAATTAAGTGACAGGATGGAAGAGTTCTCAGACACTATCAGGATAGACTGTTTCAACCATGTGCAAAGATCCCTATCTGGCTCCTCATGTCCTAAATGCACTTTCTGTTAGATGCACTCGCTTCGTTGATTTTCATTTCTGCTTATCCCAAATCAGAGGTGAGTTGACACTGACAAATGAATAACCACCACAAAGCATAACACCTGGCTATCTGAAGTTACAGTCTCCTCTCTTCAAATTGGACGCTAGTCATCAGCTTCCTAACCAGGACTACATGCACAGGCAGGAATATCATGGAAGTCAGATGGGAGCTGGCCGGACCCCAACTTCTCCAGCTAATCTGCCATAATAGTTACATTTCTTAACCATGCCAGATGCTGTATCTGAGCATTTTCCTGTTTTCAGTTTTTGTATTTAATCCTACATAGAAGTTTGAATAAGGTCTTATAATCCATATTACAATGTTTATATAGAAACTGAGGAGTTAAATAAAACCACTGAGTATGATTTGGCTCTGTGCAATTTTATGTGAAATCTCCTTTCCTCAAAATAGAACATTCTTTTGGTATTTGATAAACACCAGACATAACAGTACACTGCTCATTTGCCCTTCCATGAAAAGGAGCTCACTGTAGAGAAGATTGACCATTTAGGATCTTTCTTTTTCTTTCTCTCTGTCCCTCTCCAGTGAATTGACTGTGTTCAATTTGACTATAGGCAAGTAATGGGGAAGTCTGTAAGTCTTCACTCTCTGACATCTTTTTGAGAGGAAAAATATAATCCTGGTTTTCTGATTTTCTCCTTTGACATTCCAGGGTTACTGGTAGTTTCTGCTCACTCAGCTCCTCGGCTCTAACATTACATTAGTTAAGGTATTTACTGTAATATTTACAATAATGCCTTCATTGCCTACTTGTTCAGAGAGTGGATTGGGGTATGTGGTTTAGTCTCTAGCTTATTACATGATAATGAAGATATCAGTCATGCTTCCAATAAAATGTTACTGGGAGATTAGAGGATATTTAACCCAGAGTTAGTGTATTTATGTAGGACAATTTCATTCATATTTCTCAATAGTCATTCTTACTTGTATATTCTCTAAATAAAAAAAAAAACGCATTATTTCTGAGCTTGTTGGGGCCTTTTGTTGATAGGGCAGTGCAGAGAAATTGATGTTATACTTGGTAAAGTGTTAGTTTCCTTGGAAATTCCTTGTCTTAATTATCTTCCACTGTTTAATCTCTTGATATAATATCATCTAATTTTCTTGGAGTTAACCTTTAATTTGCTTTTTATTTTTAACAAAATATTTTAATAAACTATTTTAATAAATTTGCCTTATAAGTCTTTTTCTCATGTGATAATTTCTGAAGACTGTGTGTCAGAATGTTGTAAAAATTTTTTTGTCGGTGTCTATTAAGTGAACAAGGCTTGCTCAAGGTATCTATGATATAACCTTAATCTGCTCAGGCTGCCATAATAAAATACTATAGACTGGGTGATTTAACCAACAAAAAGTTATTTTTCACTGTACTGGAGATTGGAGGTTCTGGACCTGGGTGCCAGCCTGAAAAGGGCTCTGGTAGGCACTTTCTTCCTGGCTGGCAGGTGCTACCTTATCTCTAAGTGCTCACATGGAACTTTCTTCCGTACACATGCAGGAACAGAGAGTGAACTCTTTCTCTTCCTCTTCTTATACGGCCACTAATCCCATCAGATTAGGATCCCACCCTTATGATCTCATTTAACTTTAGTTACCGCCTAAAAGCACAGTGTCCAAATACAGTTACATTGGAGGTTAGAGCTTCGGTCTATGAATTTGTTTTGGAGGAGAGCACAATTCAGTCTGTAGCATTCCATACATTTCTAATTTGTACTCTACTAATGACAAGGGTTTTAATTATTGGTTGTTCGATTGATTGATCAATTGAGCAATTTCTACATTCTTTGAACACTTGTAGACAACTTCTTACATATCAGGCAGTGTACTAGGGCTGGAGTTATGAAGATTAAGAGCCATATTCTTGCCTGCTCTGAGTTCATGTATAATGGGGAAACCAGTCAGGTACAAAGAATTAGCCTACAGTGTGGTTGATCGCTGTAATCAGGAGACAAGCAGTAGAATTTACTTGAAGACATGAAAGAAGGGAAACAAGAAGTAAATCCATAAGAATGTAGAAGGCTTGAATGACCAACTTGAGATAATTACATTTATAGACTGTTCCAACCAAAAATAGCAGAATACACATTCTTTACAATCTCAAATATAGCATTCACTAAGATAAATCATATTTTGTGCTAAAAAGCTAACCTGAATGAATATAAAAGGATTGGAAATCATAAGGAGTAGTTCAGTGATTAAAAAAAACAGAAGTAAATTAGAAATCTATAAAAGAAAAATTCCTGAAAAGCCTCCAAATATTTGGAAATTCGGTTATGCATTTTTAACTAATTTGTGAGTCAAAGGTGAAGTCATAGTGGATATTAAAAATATTTTGACCCAAATAAAATTTTTAAAAATACATCAAAATTTGTTTCATGCAGCTAAAGCAGTGATTAGCCTCAGTCTCTCTCTTCAGAGATTACACCAGTTAAAATCCTTGGATGATCAAGGACTCAGGTGAAGCTGAGAGCTCATTTTGTTTGTTGGAATACCATTTTGGTCAGAATAATTTTGATCAATCTATTGTATTAGTAGCAATTGGTGGGGATAGGAGGTAGAATGAAACATGGGTGAGAATTCTTATTTTAACTGCTTTACTGAGAAATAATTTTCATAGATAATAATGTATCCATTTTAAACATACAATTTTATGAGTTTTGGCAAATGAATAGGGTGGTGAAACCACTAAAATAGGAAACATTTCTATCACCCAAAACAATCCCCTGTGTCACTTTGAAACTGATCTCCTCCCCCAGCTCCCAGCCCAAGGCCCCACTGATCTGCAGTCTTTCCCTGTAGTTTTGCCTTTTCTAGGATAGCTTATAAACGGAATCATACAGTATGTAGTCTTTGTGTCTGTTTTTTCCTTTTTACTTAGCTTTAATGTTGTAGATCTACGTCTATGTTTTATATATTTGTATTTCACTCGTTTTATTACTGAACAATGTTCATCTTTAAATATATACACAATTTGTTTTGCTGTTGTTGAACATCTGAGTTGATTCCAGACTGGGGCTCTTAGGAATAAAGCTCCAATATACGTTTGTTTACAAGTCATTGCGCAGATGTAAGTTTTTGTGTCTTTTGAGTGGGTTCCTGGGCGACATGGTAAGTGTAAATTTCCCAGTATCTTTTCCAGCCCTGAGTTCTACCCTGGCACACCTCAAGCCAGTAAGGCATTCACCACTTTTTGCCTTCCGGAGCTGCAAGTTGATTGGGAAAAGCACTCAGTCAGAGGTGAAGCATACTTGCACATCTCATCAGGAGCTGGTTTCTCTTTCAAAGGTATGTCTCCTTGTAGTTTCTTTCTACCTGCTTTTTTCCCCTATGGGTTCCCGTGCTCACGCATAGTTTACAGACAGCCAGATTTTGAGCAGAATTTATATTTATATTTTAAAATCTCAGGCCTTCTATTTTGGCTGTATCGCTTACAGAATTTCCCCCTTACATATCCAACTGGTCTCCTGCTTTGTACTTTATCATTTGCCACCCTGAGCTGCTGACACTGATTCTTTCCCTGGTTTGAGGATGTGGGGTGGCTTGTGAAGTATTCAAGGCAAGGAAACCACAAATTCACACTTCTTACCTTATACAGCAGCTATCTTTGAGAATAAACTATTCTCAAGATTCTGCATGACTTGTAATTTCCTGTGCTTTCCAATAGTTATTTTCAATCATTTTGTCCAGATTTTATAATCTGTTACCTGTAGGAAGACTTCCTTGTCATTACCAGAAAGGTCTTATTATTATTATTTTTTAATTTATAGTACTTAACAAAGAAATATCTAGAGAGATGTTCACCAAATGGTAACTAGTAGTTATTTTACAGTGGAGGAATTTCAGATAATTCAGATAATTTTTCTTTTTTATACTTTTCTATATTTCTTGATTTTTCAATTATGTTATCTTTATAATCAGAAAAAAAAAAGGACATTCCACTTTATTGCTTTCATTTTGTAAATTTTGCAAGAACAGGAACACTGGAAGCTGGAGTTGAGATATAATTTTAGAGACAGTTAAAGTGCTTTAAGAAACAGAAGAGAATTATTTTGTAATTAGTATAGTTTTATGTCTTTTGCAAAAACCTCCCATTAAGGCGGTACTTGAAAAGATTTGTTGGGCTTTCACTTGTAAGTAGCTTAAAATTTTGTCTTATTTATGCTATTAATTTGTAATAGTATAACACTTTCTAAAATATAAAATACTGTAGGTTTATGTTGTCTGATTAATTTCAATCATAATTAATATAATTTAGCTGATTTTTTAAAAGTCACAGTATTATTTTTTTTAGGGGCATCTTCTCACCTGAGAAATGATACAAGGAGATAATAATAGCTGTTACTCATTGAGAATTGACCAAATGCCAGCCACTGCTCTAAATGCTTTCCACACTTTTGAGCCATTAAACCCGCTAAATACCCCTTTTAGGTTCAAATGTGATCCTCCTTTTATGGATTAGGAAACTGAGGTTTAAAAAGACTGAGTGTTTCTCTAGGGTGGCTAAGTTGGTAAAGCAGAACTGGGATTCCTTAGATTTGAATCCAGACTGCTTCTATGCCTGCCACCTTTACCACCACACTACACCAAGTCCTGGAGAAATGTGGGTTTGAGGATGGGGAATGGGATCTCATGGCCATTCTTTCTCAAAATTAAAGGGTAGAAAGTATTGCCAAAAAGTTTGAGATCTCCTTCTTCAGAGATCTCAAAAGGCTAAATTGGGCTGACATTTTCCTAAGGTTCTTTAGACATGGTCCAAATTAAAGGCAAGATGATGTCTGAAAATTTCTTCCAGATCTATAATTTAGTATCTTGGTTCTAAGCTATTTTGGCCTAAGGACAAATTTAGAAATAAATATCTTTTCACAACACGCTGTACCCCAGAAGCAACTCTTACTTATTTTTTCCTTGATACTCAATTCTCCCTTAATTTAAACTTCTTAAAAGTCAGACTGCTATTTTTTAAGGTCGGTTTAGTGGAAAGAGTACTTCAGTAATGTACATAGTTCAGTCAGCCCTCTGTATCCACAGGTTCCACGTTAGTGACTCAACCAACCACAGATCAAAAATATTAAAAAAAAAAAAAGATAATAAATTCCAGAAAGTTCCAAAAAGGAAAACTTGAATTTGCTGCATGCTAGTAATGTTATTTATGTAACATTTACTTTGTATTTTCAACTATGTACATAGTATTTACACTGTGTTACATATTATAAGTAATTTAGAGATGAGTTAAAGTATATGGGAAAATTGTATAGGTTATACACAAGTACCACATCCTTTTATACAAGGAACTTGAACATCCATGGATTTTGGTATCTGTAGGGTCCTGGAAGCAATCCCCAGTGGACACTGAGGGATGACTGTAGTGTGAAGAAGCCTCTCATTTTTCTCCATTAACCATTCTCTGTTTTCTTACTTATGAAACCTCTTGAGTTTTAACTACATAAATGGCTGCTTGGTCAAACTACAGTTGACCCTTGAATGACACGAATTTGAACTACATGGGTCCACTTATACGTGAATTTTTTTCAATGATAAATACTGCAGTACTACACTATCTGCTGTTGGTTGAATCCACAGGTACAGAACTGTAGATATGGAGGGCCAACTGTAAATTATAGTCAGATTTTCAACTTCTTGGAGGGTAGGTGCCTCTAACTCCCGCATTGTTCAAGGGGCAAATGTTCATTTCCCTGCCTCCCTTTTAGTTAGATGTGGCAAAATGACTAACTTTTGACCAAAACAATGTAAACTGAAGTGAAATATTCCATCAATGTTACATCTTTCAAAAGGAAAGTGCTTATTTTCCACTTTCTTTTTTTCCATTTTCTGCTAGCTGGAAAAATGGGTGTAAGTGGTTTAGTTGCCTTGGATCTGGAGATTAAAACCATGTATTGAGAATTGCAGGGTCAACCCAGGATCACTTTCGTCTGTATAACTAACTGAAAGAAAATGTATTCTCCTATGTTATTTAAATGATGTGTTTTAAATCTATGTGATTTAAATCATATATTTTAAATCTATCCCATTTAAATCATATATTTTCTTCTCTTTATTTATAATAACATAGCTCGAATTCAGATATGAAATTTGATATCTGAAAGTGGGGTATTGCCATAATAAAACCCCAAATATGTGGTGCTGGCTTTGCAATCAGGTGGTGGGAGGCAAGGGGTAATATATTGTAGTCTGGAAAGCTGGTGGCCCTTGTTATACTGGGGAAAAACATTTAGTAAAACAGTTATCTGTTAGCGGTATGTCACATCTTTGCTGGAACTCTAGCTCCAGGGTAGATGGCAAGGAAAAGTAAAGATGTTGGTGTACTTTAGCAGATTTCTTCTACTTTTAGTAAGTAACTAGGAGAGAGATGGATTTAGTCAATTACTAGCAAGTTTGCAAGCAAAAATGGAAAGGAACAAAACCCTTCTAAGGGAGCACTCTCTGTCTCATTAATCAAAATAAATACTGATCTTAAAATGTAAAGATATGATAGTTTTCACAGAAAGGTTTTTTTGGTCATAAAACCAGTGTCAGCAGTCACTAATGACTCCACAATAATGATCTTTTGAAGTCAAGATTTTATCTGGATTAGAAATAGAAAGGCCATCTCAAGTTGAGAGAACAGACTGATTGGAAACTTAATATTTGTTCACTCTTTTCACCTGCTAGCTTTTTTGGTAATTTGATTGTCAAAGAGTAAATTTGTTGAAAAGAAAAAGGGAAAATATCAAATTGGTGAAGAAGAAGAAATATTACTGTGTGTTGCATGACAAATCAGTGTTAAAACACTTAGATCGTAACCAAGACAAATACCTTACAGTACCAAAAAAAGTCAATCTATATTGACAGCAAGTTGTGTTATTTGGACCTTAGAAGGTTAGAAAAGCCAAATATATCTGAACTCCAAACAGCAGAAAGGAGGCTGGCTGCTGAGAGCCTTTCTAGAAAAATGCCATATTAAATGTTCTTAGAAAGTTGGAGCAACCAACTTCCACAGTCAGTTTAAGGATATTGTCCTTCGATCCAAGCTTCTGTTTCAGAAGGCCTCAAGGTAACTGCCATTCAATTGAGGTGGGATAGGGGAGAAGTCTAGTATATAAATGAAAGTCTAAAGTCATGAAAGCTCTAACCAGAGAAGATTCTTTCACTTTGGTTACTTCAAATGGAACTGACTGGAATCAAAGTGATGAAAAGAAATCATTGCTAACCGCAAGGCTGGCCTGCAAGAGCCTGTGGTAGCTGAACCCCTAAAACGACCTCCATTTCCCAGGGCCTGCACCAGCTGTTGAAGGGTGCAAAGACAGAGTCTTCAGCCCCATTTCCATTTGTGGCCACAGAGAAACAATTACAAGAAGGCAAAGGAAGGACTACAGAGGATTCTGGACAAAGGAGCTATTTCCAGAAACCACAGCAAACAGTAGAGCTAGTCAAGGAACTTCCACAGCATGAAGTCTTGAAACGTCACAATCAGCAGGATTTGACAACTCATTTCTCCATCTTCCTTCTTTTGAATTTGAGTTTTTGTTGTAGCTATATTTTTCCAACCCCACCATTGTATATTGAGGGTGGATGTGGAAGGCATGTGTCTTTTAGTTTATAAGTCACGGGACCACTTTCTCTGCTGGCAGTACTGTGCTTCCCCTGGATATACGAGTTTGTGTTGGCTGTAACTCCGAGCTCTCCCCCTCAGGGAGGAGTGAGATTATTTTATGTCAACAATAAAGTTGTGTATGGGTATCTGTGTGGCCAGAGGGTGTCGGCATGGATGTCACTGCTGGGTTTCCTCGGTATCTTTTCTACTTTATTAGTAGAACCTTTACTACTAGTGGTTAGGTAGAGGCTACATTTCTCAGTCATCCTAGAAAGTAGATGAGAGCATGTGATTAAGATCTGGCCGATGGAATGTGAGTAGATGTGATGTATGGAAGTCTGGTCACCGCTGTTAGATAGAAGTTGCTTGCTATTGCCTCTTCCTGCTCTGACTGCTGTGTAGGGGATGGAGTTGAGTGGGTTTTGAACAGGTAAAGCTTTGTCACAAGGGAAACTTGTTTACAGCAGCTTAGCCTGTACCTTAAACATTAGTTACTTCTACCCACAGTTTACTCTATTTTAACTGGCCCTGTGACTTGTGGGCAAACCTTACTGAGCCGGAACTTCTTTCTCTCCAAAAGGAAATACCCTTCTCTCTCTATTTGCCTGATTATGTGTGATTCCTGTGTGACAAATGTATTCTAAGAACTCTGAAAAAACTTTAGCATGTACAAATTTAACATCTTTTTTTAATGAATTACAGTTAACTCTGTTAAAAATGATAAGCACCTTAGTACAAAACAGATACTCCTCACATTAAACTCTTCATGAGAACTAGTCATACAATTTTTGGTGTCATTTCTTATGAATTATTCCAAAAAATGTCATATGTACCAAGATGTTTATTAAAATTTTGCTCATTTATAACAGGAGAAACCATAAAGGCTCTGTAATAGAAGAGTAATGAAGCAAGCAATGATATATTATCTTTATAAAATATTATACAGTCATGTTGAGGTGCTGGCTATATGACTTTCACCTTCCAGATGCTCCCCGCTCTGTCACGGGAGGCTGACCTGCTTGGACTTTATTATTAGGTTTCCTTTTCATCTAGTCTTGGCTGCAAGAAACACTGGTAGGAGGTCAGAGGGAAGGAGGAGAGCAAGCATCGATATATATTCTCCAGATTCCCTCCTTGCAGGATCACTGCAAGTTGTCTGGGTCACTCAGCCCAAAGTGAGGACTCCATTCACCCAGACCTCTACACTGTCCATCTCTGGGTGGAGTAACTATCCCCAGCCCTCATCTCTTCTGTCCTCAGGCTGGGAGCAGCATCCTGGTTACTAGCCCTTGGATACTGTGCTATCTCTTTGATTCCCCTACTCCCAGCCCGTATCTTTATAAATTGTCCCTTTTTGAACTATCCCTAAATTATCCGATTGGACTGTGCCATCTATTTTCTCCCGGCCCCTGGCTGGTATTCAGGTAGCAAATAAAATTTTATATGCTATGATCATTATAATACAAAATATAGAAGGTTAAGGATCAAAAAGGAAGACATAACCCAATAGAATACTATGTCATGGTGATAAGATTAAAGGTGAGCATATTTTCTTCCTTAATTACATTTATTGTTAGGCTAGAGTAATTTTATTAGTTAAAAAAATGTAAAATTGTTGCTAGGATATTTTGTCAGGTGGATTTTCTTAGCTTTGCCTTACTACCTAAATAAGAATGCATCATTAACATACTGAATTTATGCAAATCACCCTAATCATCTGCTTTCTCTTTTCCTGCTCCAAGGCCACAGAGACTTGCTAGAAAGAGTTTTAGAAGCAGGCTGACTTGATTTTAGTCTGAGGACTTCATTTCAAGCAAAGGAAACAGATTCTGGCTGATTCACCAAAAGGGTTTGTTAAGATATTAGATGCTCTCAGATTCTCTGGGAAAAGAGCAAAGCTCTACATTAAGCTTCCAGGAACGTACTCCAAACTGCAGAATGTCCTACTATGAAGACTTTGAGCATAACTGTCACTAACCACTAGATTCTACAACCTGCCTTGCCAATACCCAAGTATTTGACTTCGTGGCAAACTCAGCTGTTGCCTGACCCTTGCTGTGTGTGGCTGCCCTTACAGCCACCAGTGCTCGGTAAACCAAATGGCTCTGCCACCATTCTCACTGCAAGGTGGACCCGGGCTCCCTGTCCCCTCAGGGCTCCCTTTTAAACCAGAATATCACGCCAACTCGCGCAGTCGGTGGTGTCTTCTTACATGCTTGCATTTCAGTCTCGGGTGGGAAATTGAATCCCAACTCCTTTTTTGGGGAAATAGGACTTGAATATTTCTCTATTACGTAAGATATGTTAGTTTGCTACCACTGCCAGTACCACAGTCTGGCTTAAATGACAGACATTTATTTTTTTCGAATTTCTGGGGGCTGGAAGTCCCTGATTAAGGTGTCAGCAGAGTTGGTTTCTTTTAAGGGCTTCTCTCCTTAGCTTATAAATAGTTATCTTCTTTCTGTATCTTCACATTTTCTCTCTTCTCCGTGTGTCTGTGTCCTAATCTCCTCTTGTTACAAGGATGCCGGTCATTTTAGATTAGGGCCTACTCCAGTAACTTCTTGTTAACCTACTAACCTCTTTAAATACCATGTCTCCAGATACAACCACATTCTGAAGTCTTGCGGTTAGGACTTGAGCATGTGAATTTTGAGACGACGCAATTCAGCCCAAACACAAGGGTATTTAAAAAGCATGGCAACTAAATGCAGTGAAGCATAGATTAGACTGGATGAGAACAATATTGCTATGAAGGAGAAAACTGGGACAATTCAAAAAATTTGAATACAGACCATGTATTAGCTAATTATGTTTTATCACTGTTAAGTTTACTAAATTCGATCATTGTACTTTTTCCATGGAAGAGAAGGCCTTTGTTTTTAGGATATTCATGGTGAAGTATTTAAAAGTAAGTAGCCATGATGCCTCAGATTTATTCTCAAATGGTTCAGAGACAGAGAGAAAATACATGAGGTAAAATGCTGCTGCTATTCTTGGAACTGAGTGGAAGGCTCCAGTTTTTTCAAAACAAAAAGGGTTTTTTTGAAGGTTCTGGGAATTTGCAAAAATATAGGAAGATATACTAATCCACCTTGACTGCCTGTCATCCATATATACTGCTCTTAAAATTCTAAAATAAACAACAACTGCTAAACATAATGCAACTGTCACTCTTCTGAATAAATACTGGTTTATTCAGTGATAGAGAAATTCCAGTGATGAAAAGATCCATGAGACAAATGAGAAAATTTGAGTGAAAGTACAGGTCCTCACTGTTGAGAAAGTGAAGAAAGTGTGAGGCTGGGGTATGAAAAAATACTTTCTACATAGATGTTCGATGTCCTTCCCAGGGTAATAGAATGGATTTTGTTGGTTACAAATGACAAGACGGAATTCAAAATACTGGATGAACAGAAAAAAGTAACTAGGAAGTTAGTAAAGTTGAATGGTGGGAAAATGTAATGGAGGGTGAGCTAGTTATATGTCATTTACTTCAAGAGAAAGATGTGGAATTGGAGGGGACAAGCCAGGCACATTCTGTCTTTGTGACATGCTGGACATGAAAGAAGATGAGGTCGCCATTTTGAGAGCCCTACAAAAGAAGGCATTGACCTTGAGGGAAGAGCAAGTTTCAGTTAAAGCCAAAAAAAAAAAAAGGTGGAATAGGCAGGTTTCTTAAAGAATTTGTGTGTTGTAGGACAGTTTGTTATTGATGGGTCAGAGATTGTAAAAAAAACATTGAATAATGTTAAATACAGGTATATATTGTAAAGTGTCCTTTTATCACTAAGTTGTTTTTCTACAGTTGTCCAATGAGAGGTGCCAACTTTGTTCAATATCTAAAGCTAAAATTTGAAACGGTGTTAGTGGACGATGTCTAAAGTTGCTCTCCAAAACAATCAGAGAAATATTGGAATTTTCATTGTTGTTAGATAATATGCCTCAAAATTGGGGCAGTCAAGGGTTTTGTTTCTTTATAAAAATTACAACATTCTCATTTTAATTGATTTATCAAAATTTTATGGAAAAAGAATAAAATACCACACAAGATAGATTTTTAAGGTATATGTAGATTCATTGGCAGAAGAATATTTTTACATCAGCAAAGAAGAGATCATAGGAGAAGATTTTAAGGAAAGGCTAACATGACCTTAACGGAATTTTTACTCTTTGGTCTCCACACATGTGCAGTTATCAGAGTTCCTGGTCTCCAAGTGTTTATTCACATCTGTCAGCTAAATCATAGATCCAAATGCAAAACGTAACACTCAGGAACATTATGTGGATTTGTGACACTCCCTGGAGGACTTTGGGTCCATAAAGCAATGAATGGATTATACGAAGACATAAATATGGTATTTTCATCTATGACAGATGCAATCTTGCTCCAGTGTTATTTATATAAAGGAAAACTGAACCTATTTTCCTCAGTCAAACTGAAGGGAGGCACCCTTAGGGATGAATAAATGGATAACTTGCTGTTAATTCCCAATTCCTGTGAATTCATCTTTGAAAACATCCTGTTTTAGAGATTGTTTTAAATGGCTGATGTTTATTTATTTTACATGTGTGTGAAAAAATGGGAAAAAAGGAAAATGTGAGATGGAATTGTGATAATAACAGAATAATACATTTTTCATGTTTGCCATTAACCTAAATCATGCAAAACTGACCTAATTTTGGATTTTAATGAACAACTGGATGCTACACCCAGGTTTTTATAAAGCTTGCTTTGAGTCTCTTTTTTTTAATTTTTTTTTTAATTGAGTTATAGGCAGTTTACAATGTTGTGTCAGTTTCTGGTGTACAGCACAAGTCTTCAGTCATATATGAATATATATATTCATTTTCATGTTTTAGTCTCTTAATATTCTTTCATTCCTCACCTTTAGCTCATGTTAGGGAGGTGGTTTATATGGAGTTCTGAAATGAGCACAGGTTTCGAATTTAGGGGAGCAATGCTCTGTTACGAATTCCACCGACCTCTATCTTTATAAACGTGAAGATCTTGGATTAAACTAGGAGATGCCCCAAGCTTTGTATATGTTTAAAATATTAAACTTTTGTATCACTATTTGTACCAATTTCAATTTTAATTGACAAAGAAAACTTGAATTTGCACATTTTAAGGTGATCAAATGGTTTTTTAATCTTCATAGAAAACCTTTGATGTCCTTCCAATGGAATATCAACTTTAAAAAATCCCTCTGAACCTGATAAAAATTGTTAGGGAAAAAAATGTAGTCCAAGACTGATAAATGTTTTACTTTATTGGCTAGAACTAGGTAAGATATAATAAATTCATTTTGATGGATATTGTGGCATTGTAGGAAGAACAGCAGCATATCAGTATATCTGCACTTCAATTTTATTGTCTGTAAAATATCGCTAAGGGTCCCAAATCTTCCTAATGACAGGAAATCATGTATATGCTGTAGAAAGTTACCACTCTGAAAAGGTTGAATTGGTTTTCTTTTTAAGATTACTTCTGATTTCTTTCTGATTATTTTATAATTTTTATATTGTCCTAAATTTTATTTGAGTATCTATTAGTGTCTTAAATAACTTGACATTTGGCTCTGTCATATCCTACTCTTATTTTCTTCTCTCTGTTTTTTTCTTTCTTATTTAAAATTCAAGCAGATAAACAGTGAGCTTTCTTTACCATCTCATTCTATTTTAATGGCATCATCACACTTTTAACTATTACTGAATTCTAACAAACTTAACAATTCAGAGAGTCCTTCTTTTTCTTAATATTCTATTGTATTATCATGAATTTCTGAATAATTGTGGAACAAAAAAAATTTGGAGTGAACTAAACCTTTGAATATCTTTTGAGAAAATTGATAACATTTATTGTACTCATTTTTTCTACTCAGCAATTTGGAATAGCTCGTCATTGCTTTTCAGCATTTTTATGCTTGTTAATTGAGTTTCCAGATTTTCTTAAAACAGACATATGCACACACACACACACACACACACACACACACACACACACACATACACACACAAACAGAATTCACAACTCTGGCATTACTTGCTTTCTTAAATACTTAGTTTTGTTTACTGTTCTTACCAGAATCTCCTTTCATTATGAACGGCTGGCATAGTGGAATGCTTTCGATTGCAAGGTGTGTGGGAAAGTGTGTGTGCATGCCTGTGAAATGCTAGTTTATAAAGCATTAAGATTCATTATTTCTCATAGGTGTTTCATAACCTCACAATTTCGCGAAGACATAGGTCCCTTTAGGACAAAGCTTGGTAGTAAAGTAGATCTAGCTGCTGCTACCACTTAGTGTTCTGTAAGATCCATGAAAATTGAAAACAAGCATAACATGTATTTGGGGGAGCCAAAAGAAAAGCTCACTGAAAGGAAATGCAAGTATCAGAGTCACAGGAACTTGCTAGAAAATGGTAGTCCACTCAGGTAGGAGGAGGACTTCGAAAGACATGGGAACTCCTATCCTAAAATGAGACATCTGAGAGGATGGGGAACGAAGCAGGTTTCTTTTCAATGAGTCTGTCAATGTCTCTCTTACTTCTCATCAATCATATCTGTGTATTCCCACTCCATTCCTTCTGTGTGGATGCCTCACTTCCTACCTAGTGTGAAAAGTGCATCTTTCTGTCATTCACCTTCTTTACTGTTGGTCCTCTCAGCGTCTGTGCTGGGTTCAAAGTCCCCTGCTGGTGCCCTCAGGGACTAAGGAAGCGTGTCTGCAGATCTGGCATCCACCCACGGACTACCAGACCTCGCTAATAAGCCTGGAGATCATGTGTTTAGGGTCGTGATTTTCAAATTGTATTGCAGCTGCCTTGATAAAGAAACAGGATAGTGTCAATAGCCTTCACTTGTAGTGATAATGTGCAACAGCGGCTATGAGATTCAGTTCGTAGCATTTGATCTTTTTGAGAGGCACTTCTCCAACATCACAGGTTTAAATGTTTCTATTGATTTTCATGTCTAGATTTATTGTGAACATATAACCTTCAGTTAGCCTAAAGCAGCCTTTCTGATTCCTTAAGCCAAACAATCGGTTAGAAAGACTTAACAACAGCACTCTAAACATATGTGAGTGAGCTGTGAGAAATAATTGTAGGTAGGCATTTTATGTTGAAAATTGTTGTCAACAGTTCCAGTTTCAGAATACATTATTATAACAAATGCCTTTTTCTGGGTCAGGAAGCTGTTAAATTTACCCTTCTTATGGTTCAATAAGCAGAGTGTATAGTTATTTACCTGCTGCTATAGACAGAAAGTTTGTGTCCCCTCAAATACATCAATTGAAACCTAGTAATCCTTAATGTGATGGTATTAGGAGGTGGGACCTTTGGGAGGTGACTAGATCTGAGGGTGAGTCCTCATAAATGGCATTCCTGCCCTTATAAAAGAGACCCCAGAGAGCTCGCTTGCCCCTCCCTCCGTCGACACAGCAAGAAGACAACTGTCTCTGAGTCTGCTGGGGCCTTCTTTTGGACTTTCCAGCCTCCAAAAACTGAGAAAGAAGTTTGTCATTTAAACCCCCCAGTTTGTGATATTTTTGTTATAGCTGTCTCAATGGACCATATCTATTAAGTTTTGAAGAGTGAAACAGTATGATCTTAAAAATGTAACATATCTTACTATATCTGAATTTCTACTTTCAGCAAGTTAGAATAAGTTGAGATCCATTAGATCGTATTTTCAGTAAATATAACAGTTGAATTTTAACTATATGCATAAAAGATTATACAAACTAATAGGAAAATGAGTGTTCAAATTATAATTAGACGAGCAACAGGAAGAAATCTTCTCAACAACAAAAAACAATAAACAAACATGATGGAAAAATATACCATCATGTTAGTAAGCAAAGAATTACAAATCCATTACAGAGATCAAATAGCTGCATGTACTAGATCAATATCTTTCAGTTGTTAAAGCACTTACTTTCAAAAAACTAATATGGATATACATACAGGCAGAGAATGTTAAAGTAGATACAGTAAGATGTTAACATTTGGGGAATCTAAGTGAAGTGTATATGGGAATTCTTTGTACTGTGGCAACTTTTCTGTAAGTCTAAAAACATCAAAATAAAAACTTTTTAAGAAAAAAATTAAGCAAGAATGAGGAACCACTTTCTTTGGCTATTTAAATATTATGACAAGCCTCCCTTATTGATAAGGAAACAGAGGCCAACAGTTTGTAAACTTGTAGAGGTCACTAGAGCCAGCCTTAACATCTTAAAGAATTTAACAGAAATAATAATATTGACAAAAGAAACAAAATAAGCATGGTAATTTATTGTTGGTGGGAGGAAATATTGGTTAAACCCTTTGAAAACAATTTGGTGGTACAGAGCAGAAGCAAGCATACAGTTGTCTAATCTATGTGAGTCTCACCAGTGAAACTTAACCTCAAGAAATAGTCAAAGCAAAGGAAGTATGGGTGAAATTATTTATTATTGTACTATTTATAATGGTAAGCTATTCAAAATCTAAATATCCAAAATGAAGGATAGGAATTGTGGAAAAATGGAATCTAAAATCTTCATGCTGTGCTGGACATCTGTTGTTTGCTTCTGTGGGTCTCCTCACCACCTTTCTCCCTTTTCTTTTCAGATACTTGAAGTATAACATGTCCCATGAAACTAATATATGAAACATTATCACCAGTGATGCATGCAAAATATAAAACTACTTGTTTGTGCTGTATCTGTGATTAATCAAAATACTGCTAACCTGTTTTCCAAACATTATTTGCCAAGGATGAGACATTTATTTCTTTTAAGATTTTAATAATCTATGTGATATTGCTGGAAGTTACTGTGTAACTTTATAGTATGTTATATTAGTAAGTTTATTTTTACAGGTTAGAAAAATTATAAAAGGCTATATGTGTCCTCAAAAAAGATTATGAAAAATACAAAAGCACATTTGAATCATGAAGTTTCTAGTAAAGCATTAGGATTATTTTGACAAACGGAGCTTCAGACACCTGAAATTTGAATTCAGATTGCAAGGACTCATCAAACTGCTTACAGAGACGTTTGGAGTCTCTTATTGTGTCACTGACATGTAGAGGAGCTCTATACAAGACACAGCTTTTGACAGAACTTGCCTGTGTAGGGTATAGGCCATAACAGATGTGAAGAGGTCAGTCTACTATTGTGGCTCAGTTCGACTTAGGCCATCACATTAGCACCATTCAAACTCCCACACGTAATAGCTGTGTGATCTCCTGCAAAGTAGTAATAGTACTTATCTTGTAAGGTTATTTTGAAGGTAAAATGAGATAATAATACTTGTAAAATGATGAAAACAATATTTGAATAGAATAAGCACCCCTAAGTGCTAGCTGTTTTTCCCTTATTACCACTGCAACTGCGGAATCGAAGGCATCGGGTATTTCTAAACTCACTGACAGAATGTTAAAACCACCACCATCTTGGGTAAAAGATTGTCCTAAGTGTGTTGTATATACTAGGAATGTAATCTTATAGCAGTAACTTTTCTAGTATTTTGGTTTTTCCTTTTATATAAGCAGGTAGGAGTTTATTTCACAGTATTTGGAAAAAATAATTTTTTCCTTCCTTCTTTCCTTTGTGTTTTTTTTTTTTCTTCAAGTTGCTTCTAATTGTTACTGGTCTAGTTATCCTAGTATATATGTATTTTTTATGTATGTGTAAATTTGGAGATCTATAGAAAAACAAGTAGATGCACTGAAAAGATTAATGAGGCGTATCAACACAAACTAGCAACAGGGATGTGTTTTGCTTATGCACAATGCTGTAGCTATATACTAAATATATTGTAAGTTTATATTACCGTAATGGTGCATTTCTCCCTAGCTATTAATCTCAGCTACAGAATATCACATGTATATTTAATCTTCCTTCAAAGAGATCTGACCTTATTTACATGTTCTATACATAGCATAGTTTTAAGAACATTTTAATATTGGCCACTAACTTTATACTGTCAGAATGTTTTTAATGTAATTACAAAGGAATGTAGCTATAATCTAAGCTTATTTAATCTGCATTCTCTCTGTTTGACCTCTCCTGTAGGAACATATGAAAAGAAATCCATACCATGCTACAAAATTCCCAATACGAGGAAAAGAGTATAAAATAACAAAAGTTTCAGCATGAATTATTTGCTGTAGCAACAACCTGCAATCTGAATCATATGGTAAGGAAAAAGGAGACGATAACAAAGCTAAACAGCTTTCTTGTTGCTCACTTTCTTAATCCCTTTAAAATAAAATAAATAAGGCATTTCAATGAAATGAATTATTTCCAAGGAGCCTAGTACCTTCTGTCTGATGACTGTATTTACTTTCAAGTAATAATGGTTAGAGATACTATGTACAAAAGTCGACATAATTATTTTCTTTATTTGACTATAGTGTCTGCATGTTAGTCAGAGGACAAAGTGCAATTGGTTTGTTTTTCAAGTTATTTCTCATCTCAGTTGTGTGTCAGAAAGATCAGAGTGCTACTGTTTTAATTTTGATTGTTAACATAAAATTGGAATCCAAAGTAAAAGGAAATTGTGAAAATTAACTTGTTACAAGTATAAGAGAACAAAGCCCGGGCATTATGATAATGTAATCATTGAGCATCTGTGAAGTAAAATGTATTTTTAAAGACACAAAGTTAATGCTTTCCTTTGAAATCTCCATGTAAAAATTGAAAACACAACTTTAATAGAAGACAGGCACAGGTAGCATATGAAGAATTACAACTTGGGAAATTAATAAAAATAGTATCTAAAATAGTATGAGTAAGATATGAAGCTCATTCATTAACAGTCTCTATGATAATATATCACTGAAAATGTTGCATGAAGGACAGTCTTTGATAGGATTATGTACAGTATAATAGCAAGATACTGGAATTAAAATTCACTGAGAAGATACATCTTGTGAACTGAAGGGTGAGAAGATAATAATGGTAACATTAATAATAGTAAATAACAAGAGTAAAATGACTCACATAAATAGAATTTCCATCAGCAACCATTATTGCAATTATGGAAACGATAAGCTAGTAATCTACAGTAAATAGCTAATCTTTATTGATTCACTGTTTAATTTCTTCTTATTTTAAAGCCTTTAGAACTGCTGTCAATAACAATAATGCATACAGGGGAAAAAGTTACACCAAGACAGAATCAGAAAAGGAGGTGCTGCATTGTGCAACATACAGCATCTCTAAAGAATCTTTTTAAAAATACATTTATATTCTATTGTTAGGCAAAAAGAAAAACATGCATTCAAAAGATTCCCCCTGTCCCCCTTTTAAACGATTGCTGTGGTTTTTTTTTTTTTTTTCCTAACACAGTTTATGGTGGTGCCAGAGACAAGTGGGAAAAGGCAGCTATCTCGGCACTGGCTCTTTAATCACCGGGAGTTGAGGATTATTCTTCATCAGTAACACCTGGGAGAAAAAGACAGGCCATCAGCAGGCTGACCCTACAGCAGCCCTAGGGGCAGTTCCACCGCCACCAGCAAAGTTAGCACTAAGGGTAACGGAGCCGTTATCCAAGGTCCAGATAATAGCAGCAGCAGAGAACTCACTTCCTGATGGTAGAAAATAAATTCCATGTTTAGCTCAGGGTTTCTGGCAACCAAGCCTTCTTCCAGGGAACGGAGGTTGACTTTCTTTTAACATAAGTGAAAGATGAGAATGTGAAGCGATGAGTCACTGGGGCCCTCCTTCAATGGCATTGCAAGAGGAGAAGTTGTGAGAAGACGGTTTTTCATTTTCCTGCAGTTGATACAGAACCCACGAGAAAAATTTCCCTGGGATCTAAAATCATAAGGTGTAGTAATTACAGAGGGAAAAACAAATTTTATTCCTCTTTGCCATTTGTTTCTAGCTAAAATCTGGACGGATTATTTATAATCAGTTAAATTCACATAACTGTCCTTTAGCTATCTGTTAATTATTATATTTGAAAAGTCTTTTTCCGATTCAGTTAAAATATTTTTCTTTAATTCATTCTCCACTTATCCCTCCCTGTCCACTCCCCACTGCAGGAAAACCTGGGCTCTGTAATTAAAGAACAGTGTTTAGCACTGTAAAGTTTTAGCAGCAAAAATATCCGTTTGAACCTGGTAAGTGGTTAGTTTTATGCATTCTTTCAAAGATAGAATTTCTGATTTCTCTCTTTAATAAAAGACCCACAGGAGTATCTCCCATCTCCTTTTTCCTTTATCCCTAGAATATTCCTGCACTGAATGTAAACCCAAAATTCTAAACACCTGAAAGCCCCACCAGTAATATGAACTATGGTAGTAAAAAATCTGACATTTGTTTAATACATAGTATTTACATTATGAAACCAGTGGCGATATGATACTTTTGTTTTTTATTTTTATTTTATTATTTGCTAGAAAGACTTTTCAATATGCAAGTGTGTTTCTTCCAAGAGTTGCCCCAGTGTGATTTCAAAAGTCCACGTTAACTCCTTTTCTGGAAGCTTCCTTTTCTTAGTTGCATTTTAGAAAAGCCTTGAAAGGGCCTTTGAAAGAGATACTCGCCCAGCCCAGCCTAATGAGGTTAGTCAGGTGGTCATCATCTTCTCAATGAGTTTCACCTGCTCCTTCAGGAAGCGGCTCTCCCGGAAGTCAGAGGTGTGGGTCTGCGCGCGCAGAACCCAGTGTGCGCAGGTGCAAAGGGGCCTGGTTCAGGTTCTTCTCCGTGAGAATGGCGGCTTCCATGGCGTCCTGGGTTTTACCCCACTCGTCTTGAGATGGCTTCCGCAGGTCCTGGAAGAGAGGCCACAGCAGCGCTGGTTTTGCACTTTCAAGAGATGTTCGGCGCCCTCACGCTTCTCCTCGGCCAATTTGCAGGAAAAGTGGCCCACGCCCTCCGGAGCCACATCGTCGCGGTGGAAGTAGAAGCCCAGAGAGAGGTAGGTGTGGGAGGCCCGCTGATACACACTGACTGGGAGGTGGAGGGTGGCCTCTACCTTGGTGGAATAATTCTGACCAACCTGGGAGCTTATGGTTGATCGGCAATAAGGAGCTAAGCTCAAAAAATGGCGTCGGCTGGTCCCTGAGGCTGAGGGTAGCAGACGGGCTGGTTCCGAAGGTTGTGACTGGAAAAAAGGTTGAAGGGTGGTCAGAGGCTGAAGCAAGGGGTGTCCCTGCGTATGTGCTGGCCAAACACTTGAAGCAAGAGACAGATCTGCCAGACCGCCCAGTGCCCTGTGAGAGGCTGTGGCCAAGGTGGCTTCTTTTATAGCGCCTCCTCCCATTTATTCTTAAAAACACAAATTTAATCATGTCACTCCTTACATTTTTCAGTGGTATCAATTATAGGCTAAAATGCAAGCTCTTTAGCTCAACAAACAAGTATTCTTCATGTTGTGGTCCTGGTATTTACCCTCAGCCTCATCTCTTCTCACTCTCCCTACCTTCTGCAGGTCTATTCCACACATTGTAAACTATCTGCAGTTCCCCCAGTACAGCATGCTCGTCCATGCTCCTGCCGCTCACTCTGTCTGGGATTCCCTCCTCACCCTAAGTAGTGATAGGGCAAACTCCTATTTAGTCTTCAAAACCCACATCAGATGATACTTTTCTATGGCATTGTCCCTGCACTGTTAATGTGTAGAATTTGTAGATTAACAGAATTTGTACATTCTCAATGCTATTTCCGTGCCTTATAAATACAATTATATTACTAGTTTTCATGTCATATTAAAATTATTTTTAGTATGTCTGTTTCCCCTAACAGACTTTGACCCTCTCAAAAGCAGAAGTGTGTGTGTTCTCAGTTTAACACCATGCTGGCATATAAAAAGTACCTAAATAAAATATTAAAATGAGTTGAGTTACATTCAATAAAAGAGAGGAAATTGCTCTAATAAAGCCTGGTGAAGGCTTATTTTGCAGAAAGCTACTAGTGGAGTTCATCATATCTTAGCCATTTGTCTGTGTAATCCATTTAAACGTGTGTAAAGTGTCCAAGGTATTTATAAGTATTGTAAAACAGAAACACAAGCAAAAATGTCTCCAAATGATGCAAATTCCTATAATTTACCTAAACCTCCTTGGAGAATATATTCTGCCTCCTTTCATGGATTACCTGTCTCTTACTTATCTTCTAACTACATCGTAATAATAATTAGTATTTTAAAAATAATTCCATCAAATATGCCACATGCCATTTGCCTCTCATCCAGACAAGAATACCAGTTACCACAGAATTTGTGTGAAAACACTTAAATGATACATATTTACTTTGGAACATCCAACTCTTAACAGAGTACTTGGGTTTAGTAGAATAATCAATGGTGTTTAATGTGATGCAAACTATATATTTTGCTGTCAGTAAGCTCCAAAGTATAGAGAAGTTATTAAACATTGAACACATTGAAAATTTCTAAGGTCCCTAAAAGGCAGCTGTTGGTCTAGAAGTTGTGCTCCATTTTCTTACATGGCTACCAAATCTTGTTCCTGTTTTCCCACTGAAGAGGAAATAAAGACTGAATATGTTTTGTCTGATTCCTTTGAGGGGAAGCTATAGATTTGATTAATTTAAGGAGCCAGTGTTCATATTCTTCTGATAATTACCAACAATTTATGACCATGAAGCTAAACATCCCTCGTGTCCTGAGCATGCAAACGTGTGTGCTTGATTTGCCCCCGTATTATCTTCCATTTCATAGTTTTCCATTTGTGTGCTACTCAGTGCTATTCACCAGAGGGACCGCTATCGTTTGTCTTAACTTCTTTGTGATGCATGTGCTTGTGTGTGTGTGTGTGTAAACACAAATGTTTTGCTCTTTCTCTCTCAGTAACATATATAAAGGCATGTGTACAAAATGGTGAGAATATTTAAGAGTAGGAAGAAAGGCACACATGGAAAGAGAATTGATGCCTTATAAAAATACAAATAGAAGCTTCCGAATACGTATGAAAGAATGATACACTCGAAATGGAGCATGCAATTTTTGAAAGAATAAAGCTCGAAAATTTGGCTGTTCAGACTATTGTTAATTAGATAATTTAAATATAAAAATTACTATAAAAATTAACCACATTTAAACTATTCGTTTATCTATGTTTTATATCTGTTGTTGATTTCCTGCGAGAGCAAAAATGAACTCACTGTCATTTGATTGTTCTAGACTTTAGTCTGGGTGCTTTGTATAAAATATAATACAGTACAGATGTCAACTCAAGAACTAAATAGCACATAATTCTAAAGAACCATAAAAAATATTAACAGTATAGAAACAATGGCTCTGTAATTACCTTTTGCTGTGGAGTGAGGTTAGGCATTTATCCTTATAGAGTCCTGATACACGTAGAGTCATATCTGCCTCTGTGGTCCTTTTCCCTTTGTTGATGAATGCGTTCTGCAGGTACTCCACGTGGCCGCTACAGTATTTGAGGTCATCCTCTACTGTTAGCACAAATGGCATGAACAATAGTTTATATGCCACTTAACTCCTTAGGAGAAACAGTTAACCTTGCGAGAGAGGACAGATCAGTCATGTATAGTCATTAAGGTCTAGCTGGTTTTGTTATGCTCTAAAGTACTTTTGTACAACCACGGTGCACTTCTGTGCGAGGCCTGTTTTCGCTGGGAACCAAAGGAAGGAGAGATCACCTTTGGAATTTTGACAGAATACAGTGAAATAGGTGATGGGAATTTTTCCAAGATCCATTTCATTAATGACACCCACACTGCAGAGGTGGCAAACATTCTCCCCTTTAGAAACAGACTTTCTAAAAATATGTTAATGAATTAAGAATAAAGGCTTTGTGGGTGTCAAAAAGCATTTGAAAATGTTCAGCTTGCTAAAAGGAATTCAATCTGATCACTTTGTTTAAAGATTTCAGAATCATTATGTTTTAAGTGACTGCTTTTGCTGTGAAATGAAGGGCCCTTATTAAATTTACTCCAGGTCATTACCAGACTTCATTTAAAATTAGCTTTCAACCGCTGCCCTTAGTAACTATGTATTTTTAATCTCGAGGGTCATCTGATGATGATAGTCTCAAAAGGAATCAGCTGAGAATACTTAGGGAGACCCTTCAACCTTCCCCTACTTCTAATGAAACCATAAGGAGATTGTATCTCCTTATTCCTGGAGAGGAAAGGGTATGTAGAAAAATAACCATGAATTAATTTTATATTGTACACTACCATATTTCATACTTTTTTTCAGAAATAAGATAAAATTTGCCTGTAAAATACGTTACAGGAACTGAAGATATTTTTTAAAATATTATAAATGGAAAAGCATGGGATGAGCAACTTTTTTTTTAAAAAAAGGTCAGAACTGTAGATGATTGAAAAAAAAACTTTGTTTCTTATGGCCTCAATAAAACAGTTACTTTTTTTGTGTGTTTATTTAAACTAGTAACAAGAAAAAGTGCATTTACTTGCCTTTTTCAAACAGTAGAAAAAGAAATCAGTTTACCACCATTGCTATTTAAATATCTCCTAACTGGAGAAATTAAACCATGTCTCTTTATTTATTTATTGCACTTGTAAAAAGATTAATGGGGATGTGATTCCTTGAGGCTTTTACATATAACCCCTTCACAAAGAACACAATTATACAGTTTGGCAAATGAACTAAATTAGCTACATTTATTTAAATAATCACTATAGAGGAAACAATAAATCAACAACATTCCGCACAAAAAAAGTGTTTACAGAGTGTCTTGTAATTTGTTTTATCAAGGACACAGACTTTTTGCTCTTAGCTAATCTTGCTTCTAACAGTCTATTATCACATCAACCATTAATGAGTATTTGCAATAGAAATTTAGCGGAGGCTGAGGAACAGGAAAGTAAGAATAACTTCCACCTCCGTCGCCAGCACAGTTACTCCGAAGCACATTCTTCTAATAAACATTTTGTCAAAGGTTCCTAATAACTTCAGAGACAATCAAAATTAAATGGCAGATCTTTGTTAAATCAGGGGAAGAGATGATCTGAGTGGTCATAATCGTGCAATTATCTCAGCCTCCCTCTATTTCAAAGGACTCTGTCCATATCTCCTTCCGTATCAGAAGTAAGTGAGTGGGGGAGCTCTAAAGCTGAACCTGTGATATATTCATAAATCAGGACTTTCAGAGCCTGTCACAGGCACCATAATGAGGGTCATTATTCAGGCAGAGTGTCAAAACTACTATCAAAGGACCTTCTCAGAATTACAATCATTCTGTTTCTTGTTAAATAAGCAATGTAGTACACAAAAATGGCAAACAAGAAGCAGGTCAATTTGATACAGTGTGAGGGCACAGAGATCTCTAGAGTAATTTACCCTCTGGGAATTCTGATGGCTGGTGAGATGAATTATACACACCCTCAAAAAAGATTAATGGTAATAAAACCTCTTGAACATTGTCACCAAAAAGCCCTACAAATTGCTCATAAGCAACTTTAGAAACAGAGCTGAGGAAAAAAATGACCAGTTTTGTTGTTGTTAGACATAAAACTCCTTGCAAAAATAAAAATGATCATCTTGGGAAATTGTCAGTAATCTGTGCACCAGTAAAATACTATACGTTTGATTAGCTTATAGTATTTGGTTGTAAAAAAAAAAAAAAAATTTTTAAAACTGGAAAATTTCCATTCCATTATCTTAACCACATCACTACATCCACAAATGTTCTTGTACACTCTTACGTAAAAAGGCACCCACTTCTCCCATACAGACACGTAAAACCCCAAATGTTGAATAATATAGTAGCATAGTTAAGAAACAATTCCCTGAAGTTCGTATTTTTCTGGTAAACACAGTGATATAGTTAAGGATATAGAATGTAGGCTAAATACTTTCATATTTTGTATATCAGAAAGGGAGGAAACAGTCTTTGGAATTATATAGCTATTAAGTATATAAGTACGTCTTTCCTCTATTGGCATACCTGTGTCTTCATCTGCCCTAGTTAGTAAATGCTTTAGTACAACAGGGAACCAGGTTGTCAGTTAGAACTAACATAAAAATGAGTCTAAGTGGATGAGAGTTTAGAGAAATTTTTATATACTTGTTGAGTGAAAAGTCATATCATCTTGTTAGAGGATAATTTGATGATGTGAATGCAATGTCAGAAAAATGTTCATTCAATTTCAATATAATATTTCACTTGTTGAAAATTAAAATATAATTGTGTACAAACATAACAATTAGAACTCTACATATCTCAATTAAAAGATTGGCTAGACCAGTTACATTTGAGCCAAATAATAAAATACTACATAATTCCATTAAAAAGACACTGTAGAATAATATTTATGATTTTGTGAAAATATTCATTAAACATTGTTAAAAAAAAGGGAATTTATAACTAAAATTAGGAATTGGATGATAAATTGTGATATATGAGGTAGTTTTTTTCTTTTTGCATTTTTCTGCATGGTTCAAATTTCATATAGTCAGCAATATTACTTTTGCAATAGATAAATATTACAAGTGCATCACATGAATATTTATTTATATAATAAAGACATTTATTTTTAAATCTTGAAAGCTAAGCAGTTTGATTTTAAAAGACTAAGTAGGAAACACTTATTGCAATTGAAGAATGTCCTTTTAAAACTTTTTCAATAAAATGAACACTATTAGGAATAAATAGATGCATTTAATACACGCTTTTTAATCAGCATTGCTTGCAATCCCTGGGTCTTCACTGATTCTAGCTTTGGCGTGGACAGTAGTCCCTGCTTGATATAGACATTTATATAAAGATTTGTGCTTATATCATGTAATTTTGGAAAAGATTATGTTGAAGGAGAAAAGAGGAGATCTTTGAAATACTTGAAAATTATTTTAATTCTTATATTTATCTCCAGATACTTCTTTATTGTTTAAATGCAGCAACTCCTATTACGAAAATAAGTCTAAGGAACCATTTAGTGATTTTTAAATCCTCCAGTTTTTTTTTTTAGCTTTTTACTAATTGGCTACAAAATGGGATTAAGCACAATTAGATATAGTGGATTTTCCAAAAGAGGGCAGAATGTAGCCTTAAGGATGGATACAAGCCATTAAAAAATAGTTATGTTTAACTCCTTAAGCTAGTTGGCTAATCAAGAAATAAAAATAAAAAATAATTGAAATCTTCCTCTGTAAAACACAGAGCTATTTTAAGAGACTGTAAGAAACTTTGGTTTAAGGGTTGGTGGCATTGCTTTTGAGAGAGCACGGACTTCTCAGTGAGACAAAATAGATTCAAATCCAGGCTTCCCCATTGGTTAACTCTGCAGCCTTGAACTAGTTACTCAATCACCTTGAGTCTAATTTTCTTTTTTGTAAGATGGAGATGATGCCATTTTCTCCCTTATATTTGTGTATGTATGTGTGTGTGTGTGTGTGTGTGTGTACACGTACTTTACTGATCTCTGTACTTACTCAAATTTCAGGTTTTATTTAGGACATCTAAAGAAAACATTCAGGATTATATAAAATACTATAATTAACTAAGATTTGGAAGCCGGTTTTCACTTTTTAAAAGCAATGATTAATGATTATTTCTCATTGCTTTTAAAATCGATATTCTCCAGCTAATCAAAAGAATTTGTAGTAGGTTGATATCTACTGTAAAACCAAGATACCCTAGGAAGACCTTAAGTAACAAGAAGACAGACTACATTTTTATCACATCTTGTAGTGGTCAGCTAAAAGGGAAGACAGACATTTGGTCAAGATTTCATTTCTATGGGTGGAGGTTGAAAGAGGATTACTGAATCCCTTAACTCCTCCCTGTCAAACTGAATATTCTGTGACAATAAATCATACCTTGTCCAGATTTACTCTTTAAGTAAATTGGTATCAATGAAATAATCAAAAGCAAACCAATTATGTCCTGGCATCTTTTATCCATCTGTTTGGATTTAACTGTCTATTAAATGGTGTTTGCATATGAGGAAATGCTCCATCGTATGCAGAGGTTACTCAATTATTTAGATTATACATTTGAATAAACTGTGCAGTGGAAGGACCGCTACCCTTGTAATATAGGACAATTACATTTTCTTGCATAGTTTACAGATTATTAAGCTAATATCAATTCGACCCACACTGCCAGTTACTGGATTCTAACCTTTGCCTCCGAGATTTAGCTACTAAGAGGGTCTGATTTCTACCCCAACAATTAGCAACCTATGTCAGTCATTTCAGATTATACCAAATTATGCAGATTGGTTTTGGGAAATGGATTGTAGGAGAGGAGAACACAAAAATTTAATTTCAGTGAAGATCAGAGGTGAGGTTTGTAGCTGCTTGTTGCTGCTTGAGGACTCCCAGATATCTGTGGTTAAAAAGCAGCAGGTCTCTTGTTCCAGAATGGCCTTTCCATGCGTAAGCAGGTCAGGAGAAGCCTTAGTGTGAGCCTCCCGCCACCACGCACACACAAATGTTAATTTCACCCCAGTTGGGCACTTAGGAACTGTAACTAAGATTTCCTTTGTCAGAAATATCTCTATTTAATTTTCCTGAAAAAAAGTGTTAGGTCGTTAACATATGTTCATTGTGATGTGTGATATTTAATAGATAGAACAAACTATCATGTGTAGAGTCTGTCTTCACAGAATTCAGTTTTTATAATGATTACTCAATGAGATAACCTTTTCTCTCTCACTTCTACATTTTAATTACAAAATTAAAACGTACTTTTTTAATGAAAAAAATAATATCTATTTGCTGAAACAAAACAGAGATGCTTCTCTTTCCAGTCCTACCTGTCACTCAGTATGAAATGTTCAGTGTGGTTGTATATTCTATCTGTGTTTATAAAAGTAGGCATAATTTTTTAAAATCTATATTTTATAAAATAGGATTAAAGAACTTTCAAGGGCATGAGGTACAGCTATAGTAAACTTGTGACTTGATTCTCCCAATGTGACTTGTTGGAAATTTTGTTTAAATATACTCTGTTTGTATTTACCCTATCTGCCTCCCTTGTTTATGTGTTCCCTCTGTCCACTGAAGGAGTTTGAGGTAGTTGCTGGAAACTCTTGACTGCTAACCTATTTTTGTTTTCATAGATAAATTGAAGGTTGGACAGGTTAAGTCCATACTCCAGATCATGGCACAAGCTAATAGCATTTAGGGGAGTAGGACTGGGTAGTAATTCCTTGTTGAGTGCATTTTTCTGTAATCTCCACTGATTGTCATGTCATGAATAGGGAAGCTGTTTTTTTCACTTCATGTTTCTTTTATGTTTCATTGCAACGTAACATTCATGTAAATTTTAGAAATTCTTGTATTAAGCTAAAATATGTCCCAATACTTGCATAAACATATAAAGAAAATGTTTTCCTTCTAAGAAATTCTGAGTCTTCTCAGATCAGAGACCATATTTATTCATTTTTACATACCCAGTATTGACATGGCCAGTCTTTTTGGCAACTTGGCTAGGCTGTAAGTATCCAGTTATTCAATCAAATACTAATCTACTTGTTGCCATGAGGTATTTTGTAGATGTGATTAACATCTGGAATCAGTTGATTTTATGTAAAGGAGATTATCCTGGATAATCTAGACAGATCTGAAACTAGTCAGGTGAAACCTTAATAGCAGACCTGAAGAAGTTTCCCCTGAATTCTAGAAGCATCTCATTGTTTGTCATGAGTAGAGTGTACTAGCTTCCTTAGTTACAGAAATATACAGAGATGGAGAAGATTCTTTAAAAAAATATTTGTAGGGAAGCGCATACATTTATATAGTCTGTTCTCAGTTGTTGAAGAAGCACCTGGTTACATCTCTCCAGACCATTATGAATCCCATTTTAAAAATCTCTAGTGCTGTAAATAATGAAATAGCATATCTTGCAAGCATTGTATTGACTATAATGTCTCTTTGAAGTGAAGATTTGGCGTATGGGTTACTTAGGTCCTGTTCTTCCATTAATTAAAATTCTTATATATATTTTTGAGGGGGTGAAGATGTTAAAACATTTTCCTAGTAATACCATATAATTCAATTATATGACTTTTTTATTGATCAGCTGTCCTATAGGAGTAATGACAATGACAGCATAATTACCACACACACACACAGACACCCACACACATACAAACAAACCTCCTTCGTGGCTAAGAGAAGGAAAAAGAACAAGTCTTTTCATACAATTGATCAAATATAGAGCTTTTTAAGGATCCCAATTTCAGATTGGTTCCAACATTTTTAGAATATGTGACTCCAAATAAAAAGCTTCCCTATATTCATGGGTGAAAGGAACATATAACAAATAAAATCCTAGCTGCTCAGTCACGTCTTTTACACTACAGTCATTTGCATTTCCAATGAGTGTTGACTGCACGGCGCAGTCAGGTAATGTCAAGGTGACAGGTGTGTAGGAGATGATTCTGATTCATAATGCATGTAACTCAAGGTGCATGTGTGTTTATCAGAAATGTTCTGGGACAGCAAAACATTTAGGTAAACAAGGTTTTGTGTAATCAAGGGAGTTACAGGGTAATTGAGTCATGTCAGGAGACATAACCTAGATTTAGACAGGAGGTAGTGATTAAATTGAGGATTTGGGGTACGTGGAGCTTTAAATACATAAATGTAGGATTCACAGATTTCATTAGCAATATTAATGTGTGTTTTGTTTTGCATTTTGAACATAAAAATAAATTATCTGGAATTCTTTAGGTGATTCCAGAGACAGTAAAAATTTTAAAGCATAAACATTTAAGTGTTTGAATAAACATTGTTTTTCAAATATAATTTGTCTTGAAGCTACATACTGGCTAAAGGTGAAAAAAGATTCTACCAGTATGTGGGAATTTGGGCTCTATTTTTGGTTCCCTAAATTCATGCTTTAGTTTTCAAATATTAAGAATAGCTCTGTGGACGATCTACATTTACTACATAGTTACTTATTTTGCACTTCAGTTTTCCTGTGTATTCCTGATCCAGCAATCCAGACAGAAACACATAAATTCTAATGGACGGTTGATGATTGCTTTACTGATTAATTTCCTGGCAAAGCAGGGCTTTCTGATTGTCACTGTAGGCTTCCTTCCATGGGTAAATAACTGTTGATACTGCAGGGAAGGTAATCTATTCTATATTGCTCTTATATGAAGAATCATAGACATTGAGTTGGAGATTTACTATTTATAGTTTGCAGATTTTACTTAGAAGGATTGCCATGTCCCTTTTGATGTTTAATAAAGGCTCCATAATCTGGCAAAGAAGTGAGTCCCTAATCCATTCTCGCAGTCTTTATATCTGCCTCTGAGAGTCTCGTTTGCTGAATCCCTGGCTTTACCTAGGGTGGGTATTGGAGAGTAAGACTTTCTGGGGGATGACACAGCTTTAGCAGGCAACTTGCTGTTGGGGCAAGTTTGGTGGTCTAGGTGTTATTTTGGACTAGGAATTACAAGTTGTTCTATTCAGCTTACGGGTTCTTAAATAATATAATTCTCTCTACTATTGAGAAGATTTCCAGTCTATTTACTTTCTATCAAGTACATTGGATAATAACCAAAGTCAAATGTCCTGTCTAAATATAAAGTTTATTGATTCCTGTCTCCAAGCCACTGGCCTCAGTGATTTGTCCATCTCTGCTTTAATGCATATTCCTTAGTTTAATGGCCTCTGATTCGACGTAATGCTTCTTTTTATTTTTAAGGTAAAATATATCATGGCTTCATATTGATTTTTCAATTCAAATTCAGCACTTCAGGAATTTAAGAAGTTTCTTTGATCTTATATACCTATTTTCTCATATCTTGAGAAGCCTAGTTCTCAATGAGATCAGGAATATTAGAATTAAAATGTGATCTTATAATATGCACACAACAATCTCAGAATGACAATAGGAATGCTGTGACCGATAATGTCATTACTGAAAACAGTTTAAGAATTTGTTGCAGTTCTGCATATCCCACTAGGGATACACAGTCAAATTACTGGGTTTTAAGGTCACTTATCATAGTTTCTCTATGTGTGGTTATTCCAGCAACTCAGTATACATTTAGGTTCCTTTGTTTTCATTTTCTTTTCAATGTTTTAAAAATTGTTCTTTCAGTTTAATTTTACAGATTTTAAGATATTTATAGTTACAAAAATCAACAAAACAGGTACATTCAAAGAAGGTAAGGGGGGAGGGTATAGCTCAGTAGTTAGAGAGCATGCTTAGCATGCATGAGGTCCTCGGTTCAATACCCAGTACCTCCATTAAAAAGTAACTAAATAAACCTAATTATCCCCCCCAAATAAAAGCAGAAACAAAGAAGATTTTAACATTGTCCCCTTGACCCTATCCTCTCCCTCCTACTTTAGGTGACCAGATTTTATGATTTATCCTTTTTTTGATGCTTACACACACATATTTATATGCCCCCTTTATTAGATAAAGTAATTGCACGCTTTCCTCCACCACCTTGCTTTTAATCACTTAATGTATTTTATGGATCACTTCTTGGTAGAATATGGAGCATAATATTCTATTGTGTGGCACTACCATAGATAATTCAGTTTCCTATTAAGAGGCATTTGAGTTGTTTTCTATTATTCATAACCTTGAACATACGTATTTTCATATTTTTGTCATTGTGTCTTCAGATCGATTCCTAGAAGAACTGACAAATACCGAAGACACATTGATAATATATGCAAATGCTTGCTTCTCACCTTAAAGTCACCAGTATAAATGAATATCAAACTTTTGGATTCATGACAATATAATAGCTAAAAAAACTGGTGTTCTATTGTAGTTTTAATTCACATTTCTCTTAATTTGTGTGAGGTCGAGTCTCTTTTAATACGCATAACGCGGTGTACTTGTAAACTGCTCATTCCCTACTCAATTTAGATAGAATTGCTTTTTATTTCTATATGAAAACTAAAGGTATGTTAGAAATATGAACATTTTGACCATGATATATGTTGTAAATATATTCTGCAGTCTCTCCATTTTTTGTTTTTCTTTTATTTTGCTTATGCCTTTTGCCATGAGGAAGCTTGTAAGGTGTGTGTGTATGTACGTTTGTATGTGTGTAATATGTGAACTACATTATATATGTTTCTATATATAATCTTTTATTTGTTCTGTATTTAGGATTATAGTTAGCAAGATGTTTCCTGTTCCCACATTTGAAAAGAATTCACCCATGCTTTTAGTGAATTAGTTTTTTGTGTGTATTTGCTTTTATGTTTAACTCTGATACATTTAGAAATCATCCTTATGATGGAAGAAATATATTCATTTTTTTCTCCACAGCTATCCAATTACCCCAATACTGCTTGTTAAAATTCCATTTCCTTTATACCAATTTGAGGGATCAAATTACTATATATTATATATATTTACATAGTATATATGTATTATATATTAAATTCACACATACAATTGGATTTTCTATTTATTACATTTATGCAATTGTTATGAAAATATAACCAAATTCTTTGATACTTTCCCACCCCTCCCGAAACGTGAAGCTTAATTTCCTAGCTCTTGAGTGAAGACTGGATTTAATGACTGACTTCTAAACAGTAGCAGACGGCAAAAGTGATATGTCACTTTGGAGATTAGGTAATAAAAGACTGGCTTCCAGCTTGGGTTTGAGTTCTCTCCACCTCTCTCTAAATGTATAAGTTAAGAGCTGCCACCTTTACTTTGAATAGTCCTATTTGAATGCATGATATATTTTCCCATTTATTCCATCTCTATTTGTGTGTTTTTATGAGTGTTTTCTAGTTTCCTGATAGATGTTTTATACGATTCTTGTTAAATCTCTGTTTCCATGTTTTTTTCTCTTTGCTATGAGAAGTGGAGCCTTTTCTTCCATTATTTCCTCCTTCCCCTTGTCCTCCTCCTCCTCTTCTTTGTCTTTTGGTTTTTATATACAAATATGTTTGATTTTTTTATCTGTATTTTGTAACCTGCAGGGGTAAGCAAGTTATGCCCCCTGCAGAAAAGGTGTCTGCATTCTAATTCTTGGAATCTGTGAATATGTTAGGTTAGATGGAAAGAGAAATGAAAGCTGCTGATAGAATTAGGGTTGCTAACAAGCTGACTTTAAATTAGCGAGATTATGGTAGTTACACAGGTGTAGCCAATGTAATTACAGGAGTCAGGTAAAAACGGGAGTGAGAGGCAGGAGAGAAAATTGTGAGCGTGGTGTGATGTGGGAAAGACTTGGGTTGTTATTTCTGGCTTTGAAGATACAAGGGGCCATAAGAAAAGGTCTAAGAGTGGCTTCTAGAAGCTGAAAAAGAGCAGGAAAGGGCTTTTTCCCCAGAGCCCTCAGAAGGTATGAAGCCTTGACAACACCTTGATTATAACCTAGTGAAACCCAGAACTGCACGGTAATATATTTTTGTTGTTTTAAGCTATTATATTTTGATCATTTGTTACAGCAGCAATAGAAACCAATGTACCTAAAATGTATTCACCTTTCTGTTTTCAATGCTTTTTCCTATTGATTGTTTTTGGGTTTGTGTATACTTGGCTGCGTCATCTGAAAAGACGTGCCTATTTCGGTCTGTGTGATGCTGAGTGCTGTGGCTCATATCTTTCCAAACCAATATTATATTACAGTGAATATAGTGGTAAACCCTTGTCCTATTTCTGGCTTTATTTTGAAAACCTCTATTTTCGTCTTAACTCTATCAATAAGATGGTAGGATTCTGTCTGCAAATATTTTACTAAGAATTTTTACTTTGATATTTACAAATGAAGTAAATCAGTATTTTATTTTTTGGTTAATTTTTTGTGTCTTGTACTGGAATGACTATTATACTTCCTTTCCAAAATTCATTTGGAAAAAAGGAAAGAAATACTGATAGATGCTGCAAACATGGGTGAACCTGAAAAACAGTGTGCTAAATAAAAGAAGCCAGACACATATTGTGTGAATTAATTTATATGAAATGTCTAATAAAGTCAAATCTCTAGAGCTGGAAAGTAAATTAGTGGTTGCCTAGGGCTAGAGGTGAGAATGAAGATTAGCTACACACGGGCAAGGAGATCTTATTGGAGTGATGGAAATGTTCTAAAAGTGGATTGTGGTGATGATATGATGATGATGCTATATGATGATATAGCACAACTTGGCAATTTACTAAAAATTGTTGACTTATACATTTAAGATGAATGTGGATTTTATGATATGAAAATTACACCTCAGTGAAGTTGTTAGAGACATATATTTAAAAAAAATTGAAATGCAGCCCTACCAAAACTGCATAGGAAAAAAATGAAGCCGGAAGTTCCCTTCCTTTTCTATGCTCTGGAAAAGTTTAAGTAGCATGGAAATTATCTGATACATAAATGTTTGGTAGTGAATCTAACGGAAATACTGGTCCTGCTGATTTATCGTGTGTATTGGGGGAGGGGATGTGGGGTGAGCTCTTTAATGATTTTCTGTTTCTTCTATGATGATTGGCCTGTTTAGATTTTCTGTGTCTCTGAGTCATTTAGGTAAACAGCATATTTCTTTTAAAAATTTATTTCATTTTGGTTTTAAAGTATTCTTTAAACATTCTTTATCTTAAAAAAATTATTCAGTTATTTTCCACTTATCACTTTTAATTTTTGTATTTCTTCCCTTTTGCCCTTGATTATGTCAGCTAATAGATTGTCTATTTTGTTGATATTATTTCAAACAATGATATCTATTTGGATTTGCAAAATGTGTCTTCGTGTTGGTTTTTCCGAGTGAATTCTTGGTAAGCATTGTGCCCTTTCAATATGTGGTATGTATATATCAAGTAGTCCTTGAGTTAAAAAATTTCAATACTTACTCTGTTCCTTTGCTTTGGTTTTCTTTGAGGACATCTATTGTACATATATTGCATTTTTTTCTATATTGTTTATCTATGACTTTCTCTTGAAACTTGCTATCCCTTTTGTATCCTTTTACACCCTGTGTTGGGTTGGGGTATAATTTGTATACTATAAAGTTCACCCACTCTAAGTGTACAGTTTCATAATTTTTAGCAAATTTATACACAGTTGAAGAATAAATCACAATAATTTAAGAACACTTGTATCACCTTATGCTAGAGCATAAAATAAGTCACGATAAATGTAAAAAGGATGAAATAGTATAAAGAAAAATCTCTACATGAGAATTAAATTAGAAATCAATAACAAAAAAGTTGAGGAATCTCCAAATTTTTGAAATCACAAAGCTCATTTTTCAGTAACACAAGGATCAAAGAATCATTCACCTACAGAATGTTCCACATACACTTAACTTCTTTGAAATCTTTGTTTACTAAGTCCAAAATTTAAGATCAATTAGAAATAGTTTCTGTTGAGATTTTATGGATAACAGATTGCTGTTTCTTTGAATTTCTTCTAATTTTTGGTTGAAATCTGAACAGTTTACATGATATATGTTAGTAACATCAAACTTAGTTTTCAGAACATGTTTTTTGTTGTTTGGCTTTTCTTTTTTGGGGGGGGGGGTTATAATTTTTTTTGTAACTTAACTAGATTTGCTCCTAGAAATCTTTTTCCTATTGTTTGTGACTGCTGATACATCTGCTCAATTCTTTTATTCTAATTTTTATTTTTCAGTCTGGCTTCATAGGCTTTCTCCTGTGACTACATGGCTTATGAGGCACTTGATATAAGCAGAGGTTGTATTAAAATAGGTCAAGTTCATAAGGCTTCCACCTTCTCTGAAGTATATGTGTGTGAGTTGGAGAATGCATTCAACATTCATTTGTTACAGAGGAAGAGGGGAATAAAAGTTACCTCAGTTCTTAGTCACCCCCCCAAAAATGAATTTCTAATGGGAAACAGAGAGCATGATATAAACAGAATATTTTATTAGTGAAATAGAAAGGTAGTGAAATATAGTACACCCCTGAGAATTGGGGGCAGGCCATTCTAAGAGAGGAAAAATGGCTCCTCTGTTTTTCTAGTTCTTATATCCTGACTTAGGGAGTGTTTTCGTGATTGATTATTGACAGCTTCTGTTCTTTGAGTGCTCAGACTGATTGACAGCTCAGGTTCCTAGTGCTCAGGCGCACCTGTCTCTTTTAGGCAAGTTTTTACCCGTGATGCACACAGAGAAACCTAGAGAAGAGGGCTCAAACTGTAATGTTAATTACATTATAATGAGCATTAGGTCAAGTTAAGCCGGGTCCTTCTCTCTACTGTGCAGCTGCAGCATTTGATTCTAGCCAGCTTCTTTGCTGATCTTCATTTAGAGAAAGCGGAAGTTTTTGGAGCCCCTTATCCTGAGCACAAGCTAATGTTATTTTCTGGGTTGCTCCCTCCCCCTTCCTCTCCCCTTGCCTGGTGCTCATTTCTGTCTAACAGCCTAACACGTCCAGTCCTCAAATCTCTCTTGTGTCTTTTAATTTCCACTGTCTTCCCTTGAACCTTCTTGTGTACATTCATAGTTTCCTAGTCAACCAGAGATGTGTATAGAAGTTACCTAGTTCTTCCAGATGCTTCTGGGCTCTCTCTCAAATATCTGGCTGGTTTGCCACTCACCCCAGCTGTGAGTTCTTCCATTTATTTTCTATAGAATTGGTTTTGTGCTAGAATTGCCACGTTTAGCTGACAATGCTAGAAATTTGAATCCCTTGGCCAAAATTGACCCTTCTTTTTTTTTTTTTTTTTTTCCCTGCAAGTAAAGCTACTGGTTTTGTAGCCATCTATACTCTGGTAAAGCTACAGCTCTCAAGTGCCCACGCTCGAGGGAGTGCGTGTATGTGTATGTGTGGTGGGGGATGGGCTGGATGGGGGAGTGGTAGGACTTGAAGATCAAAGGGCCACAAATTACCCCTGTTCTTAACCAAAACCCAAGCAGTTTTTTAAGAATAAATAGTTTTTGATTTGTTTTGTATCTTTAGCCTGTTTCAATGTTGGCGAAGAGTTCTTTTTAAGAATTATTTTCAGCTAAATACTTTTTCCTGCAGAGTGGATTCACTCACCTCTACATGCCACTGTAGCCCTTGTCTAGTTTTAAAAATTGCTCCTCTTCACTTTCCATTTCTCTTAAGACATCTGTTGTTATTCACTCTTGTGTTTCTTCTAATGTAACTTTTTTTTGGCCTTTGTGAAATGATTTTTTATTTTATTTCAGCTTTTTTTTTTTTTTCCCAGACTTTTTTCCCTTTCTCTCTGAGTGTTTCCAGCTCTCATTTATGGTGTTCTTTCATGTCTTCTGTTTATTTTCATTTAGCTCATTTTGAAATAGTTGGTTATAATTTTTATCCATTTCTGTGAACATGTTTTTGCGGCATGCTTTTATTATCCAAGGTAACATTATTCACTTTCTTCTCTTATTTCTTATAGTGTTGTATGAGATTCCTTTTACTTTGTACATTTTACATACATTTACTTAAACGTTTAGGAAGGTGTGGTCAGGACGGTTATTCTATTTTCATGACCTTATAGATCCTGCTTTGGTTGTTTTCACAGAAAGTTCAAAATACTTTGAAATTTGCTTCCCTTTTTGTCCTTCCTCCTTTTTATCTGGACCTTTTCTTTATTTTGCTCTCATTCTTGCCAGCTTGCTTAATTTACATTCTAGTCTCAGTGGGTTATCTTTTGTATGTGTCTCTGTCTAGGAAAAGAGTTCAGGTTTTTGTCTTTCTTTTGTTTTGTTTTAGTTTTGAGATTCACATCCCTGAGACTGCTTCAGGCTTCTCACCTTGCTCTGAATCCGATATTCTCACCACATTACATGTGCAAACTTCTCTCAGTGCAGCTGTTTTTTTTCAGATTGGCCTGCCACCCTTTCTAATACATGACTGTTGATATTTTGGGGTTCATGGTTGCTTCTCTTTTCTTCCTCCTGCAGAACTACTGATGCCACAACGTACACTTATAGCTACTAATGTTTTGTTCCTACCTGCTCATATTTTGCACACCAGTTATGTTGTACATATTGTCTGTAGTTGTTTGCTTTTACCATTCTAGTTTTATTTCCATGGGAGGGTTTAGATAGCTTCAAAAACCATGCTGCAGGAATTCCACTTCAACTGTCACCCACTTAAGCAATTAATGGACTTATATTCCCATAGAAAGCTGTTATAAGTAAAGGTGAAAATAAAAAGACAATGACTGAAAGGCATTGAGGAATTATCAAAAGCAGGCAGACTACAAAGGGGAGTGGACACTCCACAAAGGAAATAACAGATTGTTACCTATTTTCTTTAACTTTTGGCCTAAGGGCAGGCTAATAGAAATTTTATAGTTTTTACCTTCTGAAAAAATAGAGCACAGATTTTTGGACAACCACTCCCCAGATACTGAGGGAGAAATCCTAGAAAGAAAAGAGCCAAAGAGCAAAAGTCTCATTTTTGGTATTTTAACCCTGTTCAGATGCCTTGCAGAACCATAAATCGTGAGTGCACTAGATATACTCTAGCTCGATATGAAAGGACTAAACTTTCATTTGATCTTCTCAGGAGACAGATTTTTTTTTGACTGTGTTCTACTGAGTTAATGACCCACCAAAAAAATACATCATCATGGATGACTATAACAGAATCCGAAGTGTGCAGGACATAATGGCAAAATGTCCAGTGTAGTATCCAAAGTTACTAGACAGACAAAGATGAAACAGATGAATTCTTTTCAAAAGAAAAGATAATAAGGAAACCAAATTCTCAAATATCTGCATTGGAATTTGACATAGAATTTTAAATAGTTATTATAATTGTGCTCAAGAGTATAAAGGAAAATGTGTTCACAATAAATGGGAAGATAGGAAATCTCAGCAGAGAAATAAAAATTCTGTATCTAAAAATTAAGAACTCAGTAAATGGCTTTAACTGCAGATTGTACATAGCATAAAAGAGGTAGGAGTTAGTGAACTAATGTGCTTCAGTAGAAAAGATTCAATCTAAAAAGAGGTAAGAAGTTAAAAACAAAACAAAAAAGAACAGAATCTCAGGAACCTGTGAGACTTTCAAAAGGTTTATTGTATATGTAATTGCAATTAGGCAGAAGAGAGGATCGTGAATTGAGCAAAAATAATAATAAAAAAAACTAGTGGCTGAAGACTTCCTAAATTTGGTAAAGACTTAAATGCAGATATTCAGGAGTCTCTGCAAATTCATTCAGAAAAAGGTGCCTCTTAAAAGCACATCATAGGCAAACTTCTGAAAACTAAAAAGAAAAATCTTAAAAGCAAAAAGAGTATATTGACATTTTATTTACAAAGAAAACACAATTTACATGTTGCCTGACTCATCAGAAACTATGGAGGCAAAAAAAAAAACAAAAACAGTGGGAAACATCATTAAAATACTGAATGAAGGTAAACACTGTCACCCCCACACTTCTATATCCAACAAAATTAGCCTTTCAGAATAAAGGTGAAAGAGGGATAGTTTCAGAGAGAAGAAAATTAACCATTGCTAGCAAATCTGCACCCTAAGAAATATTAAAGGAAATTCCTGAAATTGTGTAAGTTACATAAAGTTGTGTATCATAAGTAATTTATATCCTAGTTGTATTACATAGAGGAAAAACAGATTTAATTTGCCTCATTTGGAGATCATCTTAAACAGCTATGTTCACTTATTTGTTGATCATAATATTAATAGTGTGATTGCATTATATTTTTATTGACATGTACATGCAAGTCTTTTATAAAAGTGTTCAGTATCTTATTTAATCCTCCCAACCTATGTCTAAGAATAGGTATTCTTATTCCCATTTTTATCAATGAAGAAAATGAACTGATTGGTTCAAGGGCTTGTTCAAAGTCAGACTCCTAATAAGAGAAACTATTTTACTGGTTGGAGTAGTTAAGTTGAGATTACTAAAAACAAATTGAAAAATTTATTCTTGGCCTACTGAGAAATAATAGTTACTGGATTTTGACCTTTGTCAGTTGTATTATATAAAAAGCATAGGTGGGGTAAAAGTGGAATCCAAACAATTAGAATGGGAATAATCATGAGAAAACTGAGAAATAAATCTCCAAGCCCTCTGAAATATTCCCTTTTAATGTCTTACTTCTGGAAGACAGTTTGCACCAACTTTCGTTATAATATTTTGACTGAAATTTGAACTCATCGCTGTCTGAAAAATAAAATGCATAATCAGAGTGAAATAAACAATTTATGTTTAATGGAGAATTGCTGAGTTCAATAATTTCATCATCAAGTGGTTAAAGAATTTGTGGATATAGATTTGAGGTTGCTTCAACATAGGAGACCAGACATATTTTTAGGTTTGATTTCTTACTTATGGGGACTGTGGCAAACTGGTCACATGTCATAATCAGTGCACCTGTTTCCTTATAATGGAACCAAATTTTGTTCAGATATAATGTGGCCATCTATCATGGAATAAATTTTGATAATTTAAGGCAACTTGAAAATTCTGTTTCCCTTCCCAAGAACACTTTTGGAATATGTATGTGATGCAATTCTGGCGAATGAAACATAAAAAGATTTTGCTATAATATGCCTATTCCTGAAGTATTACTCGGCCTTTTAAGCCACATTTATGGCCTCATGGTTTGTTTCTACTCACTGGTGAGCTGAGGATAAAAAAGTCTCAAACTTTGGCCATAGTTGGCATCTCATAATACGTCACATCCAGTAAAAGCTGGTTGCTACTGAATTACAACATCTGAGTCATCTCAGTGGGCAAAAATGCAAGAAAATTTCTGTTCTGCTCAGAAGGTGAGATGGTGTAAGGTCAAGAGCTATAAAAATTGGCAACATCTAATCTAACTTAATGATAATGAATATAGATGGAGAAAAACTGAAGCATTGGTGTCAAGGAAGATGGGAGAAGAAAGTAATGAATGAGGCACTCAAAGTGACCCCAATGCCTGATTTCTTTTCAGAAGGATCCCAGTGACTCTCTTTGGATATTGGTCACCTCCTTCTTGAAGTGAGTTAACTCAAAAAGTTCATAAGCAACATCGTCAGGAGGCAGAATAAAAATTATACATGGGCTCAACAACATGGGTGTCCCTGTACCAAGGATGGCTTCATTGTGGAGGGCGTGATGTGCACAACTTACCAACATGACAAACACTAAACTCCAGTTAGGGCATTGAATACATCAGGACTTGGTGGGAGGTTGATTATATTGGTCCATTTCATGGTAAAGAGGAAATAAGTTGTCTTCCCCAAAGGAAACATGCATTTTCTATTTAAATTTTCTTTTCTAGCTATTCATGCATGTACCCAACCAAGTGTAGACTTCTTGAATGCCTTCTGTATTACAATAATGCTATCCCATGCAACATGTCTCCAAACAAGGTACTAACAAAACAGAAAGACATTAGGCTATTGGCTATGTATGTATAACTCTTCAGGGTCCAGCTTAATTCTTACTTATTCCACAAAGTCTTCTTGAATACATCTTTGATAATGATTATTACCTTTTCTGAATTTATAGCGCTTACATTTTTATATCATTTAAATTTTCTTAGTACTTGCTATCTTGTTCCGTCATTCAGCCTGTGTGTCCTGCTTTATTATTAACTGTAAGCCTTGTATATAAAATCTTAACTCACTGGTTTCCCTTGGTCTACCAGAACATTTTGCACATGCAAGACACTAAGATTGTATGCTGATGACAACCATATACACAGAGCTTTAAAATTGCATGTGATTTTAAAGGGCATTAAAACCCCAAGTCTCCCAGTAAAATCTCTTTTGTCAGAATGTTTTATTTTTGTAAAAAGAATAGAATTGGCTGAAATACATAGAAAACCTCTTTTATTACACAGCCATGGTCCAGGAACAGTGTAAGTTCAGTGGATCCACATACAACCTTATATTACTGTTTCTGTTACTTGCAAATTATATATCAAATGTTTACATTTTATATTTTAAAAGCAGACTAAGTTATTTTTATCTTACCTGTTAAGGAAAAGCAGTTACTCCTCTTTTTTGTAGCTTGCATTGTTTAGTTCTAATAACATAATACATTTAAAAGTTTATCTTCTATGTCTACTAGAATCTAAGCTCCAGAGATATGAATTCCCTCTCTCTCTGTTACATCCCAGTATTTAGAAAAGTGCCTGTCATAGAATAGCGATTTTATAGATCATTGTTCTTTATTTGTGTGTGGTTCCAGACTTTCAATTAAAACACAAACATCTAGAAAGCGTAGTGCACAAAACAAAATCAATCAAAATGAGAACATAAAAGTAAGTGTACCAACTATGTTGGGTCTTTCTAGCCATATGAAAAATCAGAAGCATTCTGAACATTGAGATCCTACTAAGAGGCAGAGATTAGAATTCATTTTTGAGACAAAGGCATGTGGCGGGTAGGGGTGTAAATCTCACAAATTTGCTGAATTCAAAAATTGCTTTCAGCAGTTCTTCCCTTTAGTGAACATTATACAATGTTCTAAATAAATATTCTATGAACCATAACTAATGCCACAAGCTTATTTGGATAAGCCCAAACCTGTTTTCAACCCAGATGATGGCCTGGCTTTTTAGAGTGATGCTAGTTCTTGTTAAATAACTTTCCTAAGAAGCCTACAAGAGCAGTTTAATTATTAAGAGATCACTGCACTGACAGATTTTGGGCTGACTGGGAGGCTGGGAGGTCGGTGGAGTCTACTTCATAACCTCATTTCTGGAAATTGACTATTCTGTATACATTCTGTTGCACTTGAAAAGCCATGTGAGAGGGCCTTTAAAAAGGAGAATTGGGTGTTTCCTAACTAAAGTTTTACGAGAACAATGTCAAGAAATGACCAGTTTCAGTTTGGAGTTTTCAGAGGGGTTTGGTTCACCTTCATCATTGGTCTTTCTGTTTGAAGTGTTCATTTACCATCCTGACATCATCTGGGGCTGCACTGCATGATGTTGATGATACTTTTGTCAACGTGAAGAATGCGGTGCCATTGTTACAGAAATTGTACAAGAAACAGAGACCTTAATATGTACCATCTGTTTTACAAAAAGCTCAATGTGGTAATGCATTTGCAATACCAGAAGCAATATCTCTAAGACATGAAATGAACATATGTTGTCTAAGAGCCTTCAGGCTGACATTGAAAAAGAGAAAAGGTAGTACTTCAAGGCAAATACTGTCCCAGTAGAAAGACTGCCAGATCCAATATGGCTCAGCCTATTGACAGGTCTCTGGTGAACTACTTCATATAAAGATTTTCACATTGTTATGGGTTGGACGGCTTCTCTGGCCCATCTTTTCAGCATGGGTAAGATAGTAGCAAACACCCTCTTTGTCACTCTGGGTACTTTTCTGTTTCAGAGCAACAGATATTGTCAGAAAAAGTCACACCATACAATAAAGTGCTTGAATGATGATTTCTAGGGCTGGAGTGAAACCGAAACAGTGTCTTCTGATGAGTGAGCAGGTGGTTTTAAACACAGAGCTGAAAAATGCAGCCACTGAAAGCTGTACTAAAATACCTAGCTATTTAACATAAATATAAATTATGCATTTTACAGATGGTGGCTTATATAATTTTTATGTATGTATTGACTATTAACTGAAAAATTATGACCTCATTTTTCTAGAATCTCTAAAATTATAATATTTTACAATGTAAATTTTAAATATATATATATACATGAATATTGTAATATGTGCATAGCCATTAAGACTGCATATGTCTGTTATATTTGTATAAGTGAGCATTAGAAGAAATTACAAAGGTCAAATGATGGATTATTAAGCCCATTAGGAGGAAGAATAGTTAACTAGCTTAACAAGTGTTAGTTTGCTTATATTTCAGTTCCAAAGATTCAATATGGCTTTAAGTTATATTATGCCATAATCAGGCTTAGCTCTTCATAAACATGTCAATATGAAATATAAGCCTTACATTTTAAAAACAGTTGAAAAAATACAGCAGTGGACTTGGAGCCGGGAGATCTGGTTGTGAGTCTTCAATCTCCATTTATAAGGTGCATGACCTGAGGTAAGTCTGACCTTGGGTCACCCTTCAAGGCCTCAGTTACTTCAACTGTAAATAAGGGGGTTGAACTAAATGATCTCTAAGCCTCTTTCCAATATTTAAGGATTCTCATTACAAATAGACAATCATTATGAAGTTTAAAATGAAGGAAAAAAAGTGTTTGAAGTATAAAATCAAGATAGTTAATCACTTCTTTTATGTATTTTATGTTTAAAACCATACACTGATCTATAGGAAAGTCCAGTTAAACAAACCATACCAATAGAAGAGATGTAATTTTTTATGTCTATGCATTTTACAACAAAATTACACACTTTTTCATATTCCTTCTAAATCTCACTTAGAAAAAACTGTAAAACGCTTCTTTGTGACTCATCTGTCACTACTGGGCAGGTATAACAATGATGGGATGCCCTCTGACCCCATAATAACCATGTTCTTATGTTTTCAAAGCTTTTTTGTATCTAGAAATAGTTCTTTGATGATCATTAATGGAAAGTTAATTTTTAAAACAATCTTTATCTTCTATTTAAATGACCTCTCCATGATAGCTCTCATGGCCTGCCAAAAATCTAGTTTATTACAGAGATCCCTATTTGTTGTTAAAGTTACGATCCAAGGATAGGTCTAACCAGATTTCAGCTTTGCTCAGGGTGGTATTCTAGGCACCAGGTCCATCCTCTTCTCTAAACCGACCCATCCACCCCTAACATAATAACTCTTTGGATTATGCCTCTCAAAAGAGGAGGAAAATTGTTCACTCACTGTTCTCTGGTATATGATACAGATAGCTTCCAATGTAGAAACATATACCCAACTTCTGAGCTGAGATTTGTGTAGGAAACTTTTCCACTCTCTAAAGCTGTATTCTCTGTCATTACTAACTTCTAATTTCCTCATCACACCACAGATCTAGTCCCTGATCCCTATCACCTCCTTATTTTATTACCCAGCTTCTGCTACTTACGTATTATGCTGCCTTGAAGAGTTGCACAGAGCAGTGAATGCTCTGGTTACCCTTGAATGTAGAGCTTTATGCAAACTGCTGCCTGGTCTCTTGACTTGTCAACAATCAGGGGTGGATCAACAGAAATTCTTCTCTTCGCTATGGGTCAGAGGAAAGCCACTGATGAAATTCACTTCCAACCATGCAAAGTTCAAAGGCACTGGCTTGAGTGGTGCGTATGTTTATTCAGGAACATGTGGATCTGATGAGTGCGAGGAGATTGGCGCAGTATGGCTCAGATGCAAGTCGTTGAGTATAATTGATTTTTAATGGGCTGGCTACCTGCCACCAGATGTTCATCAATTAGGTATGCTTTCAAAACCAACACAGCTGCTTATTTCATGCAGGCAGTTTAGTGGCTGAGGTATTGTTACATAGCATAAGAAGTCATCTCTGTGTAGGGCGACCATACGTTCAGTTTGCTCTCAACTAGTCATGATGTAGACCTGTAATTTCTCTTTCTCAAAATGTCCCACTTTGGACAATAAATCAATTGGGCATCCTACTTACTTGTCATGCTGTTCCATGTACTGTGCTAAGCTAGACACAGATCTTGCCCTATGGCAGCAAATAAATCATATTCACATCATACACAAAATAGGTCTCAGCCTCTCAATATCACTAAATTTTAGAGCTGTAAGGAACTTTAGATCGTGTTTAGTCCGATGCGTCTTAAGAACTGGTTCACAAATTGATGAGTTAATTTTTACCAACTTAACTTTGCTTCTCCTGCGCCTATTTTCGAAGCATCATCCCAGTTTCCTCCCTTCATTCTTCCTTTTTATTGCTCTGTCCTCTTCTACACTGCATCTGGGGATGGCTTCTTTCCTTATCTTCCAGGCACAACTCATATTGAGAGGGGAACCTTTTTCTCTTGAATCAGTGTCTTCTCTACACGAGGTGATCAGATGACCTTGTTGTTCTTCATAAAGGAACGGATAGTCGCTTTTAGGCAAAAAAAGCAAATAACCCTCCTAAAATATTTTGTAAGTTACTTTAATTTTCTGTCTATAAGGAAGAACACAGTATTATTAATAAAAGGACTTTCTGCCATCTTAGTCATGTTATTTTGAGTGTCGTAACATATCCTTAAAACATTTAAACCTTCATGTTGTTACGCTGTGCTATTTTAGATAATTTTCTACTGACTAATGTTGATTAAGGCTGGCCTAGCCTATGCCAAAGGAGGCCATTTTTTCCCGGAGTCTCTGTTGATTGCCAGGAAATACTCATCCTCTGCTGGTGGTAAACTCCAACATTTATTTACACTTTTTTTTTTCACTCTTTTTAAATCTATTTTTAAATTTTTTTTTAAATCAAAGGAACAGATGCAGAGGTTCTAAAATCTTTAATTAGAAGCAGCAGAATCATTCCCAGTGGCCATCACTCCAACTTTTTTTAGTTATGTCTTGTAATTACCTTCACATTTCTAAATAATGTATTTAATGTATTTTGCTGTTTCTTGAATTTTCAGCTTTTAGTTTACTTCCCGTTTTAGAGGGTTTATAACACCTCCACTGTTAACATGCTTTCCCTCTCCTTATCCTCCTAATACACCATAATTTTTGTTAATTTAAGACTTCATGTTTGCATTGTTATGAATAGGTGACTATTGCCAGAGGTCAGGCTTAACTTGGTAATATAAGTGCTTATTTTCCTGTTGTTTCTTTAGGTTTCGTTTCATTTGTTTAGTTTTCTGTGTACCTATCAGTAGTTTGACGGCTCCCACTCTCTCCCAAACCTGTATATCTCCTCTCAAGACACTCAAACATGACATTTATACATTTTTTGTTTGTTTGTTTTTTCTCTGAAATAGTCTCATGGAGACTTGGTCCTCTCACTCCCATCTGTCACCTCAGGAAGAAGGCATCACTATTGCTGCTGGTGTTCCTCTCATCCATTGTTAATGCTGAGAAATCTGGTGCCATTCTTGTACCTGAGTTACACAGACTTAGTGGCTTAAAACAATGCAAAATCTTCCTTGAGTTCTGGAGGACAGAAGTCAGAAATGGATCTCACTGGGCTAAAATCAAGGTGCCAACAGGCTGCCCTCCTTTCTGGGGGCTCTAGGAAAGAACTTTTTCCTTGCCTTTTCTATCTTCCAGAGGCTGCTGCAGTCCTTGGCATGTGGCCTGTTCCTCCATCTTCAGAGCCAGCGATGGCCAGTGGAGTCTTTCTCACAGTCCATCACTTTAACACTGACACTTCTGCCTCCCACTTCCACATTTACAGACCTTTGTAATTACATTGGGCCAACCCTGATAATCCAGCATAATCTCTATTTTATTGCCCACTGATTAGCAATCTTAATCCCCATTGCTACATAAACTCACATATTCACAGGACATGAAAAGCTTTGGAGGGGGAGGGGGGCAAGATTCTGCCTGCCACAGGCTCATATGCTCATACAGCCTATTAAACATTCAGCTTCCTCCTCAACATGTCTACTTAGGTATCTAATATGCATCTCAAACCACATTCAAAACCAAACTCTTGATCTTCAGACTCCATAAACCTGTTCTCCCTTTAGTCTTTCATTTCTCATTAACTAGTCAAGTCAAAATGTTTAATTGCCAAAACAAAGTAGTGACACTTTACATATTCTCATATTCCCATCAAGTCCATCAGCAAGTTCTGTTTGCTCTATTTTCAAAGTATATCTAGAATTCATCACTTCTTCTGACTTCGCTTCCATACTTCCAGTTGTGCAGAACAAGACTTAGAATATCCTAAGTATAGTAAGTATTTTCTGAATGAGCTAATTTCTTTCCCAATTACATGATCACATGTATTTTTAAGTATTTTCTTCGGTGGTTGATGGTTTTCTGTTTGCTTGATTAATTTAGATGATAATTTATTGGCTTATATATATATATAAACACACACACATACTTTGATAAGTATTTGTTCTCCTTGTAAACTAAGGAATATGTGGTTTAGTTGGGAATCTGAATTGAAAATAACAGAAATTATTAATTTAGCAGACAATAAATTTATTGAACATGTAGGTGGTAGAAAAAAATAGCAGGAGGTAAAAAGAAGATCTTGAAAATAGGACTCAGGGCAGCTCTAATATCCACCCTGACATTGATGCAGTTTAATAGACAAATTAAGGGGATGGACATTGGTTTTTCTTTCCTCTTCTTTCTTTTATGATTTCTAGAATTTTCTTCCTAGCAATATTAGTTCTATATAGCAACCATTCTTAATCTTTCCCATTATTAGCTTAGTGGGAAAACACAATTAATTGTAAACGAAGATGACACAAAAGAGAAACGTACATGATTTGAATTTACCAGAACTTAAGCTTGTTCTTTTCATCTTAAATTTCCATAATGTTATAACCAATAACTCCTTGTTTTTGCATTTCCTCTTACACATAGGATGTGTTGAATATAAAGAGGAGCTGAACATTACACTTTTGAATCTTGATTATCTAAATATCAAATGTTTTTGAAAGTTGAGATTCTCAATATATGAATAATTCTTTTTGAATGAAGAGGAAACCAAAGGACAAGATACTGTCCTTCAGTCTTTGCAGCTGAAATGTTCTTCGTCTTAGATTACGTTTATTCTAAATGGCCAGGCACAGTGCTGCTCCAGCCTAGTTTGCATCTCATGTGACTCACACAGTTAATAGTAGTGGGTCAAACAGTGGTGACTAATAAGACTAATAAGACTTATTCTGTGTTGGAGCTAACAAATCCTTTATCAGTACTTCAACCACTCTGCTTATGTGGCCTCATTGTTAAGATTATGCCTTTCATCTATGGAAACCAATCCCTTTCATACACAATTTCAGCAAGAAGCTTATAAAATGTATATTAAAGCAGTATTGACTTGTCTAACAATAAAAAGTACAATTAGGCTTCCAACACAGAGCATTTCTAATTTGCATAAAAACCTCTCTAACCTATTCCTTTTACTGCAGAATACAACCAAAAGGTTATATTCTGTTCCATGCACCAGTAATTACTCTAAAATCACTAGATAGATGTACCTATGTAATATTGTTCAGTTCTTTATGCAGATCATTAAAACTGAATTTATGTGCAAGATATATCAATAGGAAAATACTATTAAGATCATTAGAAAAAGTGACCATGCACAATGGATTCCTTTTACATAACATCACATAATGCAATAATTGAAGACAGTTTCTTACTGAGAGCCACTGTCTTGATAAAAAAAAAATCATCCCAAGGGTAAGACTAAAGACATGATTTTATGACACCTTCTAATTTGTAATGTATAAATGTATAAACTATAAGCAATGTGTAGTTTTAAAAGACAACTTTTAATTACCAGAAGAGTAATTAGGAGCAGACTTGCCATAAAAATGAGGTAAATCAATCTGAAAATTAAGTGATTATTTTACAAATACTGGGAGTATGTATAAAGGAACATTTTTATTGCGGAGTATAGGTTGTTCCCTGGCCACATATGATCCTCGTCACATAAATGCTCGGCTCTCTTGTGTACCTGAGGATTTTAATTCCACTTTTTAAAAGCAATGGAAACTTGTCTGACTCTTGTGATTCTTGTGTTCTTTGATTCCCTTAAACGACTCCTGGGACGAATAGTTCAGAGCATGGCTGCTTCTCTACTTCTTTGCAAAGGTGGCATGAAAATGCTTCGTGACCACAGCTGATGAGGCTTCCCATGGTTGTTTAATAAAGAGCAGCACTGTTCTACCAGGGTTAACACAGAGTGACATTGCCTCAGGTCACTTCAGGGCATGTCACGTCATGTAACACAACATAACCTGATGTAACCTGATCCAACAGGTCAGGTGCCTGTTGCCTATTTGTAGGAAATACTTTTTATTTATCCTCCAGAGGAGAGGCCATGTCACCATGTATAACGAAATGTCAATTCTAGCTCTGGGTCCAAGGAATACCAGTGGAAATCATTTCCTTCCCAATTATAGTGGACTCTGTTCAGCACTGAGTTACTCAGGGTGCATGTCATTAACAAGGATGTAATTGTGATCATTGAAAGTGAATTGAAGGAAGTCTGCTTTAATTAGCACAAATTTCAGACTGGACAAAAGTCACAGAGTCAAAAGGCTGTATTTTTTTTAAAAAGCAATAAAAACAGGAAAGAAAAGAAAAAGTTATGGAACAAGTAATAGTTAACAAAACAGCATTCTTTCACAAATGAGAATTATATTTTCTAGGAAAAACAAATAAATACATGGCCAAGCAAGTAGGTCTTTTTTTTTTTTTCTTTTCTTTCAAAATGACTGTTAACCAAGGTAATTGATGAGAAATATGCTTGCATTGCTCCATTCCTTAATTTATCAGGTATCCTCCGTGCTGGGTGTATTCAGGTTTACAAAAGGGGCATGATACCCAGTGCCTACCTTCAGTAGGCTTCACTGACTGAAGACAAAACAAGCAGATGTTGCACACCTGACATGGAGTCCATGCTAAACTCCAGGCTATTATCCATAAGTCCCAGAGTAGGTAGAGAAAGTAAAGAACATTGCCTGGAGTAGGAAAGAAGGCCTTGGGATTTGAATTTATTACTACCTACTTTGAGTTTAATTTTCTAATCTCACAAGGAACTCCAAGTCTATTAAAAGGTTATAAACACATGCAGTTCATTAGGAGTGGTGAACTTTAAAAACATCTAACTTGAGTTTAATCTATAAAGATAAAGGGAGCATCCTTTTAAAATATTTCTGAGATAGGTAACAATTATTTAAAAATAAAACTTGGATTAATCACTAGGAAATTTGAAACAAAAAATTATATAGCAGTACTATAAAAATTTACTTTGAAAGTTAACACATGCTTATGAAAAGAAACACCCATGTAACTTGTTCTCTTTAATTATTTAGTTGGCTTGAACCCTATCTTACTTGGCTCTAATCTGTTAGATGGTAAAGGACAAGAATTCAGTGAAAGAATAGCTTAAGAAAGATAGGAACCAGCTTCTTGTGGGGGATAAGGGTTTCATATTTGTGTTAACTTGAGAGGTGACACGCTTTCTTCCTGGACCTAGATAGGGAAACACGCAGGACATGTACACGAGTAAAAATGGTGAAGGCAGGCTTTTATATTTTTACAAAGTAGTTTTGTTATTTCATAAGTAATACAGTAGATTTTCTAGATCAGACCTAGAGATAAATATTGTGTTGTTAGTATGTTGTCATCTAAGTCAAATATGCATCATTTCAGAATTATCCATCACCCCCAATGATTTGTCCCATTAGTCACAAATTTCCTCCCTTAGCTCATATAGTGAAGATTTGACTGTGCGTATATTGAAAGTAAAGGACTATAGAAAACTAATATGTGTCAAGGCCACACCATTAATAAACACAGATGTCAGAATTCAGTTCATTATATTTCAAAATTATATTTTGAATTATAATTATATTTCAAAAACAACTGATTTTTAGCTTTAATAAACCCATATCTCCCATACAAGTGTGTGGTTTGCTACTACCACAATGCAAAATACTTGAAATCCAAGAAATACTTATTATACAGATTGGCTTTCTTGCCTTGTAATAAAAACTAAAAGCTTTAATCCAAACAAGTACATGTTCATAGCTTAAAAAAAAAAAAACTACTCAAAATAATGGAACATCGTAATTATTAGTTACCTATTAATGTATCTCTGTGGTGCCAGTGTTCACAGTCATGTCTCCAATTTTAACCAATTACATAAATATTTCATTTTAAATTGACACTGATGAAAACAAAAATAGAATAACTTTGTGCTTCTCTTCAGCAAGCAACTTGGCAGTCAGGCATGACTGAACTATTCTGAGTCGATTTCTTTGAACACAAAACTGAGCATAAGTGCCCAGAAGCCATCAACTATAGCTAAACACCACTAGAGGAGTTTGGTGGCTCATATTCCACAAAGATGTTTTAGTATATGTGTCATCTTTGTGGATCACTCTCATTTTTGTTTATTTGTTTTGGCCTCTTCTGTTTCCTTCTTTTTCCAAAAGGCCCAAAGAGGGAAGTGAATGAAAACCGCAGTTGGGACTAGATCAGGACATCCAAGGTCATCTGACTGTCCAGCTCTCTGCCGTCATGGAGCTTGACATCTCACACATTAGATTGACCAATGACAAATCTTGACAGAACTATAAAACAGCAGCTCCTGGAACTGAACTACTTATCAGTAGTTGCCAAACAAGAACCAAAACAATTCTTATATGATGATAAAACTAATGAGGTAGGAATTCTACTTCCTCCCCAACTCCACTTCCCTCAAGTGAACTGAGGACATAAATTCCATATTCCCTCCTATATTTCCACAGAAGCTCTTCTCAGACACAGCAGAACAAGGGAAGAATACAAGTAGGTTGTTCTAGTTTTCTTTGGCTTGAAACTGAGCTCACAAAGAAAGTTCACGCTATGTAAAGATTTTCACAGTGGTATACTAACAAGTCTGCAGGATTTGATGCACTTATATGAGGAAGTCAGATTTGAAAATAAAACTTTTTTGTGTTTGTGGATGCAATGATGAACATATGGTCTGCACCTGGAATTTATAGAGGCCTTTACCTAATAAAACCTTCTGAGACATTCCAAGAATGACAACAAAGTGATGGCATGGAGCAGAACTGCCAAAGGTAATCTTCTTCACCTTCTGGTTCTTTTAAAGCAGAAAACATAAAACTAACAACTTAGTGCCCCCCAAATGCTTATGAAATGTGCATTAAAGAAGTGGGAGCCCGAGTTCCCTGACAAAGGTGCTATTATATCATGACTGTGAGTGTCTTTCTGGATTGTTTCAGAACTGGTTTATGAGGAAGATGACTGATTGGTAAGCATACTATTAAAAAGTAGAGTAAGACAGAGTGCAAGATCAAGTTCAAAGTTTAGAAAGTTTTACTTAGAATGTTTTTATAATGGAATGCATTATTAAGTGATAAAACCACATACAGCATTGACTTATGATTTTATAAAATCTATTACATTTAGCTGCAACTTAGGAAAATGTCATTTGCAAGGTGACACTAAGCTCAACATAGACTTTAAAACTGAAATTCCCAATCAGGAGAAGAAAAGTTGATGAGATCCAGATTGGAAAAAATATATATAGGTTAAGGCATCAGGATAAGACAGCTTATTAACTCTTAAAGAATACAAATGTCTTTACGAATGTAAATCAGAGTAATACAGTCAAATGTTTTCTAAATTTTGCAACAAAATTTTGCAAATAATAGTGTATTTTTGAATATAAAATCAGAAATAACTCCAGTCTTGAGCCCCTCCTTACCCCAGTTCAAATCTCAGCAGCTTATAATATCTAAACCAAGATCCAATATACTTTTAATGACATTTCTCCAAGCCCCTCAGTCCTGACACTACTCTGCTCCAAAAGTCAGAGTCAAATTGGCAGAAGAAAGAGGTTATCTCACCCACAAACATTAAAAAAAAAAATGAATTGACCATTGGTTGTTAGAGTTAGGTGCTATAAATACCTCTCAGGGACAAAAAAAAAACCAAAACAAACCAGAAGCTCTGCCTACCGTACCTCCCAGCACATCAGTCAGTTGATACCCTTTACAGCTCTTAGATGACACAACACATCAAAACAAAGAAACAAAAAAAAATGTTGCTTCTGCAGAGAGAGGAAGAAATGCCACAGCCCACTCAGAAGAGCTGGCCTTCATGCAAAGAGGGGAAAGAGGAGTCTGCAAGGGAGCTGGCTGTACATACTAAGGACCAATAAATAGAGAAGTGCTCCATGCTAGTGGAGAAGGCTATTTGGGGCAAGGTTGATGGGAGTGGAGAGTCACGAATGGCAATTACAACTTTTTAAGTTATTTTTCCTAGAGTTGTTTTAAAATACTACTCATGTTTAGAATGATCTCTTACTTCTACAAGATTACAAGGAAATAGATTTTTTCCCTATGTATTATGACTTACTCTTTTGCTTAAAAAAACCTGTGAGAGTTGCCCATTGAGGAAATCACCATTTGGGGCCTTTAATTTACTATTGGTATAAAAGCACAAAAACCAAACGAGTCCAAGAGAAGATTGTTCATCTTTCACTCCACTGCAATTCTATCTCCTACCCTGGGGAATAAACATATAGTGAAATAACTTATAAGTCTGTCTCCCAACTCACTGAACATAAATCATTGCACCGTAGCTGATGTTTAGTAAATAAAGCATTTAAAATTAGGAGCTGAAATTTTGATTATCAAAAATACTACAAGACTCTAACCTCATGAGTTTTTAAATATCTTCCATTACACATGTCTCACATTTAGAATTCCTTTGTTTTGTATGTTCTAACTCATTTGGCTTATATTTAAATAATTGTAACAACAAAAAATGAGGACTCCTTAGCAAATGCTGAATACTGTTCTTTGGCAAGAATTTAGATCTTTAGCACACCATTAAAAATAAGGGTAAAATAATAGCAAATAGAACGTAAAGCAACATCATAGCAAAGAGTGACCAACGAATTAGGAGGAGAGTTTGTAGCAAATACTGGGCATTGAAAGCACTAAAATTTCTTAGCCCAATGCCAATCATTAAAGTTAATGGAAAATTTAGAGCCACTGCTAATAATTGAAGTCAATAGAGAATTGATAGCACATGCTGATCAGCAATGTTAATGGAAAAATTCTCAACCAAACTGCTCGTTTCCAGATGTCATCTCAGAGTAGCAAAAAGCTGTAAGTGTGAGTTTTGACTCTTATGTTGACATTTTCAATTTCTTTATATTAATCACGTTTATGTGATGTGAAATAGGCACAGCCTATTGTGGCAACGGGGGTTTAATTGTGACTCTAAATGTATTCGCAAAAGTGCATTTCTTAGGACTTGGAAGTGATCACCTGCTAATCTTGTATACAAGCCCCGAGAGGTGTCTGCCATAATAACCTGGTCTGTAGATTGGGGGTTGTAAACGGCCCCTTTGCTTCTTAGTAAGTGTCAAATGCCGCCGGTTTTCTTAAGGCATAAAGAAAAATTAAAAATCCCACAGATAATACGCAGTATGAAAATGGCACCTTTCTTGTCCTCTAACTAAATAAACTTTTTGCACGCCGTCATAGTCCTAACTTTCTTCTGGTTATTTCAAATTTGCTGGGTTCAGCTGTTTGATTGTACAGGATAAGCTATCCTGTGAGCATGGTGACCATCCCAGTAACACCATTTACACCACAGGGATCATGTGGGCAAACATGAGGCAGAACTGATGGCATGTAATCAGGTGTTACTCGCTGGCACACCTTACACTGCAATTGCATGGACTCATTGTTTCCAAACTATTCCTGTGCCTTCCAGGTCTTGCACACTTGCTTCTCCAAATTACACTATCCTCCATCTTACTTGTGTACTCAGAACCTATTCATCCTTCAGTGTGTGGCCTTGATCCCACCTCTACTATGAGATGTTTTCTGCTTATCCCCTGATTTCACTGATTTGCATAAGCAAGTATTGTCTGTATTTCTGATTTGATATTCATACTGTCCCATATTTGACATAGATTGTAGTTTAAGTCTTCATCAGCCCAACTAGTATCACAACGAGACAGTCAACTCCTTTTAACAAAAGCAGTCTGATATTTCTTAGTCTCACCCATAGTGCATAAATCTCAATGGCTTCCACATAAGGAGACAGCATGGAAAAAAAATAAGAGTGAGAGAACCACTGAAACTAGAGTTAGATATATAGGTTTTGAGTATTAATTAGCTCCACCAGTTGAAAATCCTGGGCAATGTCCCATTACCTGAGGCCTGTGAGCATCAGTTTTCTCATGCTGAAAAGCGAGGTGTCACATGTGCTTGAAGCAAGTGGAATTGGCTCTATTCATATGCGAATGGATATATTGCAGATACATCTCATTGTTGTAATTAGTGCTTAATGTTTGAGTATACTGTTCAATATGTAATTTTTGATTCATAGTTTTTAACTACAGTCTTTGTGTCTTCTAAGGGAAGACAGAACATAAAATCTCTCAAATATGTAAACTCAAAAAGTAATATACTGCAATGTAACGAGTAAAGGGAAAATGAAGTAAGAGATGGCAGCAAACTGAGCCAATAATTATCATGGAGGGATGGTCTGTAAATCTGGAGCCTGGTGTAGCACACAGTTCAGTAAGACCAGCATTTTATATTTCTGTACAAAAAGGCTAGTTTAAATATAAATCATTTTTGAGTGTCCATAAGTTATAAGGATCTCATTAATTACTCTAATAAAAACTATATTCTTGTCCCCAAGAAACTCCAATCTAAAGAACAGAATAGTCCTGCTATAGGATACAGATTTATGAGCTATAACATGTTAAACAGTTCAGATAACTAAACTTACTAAATCTTGACCTCATGCTATCCTTTATTTTGACTAAACTACAAATAAGAATAGCTATAAACACTCCAGTGTATACTGAAATTGTAAGTTATAGATTATCTACTTAATGAGAATAAAGTTACAAAACACAGGAAGTAAAACTGAAAACATTGGCCTCATTTGAACAGGGTGCAAATCATCTTTTACTTATGCTTTAATAAATAATATGCTCAAGAAAAGGAAAAAAGAAGGAAAAACCAAATAAGGATTTTTTTTAATATGGAAAACAGTAAAGACAGAGAAAAATGGTTAAGACAGAGGAATATATAATGGTAGACACAAATTCAACTGCCTTCTGAGATCAGAGTATATAAAATTAGTGAAATAACAATTTATGGTGAATGGAGTAGATGTGGAAAATGTAAGTAAGAATATCCATGAACAAATCAAACCTTTGAAATACTACCTGTGCCATGCAAAACCTTCCATTACAAAATGCCCCTGGAAGCTAGGTAGCCTATTATAAACTTAAAAAGAAAAAAATCATGGCTGGAAATAACAAAAGAAAGAAAGGAAAATCTCCAAAAAACCAAAATTGAGAGGGAACAGCAAACTAGAGCCTATATTGTGATGTCTTTGGAGAGAATCCTGAACTTGATAACCCAGAAGCCAGAGTGTTTATGTCCAGAAAAGAACAGGCAATGGGACCTTGGACCTGCAAAAGTCAATATTATGACAAAGGCCCCTCACACTAAACCCCCAGGTTGAAAGCTCTGTATGCCTAATAAAATAATAAATTGGGGGGAAATAATCATCAGTACAGGGAGATAATAGCAGTTCTCTCAGTTTCAACCTGTGCTCCAGAGTGGGACAGAATATTGCCCAGAGAATGTAGCATTGGAACTGTACTTCTCGTAACATTGGGTTAAATTTTGTATTACCTGTGTGTCTCCAAACTCCTAAGCTAACAAGTTTACAAAAAAAGTGCACCAGGGTCCTACTGAACCCTACAACAGATAGCAGAAGCAACCAGAATACTTGTCGGAGGAATGTGGCTTTATATCACAAATACTCCGTTGCATATATACTCACAACCTGAAATTACAGAACATCAGAGGATGAAACAGCAGACATATCCCATGGTAGAGTTAGGCTCTCAAGAACTTAATAGAAGTATTGGGAAAATGATACAAAAAATGAGTTAAAAATAGATACAGTCTTAAAAATATTCAAAACCATAAGAAAAGAATAATACATTATCAATACAGAATAGACATATTTAAAATAACCAACTGGAATTTCTAGAGAGAACAAAAACAGTCATACGAATTTAAAAGTTCAGTGTATATGTTAACAATAGATTGGATGCAAGTGAGAAAACAGTAAACTAAACAGTATTTTTTAGTAAATTAAAGTGCAGCATAGATTGATAAAGAGAGAAAAACTGTCCAGGAGAAGTTAAGGGACGAGAATGCAAAACAAGAAGTCCAGTCTATGCATAAATGCACTTCCTGAAGGAGGAAATACATTGGAAAAGAGGTATCAGCACTGTCCCTATATAGAGATGACAGAAATTTTTCCTCCAGTTAAGTATGTGATTCCTCAGATTTGAGAGGCATATCTTTCCCCAGGAAGATAGATGGAAATAAATACACATCACAGTGAAACTACAGAATACTCAGTTCAAAGAGAAGATTTGCAGAACAAGAGTTGACCACTAATAGATCCTTGATTAAAGACATAAAGCGATGAAATTCTAGAAGAAAGCAAGCTCTGACAAAGAGTTCAAGTTTCATCCTCAGTGTAACTGGAAACGAATTGTAAGGTTTTGAAGGGAGTGATGCAATTTAATTTATATTTTAAAAATACTGCTCTGAATATTGTGTGGTATAATTGATTGTAAGGGCATATCATTTCTTAAGGGCTTATCAGCGATAGTGTGATGGCAGCAATGGGAGAAATGCTCAGATAAGGAACCCATTCAAAGGTAGGCTGTGAGTCCTGCTGAAGGATTGGAAGTGAGAGCTGAGGAAAAATAAAAGAGTCAAGGATGACTTACGTTTCTGACCTGAGCAACCAAGTGTATTGTGCTGCCTTGGTTAAGATGGAGAGTACTGATGAAGGGAGATACAGGGGGAGGGGGAAATCAAGCCCTTTCCCCTGTAGTGAGAACTTTCTATAGGCTGGGCAGAATTATTACCACCTGGATATGGATTACCGCAGTTAACCTTCATTACAACCCCAGAAGAAGGCACTGGTGTTACCCTTTTAAAGATGAGAAATCTAAGGCAGAGAGACATTAACTCCCGGCTGAAGGTCACCCAGCTGTTTGACTTGAAAGGCCATCCTCCCAACCAATATCCTCTCTCACCTCCTAGGACATCTCATCCAAGTTGAGATGTAGATTTATGAAATAAACCTTAAAGAAAGATTTTTTCCCCAAAAAAAGTCATGATAAAGAAGTGAAAAAAGGAGGGCTAGAACAGTGGTTCCCAACTTTTTGTATATTCTTGGCCCATTTTCAAATCCTGAAATTTTGGTAGAAACCTTGATGGGACTAAGATCAAAACATCACAATCGTCCTGTCACAGCTGTGTCTCACCACATTAATGAAAGGGTCTAGAATCATAGAACTTTCCCTTGATCTTTCTTCCTCCTCGTGTACAACATAAGCAGATCTCTTTATTGACCTGCACGGTTCCAAGTCTCTGTGAATGAGGCAGAGGGAGTTGAGGGATGTCAGACACATCCCATCAAGTTCATGAGAATATAAGCTACATGAGGTCAGGGAATTTTTTTCTGTTTTGTTTCCACTACATGTTCAATACCTAGACTGAGATCTCATATATGCCAGGCACTTAACACACATTAGTTCTACAAAGGATTGAGAGTGGTACCCTGCTCTAACCCCAAATGCCTGACATCTCTCAAAAGCCTCACATAGACTGTTACTCTAAACAAACATGCAAACAAAAAAAAAATTCAAAAACAAAATTAAGTTATATACATTGATCAAAATTCACAGATTTGTGAAGCATGGGGAAATTCATGAGTAGTAGCAGGCTAGGTGAGGTAGGAGATTGTCTTTACCACACAGTGTCAATTTTGAGGCAGTAATCAGTCTATGCTCAAGAGGGCTTCAGAGAAAGTGCTGTCTTTGATTTAGAGCTAACTTTTCAATTTACAAAAGTGTGGATGGATGGAAGGAAGAGGCTTGGAAGATAGGGGAGTTTGGTTTTAATGAACTGATAATTTCAGAACGGTCAGTGGGAATAGTCACTGGAAAGAAGGGCATTAAGCAGCTGTGGAAGAGGTTTGATCTGTACATGATATGATAGCTAGCCATGGGTTTTGCATCTAGAGAAGTAGCTAAAGGTGACAGATTTAAGGACTGTGATCGTGGTGGCTTTCCTTGAAACTGGTGGATTGAAGAAGCTGAACTGTGTACAGATGATGTCAGCCCCCGGGTTAATTGTTCAGCACTCAAAAAGGTGTGTTCCTGAGTTCTCCTGGTGTCTTTTGAACACAATTTTACCAATCCACAACTTTCGTCATGGGTCTTGGAAGTTATACTGTAAGTCTCCTTTGCTTGTCTTTAAACTTGAATTTATTTGAGATGATTGAACTTACTTGAGATTATTTGGATTATTTGGATTCCAGAATTCCCTGCTCTACACCTAACCAAGCGGCCAGAGTTGGCTAGGAGGCCTGATGTTCTAAGTGCTCTAACTTGAAATGTTTGTCAGATCTGTGAGAAAATGCACATTGGAAAGAGTTCTGTACAGATGGTTGGAGATAAGATTTGCAGGATCCCATATGCCTCCTAGTTGGTGGAGTTACAGCAGTTAGTGGCGATGACAAGTCCAGAGGCTTTGAGTCTTGCAACTGGGAAGTCCTGAAGCGATTTTGAAAGAATTTTCCCTCAGTGGCTGAGGGCAGGATTGAGTGGGGCCTGGGTTGCTTCCCTTTAAGAGGAGTCATATTGGTTCAAGATGGCTAGGAAGCTGAAGCCATTGTCTTCAACAAACCTTACAGAGTACAAGCTATAAAGAGTGAAAAATACACAATACTGTAGTATCACGTACCATTGCCATAACCATTGTACTTTTTCTTTCTTAATGCTGAAACAATTTGCTCTTCTCCATGGTCATTTCTTAATCCTTTAGAGAGATTAGTATTGTACTGCATTTGTAGGAAAAAATAATCAACGATTGAGCTCTCCATACAGTTGGTTTATGGATTTCCACTTTCTTAGCCTGTTAGTGATTGTGTGTTTGTGTGAGGAGGAGAGCATGTGGATGTGGTTATATTTTCATAATGTTCTCAGTTCAAATTTTTGCATCCGTTTAAGATTTTAGAGAAACTAAAGAACAAGCAAGATAAGAAATTGAAAAAATAATTGTTTAAATGACATTTCAACTAAATTTCTTCTCAGTTCACAAATGCTTAGACATTGTCAAGAAAGGATTGTGTTCAACCTTTCTAAAGAAATGAACCAAGCTTTGCTATCACTACTGTTCACACTGGTTCTACGTGGGTGGCCTTTTATTTCACAAGGCATATTAATCTCCTGTTATACATGACAGCCACTACTGTGTGTCATCCCAGTACAGGACAATAAAGTGACTCCAGAGTTTCCTTCTAAACTTAGTGACCAGGCTTTTCTTACCGTGACAAATGTTTATGGATTCTTCTAATTACACGTCTGGTTTAAAACCAAGATACCGAGAGAATACAGTTCTCTTTTGTAAAGTTCCCAAGGTTTTTCTATAATAATCAATTACCATAATGAGTTTTTTTAAAGCTTCCATTCATCATTTTCTTAAAATATATAAACTCCTAGGATAAAGATAAATAGCCACAGCCAGTATACCCTGAGGCACTCTACCCAAGGTTTCCTTTCAATCAAAATCAACTGGAAAACATGTTGGGTTTTATTTCAAAGTCAATCCTGCTGAGGCTGAAAAAAATAAAAAGAAAAACGAAAACGAAAAAAAGAAGTAAAAGAAAATCCACAAATCCACGACAAGTTGGCTTCATAAGAGGACACTAGACCATGCATCATTGTCACAATCATCCCTGTAGTTCAAATGTGTTTATTAAATGGGTCTCACTAGCCAGCTATTCTTGTACAGGACTGTTGAAACTAGAAACTGATTTTCTACTGTGGACCTTTCCTCATCTGTTAACCTATCATCTCCTTCTGTTCTTAGAAAAACAGTATTCACACTGGAAGTTATCTGTTATGTCTTTATCTAAGCCAGGATTTTTCCACCTTGGTGTGATTCCTGTTCAGGGAGGTACAATTCTTTGCTTTGTGGAAGTTACCTGGTGCATAAGATGTTTAGCAACATCCCTGGCCTCCATCCCCTAGATGCCAGTAGCAGACACCTCTCTCTCCTGAACTGTGACAACAGAAACTGTCTCTAGACATGGACAAGGATCCCTGAGGGGCAAAGCCCCTCTCCTATATGAAAAGAGCTGTTCTAATCTTTCCATATGGATTAAATGTGAGAGATTTCAGTAGAATATTTGGGTAGCATAAAAAAGGTATGAAATTGAGAAAAATCAGGGCAAAGAATAGCAAGATGGTTAAGCTGGTTGGAGCTTAAAAGGGATGCAGTTGAGTAAGATTTGGGCGATGGAGGAAATAACAAAGAAGGCACGAAAGGTTTCCTATGTCATTTAGCCACAGTTGTCCCTTTTTAAATCACTGTTCCTTAAATGTGGAATTGGTGTAAGATATATTCTTCCAACCCTCTTTTCTTCCCCCCTCCACTGTCTTCCTTAGTTATCTTACATCTCAAGTCTTTATCATCAGCTCTAGAAAGCTGTTTCAGCCTTCATCCCTTTTCCTAACTTAAGACCCGAATTCCAAATAGCTGCTGTACACGTACACACTGTATGTCCTCTATAGGACTGCAGTTTTTGCCCGAGCTGCTATTCTTCCCGGTGTGGGGCTCCCACACTTGTATTCATAGCCATAGAAACAGGAGGGTTTTTAAGAAAAAATTCAAAGAAAAATTGTACTGCTTACTCTCGCCCTTAGAACTTATATTCTCAGTATTATATCCTGTATCCTACCCAACAAGACAGAATAGGTAGTACACAAAGACTTGAAATGAAAAAGCATTTGAGTTCAGTCCTAGCTTTGCCACCTTGCAGCAGCACTGCGTGGGGGAAATCACATTTCTGAGTTCAAATTCCTCAATGTGTAGAGTGTAGCTTCCTCCCAAAGTTCGTATGCAGCTTAAATCAGATACCATACGCGGGGGCAGGGGATCCCCCAACCAAATATCAGATGCAGTTAATCCAATCAGTGATTTTCCTCTCCATTTCCACTGAGCTCCCCTGAATGAGATTCCTGATGACATCACTCTGGTTTGTATTTTCTTCCCAACTTACCTTCTCCCCATCAGTCCTCTGCCACCACTGCTCATGATCCGCTGCAAACGGTGTGTGAGATGATTCATCATGCTCTTCTTTTCACAAGTGTAGAATCCTCTTAGGTTTTAATTCTTTCTCCAAAGTTTTTTTTTTTTCCTTTTCTCCAGAATTTTTCTTTCCTTTTTTTTTTTTTTTTTTTTTTTTGTGATTGAAGTGTCATGCTCTTGTTAACCCTGGCCACACACAGCCTTCTTCTTTTTCTCTCCTCTGCTTTTGCCCTTACTCTTCCTACCTTTATTCTCATTCTTACTCTTACTGCTTATTGTTGTTTGTGCATTCCCTTTGTTACTAAATATAGTAATCACTTGTTAAATCTTTCTCAGCCGTTTATATTTATTCACTTGTGAATTGTCTAGGATCTTTAATCATTTTTTTCTGTTTTTGTGTTCTTATTTTTTTCACAGCTTGTGAAAATTCTTGATATATTAAAAAAATTAATCCTTATTTATACATGTTGAAAAAAATTTATTTTCAATTTGTGAATGGAGTTTCTAAAAAAAAGGGAAAGTTACAAAATCAAAGATTGGTAAAATTGACCATATTAAAGTTTTAAAAATTGCCCCATATTACCTGTATTAAAAGCTAAATTTCCTAATATTAAAGATAGGCATATATGCGGATACATAGAAAAATGAAAAGAACTACAACATATATTAAATAACTCATAGCAATAAGATTATTGATTTTTCTATTTATTTTCATACTTTTTAATTGCTCCAAAATTTCAATTAATTTGTAATGGTTTTGTAATCAGAAAAAACTCAACGAATATAATTCTAATTGTTTTGTAAATGCAGGGAAGCAAAGTTACCTGCAACTGCAGGTTTTTCTTAGTTGAGATTTAGCAAGTTCTCTATACACTGGATACACTCAATAACTGATGATAGTGGTAGTAATTTTACAGTGATCTCTTTAAAGTATTATGTTTAAGATTTGGGAGTTTTCGATTTACAGCACGGTAAAACACTGGTTACGTATGTCCTCAGCAAAAGTTCACTTCAAAAACTACTAGGTTGGGAATCAGGAGAATTAAGTTTGAATTCTATCTTCATCACTTATTAAAAGCATTTCCTTAGATAAGCCACCAAGATTTTATAGTTGAGTCTTCCCTGTGTAATTAAAGTCTCTTCAGCTCTTCCTTACCTTGTAGGTATAATGGACTCAAGAAAAGAGAGAAAGCGTTAGAAAGTGCTGCCACGTAGTCTAACAAGTTTTATGTTAGTGTTTATTTTGCCTGTGAAACTTTTTGTTTTCAAATGAAGTGTGAGACAGAATGTCCAATCATCATACATAAGGTGATAACTCCCTTAAAATATTTTATATGATTACTAACGAGAACAACTGTTTTCCCCATATTATCATTATTTATTAACTTCTTAACTTGAAAGCTTCTCATTCATTTTCCCCCTCTTACACATTTCCCAGGAAATGTTTTAAATAATCCTAACCAGAGCTTGAGTTTAAAACAATAACATCTGAGTTGTTCCTAAAAATAAGTATGTACCATCCCAACTAACCTTTAAACTGCATATCTGAAGGCAGGTAAGAGTCGTCTTAAAAAGATAGGTAAAATTACCAGCACTACAGTCAGTCCCTTCTAACTAGCATCTCTGGCATATCATAGACCTTACAAGATGTAATTTTTAAATAAATGATACTTGATTTGGTACTTTTTTATGGGAGGAAAATGACTGGGTTGCCTCAAAATAAAATATATCCTATGACAATGACTTATACAGAACATTGAGTTTATGGAAAAAGCAGCGGTCCAGAGAAATAACTTCTTTATTTATGTCAAGGATTTTAAAAATGCTACATTTAATTTTAATATGATGAGCAGTACTCCCCCTGCCTGTTAGGCCTCATTACACTGTAGCATGTACAGTATTTGCCTTATTTAACAATTTTTATCAATCATTTAAAAATGGGCGATGCACTCAAAGAAGACCAAAAAAAAAAAAAAAGTGATGTGTAATATACAGGTTCTTAGCTCTACAAAAATTTGAACTTAATTGTAAAGAATAATGAAAGATAAAAACAAAGTTTTTTTTTCCCCCCTGGTAAATTCTGGGCCCATGAATTGATTCATTCAGCAACCAAAGACAGTGATTGTTAATTGTGTAAGTAGCTGGAATTCCTGTTCACCACAAAAATCTTTCTCTGCTTTTCTTTGTAATAATTTACCTTTATCTACCTAATTGGATTTATCAAATTTGTGTAAATATCACCTTCTTGTCACTTTTAGACTCTCCCTTATAATTACTGCCAGTATTTATGCTCCCCACTTTGCTGTGGTGTGAAGCAATCTTAATCAGGGACCCCTTTCTGATGGTTTTTTGTTTGTTTTTAATGTGAATGTGCAAAAGCATGTAAACAAGCACAGCAGTGATGTGGAGAGCTCCACCACCCCAATTTCTGGACCAATTAAAGAGAGAGGGAAAAAATTATGAATCAAAACCTCTTGCTGAAATGGAATTATTCATTCTTCAAAGCATTACTTTTTTGTTTTATCTCATCACATTTTCTTTCTCTTGTCTTTCAGATATTCACGTTTGAATTTTATTGATATGACCTTTGTCCTTATTCATATCATTTATAGCATCTTCTGTTTTAAATTCTAGCGTCATACATTTTTACTTGTACTTTGACTTTATGTATTGTTTCAAAATTATTTTTAAACACTCTTCTCATGATATTTGGTGAATATAAGCCCTACCTGCCTGTGATTCTGGTCTAATATTTTAACTTCTCTTAGCCTTAGCACTTTTACTATAAAACTAAGAAGATTTTCATCTGAATCTTAAAATAAGAATTCATTATGAAAATAAGAATATATTTTGTTAAATAGGTATTTATTAGAACTCTTCAGTAAAAAAAAAAAATTGTGATTTTGTGACTAATGAAATATTCAGACAGTATCTGTTTTTCTTTTTAGTTCATTTATAATTACCTCCCTCCACTAGAATATAGGCTACTCAAAAGAACAGGAACTTTGTTTTACTCACAGTTAAACTCATAGCCTTAGAAAAGTGTTTATAGCATAAGGTAGAAAATTGGAAAGGATATGCAGAATTAAACTAACAAATATTATTAACATTTCTAAACTATCTTAGCACCTCTCATCAAATGAAAAACTTTTTTTTGGTTTTTATTAAAATATATTAAAAATTTCTTCACTTATGTTTGGAAATCCATGAAGAAAGAATTCCACCGTAAGTTAACTGTCTCAGAGATTCTTAAAGGGACAGCTTTTTTTTTTTTTTTTTTTTTAAAGAATAGTGCTTCAAATGCTTTGACCTTATTCTGCCACACTGAAGAGCTATTGGAAAATAAAATAATTTACATGGGTAAATCATAAAAAGCCATATTAGAGCCTTCTGGAATAATTTTTCAAAATGGTGTACAGTTTTTTTTTAACCATATAATTCTCCTTGACCATAATGAATGCCTCTTTCAAAACATATCTTCAAGTGTTCTGTCACTGACACTTGTAAGTAAGAAAATGGTACACTTTCTTTCTAGACATATAAACAGTATCATGTTTATATCAGCATAATTACGACTCTTTTGTACTATTCTAGCTGGGTTTTCATTATGCTCTCACTACCTTTTTTGATAGCATAAAGAACTGATTCTCAATGGATGTTGTTAGAACATTTTTTTTAACGATATTTGATTGTGACAAGACAGCATTGTCCTGAAAGGAAAAATTTTCTTTTTATATATACATTTGCATTAGAAATTGTCCACTAGGATATTTATGTCCTTCTGAATACAGCTTTTTAATTTAAAACTCTAGTTTGGGAAAAATATGGCAGTGGGTGACTTTTTGTTATACAACAAACACAATGTCAGCACCCTGCTGGCCTAGTGTAAATAAATGATTTTTCATAAAACAAGAATAAACATTTCTTTGCCAAAATATGTTAGTTATGAGCTGCAATATGGCCATAGTCCTAAATTTCTTATAAATATAAGGTATCCACTGTGCCAGATTATATGATGACTTCACAATATGGGTAAATGTTCACCAGAAACCATAAGGTGGTTTCTAATAAAGTCAGCTCTTACATAATACAAAAAGCTATTACATAGTAATTCATTTCAACAGTTCCAAAATAGAAAATAATTGAAAAAATTGAATAGGCTAAATACATTAGGCTCTCTGAATTTTTTTGCTAGTATTTAAGCAACGCTCACAAAGCGTTTTATTATCATAGGATCTTAGCACTGGAAAGAATAGCAATGAGCTCATAGTCCAACTTTTCCTTTTCCTCCATGTACAAATAAGCGAATCCAAAGAGAATGATTAAAATATATTTTTCCTGATTAAAACAATGCTATCAATCTGTGAATCTAAAACCATCATTTTACCTTTAAATCTATTTTTAAAGGTAATTTGTATACTGAGTTTATAGTTTGTGGGTAAGTGTAGACCTCACCCCCACCACACCCTGACACACAGGTGAATATAAAATGATTCAATAATAATCTCCCCAAGTTTTATATTTATAGATAATGTTCATTTGTTTTTGAGCAAATGTTATAAAAGATTTCTGCTTAGTGGAGAGAGCCCATTTATAGTGACTCAAGACACTAAGACACCCATGTCATAGCCACAGCTCAGGCAGAGACACAGGAAACTGCCTTTACAATCAGCTCTGAGCATGATGATAAGATGGATTCTCTTTTAATTTGTAATCTCTAGGAGCTGTGTTATCCGCTTGGGTCTTAACAGTCCACTCAGAACTGCTAGGTAGGTCTGGAACCTCTGTGGCTAAGAGGCAGTAGAACACAATAAAGCACATCAACAGCTCTCCATGGTGACTAAGGGGGGAAAGAAAGGTGTGTGAATGTCAGAAGGTGGGGGTTAATTGAAAAAATTGAATAGGGCTAAATGCATTAGGCTCTCTGAATTTTTTTGCTAGTGTTTAAGACAAAGGGTTTGAACAGACTGAGGGGCCATGGAGGACAGGCAAAAAGAGAAGGAAAAGGGAGAGGTTTGTCTATCACTGCACAAGGCAGTCACTAGAGGGACCCCGAGAGTCCAAACAAAAGTTGAAAGGATTAGTGAAATGGTATAGAAAACACACCTCTGAAACTTCACTTCCACACCCAGCACATACACACACACACACACACACACACAGAGAGAGAGAGAGAGAGAGAGAGAGAGAGAGAGAGAGAGAGAGAGAGAGAGAGAGAAAGAGAAAGGCTCTGTGTGGGTTGGAATAGATCATTTAAACCTGAAGTGAGGTCATCCTTGTATGTTCTTTTTCCATTTTGTGTGAGTTCTTGACTAGCTAATGGACCATTTCATTCTGACCTATACCATCACTTCCTTCCACGGTGAAGGAACAGAGATAGAGTTCGGTGCTCGGGGAAAGAACATGGTAGGTTATAAGAAAGAGGACCAGGGGAAACCAGTTGATACAAGAGGAAGGAAAGATCTAGAATGGACTTATTTTAAAGAAATTCTTTCAACTATATTTGGTAAAGAGTTCTGTCTACTTTGGCATTGATAACTCAGAACCGCACCCTAAATAATTTAACTTGTTTTATATGCTTGCAGTAATTGTATAATGGATGGTATATAGTTATTTTTTGGTGTAGTTGGGTAAATCATTTTTAATGCCTATTTTTATTATTTTCATGAAGCATATGATGTCTTATATATTATATAGCATATTTTATATATAAGTATATATTATATACAACTGTCCTATATTATTATAGAAGTGCCCTCAACTCAGAGAATGGGATTAGGCAAATAGCAATTTTGTGTAAGGAAAATTTATCCATGATTATCTTTTTCTAAAAGTGATACTTATTGTACATGTAGACTAAAGTATCATTAATGTTGACCAATTTAAATCAATTATTTGTCTGGACAAGTTAACTCAGCATTAAAGGGTTAATCTATAAAGCCTTGTTGGATGATGAAAACACTACTGTTTACAGGTAGAGTCAACTGTTACAAGTTCCCTGAGTCACTTTCCTTTTTCTCCTGATATTCTATTTCTTGGGTTTTTCCATGGAGCGACAGTGATGAATAATAGTTAATAGCATGGGTCTTAGAATATGCTCATGGGTTAAAGTCCTGCTTCCGCTCCTCATTAGTCATGTGACTAAGTCAGTTACTTAACCTCCCCAGGCCTAGTGAAATAAGGGTAATAATTATAGTTACCACATCCATGTAGACTGCTTACCCCAGTGGACAGCATGTAGTTAATGCTCATTAAATGCTATTATTCTTATTCTTATCATAGTACTGTTAATGACTACTTTGACCTGTCTGTGGATATTTGATATAGTGTTTCCACTGTCCCTCTTTATTTACAGCCCTATGTTCTCAAACTTGAGTTTGCTTTGGTGACCTAATTTAGTTCTTACATTTCTGACCTTGCTTCTTTTTATCTTCTGCTTTGTAAGAAAATGGTACTTACCTTGCCAAGCCCAGCCCGATCACCCAGACTTGACTTTCTGATATTTGATGATTTACGTTGGTACGTTTGATCCTGTGTTACAGTCTGACTTTAATTAATTCTGCTATATTAAACAGGTGAAAAAGGATCACACTCTTGGCTGGATACATAAATGTTTTATTACGTTTTTCATAATTTATATTATGATAATAATAACATTCTAAGAACAACAATTTTTATATCCTGCCATTGGCCTAGCAGGCAATTTCCAGATAAAAAGTATCAACAGTAACATTTTGGACACAACTCTACCATCAGTTCTGATTAGCTCACCGTGAAGAATAATCTCAAAATAGGGTATCAATTGTCACTAAATTCCTTGATCAGAGATTATATCCCCAGCCCAGCATGCCATATAGCAAATGCTTACCTTGGAAACAGAAGACAGAAAAAGAATGCAATGGCAGAAGACAAAAAAAAAAAAAAAGTGTAATGAATCTGTGCAAATCTATCACTGCTACTGGGAGAGATTTCTCAAGATGATTGCCACACAATGGCATCCATTTATCTCTGTCTCAGGACCTTCCTTTTGTTTGTGGTTCTGGCCACTGTTTGTATAACTGGGTATAGAGACATTACTTTGTAAGAGTTCTGCACCTTGAGTATTTGGACAAACATTCACAGAGCTTCTGTAACACCATTTTGTTTTATGAACCTTACACTTTCTACCCCACAGTTGTATGGAGTCTGGAGTTAGGAAGCCCAGTGTCTACTAGGCTTGCTTCCCAGGATAGCACATCTCTGTAGCTACAGCCAGAATCTGTACTCTGTGTCACAGGTTGAGTTTTTTCTCTAGAATTTGAGATTGAGATGAGTTTTGGGGACAAGGTATTTTTAGGGATTAACACCTGTGGAAGAGATGAGCAGGAAGTATGATTGGGCAGGGGGAGAGGTTAAAAGCCTCACAAAGCCTTGGTCAACCCTGGCATATATGTCCCACCAAACTGGAAAGGTTGGGCTACAATACTTCTGCCTTCATCGGTCACTGGCTGTGGACCACCTTGGGAAAGGTAAACCTTGCCCCTGACAGCTGGAGGCTGCCTGAAGACGGTATTCCTAGCCTCTGGACAATAATTGCAATGAATCTCCTTGTCCACCACAATGAGTTTAAATCTACTGGATTTCAGACAACTGACCAATTGTGTTTTGATATCTGATACCTAGAACAGGACATTGTGCATAACATGCTGTATTAAATTGCTTCTCCCTTCTCATCCCCCCCACCTTTTATTACCATTGCTACATCTTCTCCCCTTCATCCCCCCATACATACTTCCAGGGGAGCTAGAGTGAAGGCTCCGTCCTAGTTATCTTGCAAAATTCCTTTATGCAAATGAGAAAGGATGCTATAAAGTTCAAGGTCATATAATTAGTACAAGGATAGAGCCTGCATCCAGTTGATCCAAGATCTGTCTGTAAGTACCATAAATTAGCCACTGAACTTTATTGCCCCCACATGAAGTCACTCAAACACCACATCCATAAAAATTGGCATTTTAATATGGCATGTTTATATATTGACACCGTGCTTTTCAAATCAGTCTCTCAAAAGACATGCTCTGTTTTCTAATTTTACTTTTCACTTCCTTAGTTACTCAGCAGAGATTTCCATAGTATATTGCCACATTCATAAAAACAGTTATCAGAAGGATATTTCTGGTTAAAAAAAATCTTGGAGAATATGCATTATTTTGCTGGTAAAAGACGATGTATATTTCTTAATACTTCAGGTAAATTTGCCAGTCTTAAGCACTGTGTTGACTGTACTAAAAAAGTCTATGATCTTTCGTATCAATTTCTTGACTGCATATTCCTGGAGAGCAGTCTTCAAAATATATCTTTCTCTAAAATGAAGTTCTCCCAATGTAGGTTCAGTTTATAAACCGTTTCTTTCATTCAGATCTTCCTTTTACACATAGCCATCTTCAGTTTCTTTCATATGGGGATATCACAAACGAAAAATATAAACCCAAGTTAGGAAGCACTTGTCCTGTCTTTCCCTGGCCTGAACTCCTGTGACAGGACCACAGATAGCTGAAGTGTACCGTGACCCCAGTGGAGATTCTACAGCCATGGAGGAAACTATTCTACATCTTCCACACCACACCTGGTCCCTTTAAAGACTGCAGTAGAAAAAGCAAGCAGGTTTTTGCCCTCTTCTCCCATCATGTACTAAGATGATTTAGAGATCAAAAGGCATAGAGGAACTTTTGTAGAAATCAAGGTTTATTTTCTTAAGGAATGATTATAACTTGCTCAACCTAGAACTTTTGGACACATCCTTTGGCAAAGGGACACAGCACATATACACACACATGCAGAATAATCTGATTGCCAATTCCCAAGGCTAAGTACTGTTTCTTTGCACTAATGCCTCAGAATAGGATTGGAACCATTTAGCTGCTGCAAATCAGAAGCTCCTGAGATGCCAGTTGCTCACTCATTTTATAATTTATAATGTAGAGTGACCTATGAATGGATTTTTTTAAAAAAGCCTTTGCCATTTTCTTAGTAGTGAAGAACTTTCACATCAATATAGTTGAGCTCATCAGCCACCTGTTGCCTACTGTTTCATTGTCCCACAGCACTGTCATTAAGCCACTTATTAGCCAAGCTCTTTTCAGTATAAACTTAATGCCTTAATCCATCCAGTTTTAATTCCCACAGATGATTATTTCACAAAATATTGTTGAATGGCATATTCCTTTTCTGCTTTTCCAGTACTCATGGGAATTTCTAGAATATAAGACAAACACTCTCACCACAGTTATAGTAAGATGTTTAATTAATAGGAAACACACATATTAGACATATATAATTTTTTTCCTTTGTGTTGCACATTTAATCTGAGATTTCTTTCTGGTAGCCATGCTACACAGAACTCTCCAGGATGTGCTGGCTGCGTTTCTATTTCTCACATTGGACCTACATTCAGTAGAACATCCTCTCTTTCTTCCCTTTCTTCACAGAATGTCCTGAATCTTGGTGGGTCATACAAGTAGCTGTCCATTGCACAAGAATAGAGTTCTTAGCCACAGTGATCGATCCTCTTCATACTTGAATTATAGTGTGCTCTAGCTATTGGCTTCTGAGAATATATCAGTTCTCCATTGTTGGGCCAGATCACTTAGATGGATTATTGAAACTGTAGATGTTAGCCCCCATCTCCAAACATATTGCATTGGAATCTCTAGAGATGGAGTCTGGGAATCTACTTTGTAACAAAGTCCTGTAATGACCCTTGGGCATATGAAAATTTGAGAACTGTGGAATCTTTGGAGGGTTTTTAACCTATTTTCAGGCTGTGACTCAATAGCAAAGAACTCTTGATAATGTAAGAACCCTGGGGAAGTCCGGTCACAATGGCTGTGCCAAGTTGCTGTTTTGAAGGTCTCTGCTCTTAACATTACACAGTGAGAGATAAGATAGAAAAAGAAAAAAACAAAACAAAACAAAAACAAGACACAGAGCCTATGCCAAAGCAAACCAAATACCTCTGTGGACCAGAAAAGGAACGTAAATTCAAATTAGAAAGTGTGGCTGAATGTGAGTAAGCTTGGGGCCCCTGAGCCACAAGCTGGCAGCAGGGTTGGCACTCAGTGCCCGTGTTCCAGCCCTGCTGCTTGATGCGGGGGATGCCCAGGGCTAGAAGCAAGCTAGAATCCAGGCAATCCAAATTACGGTTTTATGCAAATTATGGGCTTAGGGAGGCAAAAGGATAAACAGCTGTCGTGTGACCAAGAACTAAGCCAAGAGGAAAAAAAAAAAAAGAAAACCAAACCCAAAACTAAATCAGAGCAAACCAAACAAAGAAAAGCACTCCCACTCAATATGACCCCAAAAAGCCACATTCTCAAACAAGGAAGAAATTTCATGCAAAGGAAAGCAGCCAACCCAATCAACAATGAACAAAATCAACATTTAAGACATGAATTTACAGTCATACATGAACATACATATATATTCATTGTCACATTTTTTTCTCTGTGAGCTACCAGAAAAATTGTGCTCTACACTGGAATTTGACACAACATTGTAAAATGATTATAAATCAATAAAAAAAAAGGCTTGGAGTTAAAAAAAATACACAGTGTTCCCAGAATAGAAGACCATGAATTAAATCTGAAATTTATAATAAAATAAATCCAGAAATTATAATGTCTTTATGGACCACAGCCATTGTAATCAATCTCTCCTTTAAAGTCTTTTTTGAGAATAACATAATGCCGTGAGCTCAAGGTTTTATTTTAGAAATGGAATGTGAAGAAGGAAAAAAAAAATTGTTTAAATGGGAAGAAAGGGGGTAAATTGAAGTCAATGAGTGGAGGACAATCTGGAAGAATTTTGATATTCTCGTCTCAGAATCTAATGTTCTAGCTCCAAGACTGAATATGGTGACCTTGAGTTTGTATGACTTGTTCATTGTACTTAAAGTATTTCTGTGTGAATTTAACGATTCTGATTAAAAAAAAGAAAGAAAAAAAAAGACGTGAATTTACTTCAGATAAAAGACATGTAAAGGGCCAATATGACTGAAAAAGTGAAAGTAGATTAATGTGTTTATGATGCTAATTCCATGGGCCCAGAAAGGGAAACAGTTTGTCCCTCTCCCGTCCCATGGCAGGGTGTTCTCTATATCCTCAGTGACTTCTCAGGGCTCACCTCTCTGTGTAACAGTTCTATGAAATTAGCTCAGCAGAACTCAGGATTTAAAAGGAGAGCATTACTTCATTTTTATAAATAGGCTTATTGAGATGGAATTAATGCTTCAAGCTAAAACTTAATTCTAAGTTCAAAAGAAAAACAACAAAAGTTCTACTTGCTTGTTGACTTAATCATTAGTCCCATTTATTTCTCTAAGACTAAACTTGCATCTTTAATTACATCATGTGTATGGAGGCCAACACTGTTTTGTCCTTCATTTGTCTGTAAATGTGGAGTAACAATTTAAAACCAGCGTACCCTAAGCTGTCTCCCTGCAGAGCCCACATGCTACATATTGGGCTGCCTCCTTTGAAAGTATAAAAAATACAGGAGTTTATTTCTCTGTGTGTCATTGTCAACTACATAGGGTCCAATAGCAAATCATGTTTTAAAATGATTGCACAGGAGGTGACCAGGAAGTAAACTGGCTGAGGAGCCTTGGCCATTCAGAAGGCAGCCACATGAATTATCTAGCCATAAATGGTGTCTCTTCATGTGAGACATAATAACATCATTTCAGAAAATGGTTTTCATGACCTCTTACTTGTAGGATATCCAAGAATTATCTGCATGAAGGCATTGACAAGAAGACAGATATGGTGTCCTGGTCTTGATTCTCACATTAAAAATGATAAAGACATGTAACACAGGATAGGGTATCGAACAAAATATTTTAGAGTTGCCTAATCTTTAGTGAAGAGTAATGGCAAAAGTTTGTTTAAAAAAATCTAGGTTCAATCAGTTTTTATCTCAATCAAATTTCACTACAAAATCTTCAGCAGTGTGATCATTTTATATCCAATACTTGCATTGCATGTAAACCTATATTGCATATATTGCTTAAACCTCAAGTTTAAGAAGACTGTAGACAAATACTTTAACATGTTTCATCACCCAAGTCATATGAGAAGGATGAAAAATATTGAGGGTAACCGAAGATGTCCAAGAGCAGGCTGTAGAAAGAAATTAATCATATTTGACTTTCTTCTTTCTTTTCTCCCTTACTCTTTCTTTGCTTCCTTTTGTCCCTTTCCTTTCTGTCACTTGTCATTCAAATATTCATTGAGCAAGTCACTCAAACATTCAGTTTTTTACTCTATACTGTGTGTATGGAGAATATAAAGACAGAAAGGGACAATGTAACTTTACGTGGTATTGCTTTCAAGAGGATGACACAAAGCACTGTTTGTATATGGGGGCTATACTACATCATGCCTGGAGTGGTAAGGTAAGTCTAGCAGAGAATTTAAGGAATTACTTGAAACCTAGAGGATTAGTGCAAATTTGCCTTGCAGGGAGATTGTTTCAGGATAAAGAGGGAGGTGGTCTAGGAGGGCACACAGGCATGGAAAAATGTGTGTTTTCAATCAATTACAAGGAAATCAGATCTCTTCCTTAGTAATAATACTGTCATAGTTAATTTTATGTGTCAACTTGGCTAGGCAATGATGCTCAGTTGTTTGGTCAAACTCTAGTCTAGATGTTGCTGTGAAGATGTTTAGGTGTGATTTTCCTTGTTTCTAATATGGGTGGGCCTCATCTAATCAGGTGAAGGCCTTAGGAACAAAAACTTTTCCTGAAGAAGATGGAATGCTGCTATGCTATGATAACATAGCAATCCTGACTATATTCAGCCTTACAATCTAGCTTGCTGCTCTGACCTGCAAATTTCAGACTTGCCGGTCACTACAATCCCATGAGTCCATTCCTGAAAATTGCAATTTCTCTCCTCCTCTCCTTCACTCTTATTGGTGTGTTTCTCTGGAAAGTGATCACTGATACAAATACTAATACACAGTTTTATCTGTGCTATGCACATTTTCATGGCTCATTCAGTTTGCTTCTCATTATAATTGTATAGGTGAGGTGCTGACTGACAGAAATTAAGACTTATTTTAGAAAAACTTGCCTAAGGCCAGTCAGTTAGAGATGGAGCTATGATTTCTACTTGGTTTCATGTGACTCCAAAGCCTTCACTTTTAATTACTATACTGCTTCTTTAGAATATAAGTTGTGGGGAGCCAATAAATAATATTCCAAAGGCAGGTAACAGGCTCAGTATGAGAGATCATCATTCCACAAAATGGAAGAGAGATTGGACACCAAAGAATTTTTTTTTAATCGTGAATTAGTCTTTTTGATAAAACTGTCCAAAGTCCGAATGGCCTATTTGATATCCTCTGTCACTTGACTGCAAGCCAGATGTCTTCTTTTGGGCATACCCAGTATGCTTGTCTTCTCAAATCATTTTACCTAAACCCTCTTTCTCTTCCTCAATTCCTTCATATTGAAAAATGATGTAAAATAAAGGAAGCCATTCTTTAGACATCAAAATGACTGTGATGGGATCCCTGCATGCCTGCATAAGAGTCTGTGTGTGTGTTTTCAGTAGATATTAATATTGTCAAGTAAGTCATGACCTGTAAAGCAGTGAATTCAGTTCTACTGAAACGTGTCAGTCACAGACCCTGCCCTCCAGAAAGTTATAATTTAGTAAAACATGTTCAAGTATAATTATAATATAAAATATAAGAAATGTCAAATAAAAGTTGGAGATAGTATTCTAGTATTAGGATGAGACTATCACATCTTCTATGTTTAACATGTTAGCAAACCAAGAAATAGTAATTTTAGGTAGAGATTTTCACACAGTCCTGAAGGCCGGAAGGACAAGATCAAGGCACAGGCAGATTTGGTGTCTGGTGAGAGCCTGACCTGCTTCCTGGCTCATGAATGGCCTTCTTTTCTTTGTATTCCCTACATCGTGGAAGGGACAAGGGAGTTCCCTGTAGTCTCCTTTGTAAGGGCACTAATTCCATTCATGAGGGCTCCACCCTAATGACCTAATCAGCTCCCAGAAGCTTCACCTCCAAGTAGTATAGCATTGGGGATTAGGCTTCAACATAAGAATCTGAGGGAGAAGCAAACATGCAGTCTAGAGCACTACACTGCCTGTCATTCCCCTGGGCCATTTTAACATGAACCTTTGCTAAAGGAAGACTAGTCCATTTATTATCCTAACAAATCATTTTCCCCCATTAGCTTTGGTTCTTCACCAGATAAACACAGATTTTGTGTGGTCTAATGCTTATACAACTTGGGAGATCTTTAAAAAAGAAGGAAAGGAGGGAGGGCAGGAGAAAAATTATGAATACGACATAGAGTGCAGGTTTTGGAGGGGACTTATGCCCCTTACACTTCATTTGCTTCCCAGAAAATCTGCCCCTGTCCTTTGAACTTTTTAATCACCTATATTCTTTCCCTTTTCTCTGCTTATTAATATAACCTACTCTTTGCTCAAATAGTATCTTCTCTTGGAAGACAGGCCATTGTTTCAAGCTCACTACAGTGTTTTTCTTCTCTGAATCCTTCTAGCACTTATTACTGCACTCCTACTTTAGTGTGCTTTACACACTCATTTATATAGTTATTTAAGCTGACCTGCATATATAATTTTTACAAAATGTCTAATTTCAGTACCAATTCCCTGGGTACTAGTTCTGTTCCACTCTTGCCCCCAACCCAACTTAGTGTTTCATGTACATAGGTGCTCAGTGTCTGTTGGTTGATTCATATCAAAGATACTTCCCAAGATCCTTTTTTCTAGTGAAAAGACAGCACCAATTTAATTGTTTCTATTTAAATGTATAAAAATTTAATTTTATTTAAATTAATAATTAAATTTATTTACATTAATATAAATGTTATTACTGATTTTATTTAAATATAAATTGCTCTGATTATAATTCCAAAGGCACTAAACCCACCCAATTAAAATTAAATTGAGCTCCTCTTATTTACATGTTATGTAAAATGTGTTAAACGAAATTGGTATGTCTAATAGGTTTCTTCCAAAAGTTAATGCTCATGAGAATTATGAGGCATCCACCTTTCATTTTGGTTACATTTCAATTCATTTATATGAGAATATTTTTGTTAAATTTTTTACTAAGCAATCAGCTCAATGCATTTTATAGTTTCCTTTTCAAAAGAAGTCAAACTCTAAAATAGAGTGTTATCCATATGAAAGAGGGTGTATTTCTAAATGAAGTGTCATTAAAAGCAACAGGAAGGAAAGCATTTATGCACCATGTCTTAAGCCATCCTTCCTTCATTTGTACTGCTGTTGAAGTATATTTCTTAAGCCCTTGATGTGACTATATCAGCAAAATATAATAAATTAACATGAATAATCCTTGACTTTTATTATACTGTCTCTTTTCACATGAAAAGCATATAAGTAGGCATGAAATACCATGAATTTTCTACTCCTAACTTCATTATATAAAGAGCTGTCGTAGGCATATGAAGTGCTTTTAATCTGAACGAACTTCATTAGCTTTGGATTTAGTTGTGCATTCAGGGTACGAGTTGAAAGGGCCACCTGTTTGCTCGGGCTTTCTCGGAGTTTGCCTCAGCAGCACGGAAGGGATATGGTGAGATGAGACGGAGGTGACTTAAGAAACAATTATAAGAAAAAGTGCCTTTGAACACTCACAGAGATCTGTTTTAACACACAGTGCATTTCAGCTAGAACCAATCAGGAACTGTCTTCTGGGAGCTTCTAGTCTGGCTATCAGGGAGTCTTACCTCTGGACCGCGAGGAGCCCAAGGCCAGGCTCAATGCGGAGGGGCACGTGGGGTGCAGGAGAGGGAGAAAGTGGTCCCAACCAGAACAGCACTGTCAAGGGCTTACTCTTGCCCTACAGGTGTTATTCCAACGGCTGTACACACCTTATTAGTTGGCCTTGTGACAACCCTGTGAAGTAAATGCATGGTTATTTTCCTCATTGTACAGATGTCCTAGGAGGGCCAGAGAGGTGAAATCACTGGCCCACGGCTACACAGTTTGGTACAAGCAGAGTTGAGACTTGAAGCCAGATGGTCTGGCTGCACAGACCCTCTCAGGTACTCTGGTGTGCAAAGTACACAAAATAAATAAATGATAACAAAGGCAAGACTCCATGTTTAAGGAGTTTACATTCTGTCGAGGGATGGCTGTTATCTAAAAGCAGAATAATGCTTTACTACTAATGTACTACTTAAGAATTGCTTATAAGTAAAATAAAGGGAAATTAAAAGGCATAAAAAGATTTTAAAAAAGGATAAAAGATCTTGTCCATATGGAAGACAACTCTGTTAACCTACACATGGCCCTAAGATCTTCCTTAAAATTAGAGTATGCTTGCCCAAGTACAGGCGTGTAGGGGTGGGGGTGGGTTTGTGTGTGTGTGTGCGTGTGTGTGTGTGTGTGTGTGTGTGTTCCTGTCCTCCAGGAACTCCTAATTAGATTGTGAGTCACTTATGTAAATAAATAATCACAGATCAAAAGAAGTACTGGGACAAGGGAATTGAAGCACAGACCACAGATCAGGAAGAGTTTTTACTAATGCTCACATTTAGGAAGGACTTCCTGGAGGAGGTGATAATGTTAGACATGGAGGTTGCAGCATTTCAGTATATAATGATGGGAGGAGGAAGAGGAATGCCCAATAGAAGTGAGAGCAGAAGCAAAGTCAAAGAGATGGAGAGCCCAGGATATATGTAGTGAACTCGGAACAGGCCAGGGTAGATGACTTGAAGGGTGCTGTGGTGGGAGTGGGAATTAAAAACCCTGCAGCTGGGTAGAGCCAAGCTGTGAAGGTGTTGTAAAAATGCCCTGGCAGTGCATTGGGTCTTTAATTGGAAACTGTGGGACTTACCTGTGGTTTTCCTCTGGGGGAGCTGCTTGCTCAGAGAGGTGCTGTTGGAAGCTTCCTCTTACAGAGGACCAGGAAAAGAGGGAAGGCTACAGACAAGGGGAACCTGCTCACACATTAACATCTTGGTTTACCCGAGATGAAGCAATGGCCTGAACTTAAGAAATGATGGTGTAAATATAAAATGGAATAAAAAGTAAACTAGCACAGTAGGTCTTTTTCACTTTAAGCACACAGGAAATAAACCCAGAGAATGTCACCTTCTGTATTGGTCCAGTTGAACAAGAGGAAATGTTCTCTAATTATACTTAACTGACAGTTGGTTCACTTTACACAGTGCAGCATTGGGTGTCCATCCTACTAAAAACTCACCAACTAATGGAAGAAGTTATAAGTGAAGAAGTTACATCGTTGCTTTTGAAATTCTATGTCAAAGAGCAGAGCAGAATCAGACACACTTTGGCATGTCAGTCTGCAACATTGGTATTTCTAGGGCATTTAGATATTTCTGTTCTTTTCAGAAAATGTGATGCCCTTTAAATAAAATAATGACCTTATTGGCCCACTACTATTAGGATAAGTACAAACTTCAACAGCTTTTGTGATGATTAACTGAGTTATATATAGTGTATGTAGCAGGGTCTGGCATATTGTAAGTTCTAGAAAAGTATAAGGTATTCTTATCACTATCATTTTCATTCTTAGTTAGTAGCCAGGTTAGTGTTTCTGGGCTAGTATGTTTGGCATGATGTAACACGGTCCCTATGATCAACTCCGGATGTTTGCTAGGTGGCTGTTCAGGGTCGTGGATGCAGCGGTGATTGTTTATCAGTGGAGATAAATGGAATCCGCTGAGATACTGTAGCATCTACCAACAGTGAGTTAGCCACCATCGCAGTATAGAAATCCACAAGCTTGTTTAGCACGTTTACTTTCACAGGTAAACATTTGCAAATATGAATATGACTTTCATCAGAAAAAACAATAGGATGAGGGCACTCAGCCCTGTGATCCACAGTAAAACCAAATCCCACTGCCTTCAAGCCAATGGGTGTTACTCTTGCCAAAGAACCGGAGGATCGTTTACTTAATTAGCTAATTATTTAGAAATTAGAAAGGAATCACTTAACAAGGAACACACACCTCATGATGCAAATGACATGAGTGGTGAGTAAATTTACTTTTGAGAATTAGTAAAGAGTGTCAATGAACTACATATGGTACTCATGTGTAATTAAAAACAAATTACAGTGTAGAGAGACATGAAACATGCTAGTAAATTAATCTTCTCAATTAAACCAAAAAAACTCCCAAAATTTTTGATAGAAAACATCTGTATTTTCTGCATGAAATATGGAAATGATTTCCCTCTGACTCAATGTTTGTTTAAAAGAATCAACGATTGCAGCTATATATGAGGAATATTTCACTGACACTATGTGAGCAATAAGATGTCAGACAACAACAGAAAACAAACTCCTCATTTGTTTTGGCAATTTTTCCCTCTGTTAATTAAACAAGGTAAAAGCAATCTATCATGAATAGTGTTCCTGCCTTTTTTTGCACTGTCTGTACAATAATAAATATGATGTTCCAGATATATAACAAAAACAGAATCACTTAAATTTATGAAGTACTCTCCCAAGTTTCCTTGCAAAAGATCAAAAACCCTGAACCTGGTGGGCTCTGTCCTCATCTTAAAATGATCATAGTTTATACTCTGCAAAGCTCATGGTAAACCTCAGTTAACAATGAAATACCACAAACCTGACTGTTAAAAAACAAGTAGGAATATAACTGAGTAACAAGGACAACACTCTAGGGAAAAATATAAGAGATCCCCCCATATCAACTACCTGATACTAAGTGAATCTATCTGAACCTTATTTTAGTAATTTTGGCATCATCACTGTCATGCCATTACCTGTTTGATCCTTTAGCTAGTCACTTATTTCATGATCTTTACTGCTACTCTCTTCCAGAAGAGTAACTGAGGTAACCTATAGAGATACAAAAAAGAAAAATATAGAAATAAGATTAGGATAGTAGGAAAAATCAGAGTATATGATGTAAGATAAAGCCAAGTGTAAAATTAATTTAGCCCAAATAATCAATATAATTTCTCATGTAATCTATTTGAAATGGGCTACACATTTGCCTCTGAGCTTTCTAGGAATTAACCCAAAGATAGAAACATCGTCAGTTCCTTAATACACCATTCAAGAAATGAAAACAGGCACGGTAGATCATTGAAGACTGTTGAAATTTCTGTCCTAGGTTTTCATGTACAGGAAGAGCCCATGTAGCATAGGGACAGTGAGCCAAGGTACAAAAGTAGCCAATCAGTGCTCGCCATGTGCTACCAACATCCTTATAATAGATCTAAAGGCAGGTTCTCGGTGACTTTCTTAAATGCTTCAATGTGGCCTGCTAGCATAAGCCTAGATACTGCTCAAAATAATCCGGTTTACCTTTTTTCTGTGACCTGCATTATTCCAAGAACATCACTTGGATAAAGAAAGGGCAAAAGTACTTTAATTAGCAGTTCTTAAAGTGTGGTCGCCATACCAGCAGCCTCAGCATTACCTTGGAACTTACTAGAAATACAAATTCTTGGGTTCCATAGCCGACTTTCTGAATCAGAAACCCTGGGAGTGAGGCCCAGCAATTAATCAATTAAATTGCACATTGGATAAAGATAACAAGGTGAAGTTTAGAGTTGAAAAATGCAAATAAAGCATATTTATGCAACAAATATACCTTTTAGTGTTTCTGGAGTATGTACCGTAAAACGAATGACTTGGTCAAAGGAAACTGAATGAACAGAGGAAAGAATTCATGAGTTTAGAGGGTGTTTTGGTTAAGAGTTGTTATTTTAGGAAATCTTAAGTACTTAGTAGAGAAGGTGAGGAATGGAGTGATAAAAAGGGTGAGGGGGGACGGATTAGGTTACTCATAACAAAAACATGTGCTCTCGGGGATAATTGGTTCTGCTTTCATATGCGACAAAAATATCCGACACTAAAATACGTGTTTTAAAGATTGTGTCTGCACAACCGTAGCAGAGTTGGTCATGACTGAAACATTGTAAAGAGTGCTTCAGGGGATAGGGTGTGTTGATTTGGGGTTCCGAATATTCAAAGGGATAAACCAGTCACAAGTTCAGATACCTTGCATTGCTCAAATACATACATATATATGTGTGTATATATATGTATCATATATACAAATACATATAGTATATATTTAATTATATATGAATATATAGAGTTAAAAAATTCAAACATGAGTGCTGTGTACTGAACTGCATACCCCTAACATTTGTATGTTGAAGCCGTAGACCCCAAATATGATATTTAGAAATGAGGCCTTTGGGAGGTAACTAGGTTTAGATGAGGTCATGAAGTTAAGCCCCTCATGATAGGATGAGTGCCCTTGTAAGGAAAGACACAGAGATAACAAATATATTTGTTCTTTAAGCCAGGCAGTCTGTTGTATTTTGTTGTGGCATCCCTAGTTGACTAGCAATTAATTTGAAACAGCATGTGTTTAGTCCTTTAAACTTCAGAAGAAAATTTTCAGTTCTTTAGAGATTAATGACCTAATCTTCAAATGATTGGTTTCTGTTAATTTCATTAATTATTGGGAGCTCTGTTGCAGACAGTAAGGCGCACTAGATATTCTGCCAGGGCTTCTTCCCATTGTGGAATTACTAGACTTTGCATAAAATGTAACATTTAACTCCCAGGTCAGATTTAGCCCCGAGGCCACAGTTGCCAAACCCTACTGTGTAATATTGAAAACCAGTGGTCATACAGTGTATCCTTTTTGTAAAACTCAAAAGCAGACAAATCTAAGGAACATGTTTTGTTTTGATAAAACAATTTTTAAAAGAATAGAAAGATAAACACAAAATTCAGTACAGTACTTCTAGGGGAGGAAGAAGCATGGGAACATAGAAGTAGATGAAACAATCTTAGTAATATTCTAGTTCTTAAGTTGGGTGGTAGAATCATGGGAATCATGATTCATTTTATGTTTCATATTTTTTTATTTCCAGTTTTAAACAATTAAAAATGTCAGTGCCTCCCTAAATGATTTAATTTTATAAAAGTTAATTTAGTTTAGTTGTTCGGTCACTGGCTCTCCATGACATCATATTCTTCACTGAAAAACCAGTCATGAAGACGTTCAGGGGAAATAAATGAATACATTAATTCAGACAGACTTACATAGGCAGTTACAAATCTCTTTCACATGTATAAATATTGTATATATACATATTGCCATAAAATTTTTCAATTTGAAATACTGGATAAAGTAATCTATTTCCTGAAGTTTAAAACAGTTCATAAGATTATGTTTATGTGATTCAAAGACAAAGACTCAATGGCTATACTGTATAGCAGGAATAGTTATAACGTCTGTCAACCGTATGTATATATTTTCTGAATATACACATTACGCAAAGAAATTATAAAACCTCAAAACTATAGTTCACCTAAAATAAATATGGCATTGTATACAGGGTGTTGGCCTGGTGCTAAGTAATTATGGGAAGTAACGTGAATGTGATCCTTAAGTTATACAGGCTTATATCAGGTTTCTGCAAAAAACATATAAAATTCCTCTTTCTAAGGGTCTGCAGGGAAAACACAGAATATTAATTTCATGGAGTTCCATTTCAGTATTTCCGTAAGAATTATAAGTCTGGATAAGGCAGTCACTACCTACTAGCACTAATATAGTTGAAAACATTCCATGAATTGAATAAGAATATTTCCATCCAAAAAGTGCCAAATAACAGGTCATCTGAAGTGAATGGAGAAAGGTATAATTATAGGTGCATTTAATACCTGTAATGAATTCAACTTTGAAAGCTTTCCTTTGTTTATGTCATATACTTGTTATAAATAAAAATTTAAAAAGTGTAGCACAAAGAGAACATTAAAACTTCAAAGATTATATATATATACACATACACATACTGTATTTGTTATATTGTGATGACATACTATATTATTCAGTTAAACAAGATCTTGACTGCCAAGCAAAATATATTTGTTCAGTCTGAAACTATAGATTTTTCTTTTCTGTTCAAATTATTTAGATTTAAGCTAGCATTTATAACTATCAAAGCCTGATGGAAGATCGGACAAAGACTTAGAAAAAATACTCAAGTATTGTAAGTTAAAATATGAGTTTTTGGAGAAAAAAATTACCACTCTATAATAAATTGAAGTGATAAAAAGATTTCATGAAAAAAATGAAGTAATAATACTTTATGTTATTCGGATAAACTGAACGTATTTCATGAGCAATGTTTTAACTTTTTTTAAAAATTATAAAAATAAACTTTGGAGCAGTGTTGTAGATCCCGAAAGACAAATTTTTTAAAGTTTAGGTGTCAGTGATATTTAAGAGTTAGAATGAATAGCATGGTAGGTGTCTTTCAAGTTATGACAACAATCTCTGTAATACACCCTGAATTTTCAGCCATTTTAATGGGTTTGCTCATTAATGATTATGTTGGTCATTGCCAAGAATATTAAAATAAATAGACCACCACTCATTCAAAAGCAGATCTAGCAATTACATATTAAGTGTTTAGAATGTATTGGTCACAGAAGGTAAAAGATAAATCATATAATCTTGAGAATCCTATCATCTATTGGAAGAATATGTTATTAAAACTTAATTGGCTTTCACTGCATTAAGAAACACAAAACTATGGTTTCTATTATAAATACTTTATATTAAAATATTATTTCACCTTCTTCATAGCAAGATTTCATTTTCCTGACCTTTTCCATCCCAGATCACCAATTCGGTACTTTGTTTATCATACCTTGACCGATTTATACTGTTTTCTTTTCGTGGATATATTTATAGTATAGTTGTCTAACTATTTATGATATCCAATATTTTATTTAGAAAATTGATATGTGCTCAATGAAGAGGAGTTGGTAAACAGCAAAGTACACAGATGACATTAATGTCATCCAGATTTCCGCTACAGGTAAAACGTTTTGTACTTACTTTTTAATATCTCCTGCTTTAAAATTAACATCATTTCATAGTTATTTCCCCATGTCATTGAACGTTTCTTTAAATGAGACTTGAATGACTGTATAGAATTCTACCTTATAGGATAATTACTTTTAATGAATTGGTTGAGCATTCATTTAGTTTTCAGTTCTCATTACTAGAAATAGCACTGTGATAAATAAATACCCTTGTAGTAAATCCATGATTATTTCCTTCAGAGAAATTCCAAAAATGAAGTTGTAGGTTCTTTAGCTGGATATTTTTAAAACTTATTTTGCTGTTGTTAACTTTCAACGTTAATCATTTCAAACTTACAGAAAAGTTTCAGGGATTATACAAAGAAACTCTGTGTTCTTTACCTAGATTTATCCATTTTGTCCTTTGTCCCATTGCTTTGTGCTCTGAATTCCCTCCCTCCCTCTCTCTCTTTACACACACACACAGAGCCATTTGAGAGTAAGTTGATAAAATCTTGCCCCTTTACCCTTAAATACTTCAGCTTGCTTTCCCTAAGAGCAGGAAGGCTCTGCTACATGACCACAATAAAATTACCAAGTGCAGGGAATTAACACTGGTACACTACTATTATTTATTACACAATCCGTGTTTAAATGTTATCAACTCATTGTCCTCATTGCCATTTTCATTATGGACAGTTTTACAGTTATTGATATTCACAACCAAAAAGACCTACTAATATTGCTTCTACTGAGGAAAATAGCATATAAGAATGTCTTAATAACATAAACATTAATATTCTTGTTCATCTTTCTAACCTGAAAATCACAATATAAATTTTGTTTTTCTTTAAGTTTTTATTTTTTAGACTACAAGTGAAGCTGATTTTGTTACGTGTATGTAACCATTTTTCTCTTTCCTCATTAATTACATGTTCGTATCTTTTGCTTATTCTTCTGTTGAGAACTTTGTCTCATTTGTCTCTGTTACTGATTTATAAATATTGTTTATTCTTTATATAACAGAAATCCTAACCTTTTGCCAGCAAATATTTTTCTCTAAGTCATTTATGGTGCTTGATAAATAGAAACTTTTCATTTTTATGCGGTGATATATAATCAATCTTCTAGTTATTTTTGCCCTTGGAATTGAGCTTGGCAAAACCTTCCCTCCCTAATATTATCTGAATATCATTCCAAATTGTCATCTAGTTATTTTGTAACCTTTTTACATTTACATTTAAGCATTAGAAAATATATTTTGGTATCTAATCTATATTTTCATAAATTTTAACCCATTAGTCTGTATTTTCCCGCTGATTTGGAATGCCAACTTTATATTATACTAATTCTATTAAACACTGACCAACATAAATGTATATCCAAATTCAATATTTTAGAAGAAACAGGAATCATAGATTTCTAAACTAGAAGAAAACTTAGAAATCATAGGATACAACCTGTTAATGGAGATTCATTAATGGAGATAAAAGAAAATATACATTTATCTGATGACTCAAAACTGATCACTTTTTTTTAAAGAAGGTTAAGGTTAGTTTTTGTTTTATTTCATCTTCGCCTTGATATTTTCAAGCTGGGACCTCACACGTAAGAATTTAGAAATACCTATGAACAATTGGAGAATATTTTAAATAATTAAAGCTAAAGCAGTAGAGGCAATTTTTATTTGCTTTTCCTTTTTATATTTCAAATAGGCCATGTAGAAATTAGCTTGTTTACTCATCTAAGTTCATTTTTACTTTCACTTAAAATTTTGATATTAAAGAGGGGAAGTTCTCTAGCATCCATTAGCAAGATACCAAATATTTGGACTGCAGCCTACTACCCATGTACCCTTTACATTACGTAAGATAGCATGTTCGTTGCCATACATACTTCTTAGAAATTAAATGAATTTTAGTGTAAAGCTATTTAACATAACTAGCAAATTTAGACTTGTTTAAGTGTCAGTAAAATAGTAAGTACCATATGCTCTGTGCCAAGCGGTTGAAATTGTTTTTGGAAGGATATGAAATTAATTGTTAAAAAAGAGAATTTAGTGACTTAAAGTACTTCACAATCAATGTTATCATTTAATGCATCTTTTGGCAATTATTAAACCCTAGGGAACAGCCTGAATATCCTTATCAAGTCTGGAAAGACACTAATGGGGAGGAGAATGGACTGACGCTTGCATTTACATGTGGGCATGAGCCCAGAGAAAAGTGAAGGAAAGAAACATAAAAACGCCCTGGGGCTCAGTGCCTGGGGCAGATACATTGTGCAGCCCCCAGAGTCTCCAACAGCACCATTTCCTTCATTAATCCAGTGTTTTATTCTTTTTCTTCCTTTCGTATTTTTGGTACTTTGCAATTTTAAGGATAGCTAGATTTTAAAAAATCCATCTGCATTACTTCTTAGGTTATTAACTCAAATCCATGATTAATAAAGTCACATTAATAAGGTCAAAAGTGTGAGGGAACATTTGGATTAGTTGAATTTGTAAATTATTAATGATAATAACAGAAGAAAATAATTATTAAGCACCTATTGCCAGACACTGTTCTAAACATTTTACAACTTTACTTAGTCTTCCAAATCATCTTATGAGATATTTTCTAGTTTTGTCTCCACTTTACAGATGAGGAGACTGAGACAGGATGAAGTTCAATAACTATTTTGGTTTAATTTGATGGAAAACTGTCTGAAATATCTACTATCCTGACTTGGGAAATGCTGCTATTGAATATAATTGTACTTTTTAAATTGTCTCAATATCATAAATGCCTATATTACTTTCTTTAATACAAATGATAATTGTACTGGCAAAGGAGATTATTGGCAGGACTAAATTCAGGTATTTGTTATGCTTTGTTTCATTTTTGCTTTGTTTGTAGTTCTGATTTTCTAGTGGATATTTGATTGAAATCTCAGTCTAAAAAATTGATTAAAGGAGAAAAAAATTTAGATACTTGAATAATCTGAATAGTCATTTGCAAGTTAATCTAGATGAGTCAAACTTTGAAAGAGAGCAGGAAGATGGCCCATCGCCAGGAGGATGGAAGGGAAAAGTAGGAGTCCCAGTGCAACACGAGGGTGTCAGGTCGGGAGGTGAGAACATTTCCCAGTGAAAGGTTGAGACAAAGTGGTTTGTGCCAAAGAACACTTTCCTCTACATTCTATTTCTGCCATTAACCACACTCACGCCATCACCTCCTAAGCAGCAATATGAGATGCTCCTCCTTCAGAATCCAAGGATGTCTCCATAAAGCCCTGAAGAAGGGCTTTGGCTGATTGCTTAGCCAAAAATGTATGACTGTAAGAGTTCAAAACAGTCACTGCCCCGAGGTCAAATAACCTCAATTATCAGGTTTGCCAGTTGAACATAGTGTTTGATCCAGTGTTTTAATTTATTACTGCATTACACAGGTCATGTTGTTAAGTGTTCCAGTGAAAACCGTGGCATGGTTATTTCACTAGTACAATCACAAGGTTTGTGCCTTTAAGCAGTGTGTGTACCATGATTAAGCTAAGCAAGAATTGTAGTTTGAGACAAAGAAGGTTTTATACAAGCCAAATAGGAAACAGTTGACTGCGGTAAGGTTGAGAGGTCCCCGGAAAGTCTCCTCCTGTCTCCCACTGAAAGCCTGGTAAATCTCCTCTGGTTAAGGCTTCGCCTGTGCATGCTAAGAGGGAAGTAGTATGTTGGGGAAGTAGAAGAGGAGGAAAGAATTAGCATTAGCTGGGCACCTTCTACCAGCTAGGCCTAGGAGCTGCGACGCTCTCTATAAATCCTCATGTCGGCCTGCAAAGGAGGTGGTGTTATCTCTGCTTTGGAGGAGGAGACGGCATTTTGCAGTGACATTGAATAACTCGTACATTCCCACTGCTGTCAAGTGGTAGAGATAGGATTCAAATTCAGGTCTTGTATTCTGAGTTTATGGACACTTACATTATCTTTAGAGCCGTAGTTTAAATAATTTATCAACTACCTTTGCTGCCTGGCAAAACCCAGGAAAAATGGTCATGAACAGGACAGATATATTTTGGTCACTATGGGATAAAAAAGATATGAGAGGAGGTGAGAATGCACTGGCTTTGGTATTAAGTCTTCAGTCTTTCTTAGAAGAAGCTTTTATGACTTTCCCTCCTTAAAAGAAAATATTATATATATTTATGGTATATATGGTTGTATACTATAATATAGTATATATGCACACTATATAGTGTATATAAATATGTAGTATGTATAGTATGTATATAGTATATATAGTATAGTATGTAGTATATATAGTAACACACACATATACCAGTTACTTTGCTGTACACTTGAAACTAACAGTATTGTAAATCAACTACATGTCAATATAAAAATAAATAAAAAGAAAAATATTCTCATTTTATCTGGGATGTCAAGGCATTCCAATTCAACTTTGGTTTATATTAATATGCATATACTTTGGGGACACTATAGAAGTGAATAAAACTCCATAGAAATAAATTACTAACAATTTTATACATTATCCTATGTTTCTTTCTCCTTCCCCTTCTTCCTTTTTTTTTTTTTAACAGAAGTACATTTTCTTTCAAATTTGTCTCTGTTATAGGAACAAACTGAATAAAACTGTTGAAATGACTCTAGCCTTGTAATACTAGGAATGATGCCCACCAACATGTTCCATTCTATAAAGTAAGAAGACTGTAATATTTTATCCCCTTAATTACAAAATCCATTTAAACAGAACTCCCTGGGGAAGGGAAAATTTGAATCTTTACAGTGTACAATTATCTTCACCCAGTCAGTGCATAAAATAAACTACACTGCTCCTGGCTCTCAGTTCAAAATTTTTAAAAATGTTGTAAGAGATAAATACAGCATGTGAGCAAACACAGTTTGTTGCTGGATTGTTCGAAAATGTATTCACACAAACAGTTGTTGGGATAATTATTAATGCTCAAAATATTTGAAGTTGCAGTGACTCTGCATTTGAAGTCTAGTATGTGTCATTTGTTTTATTCATGATAAACAGACCATTTAGTTGGAAAAATCCCATCTGCTTAGATATATCTCTTATTATTTATGAGAACCATGTTTAGGAATGCAGGCGGCACATGTGCATAATTAATCCTGAAGAGAATTAGACATTGTTTGATTCACAGCTGAATGCAATTAGCATTAGGAAGTTTACATATGTTGGCAATAACACAGATTAGCAACTAAAGTGCTTGTTAAAAAATTTAACCTGAGGCTGCTGGAGCAGACCTCTCTTAATGATGCTTTAAATGTTGTTGATGAAGTAATAATCAATTTTGTTTTATAAATAGTAAATCAAGAATTTAGGTCTAATTAGCAGTGCTACAGATCACTTCACTTACATATCAGATGTATGCTATGAACTTTCTCAGAGTGTTGTGTGCAAACAGTTGAGATGGGGGAGCCATGATCCTTTCTGGAAAGAATAAACCATTCTCCATCTAGAGAAAAGTGAGGTGTCCACCTTTTGGAAGGACTTCTATGGAGATGTTTAGCATGAGAGCTCTGGCTTTGTCTCTCTGCTGCTTTTAATTGCAGGAGAGAGAAACAATGCCCTTTCTTTCACAAGCAAGCAGAGCCCTTAGCCAGCTTTACCGACTGTGAAACAGAGTCATCTAATGGGGAGGGAGGAGAGGATGAAAATGATGACAGTGAAGCTGAAAGTAAAATTGAGCTGTAATTGTTTGCATTTCAACTTTGAGAAGTTCACCATTAATTAAACCGTTTCTGCACCACTCACCACCAGACTGGCAAGAAGGAGGCAAGGCTGCCTAGGAGGCAGCCCTGGAACCTTCAGGAAAGCAAGCTAGGCCTCTTAGGAGGGAGGGAGCATCACCCACGCAAAGTCTGCAGAGTCCCCAGAAGGCAGGCAGCCGCCGCCACGTGATGTTTTTCACCTGGCCCTTAGTTACAGTTTTTACTCTTCCTGTGCCACGTTAGAAATTAATATTATACATTTTTCAGGATGAATCGGCATACAGACATAATTTATTTAGGAAACATTCACCCTATTTCAAGGAGTCTGCTTCATGTTTCTTTTTTCACATTACAACATCTCTGCAATGTAGGTGCCTCTCACAGTTGTGACCACCCTAGAGTTCATTGGCAACTTTCTTTTTCCCTTAGTACCTAAAATAATGCTAATAGCTAATAGCATCTTAGATTCAAGTAACTGTGGGACTGAATGTCTGTCCTGTGCTAGGTGCTGTGGTGGGATGAGATGAGATGAATGAGATGTAACATAAGGCAAGAAGGAGTATGACAAAGGGATGTTCAAAGAAGATACTTGAGATGGAACTTGCAGAATGGTAACTTCCTTTACTTAGTGGCTCAGTGAGTATTTGAACATGAAGTCTTGTAACAGGTCACACACTGACACCCATCATCACTACAGGGATTCTTTAAGCAACACCAGTGGATGAATCTAGAATGTAAGCTCTGTAGGGGCAGGGAGTTTTTTCTCTTTGTTGACTATAGCATTCCTACCACTGAGAACAGTGCTTGGCACATGGAGTCGCTCAATAATTACTTGTTCAATGAAGAAGAAACCGAGCCAGGAGTTGGCTTTACCCTGTGAGCAAAGATGGTTTTTACTTTTGTGAATGGCTGAAAACCAAAACCAAAGAAAGAATAATATTTCATGACATACTAAAATTACAGGAAATTCAGCTTCTAGTGCATACAAATAAAGTTTTATTGGCGCACATCCGCATTCATTCACATTTCGTCTATGACAGTTTTCTCACTACAAAGGCAGAGTTGAGTTGTTGTAACAGTGACCTTATGGCCTACAAAGCCTAAAATATCTACAATTAACAGAACAGTAAGGTATTGGCATTTACAGAAAAACTTTGCTAGGCTACTGCTGTCAGAGAGAGAAGCTGTCAGGAGATGAAGTCTAGTCCAGTAGTTCTCTGCCCTCCCAGCTCCTGGAATTACCTTCTGCTCCTCATCCCACAGGTTAGGAAGCTTGAGCACCATCACTGATGACATACTTGATGACAGGGAAGCGGAAATCCATTCCGAGCCCCTTCACACACATACTACAGTCGGTCTTTTACCCTCATAAAATTAACTTAATTCTGGCTCTCCAGGTAGAAATTCATAAGCTAAATTGTATGTTTAAAACTTAATGATAATACCTCCTGGTACATGATCAAATTTGGTACAACTTAAATCCATTTGGCTTCTCTCCAAGAAGGCCCATTACAGAAAGAAGTACCAGCTGAATTTCATTATCAAAATACTTTGTGTTCTGTGGTCCTAAGACATGAACCTGGAGGTGTTATGCTTTTAATTAAAGATCATCAGTTCTGAAGGTCCTCTCTTCATTTATGTCTGCTATGTGCTTTCACTTGTCCACTAGGAGTACAATGACCACAAAAGAATCCCAAAGCGTGGACAGACAGGCAAGGAGCCAACGCAGTCTGAGGTATCTGAGATGAGGGCAATATTGCAAGTGAATCAGCGGTTCAAACGGGGTTCCCTGAACCTTGGCCCTTCACTAACAGTACAATAGAAAGCAGCCTTTAGAGGGGAGGAGTATAGGCACAGATTGGGAAATCACTCATATTCATTGTAATGCTCTGAGCACTCTTCCCCCTCACCTCCCAACAGCACAACCAGCTAAAGGCTGGAGCTAATTCTTCTGTATGCAAACAGAGACACAAGCTAGCTCATGATGAAAGGCATGCAAATCTCTAAGCACCATCAACCAGCACCATCAACCAGTACCACTTATTACCCACCAATATTTTAGTATAAATTAGTAAGATCAGAACTCTCTAAGAACATAGAGCCTAGGAAAGAAACAGGCTTACAAAAATTTGTTTTGAAAAGCTAGATAAAAGTTTATAGCATGGGGTGCCATCAAAAGGCCAAATCTATATTCATTTGTTCGGAAGATGTTGAGTAGCCAAGAGGTACCTAGAAAGAGATGCTAAAACTGGGAGGAGGATTGATTGTTACAGAGACTACTAAGTCCCCTGTATACATTCTTTAGTTACATACACACACAGAGTTTTAGCAGGGAATGTGTCAACCTGCTAGATACTTTCCTGCCTTCCCTGTAGTTAGGCCCACGTGTCTAGATTCTGAACAATGAATAGTGAGCGGAGTTAATTGCAACGTCTATGTCATACCCTTTAAAGGCAGCTTTTTACTTTCCACTGTGTCTCTTTTCTCCTTCCTGCAAGCAAGAATGAGGGCCTGGTGCTGGTAATCTATGTCTGCTAGGGCTGCCACAACAAAATACCATGGGCTGGATGCCTTAAACAACAGAAATACAGTTCTGGAAGCTAGAAGTTAAAGATCAAGGTGTAGTCGGGGTTGGCTTGTGATGAGGCTTCTCCTCCTGGCTTGTGTATGGCTGCCCTCTCTCTGGGTCCTCACATGGTCCTTCCTCTGTGCAGAGAGAGAGAGAATGAGATCTCATTTCATTTAACCTTTATTCTCTCCTTATAGGCCCAGTTTCCAAAGACAGTCTCATCAGGGCTTAGAGCTTCAAAATGTGGATTTGGGGAGGGATAAGTCAGTCCATAGCAGCCAGCTTTCATGAAATCCTCTAGGCAATGGTGGACAACACCTGGGTCCTGGCTGACTTCTTAACATAGATGTGTGTAAGCCCTTTGGATGGCCTACCCCTGGTAGGACAGTTCTGTTTCAGCCCCTGGGTTTCTAGATGTGTTTGTTACAGCCACTGTATCCTAACAGAGTGGGAAAGAAGAGAGCCCAAAGGAATTTGTTCTTACGTTACAGCTTTGCTTGGAGAAAAATCAGAACAGGTCATCCATCCTTTTACCTGAATTTCTTTTTGAATGTGCTTTGACTTACTTCATTTAATACGAATCTAATTATATATAAATAGTCAAATGCGTAGCAATCACAGTCTCATCTTTCATATGACAACTCCATATCTAATCTGTTGCAGTGGGATGAGTTTTGGTCCTAATTTGTGATAGATGTGAGGCTAACAAAGGTATAAATTCAGCTATTGGCTTAATTATATTTCTTGCCAAGTTCATGTTGCCAACTTGAAAGACAATGCTCAATTTTTTAAAGGAGATACACCTATAAAAATAGTTATTTGTGATGAAACTAAAGAACTTCACGAAAACTCCTTGTTTAGAATACTTAGAAAAGAGGGGAATTATTGGGTTTCTTTTTGAAATAATAGAATGTTCTAGAAGTCGATTATGGTGATGGTCGTGCAACTCTGTAAACGTACTAAAAACTTCTGAACTGTACACTTTAATGGAGTGAATTATGTGTATGTATATGGAAAAACTAGTGAAAAACTCTACAGTTTTAGAATTGTGTTTCAGGGAAAATAATGTGTGAGGGGCACTAAGGCAAGTCGTCCTTTGCTCTGGTATCCAGCTATCCTGGATACCATGTGTTTGGAAGAGGGGATACTGAAGGAGCCCTCTGGTGTAGATGGAAGTGAGACTGAAAGCTAACGTTTCCCTACAGAAGACACTAGGTTAAACAGGTGATCTCAAGAAGGCGAGCGATACATGGTGATGGGGCTCTCTGAACCTACATAATCTATGTGCTTCCCTCAGAGGGTCCCTCACACACACACATGCACATCTTGTTTCCCTAGATTTTTTTTTTCAGATTATAAATCCTTTATTTTTTAATTGAAGTCTAGTTGATTTCCAATGTTATGTTAGTTTCAGGTGTACCTAGGTTTTTTCTTGTATTATTAAAAATAGAGATGAATATTAATGACATACTTTTATCAAACCAGTTGAATAAATCAGTCCCTTTTACAATTTATTCTGAATTTGATGCATCTGAATAAATGAAAGTCTTTATGGTCTTTGTTGGGGGAATCTTAGGGTTCAAAACCGCCGTTTAGTTGTAGGGATTGTTGAGATGAGACTCATGTCTTTTTAACCTAAGTATCTAGTTTGCCTTAACCTGTGCATTCATTCCTTTTTATAGAGTGTTAGTGAAAGTCAGGGTTAGAGCATCTTAAAAAGTTTCATAATTTCCACGTTTCACTTTAAGCTTAATTCCTCCTCTTATGTCTTTAGATCTGGAGAACAGCGGGTCATTATTTTTCTATATTTTTCTTGAACTGTGGATACTGCTAGACCTTTCTCTTGGCTAAGTAATCCTGTTCCTTTGCTTAAACTTTCCTTTATAGCTCCTACTTCTCAACCCTTTAACAACTCTCACTGAGGTCCTCAGTTGATACAAATAGTCATTTTCACTTTTTTTTCCCCACGTGGTTATTTGAAATAGTCTTTCTAAGAAAAAAATTAACATAGCTTTAAATGGTTTGACACTATGCACATTACAAGGTCTAAAGAAATACACTCCCAATTCAAAAAGACTAGTGATTACTTTTGAAAACTTAGGCTAAACTAAGTAGCTCCAGAAAAATGGGATAAAATAAAACATGGAGATTTTATTTGTCAGAAGAAAAAGATTGGCCATGATAATTACAATTTGGCAAGTCTATTGTGAGGTCCCTGGGGTGGGAAAAAATAAAAACCCTCTAGCCTATATGGGATAATAGAAGCAGAGCAATAAGCAGCAGGGATATTATAGGGAGAAAAAGTCACTAAAAAAACTAAAGTCCTCTTTTCTTTAACAAAATTACAAAATTAGTAGGTGAAGGGAAAGTATTTAGTTTAATGCACCTGGTCAGTCATAAAGCTTTCAATAAAGTTTTACCTCAAAATGCAATTCCAATTATCTTATGAAAAAAGAGGAATAACTTTTGAGACAACTAAACCTTTTCCCTAGTAAAGTGCCTACCAAAGCTTTTGTAGCCTAACATATAGCAAGGAAATATGAAAAGTGGGCTTGCTGCAGTGTTGAGAGAACAGGGGGATATGCGTGGCATACCCCCAGGCTACTTCCCCCTACCGACCTTCCCTTAGAAGACCAGGGCTTTAGTCTCTGGGGAACAAAAAAGCACCAGAAATGTTAGAGTCCAGGACATGAGGCAGTTTGGAGGGTAGAGATAAGGCAGGGGTGCACACGATGCAAGGTAAGCCACTCCGGCTCCCCCCACCCCCATGTCCTGCCTGCAGCCAGCCTTCCACCCACATGCCCCCTCCCACCCACCCCCAAATGTACAGACCATTCTTCTCTGGAGGAAATAAAGAAATTCCCAGAGGGGAAAAATAAGACAAACACTATAGGAGAGGAAAAAAAAATAGAACATAAACTTAAGAGATACAAAATACAGAATTAAAGACATATTTTGGGAGCATTTATTTTAATAAATTTATTTTGAAAACTACCTCATACCAAATATAAATGAAAAATAGTTACATAGAAAAAGAAGCAAGGGAATAACAATTCAGTATTAATTCCAGGAAAAAATAAAAAGCTTTATTAGAAAAGAATTATAATCATAATTCATTTTTTGGCCTCAAAGTGAAAAATATATATGTAACAGTAGTTATATAAATACTGACTGTTACCTTAACCAGAAAATTATAATGTAACTGGGAGAGATCATAAGAGAGAGGTAAATTCTCTACTTCCAAAACAATATACTATTTCTGTAACTATTAAGAAAGGGATATATACTAGATTTGGAGGTAGGTATAAATATGTGTGTGTATGTATGTATCATAGATACATTCTGATACTCATATGTATATGATATATATGTAGAATATGTAGAATATATGTCTGTTTCAGAAGAATTACCTTAAAGGCACTGAAAGTGGTTGTCTTTACAGAGCTGAATAACTAAGGGTCATAGTAAGGACTGTTGGCTTGTGGGTTGTAAGCCTTTTAGCATGACATGCATTTATTATTTTCAGCAAGTTGAACACAATTTAAATCATAAATACTAATAAGAAAAAGTAGGTTGAGAAGACTGTACTGAGTTCATTCCAATTCAGTCAAGCTAACTGGTTAGGTTAAACAGTTACCTTTACGTTTTGACTGGTTGGCGTTTGTTTTGTTTTGTCTTTTAGTCTCTGGAAACCAGCCATTATGTAGAACCCCTTGGACAAATTCAGACTTACCTGCAGTTACAATAGGCACATAGATTAGGTCACAGTTGGTCAAGGGCTCTATATAAATATGATGTCATGTTATTCATTTATATGCACCAAATTTTATATGTTTAACTTGGTTTCCTCAAGTGGTTCTGTTTGGCATATGAAGGCTTACAAATCTCACTTAAAAAAATAAAACCACATCAAATCCCTGAAGGTATGAGAGGGGTATATTGTTCATCTGAAACTTTACATCTTTATATTTTAGGGCTTCATTTCTCTACCCAAGTCTGTCTTCTTCAAATTTTCTTCCTCGTTTTTGATTTCTGTTCCTTTTTACCCACATGGTGACTTTAAATTTCTCCCAGGCTCTCGCTCTTTAGGACCTCATGGAGCAACTGAGGGCAATTAGGGCTAAAAGATACTAAGCCAAAAGAAACTTCAAGAAATGCTGCAAAGCACCAGTCACCACAAACTCTGAAAGGCACTGCTGACTCTAGTCCTCATGAAGATGAACTTCCCAGTCTGAGCCGAATATGGACCAAGACTCTTAGGCATTCAGTACGGGCTTGATGTCTGCAGGAGTTTAAATGGAAAAAAAAAAAAAAAAAGTAAACAGTCACTCAACTTTGGTCAAAAATGAGAATTTTCACTAAGAATTGTATGATATAGTACAAAATCTAAGTACACACAGTTGCCTGGTCTAGTCACAAAAACCAACAGAGAGAAACATCAAACTGGTTATTTGGCAAGTGGCATAAAATCATAACCAAAAAAAAAGTTTTGCTCAGTTCTTTTACTTTACAGTTTTGTTGCATTCTCAGTTGAAACATTGTAAAAATAAACTGCTTCACCTCAGCTTTTGGAAATACCTGTTTCCATGTTATTTTTGATGACTTAAAAGGGAGCTTACCATTCTGAATTTCACTGTGACCGACATGTTTGTACCAGGACGGTACTCTTTTATTTCAGGAAGCAGCCAAGAGCAATTAAGGAAGACTGTATTCATCCCAGCAGAATACACCCTGTTAAACTAATTGGAACATTACACACTACGATCTCGGCAAAATGTACCAACTATGAAGAGATGTCGCCGTCTTAATAATCCTGTGATGGCCATAGAAGGACAAACAGTTGTTGTTGACAAGTGTTTGATCTTCTTAAGTCTGCCACTGTGACAAACTACAAACTATATTTTATCCTCTACTTCTGTGATCCTTCACCCAGATAAGAACCAACACCTGGCATCTTTTCAAATTTTCTTTTTTTTTTTTTTTCCTTTTACATCAGTGGCAAAAGTTAAAAAGGTAACATGAAAAGAAAGATGAAACAGGAATACCGTTCAAATTGAAGGACTGTAGTTTCAAGTTTCAATCCTGTATCAAAACATCTCCGCCTTCTCTTCTTTTCCAGTCATCACAAATGATGAGTATAAAGAGATACACAAACATCAGTACAATGCTGTGTGTGTACTGCAATCCAAAAATCACAGCTACAAAATTATACCTGACATATCAAAAACCGACAGTCACATCCTCAGGATTTCCTCTTCTCGTTCCCATGGACCTTCTTGATTAATAAATCTGACACATAAAAAGCATCTATGTGACTAAAGTGCCAGTTACTGGAAAGACCGTTTTGATCTATTTCTCAACTTTTAGAAGAAATATTCTCTTTTTCATGAATACAGGATCCGCTCGCTCACTGCCAGCTTTCAAATGACCACCTCTTGAAGTTTAATTTTAAGTTTTAAATAAATATTGTATGCATGCAGAATAATTACGATGCTCCAGAGAGATACTGTATAATGACATTGATTCTTTTTTATCTGAAAATGCCAAGCCCTTAAGGCAGCAAAGTCTGCGTTTGCCACAGATGTGGGAAGGTTCATTCCCTGTGTTAAATTTCAGAAGGGGCATGTGTGGCACTTTCATTAAAATGCTAGTGGTATTTCCTGAGTAAACTTCAATTTTCATGAGTTTAAAACTTCTTTCCATAAGACTCATTGGGGCTAAGCTACAGAAAGGAACTCACTGGCCTTCAAATGAATGTTTTACATATATTTTTTTTAAGTGAACAAAACGTTTCTTCATTCTGAAAATGAATAAGTCTAGTAAAATTTAGTTTGGAAATATACGAAAATCCTCTTTACCGTCATCCATAGTGTTGCATAGTATTTTACAAATGTCACTTGTATATTGCTCTTTGAAACATTTGTTAGGCTCATGTCTATATTTCACATCACAGTCCCCTACCAAACTCCACAGATGATATTGTGTATCTTTTTCACATATTTAGAAGCATGATAAAAATAAGGCAAGGATCAGAGATAGACATCAGCATTATGTCTTATCTTCCATATTCTCTGTGGGGATTCCTTGAAAAATTGTATTGTATTTAAATATAACCACACTCACGACATAGCAGCTATAGACATATATTAGGAAAGGATCATCCTATATTAAGAACATATCCAGATTCAAGAACCTGTTTAAATAGTTGGTTCATCAAAGTATTTTGGTAAAATCGGACCAAAAAAACTTAGTCAAAAATATTGTCAATATTTTAGCAGTCAAATGTTATTTGACATAATTTTCTCAGATGTTATTTTTGATCAGTAGCAGATACCTTCCAACACATCAACAAGTCTCAGTGCTCTACTTTCAATACATTTCTTAAATCTGACTCTTGGCCGTCAACTCCAAGACTACCATCCTGGCTCAGCCTTGACCGTCTGTCACCTGGACGACTACTGTGGCCTCCAGACGGGCTCCCTGCTTCCACACTTGTTCCTGGTACGACTACAAGCATAGTTCTGCATGGCAGCCAAAGTTCATTTTTTAAAAACAGAAACCAGATAGATTCACTCTCTACTCACAGCCCTCCAATTGCTCCAGATTATTCTTAGACTAGAATAAAACCCATATTGCTTTCTGCCTCCTCTAAACCTCTACACCGGCCAACCCAGCATGTTCTCTGACTTCGTATCCCACCGTCTCTCTTTCCTTCACTCTGCTCTAGTCAAGGCTGACTTTATTTCCTTCAAAGAGGAAAGCTGTTTGCCTCAAATCTTTGAACTTGCTGATCCTTCTGACTTGAATATTTCTCAGCCGTATTTTTTCATCACTCCCTCCTTCCTTCACCAACGAAGAATTCTTCACTGAACACCCTTTCAAAAGACCATTCTTCTCACTGTTTCTTTGTCCTGCTTTCTTTTTCTTCATTGTGTTTATTACTCTCCAGAATGAAGTTAAATATTTATCTGTGTATGTATTTGCAGTGAATCTTGACCACTGTGAGCTCCATGAGGCCAGAGACCTTCTCTGTCTTCTTTGCTATTTTCCCAACACCTAAAATAGTACCTGCCAATGAAAAGAAAGGAACAGATATGTGAATGAATGCAGAGGAAGTAAATGACTGATCCTTGATTGGATATAGTTTTATTCCCAGACATGTTAGGCTGGTTTGTATATGAACACTTAGTTACAGAATCGTTTGTCCGTGCGCATGAGCGCTGGCATACATCATCTCAGACTTTTGATCACCACGTTTGTCATTCTCTGCTCCATCCGTGAAACTTGCCACAGGTGCTTCTTTCAACTTCCTCTATAGGGGCATAATTTATATGTTCGAAATACTGCAGTCTAACAGATACACATGTATATGAATCAGACATCTCAAAGCATGGACGTGATGTAACTAATGCAAAAATTCTTATTCTGCCCTTTTCCTCTGAACACCACAATTATATATGCAACTGATGCACAAGCTCTTTTCATGTCTATCTTGGAGGCACACCAATTTCAGAAGTCCAAAAGTGAACTCATTATTTCTTCCTTTCTTTCCCTGTAGATCTTACTTTAGTAAAAGACACCACGACCTAACAAGTCACCAAGTCAGAAACAAAGGGATCACCCTATAATCCACCTCCATCCCTCTCCCCACCCCCAACCCCAAGTCACTGTTTCTTCTAGAGCATCTGTCATTCTCTTGTGCTCCCCTGCTGCTGTCTTAACTGAGGACCTCATCCTCTGGGCGATTGTAGCTTTCTGTTAACTGTCCCTTCTTCTTGAACTCTGATTCTCTTCCGATACTCACTGATATTTATTGTAAACAGGGCGGTCAATGTCTGTGTTTACCATCTATAAACATGGTGGTCTTTTAAAGGTGTAAAACAGATGGTATTAGTCACCTGGTTTGAACTCTTCAGGCCATTCCCAGGGCCCAGAAGTCCCAAATATTCAGCTTGGCTTTAAAGGCCTCGGCTTTCCTCATCCTCCCACACTGTGCACTTCGAGATGGACAATGCAGGGTCTTCTGTAGTCACTGTTCTTTCACACCCCATGATGTGCACATGTTCTGCTTCCTTCCTGGAATAATGACCCACTTTTTACAGCTATAAATTATCACTCATGCTTTAGGGAACCCTTTAAGGATTTCCCCTCTTTGAAGAGTATTTCTATGTTTCTCACAATCTCTCTCATCTACCTCCTGTCCCATAGAACCGAGTACTCTTCTTTTGTACCTATTATAATAATAGTTCCTATTACACTGAATTACAATTACATAATTTTCCTACCTCTCTGAACCGTCTATGAGCAACTTGTAGCTAGGTAGCTTATTTTACTATTATAATGTCTAGTACAAAACATATGTTGAGTAAACATTTGCTGGATTAATGAATAAACGAATGAAAGTATATTCTCTTTTCATGTACTTTAGAGAGTTGGAATTTGGGGCAACTGATTAAAAAATATACACTTTTAAAAGCATTAACAAATCAAATGTATAGAAAATCAAAACTGTTTTATTTCTTTTAAAGATAAACCCACTATTGTCACTCATATTCAGGCATTCTGTTTGTATTTTTTTCTTTGAACATCATTTTCTTTCTAATTTATTCTGTATCCATTTAGTTAATGCTGATTATAATTAATTGTTTTGATCTCCATGTAGATGTCACATGGACTTTTATAGACATTCCATTATAATTAAACATACATTAATGGACATTTACAGCATGACACTGTTTCTTAATAACGCTTAAATCTGTGGTCTACTGCTGGTGAAATGACCCAATAATATATCAGAACAGTAGTTTGTAATTTTGATAGAGAACACACTTGGCTTTTGAGTTTTTAAATCAAGGCCCTTTTCCAGTTGGTTGAGTACCAAATGCATCACACAGATTCTCTATGTATAAGAGTATTATCCATTGTCATGGGCAGATTTTAGTGTAGTGCTAAGGACAGCTGAACTAGATTAAATCTGTAGTTATTACCCAGGCATATATTTTAAAAAATATGTTAAACTGCTGCTGGAAAACTTAAAGTGATAATTAAAAATAAGTTTTAATCCCTGTCAAAGAAATTTCATTTCTAACTTGACCTTTTTTTCCTGTCTTTAAAAAAATTCATCTTCTTGCTATCATTAAAAAGACCTACTTCTATTTGTTCAAAAATTACTCTTAAGTTCTATCTCAAGATTTTCCATTGATGTCTTCAATTGGCCTAAATTCCTGTAGAGGTGTTTCACATTTCACATTTAGCCACAAAGACTTCACTCGTGTCTGTTTTATGTTTTGGGGGACCTGCTTAAGGTTTCTATGGGGAAAGGAGAGGGGGAAACCTGCAACTAAATAAAGTTTTCAAACCATTACTCTACATGTTCTTAATCATTTCACAAAATTTTGGAGGAGTGTATTGGATTGTTGTGAATATGCATTTCATATAATAAAGTCATCTTTCATTTGGTAAAGATTTTTGTTATCTTTCATTTCAGACAGTTTGGTAAATACGGTCATCAGTTTTAGAGAATCCACATAAACACAGGGCTTGTTGGAGTCCAAATGCACTCCCTCCCTTCTTTTGGAAAAAGCAAGTTCTGTAACCTGTTTTCTTTGATTGCTAGATAGATGAGTTTCAATGTAAAGGAGATTCTTGGAGAATAAGAAGAGAGCACAGTTACTGATTACATCCAACTTCCAATTTCAGGGAAAAAACACAAACCTTATACTTGTCAGTAAAATCTGTTTCTAGAAAAGTAAAACCTCATTTGTGTCACAGGACAAAGACTTTTTATTATTGTTGTTTTGTATATATAATTTTTTATTGAAGTATAGTCAGTTCACAATGTGTCATTTCTGGTGTACAGCATAATGTTTTGGTCATACATGAACATACATATATTCATTTTCATATTCTTTTTCACCATAAGTTATTGTGTGATATCAAATACAGTTCTCTGTGCTATACAGTATAAACTTGTTGTTTATCTATTTTATATAAGTATCTGTAAATCTTAAACTCCCAATTTATCCCCTCCCACCCCCTTTCTGCCCTGGTAACCGTAAGTTTGTTTTCTATGTCTATGAGTCTGTTCTGTTTTGTAAATAAGTTCATTTGTCTTTTTTTTTTTTTTTTTTTTAGATTCCACACATAAGTGATATCATATGGTATTTTTCTTCCTCTTTCTGGCTTACTTCACTAGAATGATAATCTCTATGTCCATCCATGTTGCTGCAAATGGCATTATTTTATTAATTTTTATGGCTGAGTAATATTCCATTGTGTTAATATACCATAGCTTCTTTATCCAGTCATCTATTGATGGACATTTAGGTTGTTTCCATGTCTTGGCTGTTGTAAATAGTGATGCTATGAACATTGGGGTGCATGTGTATTTCTGAATTAAGGTTACCTCTGGATGTATGCCCAGGAGTGGGATTGCTGGATCATATGGTAAGTCTATTTTTAATCCTTTGAAGAATCTCCGTACTATTTTTCATAATGGTTGCACCAAACTACACTCCCAACAGTGTAGGAGGGTCCCCTTTTCTCCACAGCCTCTCCAGCATTGATCGTTTGTGGACTTCTGAATGATGGCCATTCTGATGTGAGGTGATACCTCATTGTAGTTTTGATTTGCATTTCTCTGATAATTAGCAATGTTGAGCATTTCTTTCATGTGCCCGTTGGCCATTTGTATGTCTTCATTGGAGAATTGTTTGTTTAGATCTTCTGCCCATTTTTGGATTGGGTTTGTTTTTTGTTATTAAGTTGTATGAGCTGTTTATATATTCTGGAAATTAAGCCTTTGCCAGCTGCATCATTTGCAAATATTTTCTCCCATTCTGTAGGTTGTCTTTTTGTTTTGCTTGTGGTTTCCTTTTGCTTTGCAAAAGCTTATAAGTTTAATTAGGTCCAGTTTATTTTGCTTTCCTTTCTATTACCTAGGTAGACTGCCCTAGGAGAACATTGCAAGGATTTATGTCAGATGATGTTTTGCCTATGTTTTCTTCTGAGAGATTTATCATATCTTGTCTTATGTTGAAATCTTTAAGCCATGTTGAGTTTATTTTTGTGTATGATATGAGGGATTCTTCTAACTTCACTGATTTACATGCAGTTGTCCAGTTTTCCCAATACCATTTGCTGAAGAGATTGTCTTTACTCCATTGTATGTTCTTGTCACTTTTGTCAAAGATTAATTGACCAAAAGTTTGTGGGTTTATTTCTGGGCTCTCTATTCTGTTCCAGTGATCCATATGTCTGTTTTTATGCCAATACCATGCTGTTTTGATTACTGTAGCTCTGTAGTATTGCAAAGATGTTTGTTTTTGTTTCTTTTACGTCATCCCCCCAGGGACTGATTCACATTGACTGATGGGATATTGCTGTGAGAGGAGCAGGGGTGCCTTTTGACAGAATCATCCTGGAAATGATATGATCTGTGACACATCCCACCTTCTCTGGTCTAGAATCCTCCCATACTCTATTGACCAATTAGCTTCAGGGGTCTCCACTGATGATACTGAATCTAAAATTTAGGAAGACTTTTTATATATAAATAAAAATATAGTAAATATAAATTATATATATAAAATTTGCCTTTCTACCTATTTATTATATCTCTATATATTGATTATACAAAGGAAAAACATACTTATTCCAGTTTTCAGGGGATCTGTCTGCCTATACCTAGGGGAGTGGTGCATGGTAGAAAGAGTAGGGATTCTGAAGTTAAACATACATATCATTACGTATATATGTCTTCCTCCTGCGGTGTGACTTTGGACAATTCATCTAACTTCCCTGAGTGTTAGTTTCCTCATCCATGAGAAGTGGACAGTAAAGCATTTTTGGGAGCACTAAATTGGTTAATCTGTTTTACAGTTCAAGTATGAGTTAGTTGCTGATTAAGTTTGTGCAGTCATTGTGGTGGTGGTTAGTAGTGGTGATGCCAAATGATAGCAGAGAGGGATTGTCTCCCTGGAGCATGGAGAGAAAACATACAGATGTTTGCATTTGTTAATCCAAGTATTAAGCACATGATTATGTCGGAAGGAGAAAATCATACAGTTTCAGGATGAGCTTTAGTATCATAATATCCTCCACTATTTCTTTCTGAATGTAGGATGCTCAAATTATAGATTTATTTCTTTAAAATAGAACCAATAAATGGCTACAAGTAAAAATTTACTAGCTTTTCCCAAAGGAAAAGGCCAACTAAAAAATATCTGGCATGCTTGATTCAATATATAGTCTAATTTTCCACAAACTTGGAGAAAAACCTTCAAAAATTTATTTAATTTATCTAAGTCTTGTTGAGACTGGAATGTTGTCAGGGTCTTACTCCCAGGTGCCTAGAGGGACTTTTCTGAAACTGCAAAGATAGGATATTTATATTTATAATGATGCGTATGAATCTCCAGTATTTTTTTTTATTTTGTGCTCAGTCTCTAGTTGATTTACAGAGCTTAGTTTCTAAAATAAAATTGCCCACAGAAATGCTTACTGATAAGCAAGAGCATTTGAGGATAAATATAGAAATCAGCCATCAACTAGAGGTTGTGCTTAGTTTTTGACTGGTCTTTCCAGTTTCAGTGAATTCTCTCTTCTCAGGTGTCCAGGGCACACATCAAAGTGCCTGTCACAAATACTTTCTCTACTAGCTCTATTCAGTATTCTATTTTCTAACCACCTATGCCATCTCCCCATCTCTATCACAACAATATTCTCCAAAGGCTAATTTTTTCATGGATTGTGTTTGCTACTAAGAATAACTAACTAAAATCTGGGTTAATTTATGTGATCCCCTTCCCAATGAATGCAGTTAATGGTGATGAATCTCCATCCGGAAATGGCCAGTGTTTCCAGTTTTTGTTTCCATTAAAGACTCATTGGGAAAATAATTTAGAGCAAGCCAAAAATTTGAGAAGTCAAATCTTTAATTATAGCAAAGCCACCATCCAGTAGATTCAGTCAGTTCTTTAAAAGACACAAGTGATGGTTTTTTCCCCCATGATTCCCAGAGGACACTCTGTTGTAGAAAAATCATAGGGCTATCTATTTCTCTTGCCTAATTCTCACCTTAAATACAACCAGTGGTCTATGAAAGTGTTGGCTGGAAAACGGATGAGCAGACAAATATTGAAGCCATGACAAGGAGACATAAGTTTATATTTGGGGTATGTCTTCAAGGATCATTTAAGTACATGTAATATTTGAAGGCTTTATGAGGGACTAAATGATTTATAACTTGATGCTTTCTCCATATGGACATACAACCTTAAAAACACTCATCCTTAAAAATTGCCACTTATTCTTTAGAGGAGCCCTAGTTATCCCTGTCAAGTCATGAAAAGAATCAAAGCAACTGGGTTACCTGAATAAAGATTACTTACTTTATATAATGAATTTTTACTACTTATGAAGATGTTTGTCCTTTCACATTTTAGTCCATTAAGAATTTATTGTACCAAATTTCTTCTGGGGGATGGGGTAGAAATTGAACAGCTGTTTCCTAAGAACCATCTCTTTTTGTTGCATTTCCAAGGAATTGATACCTACTGTTGAAATAGTATGTCTATAATTCATCAGAGGAGACTGAAAAAGAGGAGATACGGAAGTTGCTTCTAAAAATAGAGTTACAGCTTGTCTGCTGTATTCACTATCGCTTTGAAAAGTATAGCTATGTTGAAAATAGAATAAATATTAGAATCAGATAGATCTGAACTTAAATAATATATTTCCTATTCAGTAGCTGTATGACCTTGGAAAAGTTACTTTTAACTTCTGTGCTTCTCAATTCCCAAATTTGTAAAATGGAAATAGAAATTGCTATTTCTCAGGGGTTCCAAGAGACACTGAATGTGATCAAGTGCCTGGCATGGAGTAAGCAACTAGTAAATGTCAGTTTCTTCCCACTCGCAGCCCCCCAGGTCTAATGCTAATTAAATGACAGCTATGTTTAAATTTGCAAAGGAGTTTAGTGATTTTCAATTATAAGTTGAAATCATGATTCATAAATATTTTACGACCAACTTAATATCAATCACAATAATCTAACAATTAGATTCCCATGTTGACAAGCTTTTATTTTAGATGTCTTCTAAACTATTACATAGCACACATATGGAAAGATATTGTGAATTTCATATTAGCTCAGTTCTGATGGATTTATGCCGCAACTGCCTTAGTTTCAGACTTTTCTCTGTATTATTGCGGAAAGCTCCTAGAAGGGTTCCTTGACTATAGTCAGTACCATCATTTTTATCCTGTCCACTGGAATCATCTGTCTTGATTATCCAAAACATGTAATCATCTTTCTACTGTACCCAAAATACTTCTGTGGTATCCTACTAGCAGAAGATTGGAGTCCAGACCCTTTACTTGGCATTCTAAAACATGGTTTTTCAGTCTTTCTTTTCTATCCTGCTGACCCCATACTCACATTCTCCCAGATAGCCACACAAATAACCAAACACCTACAGTAACCTAGTGACAGACTCAGCATGCTTTGAACTTTATTCTCACCACCATTGTGCACACAGTTCCCTTGGTATGAAAATCCATTTGTGCATTTATTCTCCAGCCCCATTTCTGTTCATGACAAACATATTCAAGGTCATTTAAAGCATACTTCTCAGTGAGGTTCTGTGTCCATTGAAGACCAAGTAAGTTCTCAAACCAATGCAGATAACAAATATGAATTTGGGACAAAAGATTTTTTTTTGAAAAAACCTGGCTAATTACTTGAAGGCATTGAAGACCAACCAAAAGCAGGAAGTATCTGAAGGGTTGACATGGGAGAAGGGAATAGCATCCAGGGAGCTTTTTTTTTTTTTTAAATGACTTCTAGCCAGAAGATAGGCTCTCATGTGTTCTATGACTCTGATAACTGAAACTCTTGATAGAAAGTCCAAAGTTGTTATGGTTTGAAGAGCCAGAATACAGAATTTAAGGCAACCACGGCCACTCAACAGTGAGGAGGAATCCAGGAAAGGAAAGAGCCAGAGAAGAGGAGCCCCAAATTCTCTGCATAGATTCTGCTGAGACCTCTGGCTGAACCCCAAACAGTTTACTCACTGAGCAGAATCAAACAGTCCAAGCTAAGTCTGAAAGAACAGAACTGAAATTAGACTTGCTGCCCAAGAGACTGCTTTTGTAGTTTGAGTGCAATCACGTTAATTGTCTGCAAAAAGAAACAAAAATATGTCAGTACTCTTCAGGGGAGTATAATCAAATCCAGAGTCTCCAAATCATAACCTTACAGTATCCAGGATATAATCCCAAAATAGGAAGAACAGGAAAATAGGACCCATTCTCAGAAGAAAAGACATTCCATGAAGACTGAATCTGCGATAACTCACATATAGAATTAGCAGATGAGATTTTAAATCAGTCAGTCATACACAACACTGTTCAATAGCATTGAAAATATGTCTACAATGAGTTACATATACAAAGAAGCTCTCTAGTAGATATAAATTATTTACAAGGAACCAAATAGAAGCACCATATAAAATACATGAAACCATCATGCTTTTCCAGAAAACTTACTTAGATTCCCATCTTTTAGTTAAAAGTAATCCTCTCCTCACTCAAAGATTGATGTTTGTACTTCAATTATAGCAATTTGTGATTTACTTTCAATGATTTATTTATATACATCTCTGTCTCTCTGATTGTAAATTCCTGGCATCATTCATTCAAGACTATCTTCCAGCCATAGAAATCTAGTGTGAACTCTCCAAATTGACAGCATTGTGAAAATTGGCACTGGAGTTAGACTGATTTGTGTTTAAATTATGCCTGTAACAATCTTAACCTAGTTAAGGCTCAGTTTCCATATCTGTAACACCACAGTAATAAAAGGGACTTGTGAAAATTAGATGAGATAACACATATGGAGCACTTAGCACATCTATGAATTTATTCATCAAAACGTTATTGACCAGCCCCTGTGGATCTGGCATTCTGCTAGGTATTGGAGACAGAGCAGGTGTGAGAACAGGGAAGATCCCTATTCCCTTAAAATTTGTAAGTGGGAGAGGGGAGACATTATGCAAGTAAAGAAATAAACAGAATTACTCTAGACTTCATAAATCCTGTAACAGAAACAGATAAGTATTAACTGGGTAGAAAGAGCAAATTCAGTAACAGTTTGATGAATGGTGCTTATTGTGTGATTCTTATATCTTTTGTTGTTGTTGTTCCCCACAGCACTACACCCATGCTTTGGGGAAAGAATATGCTTGAGGAACATTTGTTAAATTTAATTTCTTGGGGCTTAACTTGAATTAAGTAGGTACACCTTCTAATAATGTGTGAAGGAAAGGGCTGTGGGCTACATGGCGTGTCCATAACCAAGCCCCTCACCCCTGCCCATCGCCCCAGCCAACAATATATGCCATATACTGCTCTTTACCTTCTGAGGGTCTAGACCACGTTAGAAGGAGAAAGTATTTGTTTCAATGCAATGTAATAAATTCAGTAATTAAATCTAAAAGAACTGAGATGTGGTGCTCAGGGGAATGACACATTTGAATTTGACTAGCCAGACTGTCCTTAGGGGAGGCTTCAGCAGCTCATCTAGGGAGGGAAATTTGTTGTTAAAAGCAAACATTAGAATATAATAACTAAACAAGTGGTTTGGCATGCGGTGCATTAATTGTGCTAATTGTAGGTTAAGAAGAGGTAGATCTCACACTGCTAAATGTTGATTACAAGCTGGAAATTACTGCATAGGAATTGCATTTCTGTGCTTTAGCCAAGGAGTTTTGCTTTTGTTTAAATCTGTTTGGGTGCAGGGTGGAGAAGCATTGCTAGAAAAACAATTAAGTTAGTTTGTGACACTAGACCCCTTAGGGAGAGTTTTAGGAGGGCTGCTGTGATTAAGCCCTTAGGACACAATTTCAAACAAACCTCTCTTCAATTGAGGCCTCTAACACTTATCCCCACCCCATCCCAAAACACACAAACACAAGCATGGACTTTTTTTTTTTTTTTTAATAACCTATGCAAAGCCTGTGCATTGTTGGAAATAAACGTAAGCACACATGAAGAAACATAAAAAACAGTACTGGTGTTTGTTTTCTTTTGAAAACTACCCATTTAGAAACACCACTGAATTTCCTCTGCCTTATTTTTGTTAAGGTCAATATGACTCACTAGGTCTAAAAAGGCTTTTTGTTTGTTTGTTGCCTCGTGTTTGCTGGCTCTTTTAGCAACTAGATGATATTCAGAAAATTTACAGTAATTCTCTGTGACTAGAGACTGAAACTTTAAAATGAGCTGCAAGTTTCTTCTGAGTTTTGAAGCAGCCCTTTATGCTCTCTGGTTCACATACATTTCTGTTGTTCTAAGGGTTAAAAACTGCACTATCACAATGACAAGCCTTATTACTCAGTCAAAGTAAATGGATCACCACATAACCTTTCAGAAATGTTCTTCCTTAAGCTATTAAAACATTCCATGCCCTTAGATGACAACAATTTCTCTGCCTTTTGAAATTTCCTTTCTATCCTGCGGAGTTCATAGAGATATGCTTGGTTAAAATCAACTTATATAAAACTATGCACTGTAAATTCTGACACTTCTGTTTGAATCTCTTTTCAAACACTTGTCTTTGCTCACCATAATAGATGTCAGTTCTTCTGATGTAGTTCAAGCATGAGCTTCATATGAAGACTCAGCTATGTCTATTGCATTTCTGAAGCTACTACTCACTGAAGTTTTGTGCTGTTTGACATCAAAGATAGGCAAGAATCACCTGCTGAGTTCACATGCATGGAGCAAAACATCTTCAAATCACTTTTGCTAGACAAAAGTTTTTTTTTTTTTTTAATATTAAGCTTTCACTATCATGTGGACTTAAAGGCAAATGCAGTCCTCGTTAAAGTTGCAACATTGTATTATTAAAATATGCATCAGAAACTCTGAATTTAGCTAACTTTTAAACTAAGGGTAATTTGTGTCGTTGCCTCAGATTTGAATTTAGCTGCCAAGAATTCAGCATTATTCAGACATTTAAAATATGACTTTTAATCCATACGCAGTTATTTTTGCTCAAAGGTAAAAGCACTTTAAACATTTTCCAGCCAAAAGAGAATTTAATATTTCCAACCTTAATAGATGTCCTTGACATCAATTTAAGCAATAATCCTGTTCAAAATAAATACTGTATACAGACTATTTGAAAACTACAGATTTTTATTTTAAAAAACTAATTTCAGAGTTACTAAAATAATACTATATATATTATATATATATAATTTTGGGGAAAAACAATAGCAATATTTTAAAATGTCTACCAAGCAATGTAATTTGGTGACACACTCATTAAATATCAAAATGACAATATGAAAACAATGTTATTAAAGAGATGAGAACATGAAAATTATGATTTTTTTCATGTCTGTGATGTTCTGGATGAAAGTTTTAAAATTTGAACTTCAGATTACTCAGTAATGAAACTCAGCAGAAAGCTATGTGAATGGTGGTAGAAATGAGGCAAAGACTCAAGCTTGCCTGGGAATGGGCCTTTTTAGTAATTTTCTTTTTATATGCTATTTGTTTCAAAGTTGGGCTTTTGTAGGACAGTATTTCAAAACTTTGGGAGAATATAGTATCTATAAATTTACGTTTGCCCTGTTTAGAATATACTTTCAATGCAAATAGTTTAAAAGTAAACAGTTTGCTATTAATTAAAATAAAATGTAATAATATAACTTTGAAATATGTCACTAGATTGCTTTACTTTGCTCTGGATCAGTATTTTGAAATTCTTGTTTATTTATTTTTGTGTTTTCTGGTTTTTTATGGGTTTTTAAAATTCAACCCAGATATTCCCTGTGCTGATTATGGTCACACATATCATTCAGCCCAAAATAGTCTCAGTGTTAAATACAGAACAAGGACAGAAAAGAAATATGTAGAGATTTTTTTTCCCCAATCTGCAAAGAGAATGCAGTGGAGAAAGATAGAGATTAAATGTCATGTCAGTGTAATCCCTTAGCTAACTAGCCAACCAGAGAATGACCACTCAAGTCCAGAGTACCTATGCCTTTCTTTATTGCAGTCACATTTTGAATGATCTTTCTTTGCTATGACAGAGAAAGACTCTGATTAGAGAAATGTTCTCAGTTTTACATTCTGAAAAGGGTATGGTTAGGGGTAGAAATCAGTTCAGATTTTAACCAAGGCTGTTAGAGAGCAAATACAAGAAAGGAAACACCAGAGATGTTGCTATATGGCACTTAAATTCTGTTTTAATTTTCTAAACACTCATGATCAATAATTATACTGAAGTTAATTTGTGTTTGTGACAGACTGCTGTTCACCAGAATCCAAGTTCATTGCTGCTTCCTGGGTACACAGCTATACTAGAGTGTCTCTTACAGTTAAGTATGCTCATAGTATTGAGTTCTAATCAATGGAGTGTGACCAGAAGTAATGTGTGCTACTTTCAGACCCATGCCTGGCCTGTAAAATTCTCCCCTGTGGTTGCTCCCCATAATATTCTCTGCTTCCAGCTTGAGAGGCATGTGTGGAAAATTGTAGAGCCTCTGGAAGTCTGGGTCCCTGAAGGACCACATGGAAGAGAACCACCCCTTTGGTGTATTTACTCACCAGAATAGTTATATGAGCCTGAAATAGACTTCTGCTGTGTTTGCACCAGTGTACGTTTTGGGTTCTGCTTGTTACAACAACTGGTCTACCATGGACATAACCTGTTGGGGTCTACTAGTGACAAGAGTTAGCCTACCTATAACCTATAGTGCTGAGATTTATTTTTAAATTATCTAACACACTTTTAGTTTTTAATTAATAGAAGTGTGTGTTTTGTACCGGACTGTCCATGGAAGTTTAACTATCTGTCAGGTAAAGAACTCCTCTGAATCAATAATAAAAAGACAGTCAATTCATTTTTTAAATGTACAAAAGGTGTAAGCAGACACTTTTAAAGAAAAGATATCTAAATGGCAAACAAGCTTAATTTCATTTGCTATCAGGGAAATGCAAATTAAAACCAAAATGAGGTATCACTGCATGACTACCTGGATGGCTAATGTATTTTAAAATGGCAGTGTAAGCACTGGTGAAGATTTGGAACAACCAACAGGAATATACCTTATAATACTTCTTAAGAACATCATTTGATAGTATTTACTAATGCTGAACATACATACATTCTATGATTTGGAAATTCTGCTCCTTGATACATACCAAATGAAATGTGTGTCTATGTTCATTAAAGGTATATATGAAAATCATTATAGAAATATTATTTATAATAGCCAGAATCTGGAAGCCACCAACATGTCCATCAATAATAGGATGGATAAATGAATTGTGGTATATTCATACAATGGAATATTATACAGCAATAAAAATACCAATTATTCTCTATGGCTACACAAACTAACATGAATGAATTTCATAAACATAATGTTGAATGAAAGAGGCTAATCATTTGAGGCTATGTATGATTTGGTTCCAATTATATAAAGTTCAAAAACAGGTGAAACTATGATTACACCTTAAAGGGATGAATTTTTGGTGTGTAGTTTGTATCTCAATCAAGCTGACTATAAGAAATTAATCGGTATTGATAGAAAGTTGTTCACCTTTAGATGGATGTCTGCCAGGATGCAGCAAAGTGGTGCTTCTAGACTATTAATACTGTTCCATGTCTCCATATGCATGGTGGTTATGTGGGTGTGTTTCCTTAAAGCTGCCTCAAGGTCTGGACAAGATGACTAGGTCAGAGAACCTCTGCTACAATCTGGAAGATGTGAAGACCTCCAGGAGGCCTTCTGTGCCTGCCAACTTGGTGTCTTGTATTTCTAAGAGCTGAGCCCACTACAGTACCCTATGCCTAGGCTACCTGGAACACTGCTCTGTTCCTCACAACTTGAAAAAAGCCTCGCCAAAAAAAATTATTAGAAGTTAGAAAAAATGTAAGAAATTGCAGGATAAGAGAATAGCAGTGAAATAACATGGTGTTTTATCAGCAACAACTTAGAAACACAGCTTGAAATATTAAATCATAATTCTATGATATTTTGTAGAAGTATAGGTATGAGGCTTTCTGGTGATTTGATTTGACCTGATGTAAGGATAATACTTGGCAATGATGAGCAATATTTTAATCAACAATAGTAATAATAAGGAAGTAGAAGAGTGTGCTGTGCTCTCCCAATCTCTGGGGCATTAGTTATTTACATATGAATGAGCTGACCCATTGGACTTGGTGAAAAATGCAATAAAGAAAAAGAATACAAATTGAGTTTTCAGGGAATTAACTATGTACCAGATTTAAAATACTATCCATCAAAAACACATTTTGGAGGAGTATTTAGTTGTACTCAATTCATGTTGACTCATTCATTCATTCATTCATTGTTTACTGTGTACCAAGTACTAATCTGGCCACCAGAGATAGACAGCAACGAACAAAACAGAGAAATACATTTTAGTTATGGAAAAAGTTGATGATACCCTTTAAAAGCATCAATTAGTAAAATATACTAATAAGAAAATAAGATTTGTGGAAAAACTAAGAATGTGGAAAGAGGTTAAGGAGTTCTGGAGAGCGCGTGTGAGATTGCAGTGTTTGTTACAGTGGTCAGGAAAAGACGTCACCAACCAGATAACATTTGAATAAAGGGCTGAAAGATGTGAGGGAGCAAGCCATCATGCAGAAGCTACTCTCTGTTTCGTGGTAAACACTCATCACACACAAGTCTAGGCACTGGCAATCCACAGAATGGTATGGGCTTTGGGGCAACTGTCCTGTGTCTAGCTTGATCCCAGTTTATGCTGCTTATTTTCCCGTTGCTCCAAATTTCTCTATTCTGCTCTGTGCTCTGAGAGCATAGGCACTGAGAACTTCTTTAAGAGACTCCCTTGTCTTGGAGGTCAGTAGATTCATTGGCCCCCTGTCTTCCAGTTCATTTGGAAAGATGGGTGCTACTGGCTGGAGGCTAATGAAAGAAAGAAGAACAGGGTATGTATTCTTGGTTGCTGGCATTTCTGTACTGAAAGCCTCAACTCCTGCCAGGTGGCCATCTCCTCCTTCTCTGGCACTCCCTGCAGCTTCCTGTAAACGCCCTGGCCCTTGGCAGCTCAGGACTGCAATGTTAGCTGCTTCCCAGGGCACTCACCTCAGTGAGTTTCCGCATCTTTTTTTTGTTTCCGTAACCCTGCCCGTTCCTTATAAATGGTCTCTTTCCTCAGCTTTCCACAGTTACCCTCTTTAAGTGCACCATCTGTCTCTTGCCAGTTTATTAATCTGACTGATACAAACTCCTGTATTTGTTTTCTTAATTTTTCCGAAACTCAGTTTCCTCAATGGAAAAAAAAATAAACAAAACATGCCTACTTAATCTCTTAATGTTATTGCAAGGAATCACTGAGATGACATTTAAAAAAATTTTTATTGAAGTATAGTCAGTTTACAATGTTGTATCAATTTCTGGTGTACAGTACATTGCTTCAGTCATACATGAATATACATATGTTCATTTTCATATTCTGAGATGACATTTTTTAAGTCCTTTAACACACTGGAAAGTAGAATGCAATTATTTGGTGGTCATGATTACTCATAAAGATGAGTAAGGTGGTCTTTGGGAGGTCAGTCTAGGAAGAGATGGATACACTTATAACCGATATACCAAATAAAAACAATATGAGATTGCTGTCAGTTTATACAGATTTTCAGTCACGATGCATAACAGCAATGTACAGAAAAACTACAGACGGGCTGAGGCTGTCTCTTACCTAGAATCCGTTTTCCACGTGCCTGCTAGAGGGATCTAATCTGTACAGCCTCCCATACCTGCAATCTGTTGTGATAAATACAAAATGGCTTAGCATGCAAGGGCTTTTGTGATCTGATTTTATGACTTCTGCTTCATCTCTTCCTGGTCCTCTCTCCCTTTTATTTCCTGTTGCGACCTAATAGAGCTGTTGTATCGTGTATCCCCAGCTGTATTGTTGCAAATTCTCACCCATCTCCTTTGCCTGGTATATTGTCTCCTCCGGTCAGATCATTCTCTATCTTTTACTTTTCTCACCGTCTTTTCTAACAAGTCTTCTGCTCTGTACCAGTCAGGCAGGCTTATATGCATTCTCACCACCTCTATTCTCGTGACAGCTTGTAGCATTTCAGCCAGAGCACTCTTCACATAGTATAGAAATGTTATCTTCCATTCTAGACTATAAGCTCTCAAAGGAAAAGTACTTTCTTTGAGTTCAGACAAAAAAAAAAAAAAAAAGGTTTACAATCTTTAAAAAACAGGGAGGGGGAGCGAAGAATTTTGATACACGTACATTTTTCTAGATGCAGGACAGTTTATAATTTAACTTAGAGTACTAGGCACAATTGAAGCATGTCTAAGAAAGCGGAACTTACTAAATATACTTAAGTTTTTTCCTTACAAATTTGCTTGGGAAATGTTGGCATAAAGATAGATATTCTATGTTTAGAAATATGACTACATAGAACATTCGGGAAACTTTTGAAAGTTTGGTGAACTTGAATTAAATGATCTGTATTCATATTTATGTTAAAATTTTCTTTAGTAAACCAGACACTTCCCAGATTCCTGATGCTTAATAATAATAATTATTATTATATGCATATTTTAATGTGTATTATTTTATTATATTAATTGTCCCTTTGGCACTGTGTTCTGAAAATCTCTGAGATATGTACAATTTAAACTTCAGTGAATAGACTTTTAATATTCCTAATAATGAAAAGAATAATAGAAGCTTGAACTGTTAAGTGGTTATTTTGCTGCAGACAGAGTAAGTAACTCTATTCTCATGTAATATCTGTTACTGTAACACAAATTAGCTCAAGGGTGGATCAGTAAACAGGAAAATGATAACTGGTATAAAGAATAAATCCCATTAGTTCATATGTGATTTTTTGGCACATTAATATTTTACACCACAGATAACATTAGTGAAATATAAAGTGAGCTAAGTGGAACTGCCTGCAAAGTGAGTAGTTATTGCTATGTTATTTCTTTAGTTTATTGGAAATTAATACATCCTTTAGGGTGTATTAGTGTCTTATCAGGGCTTTTATTGTGTCTGTCAGCGATCTGGAAACAGCGTTGCCTGGATTTCAAGTGGCTCACTCCTACCCTTCTTTTTCTATAATTTTACTGAATGCAGGGTTTTTCCAGAATGCCTAATTCACTTTTAATCAAATGCCTAAACTTTGCATCCATTGTTTTATTTTCATATGACAGATAAATATAGAGTCTGATCTACAAAAGGGTATATCCACAATAAATATATTAAAAACTTTGTTATATTTTATTTCAAAAAACAGTATTTTTTGTTTGTTTGTTTTAAGTGAATAGCTAATATCCTTTGAAATGATTACCACTAAGTAGTAAATTAAAATATGTTTGGGTATTTTATTTTAGATTTCACAGGAGAGATTTAGGTGAAGTAATTAATTTCCTAATCAGATACCTGAAAAAGGCATAGTATTCTAAATCACTCTAACAGAGGTCATTATTTACAATAAAAATGTAAACAAAACCACACAGATAAAATTTGAATTCATCTCCTTGCTCTGGTCAATCTTTACATTTTATATACCTGGTTGTTTCCATGCAGTTCAAATTTACTGGGGAATGCAATATTTAACAATAACTTCCTTATGGTATTTTTTTGATGATACGAGAAGGGGAGATAATGATTTTGTTCCCATGTGGCAAAGAATATGAGTGAAATATGAATCGAACATGTCAAATGCAAGAGAAAGCACAGTGCTGTTCTAGACCTGACTTTATTGGCTCCAAACATGCCAGGTGACCATCTCTGAACCAATCATTGCAGCAAATGGAATATAATATGCAGATTCATTTAACCTAATGAGATCCTCCCCTACCATATAGGCTCCAAACAAAAAAGGTGGTTCTCAAAAGATATGCTTTGTTAAATAGATGCAAATATAATCATCCTCATTTGTAATAAGAGAAACACCAATTAAAACTACAATGAGAGATAATTTCTCACCTCTCAGATTGGCAAAACTCCAAATGTTTCACGGCGAGGCTGTAGGATCAGGAACTCTCATACGTTGCCAGTCAGCATACAAATAGTTACCACTTTGTGGAGTTGGCAATATCTTAAATAATTTTATGAATCATCAGAACAAAAAAAAAATATGAAATTAATACAAATGTCCATTAGCAGTTGTCTGGTTAAACAAACTATGGTCCATGGACACAATGTAGTATTATGTGACCATTAAAAAGAATGAAAAAGATCTCTTTGTACTGATACGGAGTGACATCTGGTATTATTGTTACTAGGAAAAATCAAAATACAGAGTAATGAATATTTTATAACACTTTGGGGTTAATGGAATATATATTTGTGTGTATTATATATACGTAAGCATTTGCTTTGTTTAAAAACAACTGAGTGATAAACCAGAAAGAAAAATGGTCGCTTATGGGGAAGGCAGTCGACAAAGTAGAAAGGATAGCAATGACTGCAGAATTCACTACTTTATTGTTTTACATTGTTTTGACTTTTAAACCATACACAAACCTAAAAATTGAAAACAAGCTGAGACAAATAAACCTAATTGTATTTCAAACTGGCAACATGACCACAAAGAGAAATGAAAGATTCTTTAAAGTGTTATCCAAACAGAATGCTCTTATGCTATTACTTAATGGGATATATTCTAAAGAGGAAAAGGGATTATAAGAGATCTTCAATTTTATTCAGTAGTGAAAAAGTAGATATGGTTAAAGCAAATATGACAACAAATGTCTACAGTTACTGAACATGGGCTGTGAGTATTCTGGCTATTCATTGTAATATTTCTTTACTTTTTCTGTATATTTGAAATTTTTCACAATAAAATGTTGGAAGCAAATTATGACCATTTACGAGGTCAGGAATTTTTGAGACATTTTGTGGGCTGTCATTTTTCTCCAAAGTAGCTATTTTTACAAAGTAGAATAAAACATTCTTATACCACATGCCTCAAAACCTAGAAGAAATCTAAATGACTACTTTGTGTCCTGCAAATATGGAAAACTTTAAAACTACAAAACTATACATAATAGGGTTTAAAAATAAGTTATTATTTAAATATATTAAAGACTTCTCTTCAGTTAAGGACCTAGTAAAAGGAAAAATGAAAGAAGGTATTTCCAATATCAAAAACAACAAAGTATTAATACCCAGATTATAAGAAATTCCTGACAATCAACAAAGAAGAGAAAAATATTAATAAGAAAATGATAACAGTAACAATTTATAGGAGATGAAATCCTAAAGATGCTCAAGATTACTAGAAATCAAAGAAAGTTAAGTTGAAACCAAGAAATAGCACTTGAGCGCTTCTAGATTCACAAGCACTGAAAGGGATGTGGGGATGTCATCTAATCCACCGCTGGTGGGGGTCTCAGCTCGTGCAGACATTCCATAAAGCATACCATAAACAATGACACAGCAATCCCTCTCTAGGTTTTATATCTTAAAAAGATTCTCATGTGGGGAATCTGTGCAAGGATATTCCTCACAGGTAAAGTCATAAATCAGCTATCATGTACCAGTGTGGCAAACTTGTAGTTCAAACAGTGAAATATACTCAAATTGTTTGGTGGCTCTAGTCAGCAGGTGTTTCTAGGAACCTGCCCCAGTGCTAAGATTGGTGACTGTTCTGATTGGACAGGGACTGTGATGTACGTGTTGTAAATAAATTTTAACACCATGCCTGTTTATAACACTATTAGTGGTGATGGGGAGTTGGATGCAATCTGGGTATCCATCATTGAAAGTGAGGATGGATAATTATGGTAGAGCAGCATGCAAGAGTTAGAGACAATGGATTATGTTCACATTACAACACAGATATGCAAATACAGCATAGTTTATCCAATTAGTCTCCTGGAGATGGGAATTTATATTGTTTCCAATATTTTGCTATAAAAATAATCTTGTACATATATCATTGTGATTTCTGGCAGTGTATTTTAAGAGTAAATTTCTAGTAAGGGGATTGCTGAATCAAAGTGTAAATATATGTGTTAGTGTAGATTTGTTAGATACTTCAAAGTCCCTTCCAATAGAGTTGTTCCATTTTGCACTCCCACCAACAATTTTGAGAGGCAAGCCTATACATATTTGGACTTAAGTGCTACCAAACTTTCAAAACATAGATCATTTCAGTCATCTAATAACTCTTCCAGAGAACAAATACAGAGACCAAGCCCCAACTCAGTATAAGAAGTAACATATAACCCTCATATTAAAATATAACATGGCCAATGTTAAAAAATAATGCTTATGTATTAAATTATGGACATCACATAATTTTCTAGAACAAAACACAACAAAAAAGCAAAATAAGTATACAAAACCATGAGCCGTATCAGGGGGAAGAAAAGAACACAATAAAATGGAGAATTAATACATTTATACAGTAGAGTATAGGATAATATTCCATGACCTGAATATACCACAATTTATAGGACATGTTGGTTACTTAAAACTTTTGACAATTAAAAATGTAGCTGCTATAACCACGTGCAGGTTTTTGTGTGGATATGTTTTCAACTCTGGGCAAATACCAAGAAGCACAACTGCTTGATCCTCTGATAAGAGTATGTTTTATTTTGTAAGAAACTGCCCAAAGTCTCCCAAAGTGACTATAAGATTTGCATTCCCACCAGCAGTGAATGAGAGTTTCTGTTGCTCCACAGGTCCAGATTTGGAGCATTCTAATAGGTGTGTGGTAGTATCTCATTGTTACTTTAGCTTGCATGCCCCTCATGACATATGGTGTGAACCATCTTTTCATATTTATTTGCCATCTCTATGTCTTATTTGGTGAAGTGTCTTTTGAGGTCAATTGCTCATTTTTCAGTTGTGCTGTTTGTTTCCTTATTAAGTTTAAAGAGTTCTTTGTATGTTTTAGATAACAGTCATTTATCAGGTGTGTCTTTTGCAAGTATTTACCCCAAGTCTGTGGCTCGTCTTCTCAGTCTCTTGACATTAACTTTTGCAGAATAGTAGTTTTTAATTTTAATGAAGTCCAGCTTATCAATTATTTCTTTCATGGAACATGCCTTTGATATTATATCTAAAAAGTCATCACTGTACTCAAGGTCATCTGTGTTATCTTATAGGAGTTTTATAGTTGTACATTTTACTTTTAGGTCCCTGATCCATTTTGAGTTAATTTTTGTGAACAGTGTAAGGTCTGTGTCTAGAGTCATCTTTTTTGTATCTGTGGATGTCCAGTTGTTCCAGAACCATTTGTTGAAAAGACTTTTTTTGCTCCATTGTATTGCCTCTGCTCCTTTGTCAAAGATCAGTTTCTGTATTTATGTGGGTGTATTTCTGGGCTCTCTTTCTGTTCCATTGATTTGTTTATGTTTTCACCAATACCACACTTTCTTGATTACTGTAGCTTTGTAGTAAGTCTTGAAGTCTGATAATGTCAGTCCTCCAGCTTTATTCATCTCCTTTAATACTGTGTTGGCTAGGCTGGGTCTTTAGTAAGTCTATGTATTTCTGTACTGTGAACTAAACAAGTGTTTCTCAGATTTTTTTTTAATCCCCTTTTCGGTAAAACAGGATGGCTAAGTAGCTGGAGTTCCTTAGCTGGGAGTTACCTGTGTCCATTCCCCCTCATGGAAGGCTACAGCTGGCTGGAGTTAAGTGTACTCCTTCCATGAGGTCAGTTAGGCTCCAGTAAACCCCCAACTGATTAGGATTTGGCTAATTGGTTTCTCCTGAGGGCAGACCTTGTTAAGAACAGAATGCTGTAGCGTATTTCAGGATGATTCCTTTTCCTCTTTCCTACTGAAAGCATGAGGGAGTTTTTTCTTAGCTATTTACTATGAAACCTGGCCAAGTTCCTAGATGTGAAACTCACAAAGTATGGGGATCCCCCGCCGACTCTGATGCAGTTTGCTTGGAGCTCTTAACTCAGAGTCGTCCACTGTGAAATTTCAGCAATCCATGTGTCACAGTTCTGGCTTTCCTTCACCAGGCGCTGGTTTCCGCGGAGGGCTTGGCTGGCGGCTTTCTGCTCTGGTGAGTTGTGACTCCCTGCATTTACCTGTCTGCCCCTCTCATTTCATAGGCAGTGGTTTGCCGTGTGGTCTCACTTCTCTTAGGGCTCTTAGAAGAGAAGAGTTGTTGAGTTTTTGGTTTGTTTGGCATTTTACTTGTTAGGAAGGAGTAAAAGCTTCCAGTTTCCTTACCTGAGGCACTAGAAGCTGTAAGCCATTTTAAGCCAAGTGGTAGTTACACATGAGCTCATGGTAGTATTATTTTATAGATTGTATTTATATGTTTTATGAACTCTGGATATGTATCAGATATTTCACAATGATATTTCATCAATAGTGAATGATTTATTAGGCAAATCTTTATTGGATAAAAATTGCAGTCATCAGTATTATTTGTTTTTCTATTTATCTATATATATATTTATTGAAGTATAGTCCGTCTACAATGTTGGGTCATCAATGTATTTTAAATGAATTAAAGTTCACCTCTTCCCGCCATCTTACTCATCAACCTTTCAGCCGTGTTGTACTTGACTTAACACTGAAAAACAGGCCTCATTATGTGCTTAGATTCCACTTTTCTTAACACTCTGACTCAGTTCTTCACTGGTAAAAAGCATGAGTCTAGAAGTCACCTCCTTAACTTAAAATTCCCCTGACTTAAGATTCTGTAAAACTGTGGGAAACGGAAGTTGTCTTTTGAATCTGAAACTCAGTCATATGGCAATGATTGATGATGAAAAACATACACAAATCAAATGCTTTCAGAGCAGTTTTCTTTGTGTTAATCCCCCAAGGAATGTGGATGTTTTGAAGGGTGATTTTTCCTCTTCATTCTTCAAATCTTGTTTTTAAAAATGTCTTCCTTGGGAAATCTGGTCCTCTGATTCCTACTGTGTGTCACAGGTCACAAAGTCCAGTTTAATCTCCCCTGGTTCCCAGAAAAGATCTGTTATTTGTATGGGAATTTGTGTCTCTAAAATACAATTTCTATAAAGTACAAGTTGGGGTTCATCTTGAGGAATTCCATGCTTGTGAAATGAAATGAATTTTATATTTATCTTACTAGGTGAAGTTTCCAACATTCAGCCATGTTTAGAGCTTTGATTGCTTAATTTCTTTATTAGAAGATATTCTAACAAATTCCTTTTCCAGATCCCTTTGAATAAATAGCCCACGAGTATCCTTCACTTACACATAATTTGGGTTGTGTGCATTGGCACACTTTTTCCCCTGTGAACAAGGTGGCTTACATGGACCACATGAGAGAATTCCTTAAAGCGCAGACACACTTGGGGTTGTCGGCTTTTTTGCCTTGGGCAATGTCAGTGTCTTTTTTTCTCCCCGCTACAGTCTCATGAAAAGGCTGCTAAAGTCTATTGCTACCTGCTTTAGCAAAGAGACCTTGCTTACAGGTTATGGGGACAGCAGATTCTCTGTGGTTCAACTCTGCAGACATCTTGGTCTTACAAAATCATTCAGATTGTCTCCTGGTCATCTCTTTTCCCTCTGGTGTACAATCTTTAGTCCCTTTGCAATAAGAAGAAACGTTTTGTGAAAATGTGTTTTGGGAAATGTATTCTTACTCTCTTTCAGGGATCCCCAAATGCATTCAGGTTGATGGCAAAATTCTCTGTGAGGAACATAACTTATTTTCAGTGTCACAGGGCCTCACAGTGATTGGTGCTTCCCATTTCTATCTTGAAATCTCTGTCTCTGGGCACTGATTTTCTTCATTCTTTCTCATGGTGCCTAGGCTTCTTTAAAAAGGGTCTAGCCTCTGCCTATGTTTTTGCTTATAATTATTTTAATGGAGAAGTTTTCATTTAAGGGAATCCATATGGAATTAATTGACTTCTATTAGAATAAATGATGTATTTGATTCTAAGATACAAAAATGGGCTCTTTGTTTTCCTCCAGCTATGTTCTCTCAAAGAGAGCTCATCTATTCTCATAACTTTAATTACCACCTCTACAAAAGTATGTGTCCTTAGTTGTCACCTCTACACAAGTATGTGTCCTTCCTCCTGAACTCTAATACTCTTTCCTGCACTTGCTCTCTCTCCTGAGGAACCTCTAGTTCAATTTATTGTTATATTGGACTCCCCTAAGATGATATGCCATTGCCTTAAATATCTGCAAAACCTAACTCATGGTCTCTCCCCTACCCACTTCAAATCATTCTCTACACCACTGTCAGCTGTACCAGTATTTTCCTTATCCTCACAACTGTCCTAAATGATATCATTATGTCTTATCACTTCTTCCATTGAATTGACTCTCTTATCCAGCCCTTAAACTTCTCACTCACAGGACTGTAGTTGATGCTTTCTCTATCTCATTTGGAGAATCTCCTAGCGTTTCCAGTGGATTCCAATCCCCCATTCCTTCTGGGCTCTGAGCCAGCGTAGTCAAAGGTAGAAGAGGCAGGTGACACAGGGAGTTCAGGCAGGCAGAGTCCTGGCATTCAAAGTCAGACTGCAAGAAAAGCACTCCTGAGGAGACTTGAATGATCATGTTGTAACGTGAGGCAGTTTGCAGAATTCCCTAGTTTATATCATCTGGTGGTTATAGCCATTCCTAGCTACAATTTATAGTCAAAATAAAGAATAAAGTTGATTTTTCACGTCAGTCTTATTCCTGTTTGAGAAAAGAGCAGAGTCACAAGAATTGAACCATAGTGTTAGTAGATCTCTATTGCCTACTACATTGTCTATACATTTTTGCTATCAATTTATGGTTCTGGATAATCTAGCTTACCTAACATGCCCAAACCTTTCTTGAAACTTTTCAAAATGTACCTTCCACTAAATTAAGTCTGTCTTCTTAATATTCCACATGATATTCCAATTTTAATCATTGTACCTATTCATGCTTCTTTTCCCAGAATACCCTGGTATTTTTCTCTATCTAAATATATCCTATTTAATCCTCAGTGCTCAATTCTAGAGTTTCTTTTTTTGTCATTTTTTGATTTTTTAATTTACATTACATTTATTTTTTCCCAGTCTTGCTTTTGTATTTATTTTTTAAAATTTTTATTGAAGTATAGTTAGTTTATAATGTATTAATTTCTGGTGTACAGCACAGTGATTCATTATACAAATACATATATATATTCCTTTTCATATTCTTTTTTATTATAGGCTATTATAAGATACTGAATATAGTTCCCTGTGCTATACAGTAGGACCTTGTTGTTTATCTATTTTGTATATAGTAGGTAGTATCTGCAAATCCTAAACTCCCAATTTATCCCTCCATGCCCCACTTTCCGCCGTAGTTTGAGTTTCTTTTCTAATGAAACCTTAATTATTATGTCCAATATTAATCTTTATATGTCCCACTCTACCAGTCTTTGTCACATTGAACACTGTTGTCATCCATTCAATCATTCTGTGGATGTTTGCAGAGAATATTGTACAAGATTCTGAGTCTATATGATCAAAGACAAAATTCTGGTTCCAAAGGAGCTAATCATCTCTTTGAGGAGGAGATGTTAAACAAACAAAAAAACATAAGAACGTCAGTTCTGCTTCTAGGGGTCATAGAACTATTTATAGAAATATTTGCCCAATAACTAAATAGTAAATAGTGAGCATCATTTTTCCAGGTACACAAGAGGAGTAAAGTATACTCCAGAAAGAGTGAGCTTACTATTTCAATACGTACTCTGTCTCCCTGTCTTCAATTAGTAATTTTTAAAGTGACTAATAGTGAACAGAAAAAACCTCAACAAATAGTAGTTTACAAAAAACACCTGGAATTAAACTACCTAACCTCTCATAGAAAATGACGACCCAGAGAGGGGCTTGTAGGACTACCTTTGATTGAACTTGTCAATAAATAAACTGATTAGCTAAGTTAGTCAAATTACACACAGACAGGACCAAGAGAAGCCTACTGGTCAGGAAAATTATTAATTACACAAGTAATGAAAGTCTCTAGTTATACATAACAGTAAGAGGAAACTATTTACTGAATTTTAGGGTGTGTTTGACAATCAGTGCAGCCTAGAGAGATGATTCCTGTGAGAGAAGCAGGAAGCGGGAGAACTGAACACTCCCCCACAGACTGTCATGGCCGAGGGCGCGTATGGCAGGAGTGTGGGGTTTAGAAGGCAGTGTTTCAATACAGTGACTCCATGGAACCACTTACCACTTCAGTAAAGCTAGTAGAACTATGTAATATTATCTGCATTAAATTTCTCATAGAAAATGGAGAAGAGGCTAAGCTGCACACTTCTATGTTTGCTCTGAGGTGAAAACTAGACAACACCCTTAGAGGCAGAAGCATGGGTCCAGAGAAAGGCACTGAAGATATAAATAACTCCAAAAAATTATTGAGAGGGCTATGCTCTATCATAGCTTTAGGAATGGAAGTTGGGACAAAATTTCCAGATCTCCAGAGGTAGGAAGGCACAGTCAACACCTGGCTTACTTATTATGTATACAGTCGGTTCACAATGTTGTGTCAGTTTCTGGTGTACTGCATAATGGTTCAGTCATACATGAACATACATATATTCATTTTCATATTCTTTTTCACCATGAAGCAACAATGAAAATGAGAAAGTTTTGCTTGGTGTTCTTGTCTATATTTCTGCTTAAAATTCAGCATACTTTGAATTCTACTCTATTTAAGCCAGAGCTGGCTGCTACTTCTTTCATTGCTAAGAGGCCAGCCACTTTAGTGATAAGTTTCAGAAGACTTCAGAATCATTTGAGAATCTTCCAGGAAGTCTGTCTAATGAATATTTCACAGAGCAGGTTTTTGGAAATATGCTATAAAATGTGTTTACACATTTGGGGGAAATATTTAAAGCTCCCAAATGAAGGGAGAATGAACATTTCCCTTCATTAACTGAGGGCAGGGGAGGGGGTAGCACAGACAGCAATGCCCCACTGGAAAACCTCTGAATAGTGATCTAGATTATGAATATAAGCATGGATGTTTTTCAAGCCCATCATCTCCAAATATCTCAAAGATTTCATAAGGCTATTGTGGAGAAAGAAAGAAAGGGAGGAAGGAAGAAGGGAAGAAGAAATAAGGCATACTTGAGTTAAATGAGTTTCTACTAAATAATATACCATGCTTTTTTTAAGGCACTGCAATTTAAAAAATTGCAAACACTGACATCTCACTATATTATCTCACTTAGATTCTCAAAGATAAATAAAAATTTGCTAAAGACACTCATGGTGTAGAATGTGGGCTCCAAACTAATAATTCTCCCAAAACCAATGTGTACTCATTGGGAATCTGGAAACCAAAAAAGAGGAGCTTCCACTCACCTTCATGTCTGAGAAATCCATCCTCTGTGGAGCCTGAAGAAAAAATTTTTGTGTTGCTGTATTGGATTTTTCTATAACACTATTTGATTTTTAAATATTTAGAAACAATTTGCTTTTAAACTTATTATGTAACTGTTGATTGTTCATTAAAACAATTTTATGCATTCTGTAACATGTGCCACACTGTGAAAAGAAAATTCTCATTCCTTTTAAACCTATGTCTGGTAGAGATATGTAAAACATAAAAGAATAAATATATAAGGCAATGCTATCCTGTGAGCAGTGCTGTAAGGAAGAAATACAGCAGGATGGGTAGATTCTGATTCGTGCAGGTAGACTTACTATCGATAGTGCTCTCAGCAACAGCCTCTCTGAGGGAGTGATATCTCCTTGAGTAGATATCTGATGAAGTGCTGGAGCATTCTATGTGATTATTTGAAGAAAGAACATTCAAAATTGAGGGAAGAGCAAACAACAAGGTCCTACTGTACAGCACAGGGAACTATATTCAATATCCTGTAATAACCTATAATGAAAAAGAATATGTATGTATAATTGAATCATTATGCTGTATGCCAGAAATTAATACAACATTGTAAATCAACTATACTTCAGTTAAAAAATAAAAGTTGAGGGAATAGCAAGCACAAAGGCCCTGAGATAGAAGTGACATTGTTCAATGAACAGCAAGGGGCTGTATGGTTAGGGCATATAGAAAAAGCAAGAAATGGTGTGGCAGGGAATTAGGTTGAAGACACAGCCATGAAGGTAGAAGTATGTCGGGTCCTCTAAGCAGGACAAGACCCTTTTACTTTATTCAAAGTGTAAGAGAAATAAATTGAAGGGTTGAAAAATGCAGAACATAACAGTCTGATTTACATTATAATAAGATCACCTTGATAGCAATGTGGAGAAATGACTTTAGAGCGGCAAGAATGGAAACAATGAGAACAGTTATGGAGCCATGGAAATCATACAAATGAAAGATGACAGAGATGATGGCTTGGATGGAGAGAGTAGTTGCAACATTGGTGAGAAACAGTCAGTTCCGGGTACCTATTTGAAAGATGACAGTACCAGCACATTGGTGCTATGATTCATAATAAATTATTGGTGAAAATAACAAATCAAGATTGCCACTTTTGACTAAATAGAGACCAAATTTATCCTCCTGTAACTAGAGAATTGGACAAAATGAATGAGACCTTTTTTTTTTTTTTCAAACTTTGGGTAACAGGCAACTTATGAATGTGATCCCTGAATGACAAGAAAAAAATTAAGTGAGCCTTCAATCTCACTGGAAGCAGTTTTTAGGCAGCAGCTCAGGGAGAGGAAGCTCAAAGTGTGTCCAGATGTCTCACTGTATTGAGGGATCAGAGGTTGAAGATCAGGGAGGACAAACAGCTGAAATTGGCAGGAGAGACCTCTATGGAGGAGGGAGATCCACAGAACAAGTGCTCTGGATTCAACAGAGGGACACTCTCTAGTTTTAGGCTTCCAGCTGAAATACAAATGTGTGAAATCACGTTAGTCTGAGGAAAGAACCAATGGAAAGGAGCTTGCAGAAAGAAGTCCAGGGGCTGAAATATGGATGGAAATAGTTCATATTACTACCAGCCTGCTAGGAAAGATACTGTAAAATACGGAGTATTAGAGGAAATCCTCAGAAGGATAGGATAGCTCCTTAGTACTGGGGCTAATTTAGCCCAAGACTGCACACCACCCTAGACCTGCCCTAAAGAAACTTAAAAGCAAACCTTAAAAGCATCCATCTGATTTCAAGGAACTTAATTCCATGCCAGAATAAAATCCAATTTTATGTTAGGAAACGTAACAAGTTAAAATTCACAGTGTCTAACAAAAAAAGATACAAATTACACTAGTTATTCAAAGAAGCATGAAAATACCCAGAGCCAGGTAAAAACTAATCAGTAAAAACTCATGTAGAAATGAGAGAAATAGTAGAAAGTACAAAAAAAGAACATTAAAGGAGCTTTCAACCAGGTAGAGGAAAATATGTGCACATGAAGAGAGAGGAAATATATGAAAAGACAAAAATAGAACATCTTGAGTTTAAAAAAGTGTAGTATTTAAAATGAAACACTCACTAGATGACACCAACAGTATATGAGAAACTGAAGAAGAGAAAATGAATAAATTTGCAGACATAACAATGTAAACAATCCAAAGTGAAAGACAGACAAATGACTTAAAAAATGAAAAGTGCATCATTGCTAAAAACCAGTTATAGGTGAAAAATCTTAAAAGCAACCAGAGGGTGAAAAAAAGAGACACCTATGCTTAGAGGAAAACAATTAAAATTACAGCAGACTTTTTGCTAGAAACTGCAATACAGAAGAAAATTCAGGAACATTTTTAAAGGTCTGATGGAAAAACAAACAAAATCTGTCAATCAAGAATTCTTAGGCCAGTAAAAATACCATTCAAAATAAAGGCAAAATAAAATACTTTTCAGGATAATAAACTGAAAGAATTAGTCACACACAGATGTGCATTATAAGAAAGTTACAGCAATTCTTCAGAGAGGAGGAATATGGTACCAGAAGGAAATTTTAATCTATACAATGATGAAGAGCAGCAGAAATGGTAAATATATGACTAAATTTTAAAAACCATCTTTTTATTCATAATTTTGTTAAAAGATAATTACTTAAAGCAAAATGATAGCAGCGTATGGTTGGTTTATAATGTTTGTTGACAACATGAAGAAATATCAAAAGAATGAAACTGCATGAAAGAACCAGAAACAACAAACTATATTCTGTATGATTCCATTTATATTAAATACCGGAAAATGCAAAGTGAGAGTGAAGAAAACAGATCACTGGTGGCCAGGGGTGGGCATTATTGAATAGGGAACTGTCTGCAAAGGAATGTAAAGGAAATTTAGGATGATAAAAGTGGGTTTATAATGTTTGTTGACAACATGAAGAAAATATCAAAAAAAGAATGTGAAACTGGCATGAAAGAACCAGAAACAACAAACTAATATTCTGTATGATTCATTTATATTAAATACCGGAAAATGCAAAGTGAGAGTGAAGAAAACAGATCACTGGTGGCCAGGGGTGGGCATTATTGAATAGGGAACTGTCTGCAAAGGAATGTAAAGGAAATTTAGGATGATAAAAATGTTTTTTCTTATGATTTTAGTGCTGGTCAACCAACACAGGCACTCCTCAAAGATATAGTCTGTGGTATACCAGATTACCACAATAAGATGAATATTGCAATTTTATAGTACAAAATGCTAACCCTCACTTGAGCCTTCAGCAAGTTGTGGTAGTTAGACCCAAAAATCACCAATCCCAGATGATCATAGCAAATATAATAATAATGGAAAAGTTTGAACTATCGTGAGAAGTACCAAAATGTGACATAGAGAAATGAAGTGAGAAAACACTGTTGAAAAAAATCATGCCGGTAGACCTACTTGACACAGGGTTGCCACAGACCTTCAACTTGTAAAAACAAACAAACAGCACACACACACACCATTATCTGCGAAGCACAGTAAAACGAGGTACACCTATAATCAGAGATCGAATTTTACACTTAACGTTGATAACTATAAATATATGAATACCTCTGTAAAGCTGATTTTAAAAGGATATTTTTAAAAGACAGTCAAAAGAAAATCGTAAGTCAAGTAGCACTTCTACATTTTAAAAATACTTGACAACTTTTATTTTGACTGACAATATTTTTTGATTGATGTCTGGTTTTCGGACTGGTTTGACTGTTCTTCAGTCAAACTGTTCAAACAGATTTGTGGATGTGGTCATGACCCTCACTCAGAATGATCTTTTCTTAATATGTGCCTGGGGTTGGTAAGCTATAAATAGACTAGATGTAAATGAAGAATAAGTTTTTAAAAACCTGATAGAGGGCAGTAAAGCTAAAACAAAAAGTTGATTTACATCTCTGTTCTTACATCATTTTCTTTCAGTTTCTAAGGATAGTAACAATTTTGATAGAGTCTTTTTTTTAACATTTTTTATTGATTTATAATCATTTTACAATGTTGTGTCAAATTCCAGTGTAGAGCACAATTTTTCAGTTATACATGAACGTACATATATTCATTGTCACATTTTTTTCTCTGTGAGCTACCATAAGATCTTGTGTATATTTCCCTGTGCTATACAGTATAATCTTGTTTATCTATTCTACAATTTTGAAATCCCATCTATCCCTTCCCACCCTCCGCTCTCTTGGCAACCACAAGTTTGTATTCTATGTCTATGAGTCTATTTCTGTTTTGTATTTATGCTTTGTGTTTTTGTTTTTGTTTTTGTTTTAGATTCCACATATGAGCGATCTCATATGGTATTTTTCTTTCTCTTTCTGGCTTGCTTCACTTAGAATGACATTCTCCAGGAGCATCCATGTTGCTGCAAATGGCATTATGTTGTCTGTTTTTATGGCTGAGTAGTATTCCATTGTATAAATATACCAACTCTTCTTCATCCAGTCACCTGTTGATGGACATTTAGGCTGTTTCCATATCTTGGCTATTGTAAACAGTGCTGCTATGAACATTGGTGTGCAGGTGTCATCCTGAAGTAGGGTTCCTTCTGGATATATGCCCAGGAACGGGATGTCTGGGTCATATGGTAAGTCTATTCCTAGTCTTGAGGAATCTCTGTACTGTTTTCCACAGTGGCTGCACCAAACTGCATTCCCACCAGCAGTGTAGGAGGGTTCCCCTTTGTCCACAGCCTCTCCAGCATTTATCATTTGTGGACGTTTTGAATGATGGCCATTCTGACTGGTGTGAGGTGATACCTCATTGTAGTTTTGATTTGCATTTCTCTGATAATTAGCAATATTGAGCATTTTTTCATGTGCCTGTTGATCATTTGTATGTCTTTCTTGGAGAATTGCTTGTTTAGATCTTTTGCCCATGTTTGGATTGGGTTGTTTGGTTGTTTCTTATTAAGTCGTATGAGCTGCTTATATATTCTGGAGATCAAGCCTTTGTCGGCTTCATTTGCAAAAATTTTCTCCCATTTCGTAGGTTGTCTTTTTGTTTTACTAATGGTTTCCTTTGCTGTGCAGAAGCTTGTAAGTTTCATTAGGTCCCATTTGTTTATTCTTGCTTTTATTTCTATTGCTTGGGTAGACTGTTCTAGGAGAACATTTTTGAGATGTATGTCAGATAATGTTTTGCCGATAGAGTCTTTAATGCCAACATATCCTTAAGTCCTTAGAATTCAGATCCCCTCCTTCACTTTACCCACAAAAGTTTTGATTATCTGATTCATTCGTGTTTTCTCAGAGTTGTTAGACTGTACATAGTGAATTTAATCCTCACTCATCTAAGAGTATGTAACATGCTTTAAAAAGAACTGATACCATTGTTTGATTCAATAAAAAAGAAATCTAAGTGACTTTTTTATTGGGCAGAGAAAAATACAGATATTTTCAGAATTATTCTTATTCCTACCTAAGATGTAAAAAGAAACTTATGGGGTTTCAGATGGAGAACCTGAAGTAAAACAGAAAACTGCCTAAGTGATTATCCTTTTAATTACATCTAGCTGCATTTCTAAACATATTTACAAAATAGTTCCTTATTGTACTCAATTGAAAAAATATCCTCTTTCATTTTTTTCAAAATTGTTCATTAATTCAGATAGAAAGTCTACATTAAGATAACCACATGAAAACTTATGAAAAGAATCTAATATTAAAGAAAATTCCAAAAATTGAAAAATCTAAATTATGTAATGCTTACTGTACAATCTAATTTTACTATTTATTTCTCAGAGAAAACAGATGGAAAAATATCTAAAACTTAAGAAAAAAATTTATTGGTGTACAGTCAGTTACAGTGTTTCAGTTTCTGGTGTATAGCACAATGCCCCAGTCATGCATACACATACATATATTCATTTTCATAGTCTTTTTTATTAAAGGTTATTACAAGATATTGAATATAGTTCCCTGTGCTATACAGAAGAAACTTATTTTTTTAACCTATTTTTATATATAATGGCTGACATTTGCAAATCTGAAAACTCCCAAATTTATCCCTTCTGACTCCTTTTTCCCGGTAACCATAACATTGTTTACTATGTCTGTGAGTCTGTTTCTGTTTTGTAGATGAGTTGATGGTGCCCTTTTTTTTTTTTAGATTCCATGTCTGAGTGATACGGTATCTTTCTTTCTCTTTCTGGCTTACTTCACTTAGAATGATGATACCTAGATCCATCCATGTTGCTGCAAATGGCATTTTCTTTTTCATGGCTGAGTAGTATTCCATTGTGTGTATACACCACAACTTCTTTATCCAGTCATCTGTCAGTAGACATTTAGGTTGCTTTCATGCCTTAGCTATTGTAAATAGTGCTACTATGAACACTGGGGTGCATGTATCTTTTCAAATTAGAGTTCCCTCTGGATATATGCCCAGAAGTGGGGTTGCTGGATTATATAAGTCTATTTTTAGTTTTCTGAGGAATCTCCATACTGTTTTCCATAATGGCTGCACCAGACTAGGAGAACATTGCAAGGATTTATGACAGAGAATGTTTTGCCTATGCTTTCTTCTAGGAGATTTATCATGTCCTGCCTTATATTTAAGTCTTTAAGCCATTTTCAGTTTATTTTTGTGTATGATGTGAGGGCATGTTCTAACTTCATTGATTTCCATGCTGTAACCCAGTTTTCCCAACACCATTTACTGAAGAGACTGTCTGTACTCCATTGTATGTTCTTGCCTCCTTCAACAAAGGAGGCAAGAACAGACCATAGGTCTGTGGGTTTATTTCTGGGCTCTCTCTTCTGTTCCATTGATTCATATGTCTGTTTTCATGTCAATATCATGCTATTTTGATTACTGTAGCTCTGAATTACTGTCTGAATTATATAACTCTGGCAGGGTTATTTCTCCAACTTCATTCTTTTTCTTCGGTATTGCTTTGGCAATTCTGGATCTTTTGTGATTCCATATAAATTTTAGGATCATTTGTTCTAGTTCTGTGAAAAATGTCCTGGGTAATTTGTAAATTTAAACAATTATACATTTTACTGCCAAGCTGTTACTTACACATATGCAAAAGTTTTTAGTAGTATTCTCATAATAGCAGAAATTTAAATACATAACAGCTAAATTTGCACTAGGATAGAATAAAAAAGTTTGCTTTCTAAAAAATATGTCATCAAATATTGTTAGTTGTGATGTCATTTATTATGTTATTTGACAATTTTGGATTCTTATGTATCTTGTCATTTAATTGTATATATATTTCTTTTAACAGAAAGCCTCAATAACAATATAATATTGTACTGGGATGTAATGTAATATCCCAGAATCATTTCATAACTAATATGTAATTGATTTTTTTGAGTACTGACTTAATATCCAAGGATTCTCAAGCAGAAATGACACTATTTTGAATTAGCCTAGATTAGACATTGATAATTATTAGCCTTGCTGTAGGACAGTTCAGTAGCAAGTTTAGCCAAAAGCAATTACTTGATTCCACAGTTAGCAGATGCATTTTTATAGAAAATACTGTATTTTTCAAATAATAGTAAGAAAATGTAAGTGTCCAGTGACACCCCTTATCACCTCCAGGGAAGGAGTTCCACCACATGGAGTAGAGCAAATAGTATAACAATGTCTGCTACCAGGAGCAGAAGTCCCAGCATGGTTTCCAGGTGTTAGGGTCACCAAGAAAGACTTGACTTACACAGGCATTGGAAGGAACAATGCTTTATTCACACAGAGAAAAGGGAAGAACAGAGCAGCTTCAGTATTGAGCATGGTCCCACATGGCCAGTGGGTCTTGCCCTGAAGCCACAAAAGCAAGGAGATGGTCTGCTCATAGGCTTTTGCCCTATAGGCAAAGGACCCCATTCCCTCTCCATAGGGAACAGATACAGCAGTGGGGTTGACCAGTTGTCATATGACACACAGGCTTCACAGAACAGAGAAGTACACATCAAAGTTAGGAACAGAGTGAGATACTCCCAAACAAAGAGATAGGCCCATCACAGGTTGTAAGGGCTCTTTAGCTCTTTGTCAGGAAATATTCTGGGTCCAGGGCACATTTTTATGTGATGGCAGAAGTTGAAAGACTGCATTCTTGTGATGCACTTTCCCAACGGTAAGTTTGTCAAAACAGTAAAATAGCAGACTATTGTCCTCAGGCCCTGAGCCACAGCCAGCTTTTGTAAATAAAAATTTATTGAAACACAGCCATGCCCATTTGTTTCCGTATTATCTATGCTGCTTTCATGGTGCAGTGCGGACTTAACGAAGTTACAACAGAGACCTTGTGCCCAGCACTGCAACAGACACCACCTGGCCCTATACAGAAAAGGTTTGCTGACCCCCACAGTAGAACATTATCAACTACATGAGAATGTGATTCATGCACATGATTTTGCTGGTTAGAGATCAAAGCAACTGAATGTATATTTGCCAACAAATATTCTTCTGTTGTAATGCATATTGCAAGAATGCAAACCAGATATATATGAAAAAGAACTGGAATTTCTGAATCCTAGGAAGTAACTAAAGTAATTGCAGAATGTGCTTCATGGAGCTCTTAAAAAATCTAGCAGAAAAATCTCTTTCATCTGAATGAAGGAGACTGGGCTAGTTGGCGCCTGAAAGGCCCTTCTAGTCTTGAGTCAGTGATTCTCAGCATGGATGAGGAGTTTTGCTTTTAGTCCAGTAAAATCTGTTTCTGCTAACCCCCGAAAATGCTTCTAAATTTACAACGACTGACATTCTTAAAAGTAAACACGGTGTCTTTTCTTCTGGAAGAAGCTATTGTTCAAATAATGACACTTCCTCTGACATTGACAGTGGCGAGTGGAGTAGAATGTCAGACTAAGATGAGAGACTATGTTCTAGTAAGAAATTGGATCAGGGATCCCCTGACACCACATCAGCATTTAACAGGCCAGACTCACCTGCCATTCCAGTGCTTGCTAAAGGACAGGCGTAGAATCAATGAAACGATCACTAAACAAGGATTCAAATTTCTTTTTTCTTTTTGTATTTTAACACCAATAGTCAAAATGCTGGTTCTTCCAGAATGGCAGCTCACAAACAAAGGAAAAAAAATCCCAAGGCTCAAGAAAAGGAAGAAATGTATACAGTATCTTGAAACTAGAAAAAATGTTCTTCCCCAAATTCTTCCAGGATCACAGTCTACTTTTTCCGCTCATTTTTTATTCCTTTGGTGACATTCAAGTCCTAGAAAATGTTTTTGAAACCAATTATATTTCTAAAGCAAGTTTTCCCAAACTCCCACAGCGTAACTTTTCAGCTTAAAATATCATGTTTTAAAAGGTGTTGGCACTCAGTTTTACCTAACAAATAGCTGGATCTTGGAAAAGAAAAGAAAAAAAAATCTGACAATTTAAAAAGGAAAACAATCTCTGTGTGTATGTGTGTGTAGGAGGCTTATTATTTTGCTTTAAATCATTGGATTATTTGAACAAATTTTTACAAATTTACGTAGAATACAGATTTCATTTTTCACATCAACTAATTAAAGGGCACTAAGCTAAACTTATGCTTTTGAAACTATTCATTTGACCATGAAGCTGATGCATGTCAGCAATGTGTATATCCTTTTTTGCTTTTCTAATTGTTAAGTGCAGCCTTGCTCTCACATCCATCTGCTTGTCCACATATATATAAATGGCGCTTATAAGAATGGGAAATCCCTAAGAAAAAAATAAAATTTTGAAATAAAACTGTAAATTTTTTCTCAATGTATCTTTCACCTCTAGCTTTGATGTATCTGGAACCAGGTGATCTCCTGCCATAAATAACTAAAAAATAAATAGTGAACAGCTATTATCAGAAATTGGACAGTAGAATGTGAAAGACTGTTAACTATGAAAGAAGGAAACAAATGAGATGATGTCTGTGAATACCTTGACTTTCTACCTGAGGCATTTTCTAGATCTGGATGTAGAGAGAGAAATCCCAAACAGAGCATGATATTCTTGCTGAGTTGAAGAGACAAAGATTTGAATTTGTACTGTTTGAAGTGGTTAGAGTTTGTTGAGAAGAATTATCAAAGAACAGAAAACAGACAAAAGACCCCAGAAATCTGTGGCGGGATCTATTTGAGTCTTCATCTGAATACCGAGATACTTGTATGTCCATAGAATGCACAAGACCAGATGGGGGAAGAACAGCTGGCTGCCACGAGCTAAAAGCCAGAAAATTTCCAGGATACACCAGACTGGGAACTATTCAAGTTTTTACCAGGCAATATGAAGATGTTCTTGAATACTCATGACATTTAGTAAAATTTCCATAGAGAATACTTTAGTAATAAACCATATGTTGATGAACGTTTAGCTTGCTTCCATGTCTTGGCTATTGTGAAGTGCTGCTATGAACATTGAGATGCATGTATCTTTTTTAATTAGTTTCCTCTGGTATATGCCCAGGAGTGGGGTTGCTGGTTCATAGGGTAATTCTCATTTCAGCTTTTTTTTAAGGAATCTCCATATTGTTTTCCATAATGGCTGCACCAAACTATATTCTCCCAACAGTGTAGGAGGGTTCCTTTTAAAGAAGTTGTGGTACAGACAGACAGACAGACACACACACACACACACATACATACACACCACATGGAATACTAATCAGCCATAAAAAGAATAAAATAATGCCATTTGCAGCAACATGGATGGATGTAGAGATCCTTATACTAAGTGAAGAAAGCCAGAAAGAGAAAGAAAAGTTCCGTATGACATCACTTATATGTGGAATCTAAAAAAAGGACACACAAATAAACTTACTTTACAAAACAGAGACAGAGTCACAGACAGAAAACAAGCTTACGGTTACCGGGGGAAAGGAGGTATGGAGGGATAAATTGGGAGTTCATGATTTGCAGGTACTAATTACTATATATAAAATAGATAAATAGAAAGGTCTTACTGTATTGCACAGGGAACTATATTCAGTACCTTGTAATAGCCTATAGTGAAAAAGAATATGAAAAGGAGTATATATACATATATATGTGTATAACTGAATCACTTTGCTGTACACCAGAAATTAACACAACATTGTAAATCAACTATACCTCAATAAAAACAAAACCAAAAGTGAAATTTTTAAAAAGCCATAGAGAAAAGACCCATTTTACAAAGCTAAAACACAAGAAGTGACCAAGCTGATCTGCAAGTAGTTTAACTGCCTGCCAAAAAAATTCAGCTCTTTAGAGGAAGTCAGCAAAATTCAGATACTCAATATAGCATCCACAATGTGTAATATTTAATCCAAAACTACTTAATAAGAGAACAAGAAAAAAATGCAGTGTAAAGATAATCTTTTCAACAGAGAATGCTGGAACAACTGAACATCCACATGCAGAAGGAATAAATCTAGAGACAGACCTTACACTCTTTATAAAAATTAACTAAAATGCATCACAGACCTAAAAATGTAAAATGCAAAAGTCTAAAACTCTTAGAAGCTAACATAAGAGAAAACCTTGGGTGTGGCATTGAATCCTAGATATAGCACCAAAGGGATGTTCTGTGAAAGAAATAATTGATAAGCAGGACTTCATTAAAATTAAAAATTTATAGTCTGTGAATGACAATGAAAGAGAATGAGAAGACAAGCCACAGACTGGGAGAAAATACTTGCAAAAGACCCATCTCCTAAAGAACTGCTCTCCAAAATATACCAAAAACTCTTAAAACTCAACAGTAAGAAAACAACCTGATTAAAAATGAGACAGAGACCTCAACAGAAACCTCACCAAATAAGATCAATATTCAGAAGGCAAATAATCCCACAGAAGATGTTCCACATTACACGTCATCAGGGAAATGCAAATTAAAATGAGATACTACTGCATACCTATTAAAATGGCCAAAGCCTGGAACACTGGCAACACAAATGCTGCCAAGGTTGTGGAACAGCAGGAACTCTCATTTTTGGTGGGAATGCAAATGGTACAGTTACTTTGGAAGACATCTGGTAGTTTGTTACAAACTAAACATATTCTTACCTTATTATCTTTCAATCATGCTCCTTGATATTTCCTTAAAGTCTTTGGAAATTATGTCCACAGAAAAACCTACACATGGATGTTTATAGTAGCTTTATTCTCAATTGTCAAAACTTGGAAGCAAACAAGATGTCCTTCAGTAGGTGATGGATAAACTGTGGCATTTCCAGATAATGGGATGTTATTCAGTGGTAAAAAGAAATTTACTATCAAGCCATAAAAAGACACGGAGTATCCTTAATTGTGAGAGACCAATCTGAAAAGGCTACTTTCTATATGATTCCAACTATGTGACATTCTGGAAATGGCAAAACTATGCAGACAGAAAAAGATCAGTGTTTGGCAGAACTTGGGGAGAAGGAGGGATGAGTAGGTTGAACACAGAGGATTTTTGTAGTAGTGAAACAACTCTGTTTAATGCTAGGTAGATACATATCATTATATATTTATCTACACCCAAAGAATGCACAGCACCAGGAATGAACCCTGTGTAAACTATGGACTTCGAGTAATAATGATTTATCAGTGTAAGCTCATCAATTGCCACAAATGTATTGCTCTGTTGGGAGATGTTGGTAACAGGAGAGACTATGCATGAGTGGGCACAGGGTGTAAATGGTAAATCTCTATCTCCCCCATCAGTGTTGCCATGAACCTAAAACTGCTCAAAAAAAATAGTCTGTTAAACTTCTGCAACAAAAACAGAAAGGTCAAGAAATGTCCAAATTTGATGAAAACTAAAAACTGAGAGACCCCCAAATCTCACTGATTCCCAAAATGGAAAGATATAAAGAAAACCATAGCAAGGTATACCTGAACCAAGTTGCTGAAAACTAATGATATAGACAAAAGTATTTTAAACACCAAAGGGAAAAACATAATACTTGCAGAGGAACAAAGAAAAGACTAAGAGCTGGTTCTCATCAGAAGCAATGCAAGACAAAGCACAATGAGATGACATTTTTAATATGCTGAAAAACAACAACAAAACCCCGTGAATCTTAACTTCTATATGCAATGAGATTTTCATCAAAAGTGAAAGGGAAATGAAGACATTTTCTTAGAATGTAAACATATTACCAGCAAAGCTGTGCTGTAAGACATACTAAAAGGAAGTTATTCAGGCTAAAGGAAAGTTCTACCAAATAGAAACTCTCGTGTACTCTATTGGAAAAAATACAAAAATTTAAAATATATGTGAGTAAATTACATACATATTTTATCACTTTAAAGTTTCTTTATAGAATAATTCACAATTTCAAAAAATCAACAAAGTATTCAGAAGTTACAATACATATGTAGATAGAAAAATTATGATAATAAAAGTGTAAATGACAGGAGGAGAGTAAATTGAGATATACTGCCCTCAGACTCTTAGGCCACATATGGATGGTATAATATTTCTTGGAAGCAGACTGTGATAAGTTAAAGATTAATATTAATATTATAGAGCAACTACAACAATGATAACAAAAATAAAGGAATAAAACCAATAAGCCAGTTGAGATGGAATACTAAAATATACTCAATTAATCTAAAGGAGAACAGAAAAAGGGGGAAATGGAACAGAAAATAGATGAGAGAATAGGTGAGACCAATAGAAAACTAATAGCCAAATGAGAAAGTTAAATGCCACTAAAAAGGAAATTAGATGAACTGTGTATGTGTGTGTGTGTGTATATATTATTATATATGTGTATATATATAGTGTCAATACTTCCATCAAAGAGAAGAAATTGTCAAACCAGGTAAAGCAAGAAGGAACAATATGTTGTAATTCGAAAATATACATCAAATATAAAGAGACAGATAATTTAAAAGTAAAAGGATAGAAAGATATACCATGCCAGTACTGCATAGAAATACTGGAGTGGCTATTTTGATATTAGCCAGATTAGACTTCAGGGCAAGGAATATTATCAAAAATAAAAAGAGACCTTTCATATGATTAAAGTGTCAATTCACCGAGAAGGCGTAATAATACAAAATAAGCATGTACCTCACAATCAAGCTTCAAAATCCAAAGGCCAAAGCTAACCAAACTGAAAGGAGATACCAACAAACCCACAATTATATTGGCATCTTCAGTGCTATTTGTTCATTAAGTAAATAAATAATAGAACAAATAGAAAATCAGTAAGAATATAGGAAATTTGATGAATGCTATCAATCAAATTAAGCTAATTGGCATTTATACATTTTTATAGAAAACTCCACTGAGTACTTGCAAAATAGATACTATTTTCAAGTATATATAGTTCATTCACCAAGCTACACCAAATACTAGTGGTTTTATAAGATGACTGAATTATATAGAGGGTATTCTCTGACCAAAGTGGAATTAAAATTAGAAACCAGTAACAAAAGATGTCTAGAAAATGCTTTAAAATTTGGAAATATAAATAGCATGCTTTTAAATGCTTGTATATGAAGAGAGATCTCAGAGTCTTAGCATCTACTGTAAAAGAATAAGAAAGAAATGTGCAAATTAAAACCAAAATGGTAAAAGGAAGAAAATAATACAGATAAGAGCAGAGGTCAATGAAAAAAACAATTAAAAACCAGAAAAGAAATAATGCAATCCAAAACTTGTTCCTTTAAAAAATTAATATTTCTAACAACTAGATACAATGATTAATACAAAAATAAATAACCACACACAGATTAACAATATCAAACATAATTACAGAGTCCTCAGACATTTAGAGAACAAAAAGGGAATATTGCCAACAATTTGTAAGAATTGAATAAATCATTTGAAAGACACAAAATATCAAAACTGAAATGAAAACACACTGCTTCAGAAAATCAAAATTGACTTACATCTATTAAAGAAGTTGAAGTTGAAATGAAAAGCCTTCCTAAATGTAAGTTCTGGACCTACATGGTTTTCACTGGTGATACTTTATTAAAAAAAAAAAAACTAATGCAAATTTCTATAAATTATTTCAGAAAAGAGAGAGGAAATACTTTCTAATTTTTTGAGGCCAGTATTACTCTGATATCAAAATGATACAAAGAAATGACAGGAAAAAACAATCACAGAGCAATAATAATTATGAACACAGACACATAAGTCTTCAACAAATTCTCAGTATACAAAAGACAATACATAATGACCAAATGGAATACCAGAAATTCATGATAGGCTTAGCATTTGAAAGTTAAATGTTTATTTTCCATACTTAAAAAAAAAAAAAAGGAATCCATGTGATCTCACAAAATCTAGAAGAAAAATGACAAAATGCAACACTCTTTATAATAAAACTGTCAGCAAACCAGGATGGATAAACAAACATTCTTAAATTTTGAAGAACAGCTTAAAAAAAAGACTACAGCTTACATTAGAATTAATTGTGATAAAGTAAACTCTTTCTCTTAAGTATTTGAGCAAGGTAAGGATGGCTATTTCCAGTACTTCCATTCAATAGTGTATTGCACATCCTAGCCAGTGAAATAAGGAAAATAAATAAAAGAAGTGTAGATTGAAAAGAAATACTAAAATATTTTTTACTCACAGAAGACAGGATTATACATGTCAAAATCTACACAATAGCTACTAGACCTAATAAGGGAGTTCAGTAAAGTGACATGACAATATACATAATATACAATAAATCAGTAGGTCAGTATACATAAATCAATTGCATTTCTACATTCAAGCCTTGAATAATTAAAAAGAATGAAAATAGAAGCATAAAAAGTAAGATTAGTTCCTAAGAATACATTTTTTTTAAATATGTGCAAGTCAGTTTTCCCCCAACCACCAGTAAGTTTCATGCAATCTCAATAAAATATCCGAGGAGGCTTTTTGTGCACATTAACAATACAGTTCTAAAGTTTGTATGGAAGTTCATACATGCTTTCAGTTATAAAATAAATGAGTTGTGGGGATGTAATGTATAGCATGGTGACTAGAGTTAATAAACAATTTCTGTTACTATGTACAGTGATGTTAACTAGACTTATTGTGGTGATCATTTTGTAGTATACACAAATATTGAATCACTATGCTGTACATCTGAAACTAATATTATGTTCTATGTCAGTTACATCTCAAAAAATCCCCCTCACCAAATTTTAAAAGTAAAACTCTAAAAAAATTTTTTAAGTTTATATGGAAATGCGAAGAATATAGAATACCCAAAATAATTTTGAAAAAGGAAAACAAAAATTGACAAACAAAAATTGGAAAGCTAAAATTAAAATGTCTGGTGATGCCTGGAGTTGGCAAGGATATGGAACAATGGTAGCTCTCCTACATCACTGAAGAGAATGTAAGATGATGCTTTACAGAACTGTTTAGTAGTTTCTTGTAAAGTTGAACATAAGCTTGTCATATGACTCAGCAATTCCACTCCAAGTTATACTAGAGAAATGAAGACATATTTCCACACAAAAACTTGTACACCCATGTTTATAGAAACTTTATTCTTAGCCAGAATGTAGGAATACGTCAAGTTCTAAGAGGTGAATGGAAAAACATGATGGATATTCATTCAATGAAATCCTACTCAGCCAAAAATATTCATGAATCTAAAAAATAAGTGTAACTAATAAATCCAGACAAAGGATCTATGGTGGATAAATATACTTATATGAAGTTCTATAAGGAATAGATCTAAACTACAGTGAAAAAATAATTGATCTGTGATTGCCTGTACTCAGGAGTGGTGGACAAGAATTCACTTCAGTGGTACACAAGGGAATTTTTTTTAGAGATTGAACTGTTCTGAATCTAAGGATGTACATCTGTCTAAACTCATTGAATTAAATATTGATTGTACAATTTGTTGTAAGTAAATTATATCTGAAAATTTTAACTGAAAGAGTAAAAAGAAGAAAGAGTAAAAAGAAGAAAGAATGAGAGAGATTGCAAACTGGAAATATCCTTAACGCTGCCCCTTATTCACCTCAGCCCTAGATTCTACTGAATTGTGCCCAGAAGAGCTGGGTTTTAATTTAGATTCTACAATTAATTAGCTTTGTGACCTCAGGTAAGTCACTCCTTATCTTAGCTTCTGCCTTTGCCAATGAGAGAACTGGACTAGACAGTCTCAAAGGTCCATCAATTCCTGAAAATTTGGAGTGAAAAAAATATAATTGAAACCTTAATAGGGTTATTAAAATATTCTCTTTAGTTCATTTTACATTTAGTTTAATAAAAAAATAAACAACTTGCATTAACAAAATGTATTAAAATGCAATTATATGATTGATAGTTTAATATTGGAAGATTTTTTCCCAACACTGGATACTATTACCTGCAAGGACAGAATGAAACTTAGAGATGACCAGATATGACTTCGGGCTCTAGAGGCCTGATCAAGGGAAATAGATACTCCCCTCTTTCTTTAGGGTTATTCACTAGGAACCTCAGAGATGAATATACTTTCTTATTCTGATTTTTAGTCATCAACTCTAATAATTATCAGGCAAAAATGTTATTAAATTATCCAATTCTTCTAAGGAAGCAGAAAACATTTGTTACAAAGCAAAAAGATTCCTGGGTTTGGTTTTGCATTTAAAATGTGTATATGTCCATGAATAACTGAAAAATTGTGCTGAACACTGGAATTTGACACAACATTGTAAAATGATTATAAATCAATAAAAATGTTAAAAAAAATAAAATAAAATATGATCTATAAATTTGATTACATATTCAATTCATCCCTGACTTTCCACCTATCATAATAAAAGCTACTTTATTTTTATTGAGATATAATTATATATTAGTTTCAGATATACAACATAATGATTTAATGTTTTTATATATTATGAAATGATCACTAAGATAAGTCTAGTTAGCATCCATCACTATACGCAGTTACAGAATTTTCTTTTTCTTGTGATAAGAGCTTTAAAGTTCTACTCTTTTAGCAACTTTAGTAACAGGTATACCTTCAAGATATTTCGGCTTCAGTTCCAGATGACTCTAATAAAGCAAATATTGCCATAAAGCTAGTCACACAAATATTTGACTTCTCAATGCACATAAAAGTTATGTTCATATTGTACTGTAATTTATTAAGTGTGCAGTAGCATTATGCCTAAAAAAAGCAATGGACTTATGTTAATTTAAAAATATTGCTCAGAAATTCTAACCATCATCTGAGCTTTCAGTGAGTTGTAATCTTTTTGCTGGTAGAAGGTCTTGCTTCAGTGTGGATGGCTGCTGACTGATCAGGTTGAGGTGGCTGTAGCAATTTCTTAAAAAAAGACAGAAATGAGTTTGCTGCATCGATTAATTCTTCCTTTACAAATAATATCTCTGTAGCATGCAATGCTGTTTGATAACATTTTATCCACAGTAGAACTTCTTTCAGAATTAGAGTCACCTCTGTCAAACACTGCTGCTGGTTTATCAACTCTAGTTTGAGTAATACTCTAAATTGTTTGTTGTCATTTCAATAATCTCCACAGAATCTTCACCGGAAGTTGATTCCATTTCAAGGAACTGCTTTCTTTCGTTATCCATAAGAAGCAACTCCTCATCTGTTCAAGTTTTATGATGAAATTATAGCAATTTAATCGAAATCTCAACTTCGCTTCAAATTCTAGTTCTCTCGCTATTTGCATCACACCTGCAGTTACTTCTTCCAGTGAAGTCTTGAACTCTTCAAAGTCAACCATGAGAATTGGAGTCAACTTTTTTTCCAAATTTCTGTTAATGTTGATATTTTGACCTCTTCTCCTGAATCATGAATTTTCTTAATGGCATCTAGAGTGATGAATCCTTTCTAGAAGGCTTTCAGTTGACTTTTCCCAGACCCCTCAGAGGAATCACAATCTGTAGTGTCTATAGCCTTACAAAATGTGTTTCTTAAATAATAAGACTTGAAAACCAAATGATTCCTTGAGCCATGGGCTACAGAATGGATGTTATGTTAGCATGCATGAAAACAACATCAATCACATTGTCCATCTCTATCAGCAATCTTAGGTGACCAGGTGCATATAAGCAGTTATATTTTGAAAGGATTTTTTTTTTTTTCTGAGCAGTAGGTGTCAACAGTGGGCTTAAAATATTCAGTAAACCATGTTGTCAACAGATGTGCTGTCATCCAGGCTTTTTTGTTCCATTTATAGAGCAGAGGCAGTGTAGATTTAGCATAATCCTTAGGGCCCTAGGATTTTCAGAGTGGTAAATAGGCATTGGCTTCAACTTCAGGTCAGCAGCTGCATTAGCCCCTAACAGGAAAGTCACCTTGTCCTTGAAGCTTTTAAGCCAGGCACTGTCTTTTCCCCTCTAGCTATGAAAGTCCTAGATGGCATCTTCTTCCAGTAGAAGGCTGTTTTGTCTACATTGAAAATATATTGTTTAGTGTGGCCACCTTCATGGATAATTTTAGCAAAGTCTCCTGGATAACTTCCTGCAGCTTCCACATCAGCCCTTGCTGCTTCACCTTGTACTTTTATCTTATGGAGGTGGCTTCTTTCCTTAAACTTCATGAACCACCCTCCACTAGCTTCAGACTTTTCTTCTGCAGCTTCCTCACCTCTTTCTGCCTTCATAGAATTGAAGAGAGTTAGGGCCTTGCTCTAGATTAGGCTTTGATTTTGAGGGAATGTCGTGGCTGGTTTGATCTATCCAGACCATTACAACTTCTCCATATCAGCAATAAGGCTGTTTCACTTTCTTATCATCTGTGTATTCACTGAAGTAGCATTTCTAATTTCCTTCAGGAACTTCTTCCTAGCTTAACTGTTGGGCACAAGAGGCCTAGCTTTTGGCCTGTCTCAGTTTTTGACATGCCTTCCTCACTAAGCTTCATCATTTCCAGCTTTTGATTTAAAGAAAGAGAAGTGTGACTCTTCCTTTTGCTTGAACACTTAGACGCCATTGTAAGATTATAATTTGGCCTAAGTTCAACATTTTTGATTCTTGGAGAGTAGGGGGCCCCAAGCAAGGGAGAGAGACAGGATAATGGCCAGTCAGTGGAGCAGTAAAAACATCACAACGTTTATCAATTAACTTTGCCATCTCACAAGAGTTCAGTACCTTTTGACCCCTTCATCCATTTCACCCACCTCCTACCTCCTGCCTCTGGCAACCACCAATCTGGTCTCTGTATCTATAAGCTCAGTTTTTAGGGTTTTGTTTGTTTGTTTGTTTGTTTTAGATTCTGCGTTTAAGTGAAATCATATGGCATTTTTCTTTCTCTGTGTGACTTATTCCACTTAGCATAGTAACCTATAGGTCCATCCATGTTGTCGCAAATGGCAAGATTTCATTCTTTTTTCAGGCTGAAGAATATTCCAGTGTGTGTGTGTGTGTGTACAGATGGGCACGTAGGTTGTTTTCACATACTGACTGTTGTAAATAATGCTGCAATGAACATGGGAATGCATATATCTTTTCAAGTCCGTGTTTTGGGCTTTTTTTTTTCGGGTATATACCCAGAAGTGAGATTGTTGTATCATATGATAGATCTACTTTTAATTTTTTGAGGAAACTCCATACTGTTTTCCATAGTGGCCTCACCAATTTTCATTTCTACCAACAGTGCACAAGGTTTCCCTTTTCTCCACATCCTTGCCAACTCTTGTTATTTCTTCCTTTTGATAATAGTCATTATAGTATTTGCATTTCCCTGATGATTAGTGATGTTGAGCATATTTTCTTGTATGCATTGGCCATCTGTATATCTTCTTTGGAAAAATGTGTATTCGGATCCTCTGCCCATTTTTAATTGGAATTTTTATTTTTTACTATTGAGTTGGGTGAATTCTGTATATGCTTTGGATATTAACCTCTTACCAGATATATGTTTTGTAATTATTTTCTTCCATTTGTTACGTTACCTTTATATTCTGTTGATGGTTTCCTTTGCTGTGCAGTTTTTACATTTGATGTAGTCCCACTTGTTTATTTTTGCTTTTACTGCCTTTGCTTTTGGTATCAAATTCAAAAAAATCATCACCAAAACTGATTTCAAGGAGTTTACCTTTGTTTTCCCTTTGAAGTTTAATGGTTTCAGGTTTTAATCCAAGTCTGTAATCTATTTTGAGTTAATTTTTATGTATGGAGTAAGATAGTGGTCCAATTTCATTCTTTTGCAGATGGCTATCCAGTTTTCCCCAGGTTATTTATTGAAGAGACTGCCCTTTCTGCACTGTATATTCTTGGGTCCTTTGTTGTAAACTAATTGACCATAAATGTGTGGGTTAATTTCAGGCTCTTGATTCTGTTCCATTGATCTATGTTTTTGTTTTTCATGACAATTCTACACTGTTATGAATACTGTAGCTTTGTAGTATATTTTGAAACCAGGCACCATGATGCCTCCAGCTTTGTTCTTCTTTCTCAACATTTCTTTGACTATCCAGGGTCTTTTGTAGTTCCATACATATTTTAGGATTGTTTATTTCTGTGAATAATGCTATTGGCATTTTGATGGGGATTACATTGAATCTGCAGATTACTTTGGGTACCGTGGACATTTTAACTGTATCAATTCCTCCAATCCATGAGCATGGACTATCTTTCCATTTATTTGTGTCACCTTCAATTTCTTTCATCAGTGTCTTATAGTTTTCAGTGAACATCTCCATGGTTAAATTTATTCCTAGATAGTGTATTCTTTTTTGATGCAACTGTAAATAGGATTGTATTTATTTCTCTTTCTGATAATTTGTTATTAGTGTATAGAAGTACAACAGATTTTTATATATTGATTTTATATCCCACAACTTTACTGAATTTGTTTATTTTAACAGTTTTCTGGTAGAGTCTTTAAGGTGTTCTATATGATATTATGTCATCTGAAAATAGGGATGATTTTACTTCTTCCTTTCTAATTTCGATGCCTCTTATTTCTTTTTCTTGACTAATTGCTCTGGCCAGGAATTCCAGTATTATATTGAATAAATGTAACGATTGTGGGCATCCTTGTCTTGTTGTTGATCTAAAAGAAACTGCTTTCAGCTTTTCACTGTTGAACATGATGTTAGCTGTGGGTTTGTCATGTATGGCCATTATTATATTGAGATATGTTTCCTTTATGCCCCCTTTGTTGTGAGTTTTTAAACTGTGTAGTGAATTTTCTTTGTGATTTTCTGTATAAATATACACTAGAATATGAAGACTGTATTCTCCTTTGCTAATTTAATCATGTATATGACTCCAATCTGTGTTTTAAGAAATTGAAATCTTTCAACTTCTTCTTCTTCTTCAAAAAAAAAAAACCCTTAATATGCACCTAAATACCAAATAAAGTTTTAAACGAGTTTTACCCTCCTCATACTACTTTGCAGTCTGAGACACTTTTAATCTGTAAAGAACCAGACACACTCCCTGGTAGTGTCAGTGTTTAAGAAGTACTTGGAACAGGGCCAGGACCTAAGTGAGATGAGCGAGGCACTTGCCTTGGGTGCAAAAGTAAAAAGGGTATCAAACACTCACAATCAAGATAAAAAACATTTAAAGCAATATTTTAAAAATCAAATTTAATATAAAAAATCCAAGATAAACACAGTAGCAAAATTTTAAATAAAGACAGGATTGATAAAGATACTGAATTGACCTGCATGTTTGAATTCATTCTTACTTAACAAAATTGTGTTGTAAATAAGCTTCTATATATAACCTTAGTCTTACAGGTATATTTCAGATAGTTCTTTGGGAGAGTGGACTAGTAAAAAGAAAAAAATAATTTTATCTGTGCCAGGAAGAAATAAAGTTTAGATCCCAAACTTAGAAAAACAGATTTCTGTCTTTTATGTAAGTACAATATTATATCATTTGGGACTTTTCCCAACTGTGTTGATAAGGACCATATTTGTAAATCACAAAGAAATCCTCTAGAGTTCCTTATTTCAAAAGGTATCTGAATTGCATTAGCCTTCATTTACTGTGTTATGTAACAACACATTACATAACATAAAGTGTTAAAAATGATACATTCATCCCTTTATTTTTACTAATTTGTGGTCTGACCAGTTCAGAGAAACCTCATATAATGCATCAGCATTCTGCCTTAATGTGACCCTAACCCTAACCACTGAATCACCTTAAGGCAGAAAAATCTGTCAGGGAACTGTGCATGAGCAAAAACAGTTAAGTAAGTGGAAGGAAAATATTTTCAAACAGTTTACTTTGAGAAACCTATAATTATATTTCTTATAGTATACTAGATTATCTAAAGCTTGTGTATTTAGATGGCAGCCATTAAAATCATTTTTCTATATTTCAGTGTAAATGCTCTAATGCTACACATTACTAATAAAAGAGAGTATAAGAAGCCTTTTAAAAATAAAACTACATAAAAACTCAGAGGCAATGAATGTTATTTTATACCAATAACAAAAGTAAATCAGTCAGTGTGATTTGGGTATTATTCAGCTTGTGAATTTGAGTATTATTCAACTCATGCACATTAACTATCTCAATTTTCATGTCTCTGTGTTAAAAATAATTAATATATACAATGCACTCAGTATATTTTAAGAAGCACCTTGGTTCTGAGGACAGTAACTATAAAATAATGCCTAAGGCATTAAGTTACTGAAATTCTGACATTATGTCTAAGGCTAAAGGCATAATATCAAAATAGAGGTAGCTTATATGAGCAATATTTTTTCATATTTTACATAAAAATTTGGCTTTTAGTATGTGTGGGACTGGTAAAGTTTTAATGTGAGCTCTGCAATGGAAAGCATCACCTCTATTTTTATATCACATTTTTACACGAAGTGACCTGTTACTAATACAATATGTTTTATATGCAAAACCACCAGTAAGCAGTAAAAGTTCTGTTTCTCTATATCTGCTCCCCCTGTATATGCATAAGCATAGCCTAGGTTGTGTGTTTTTTCACCCAATGTCTCTCCATAGTGGCTACATCTACTTACAGCTATAATCTATCTGGATGCAGCTATATGAAAACTACAAGAATAACTAGTACAGTTTTATAAATTATATGCTTTTCAGAGCCTAGGGCTAAAATCTTTCTGTCGGGGAGACTGGGTGGTGAAGTTTCCATTTGCCTGCAGACATTTGTGCATGAGCAGGACAGTGGATATCAATTCACATTCTCCCCTGTCCGGCATGCATTTCTGGCCAAAGAGGGGGATCAGTGTGAGAGGGGACGTCCATATCTGCCCAGCCAGAAACCTGGGTCACTGCCTGAGTTGGGATGTAGCTCATTTTACGTCTTTCTTTTCTTTTTTCAATTGTGATATAGTTGATATACAATACTATATTAGGTTCAGGTGTACCGCATAGTGATTCAACATTTTTACAGATTATTCTCCATTTAAAGTTGTTTGAAAACATTAGCTATATTCCCTGTACTTTACAAGATATCTTTGTAGCCTTTTTATTTTATATATAGTAGTCTGTACCATGTAATCCCCTACCCCGTCTCACACCTCCTCTCTTCCCTCTCCTAGCTGGTAAATACTAATTTGCTCTCTATATATGTAAGTCTCTGTTTTATTATATTCATTTTTTTTTTATTTTTTAGATTCCACATATAAGTGATAACATACTGTATTTGTCTTTGTCTGACTTACTTCACTAAACATAATATCCTCCAGGTCCATTCAGTTTGTTGCAAACGGCAAAAAGTTGTTCTTTTTATGGCTGAGTAGTATTCCATTATATATATATTTATCACACCTTTTTATCCATTCATCTACTAATAAACACTTTGGTTGCTTCCGTATCTTAGGATTTTCCTTTTTTTTTTTTTTTTTTGATATATTTTTTTTGTTTTCCTGGAGTGAATAATTGCTTTTTTAATATTTAAATTTGCTTAGTAGTTCCTGGATCTTCCTTAGAGTTCAAATAATGCTATAAAATACCTCTCAGTACTATGTTCTGCTTGGTCAAATTTTTTTCATATAATTTGTCACATTTCCTGAAGCCCCCAACCCTCTATCCCTATGTAAACTGTTGTCTAGAATGCACAGCTGTCATCCTTAAATGTCTTTTACTGTCATCTTGGAAGCCCCCTTCACTTCTCTCCTGTAGCAGTTGCCCTGTTTCTGAAATTCTATATCCATTTCTAATTCGGATTACTCCTTCCTTTTGTATACATTCTCTAGTAGGTTCCTGAGAAAAGGATCATGAGAAGTGCATTTGTGTTCTGAGATTTGCATGTTTGAATTGCCTTTTTTTCAATTATCACATTTATTTGACAGTTTATCTGGGTATGGAATTACAGATTGAAAGTAATTGTCACATAAAATTTAGAAGACATATTTCCATGGCTTTCTAGCTTCCAAAGGTGCCGTTAAGAAGTCTTATTCTCATTCTTTTTGATTTAAACATAGGAAATTAAGTTTTTATTCTACTTATGCCTTGAAACTAAATCCTGACTCTGCCATTTTGGTATCTGTGTCTTAGCTGAGTTATTTAATTCCTCTTTGCCTCAATTTTTGCATCCATAAATTGGGAGTAATAATAGTACCTATCTTGTAGAATTGTTCTCTGGATCAAATCAGTTGATATATGTAAAGCACTTATAATAGAGCCTGACAAATAGCAAATACTCTGTAAGTATTTGCTGTCATCTTCATTATCACCATTATTCCAATGGGAATCAATTTAGGAATTTTAAGCAGGAAAATGTCATGAAGAAAGTGGGTAAGACATAAATTAGAGAAACAGGTTGGGGGTAACCACTTCTAAATGAACCTGCTTCATGTAAATGTTGTGAATCAGAGGTGAAGATGAAGTTTGGGCGGTAAAAAAAAAAAAAATTAAAAAAAAATCATTTCCTATTCTCTCAAATGAAAACTCTTACCCACCCAATAGACAAACTAAGCATATTTTCTTGGCTCCAGAAAAGCTAGGGCGCGGCAGTTTAAACAGACAAATGCTTCATTATATGATTCTTTCAGAAAAAGCATCACAAGTCAGTATGTCAGAAATTGGAATTTAGTCCAATTTTCTTACATGCATTTAACAGTGTAACTTTCTGTTAAAAATTACACATTGAAAAGTGGGAACAGAAGTCTCCGTAGTGGTTTCTACTGCTTTGGCCGCTGAATGTTTTCATTTCATTACGTGGCCCCTCAAGAACAGAAAGAGACTCCATCACGTATTTACTCATTTAAAGCACATCACACCCATGGCTGTGCATGTAATCTTCACGAATCAGGGGGAGGAAAAATATTAGCTGAGAATTCTAATCAGTGATTGTCCACCTATCATTCACTTTTCCTCTCCTCTTTCATAAATAACTCACTTTTACCATATAGGCAATTGTGGTCACGTCAAGATTGAATTGCATTATCTCTGACAGGACAATTAAGCTTTCATCAGTCATTTTAGAGAGGAGAACCTATTTAAAGAAATTAATAAATAAATATCATAGCCAGAGAACCTAGGCAAAGACTTTGAATTTGGCTATCCCTACAAAAAAATTTTCTTTAATTTTCTGTTCCCACGATGTTCCCAAATGTGACTCAGCAATTTGCCCCCTCTGTTCTTCCTTCATTCACAAAATGTACGTGTGGCTGCTTCTGTGACTGAAACTGAGCCAGGCTTACACTTCCATTATATTTCTGTGCCATCCAATTGAAATGATTTTTATGGTGCAGAGTCCAGTAATGAAGCCTGGGACATCTGGTGGTGTAGTAGGTGTCAATAAAATAATCAGTTGCTCCTGTGGCTAATTCTTGCCATGTCCTCTCACAGAAAGTGGGGGCAAAAAGAAGGTGATATTTAATTCGCAGCAAGAAGAAAGGCCATTTAATTGGATGAGCCAGCATCTCTCTTTCATTTGTCTCTTCTTATTTCCACCTCTTAACGACCCCCCATCCCCACCCCCCACACACATCAGAAGTGAGAGGGTTTGGCATTTATGCTGAAAACGGGAGCTAATTTTTAAATGAACCTGTTGGTTTGACTGAAGAGGACCAGGATACACATGGCTGGTCCTTGGGGATAAAGCATCAAGAGGCTAAAGCAAAGACATGCAGCTGCCTGGACCACCTCACCCTTGTGTGGTCCCTTCACCAGTTGCTAACCACTGCTTCCATCTGGACAAGGAAGGGTTAGGTGATGCAGCACTTTTTGCAAGTGTAAGTGTTCAGATCATCCCTCTGAAAGGTCAGGGCTAGATAACAGGTACTCCCTGGCTTTCCCCTTCAGTCAAATTCAAATTTTACTTGGCTCGGAGTCTGTAAGTTATAACTCTAGTCTTTCTATTTACATAGCATCACTATAAATAATGAAAATCAGCATGCAATACTCCCGAGTGAATCATCTTTTTAAATCAATGATAATTGAAAGTGGATCTTATTTCTCACTCAAATGGTTGCTCTAGTCTAGTACCTTAGTATATTACTAGCAATATTTGAGCCAGAAAGTGGGAAAATGGCTTTGGGTTCCATTCCTTCTCCAGGTAGCAAAGATGACAACCAAATTTAGCATTTGCTGAAAGGCACTATTCTAAGCACTCACATACTTTATCTATGTAATGTGTACAAAACCTCCATAAGCTACGTTTCCTTATTACTTCTATCTTCTGGAGGAAGTGATGGGGACACAGAGCAGTTAAACAATTCACCCAAGTTTAAACAATTACTAAATGGCAGAATTCAGGATTCAACCTCGACACGCTGATGCCATTGCTTCCATACACATATGCTGGGGTGAGTTTTAAAATATATTTATGTTGGGGGGAAGGGTATAGCTCAAGTGGTAGAGTGCATTCTTAGCATGCATGAGGTCCTGGATTTGATCTCCAGTACCTCTGCCAAGGGAAAAAAAAAAAACCACTAATAATAAATAAATAGACCTTAATGACCTCCCCCCCAAAATAAATAAAATTAAATAAAATAAAATGTATTTGTGGGATGGACAATAAGCAACCAGAAGAGATGCTGGACTTAGTTCAGGAGCAGAGCCCAAGAGGCCCCTGCTGCACAGGTAGTGAAGTTGCTGGAGTAACGGGAGAGGCGTGGTGGTCCTGGGGTGGGACGAGATCAGTGGGAGAGAACAGAGACACTTTGGAGGGCCTGCAGCAGCAGCTACCTACCAACCCATACCATACAGAAGTTTTTCAGTGCTTTAACATCAGATACAGGCCTGGTAGTGACACACAGAGAATATCAGCCCTGTGAAATTTTGGGGCCCCAAGTTAATTTACCAACACAAATTCTAATAAGAATCTAGCAACAGATGGCAGCAGAAGCCCCATTCAGGCAAGTTCTTTTCGTGTCACTGCCCGTATCTCTTCGGCCTGAAGCATGTTAGAATATGTTTGTTTGTAACATTAAAGTCATTGTCATCTTAAGTTGACTGAATGGATGAAACACAAGAAGAGAGTATGTCAGGCTCTGGGTTAGTCCTAATATTTAAAAAAAAAAAATGCAGGGCTGGAGAATGTTGTAAGTGAACCCAATTGGAAAATTCCAAGATCTTCTCAAAATATCTGAACTTTGATAAAAATCACAAGAGAATCAAAGGCTTGCTCAGATATGACTCATAGGAGCACAAAAGGTATTTAGCTTTATAAGAAAGTTTCCTGTTTGAAGAATATTCTCTTCCTCCTGCCGATAAATGGAGAAGGAGGTACATTCCTTTACTGAGAGCAGAATGTGCCCCTCAAAATAGCAAACCAGGTTTTATGTATGTCACTTTTCAAGTTAGCTAAGATTTTGTCAATTATTTGATGGGTTTTAGCTTAGGATACATGCGAAGCTGTTAATTTCTCTGGTGAAGCCAGCGATGGGGGAAATGTACACTGAGGGAAGGAAAAGAGAAACTGGAAAATTGAGCTAACTTAATAGAAATCTAACATTTGCTGTTGCATTGAATAATTACTTTTTTTCCAGATCCCTTTGATGATGAAAGATTTTTGTATTAAAATTTTTTTTATTACCAAGCTATCATGGGAAGAAAATCTGTAATGTCTGTGCATTTCCTGTTTTAAAATATACAAGTGATCTGTTGCCTGTCTTTATTACAGTGTTATTTTTTTCCCCCGAAGAGCCTTCATCTGGAGAGTATGTGACATAAACTTAAACAACAGAGAATATTTTAAGATGAGCAATGCAAAAAAAAAAAAAAAAAGCCTTGTGCTTGGCTTTCAAATGTTAGATATTACGGCAGTTTGTCCTCTTGCAAAGAGAAAGGCAGTGTTGTGTTGTGAGTGCTATGGGGACTTGGCTAGGTGACTCACTCAAAGCCTTTATTATATGACTCAGATTTAGTAATTCTCACCCAATTAGCTTCCCGAGGGTGTCTTCATTTTGTTAAAATATTTGAGAACTGCTTCAGAGATTCTAATACGTCCAAATGAGCATTAAAAAGGAGAGACAGGGACAAGTGTCTCTTGAGAAAGGTGCGCCCTTCCTATAAACTCTGGATTTCATTATGGGCGCCCGGCAGCACTAGAATCTGGCGTAACACATGATGACCAGATCTATTTTATATTCAGGGAAGTCAAATGAGTTCTCTAAGTGGCACGAAGCTAAGTATACCCACATAGTTTCTGAGCATCTCAGTGCTTCAGCGCACATTAAGCCTTTCCAGATTTATCCTCAGAGGCTGGCTGTTTGCCAGAATGCAGGCTCTTGTTCTGTGGTGCAGTGGGCTGAGTATTCCCAGGTGCCGGCATAGTTTTATGCCGAGTCCTTATTTACAGTTTTTTCTTAGGATTGCTTTGAAGTGTGAACAATCAAGTTGCAGCATGCTGCCACGTTCTTTCCACACGAGCCCTTTATTTCACTTCCTATTACAACTCTGAAACCTACTCAAAACAGAAGTATTTATCTGTAACAACTTTTTAAAATTTTTTATGGAAGTGTAGTGGATTTACAATGTTAGTTTCAGGTGTACAGCAAAGCAATTCAGTTATATGTATACACACATTTTTTTTCAGATTCTTTTGCATTATATGTTATGGCAAGAAACTGAATATAATTTTCTGTGCTATGCAGTAGGTCCTTTGTTATCTTTTTTTTAAGTAGTGTGTATCTGCTAATCCCAAACTCCTAATTTATCCTTCCCTCACCTTTTCCCCTTTGGTAACCATAGTTTGTTTTCTGTGTTCATGAGTTATCTGTAACTATGAAAATGTATTTGGAAAGACTAATTCCTTTACAAATACTTCAGAAACCATTTTATTCTCTTTTTGAGTCAGATCAGAATAGAAATCACCAATATTATTCTTCCTATACTGCCTCTTTGAGAAAAGAGTAGTAGTTTAGCATCTGTGTAACATTAAAATTTACAAAACATCCCACAGCTCCACTCATACAAGATGAGACTTGAATACTTACATATAATCTGCACCGTGCATTATTTGGAATTCCTGACAGTTTCTAACACGGATAGGATGACTAATTTTTCGCATTACCTTTGTGAAAAGGGAATCTGTCACAGCATGGCTATCAACCATGCCTAAACATCCGTAATACTTCTGTCATTTTCAGAAATTCCAAAACTAAATGCAAGTATTCTGGATTTTTAAGTTCTGTATTTCCTTAGGATAAGAAGCTCTGACTAGAATTGTGTGGAGGGAGGCTGCTGGGTAGACTGCTGCCCCAGTGTGCTTTCCAAACACTTTTGCAGTGCGCAGGGAACAGCACTTAGGAAGCTGGAGTTCAGACAGACCACAGACCTTGGCGAAAAGTGACAAATGTTTACTTCAAATTCAGAATGAACTTGGCATTCCCACTTAAAAGATGCTTTGCACAGCACGTGTTTTCTCCGTCTAACCTTGCTTCTTATACTTGTTTACCAAAATCACACTGAAGGCTGTGAAAATACTGTTCAAATATAGGACTGGTGTAGTAAGTGGGGGAGGTCGGAGTGGTCCCTGGGAGCTGGGTAATCACATGAGAAGGCTGTATCTCTGTTCTGCTCCCCCAGTTTGCAGCTCTAACAAACATTGACTGATGGTGTCAAGAGGGCCTGGTCTGGATGACTTCTGGTCCTTTCAGAACTTTTAATCTTTATTTTTTCTATGTCACCATTTCAAATGATTTTTTTTTTTCAGCGTTAGCCCCAGATAAATGATTCCTGGGAGGACTGTGGTGGTGATTATCAGCCCGCTTACACTTGCGGTTGATGGCACATTAAGCAATGATGCTGATAATGTGTGGCGATCAGTACCTATAGCATTTGCAGCCTGACCCCAAGATGAGGTTAATGCAGAAAACAAATAGGAGGGAAACACGTGCTCCAGTTTTTCATCAGGCTGTTCATAAATAACAGATAAACATCCTCCTGTTCACACCACGCCCGAGCAGAGGGAAATGCTGCAAACTTCAAGCCATCAATAACTAAAAATTGCTGGTGTCAGAGCAATGTTTACAGCAGACTGACCTGTTTGCAGACCATTCTTAATAGCAGGGGAAGAGTTTGGGGTTTGGGCTTGGTGTACACAAGTGATTTCCAAATGACATTTCAGCTGTAAAAATTGTCTGCCAGCATCTCTCCCCCACATCACTGGCCCCCATCCATCCACAGGCACACATGCCCCATCAACTCCCACTGACAATTCTTTATTACCATGAAAAAGCTCAGGCAGTCTTGGGGGATTTTGCAAAGCATTATTCCTTTTATACTCAGGCCCTCACTGATACCTCTACAAATGATTTTTGGAATTTTACTCTCCAGTAAGAAGCAGAGTTTGAGTTTTTAAAGTTGTAGAGACAGTGGCTTCCAAGTTCATCTCTTTGACTTCTCTGGCTGTTGGCACTTACTAGCGGGTCCCCTTTGCGGGAGCTGAAACACTAAGTGACCTTTTTGGGTGAACAGTCACAAAGCCCGCACAGGCACATTTAATAGGAAGACATGTGGGCTCTGTTAGGTGGTGTGAGAAGATTGTCAGGAGTATGTACCTTTTTATTTCCTTAACCCAAACACAGCCTTTGTAGATTTTTTTTTTTTTGAATGTTCAAGTTACACCTTCCCCTTCAAATGATAAAAGAATTCAGTGTGAAATTTGCTTTATAAATTTCTATGAAGGCTCTGTCGTTCTCATATAATACTTCAGGAGTATATACAGGGAACACATTCAACTCATTCCCTTGATGCCTTAATGATCAGATGAGGGAGGGAAATGCTGTGTGAGTTGCATTCTTATTTCTTACGCAGTTCTCTCCTCTGTATCATCTGATCTTGTTTTATATCGACACCATACCCTTCAGTAAAAATAAAAAGCATGGAGTTTTTTTTTTATTACAGGAGGTAGTACCATAACTCCCGGAAAAAGTCTTTCCCAGAGAAATTTGCCACTAGAAAACCAGGGATCTTATAAAATAATACTACACTGTGAAGTTCAAGGGGCACATAGAGATGGTGTTTTTACGTTCAACATTTGAGCTTATTTGGGTTTGGGGTGAGCACTTTGCTGGTAATGTGTGTTTACTTCCAAGATATAAGATGCAAGTTCAGAACCCTATGGCATATAAAGAAAATGATACTGTGACAGTGTTAGCATTTCCATTATAAGCCCTTTTGTTCTTTGGAGGATGCATCAATATATAGTAAAAACTGGAGTTATCCAAAAGTTAGCACCTAGCCTAGCAACTACATTTATTGAAAATAAATTTTGCAGAAAAGTCCTCTTGGCTATTTTTAAATGATAGCGTTTTACCCACACAAGAAAGTACATTTTTGCTTCTTTTCTTTTCTTTTCTTTTTTTTTTTAATTTCTGACCTCACATGACATCAAGTACAGCTTCATTTTCAACCATTAGCCCATGATGTTGACTGGTGCCTTGAGGCATTCCAAGGATAAAAATAAAATGACCAAGTTATTTTGTTTGGAAAAGCAGCTTCTTCTCATGAGCTGCATTTTTTTTTTCTCAGTAAGTATTTCACAACACTTATCCCTTAGCACATATGGAAGGCAGGTGAATCTAAACCAAGTGGATGTCCTGGAGCTCAGATTCCATCATGCACAACCATAGTCTACTCATCTGCAGTATCTGGAATACAGAGATATGCATGACGGGGTCCTTAGTATCAGGAGCTATTACTAGACATTTCTTTATTTCAAAAAAGCACATTTTAAATTATTGTGTATTGTCAATACTGCACTTCAGGGAAAGTGCTAAAATGCTTCTGTTTTGCTGGCGGGGTTTATGTTTATCAGTTTCCATTCTATTAAGCCATGTTTCCAAGTCATCAGACTAGTCCATCCACGTGGCAGAAAAGTGCGTCATCCTTGCCTCTCCGGATTTAGTTAACCTAGGAGGACGGTGAGCACACACACAAAAAGAAAAGAACCAGGATCAAAGCTCCAGTGATAACCAAATATGCCTCTTACAAGCATCAAAGAAAAGTTGCACCAGACAAAATTAAACAGGCGGGGAAAGACTATTCAAGGTTATTGTAATAGGCGTTGAGGCTACTGCAATAAGGGAGAGAGGCTGAGCTCAACGTCATTGGAACAAAAGGCGGGAGGATTTTTAAGCACTGAGGTGACTTAGTGGAAAGTACTGGAGGACACTGGGGGGAGTTGGGCAGTGTGATTAGGCCATCTGTATTTGCTAATTGGCACTTAGGAAGTTAGGATCCTAGCCTCCCACAGAGACTGGGAGATAGGGGCCCGATCTTTCTTGATGATTGCATTTGAAAGGGATGGCTCTCAGGTCCTTGAGAAAGACATTTCTGGGTTGTAAAACTGGCAAGAGGCTGGGGAAAGAGTTACATCTCCAAGAGGCAGAGAAAGTATTTGTAATTCCAAGTTTTCTAAAATAAATGTTCTGGAAGAAGGAAGAAAAAAGACTGTCTAAAGTTTAGTTAAACTGAGGAGACCTTTAAGGCCATCTTGGTGAAAAGCCACACTGATCTTGAAGGAAGGGAAGGTCTAGGATCTAGAAACAAATCTTAAAAGATTTAAACTCCAAGTTTGCACGCATTTGGGCTCTTCGGTCCCCCACACCCGCAGGTTTGCTCTTATTCTCTCGCAGGCTTGTGTTACAAGGGTAGGGGTTAGGGAAAGCACGGTAAGTCCCTGAGTATTTTTTCTGCTCTACCACTTGTTTATTTCAACTGGCAATTTCTGCTTCTTTCCCGGTGGTCTCACGCAGATGGTACTAACCTCACCTGTGCCAGGAAGGTAGAGATGATGATTATAGCCTTCTTAATTATTCTCCTCCTGAAATAATGAAGTTCTTTTGGCTTGTATCATCTACCAGGGATGTGACACAAAATCCCTAGGGCCTGGGCCAACACTATTTGGAAGTCAGCACGCTTAACACTATATGTCTCTCATCAGGAGTCACTTGGAACTAACATCCCTGAAAATCCGTTAGCAGCCTTTCCTTCCAGCACCTCCACATCTGCTATCTCCATTTCCTTTTTTTCAACGCGCTATTCAATTACAAAGTCTTATTTCCATCTTTTGGCTCTACTGACATCTTTGTAAAAGGGCACTAATGACCTTCAGCAACTACATAGCTAGATATTTTTTTGTTTTGCTATGCTTGTCCCCCTCAGTCTTCGGATGGAATTCACCACCTGTTTCACACCCAGCTCTTCTTTGAAGCTTTCTCAGTCCTCAGAGTCTCTGACAATGCACTTTTCTGGTTCTCTTCTTATTTCTTTATCGTTTCCTTGTCTATATCTCTGCTGGGCCCCACTTCTGTTTGTGCCTCAGTGGTGAGAACACTCCAAGGATCTCTCACATTCCACTTGTCTTGATCCAGTACTTCTTGTTAGGTCAGTTCATCCTACTTCCTCAGTTCCAACTACAACCTTAATACTGATGACTGTCACCACTGCCTTTATGACGTGATTGAAATGACTTATGATTTTTAGTTTCTCTTTTTCCCCACTAAGCCTCAGGCTAAAAATCCAACTGTCTCTTAGGCAAAGAGAACTGAAGGTTCTGTAACATCTCAAACTGAACATGTTCAAAGTGCAGTGACATCGTCCCAACCTCTGCACGCCTATCTCTCACCTGAGTCCGCCCCAGTCTGGACCTCACTTGGTACTCAGTTACAGTGCTGGAGCTTCAGCTGTGCGCCAGCTTTCACCCTGGCTGGGCCACTCCAGTCCTGCCTGATGGTGCTCCTCAAATCCCCAGATGCTGCTTCCAGGCTCCACATGTACCCCCTCCTGTTAAAATTCTTCACTTTATCCCTGGTTCAGATTAAATGTGACCTCCTCCTGTGAATGGTCTCCCCCATTTCTTGGATTGTAATTAATTTCTCTTCATCACAAAACTGTTTCTATTCTTTATACCATTCACTGAATTCTGCTTCGTATTACAGCTCTTTGCATGCATGGCTTTCTCTTTCACTAAACGGTAAATTCTTTGATGGCAGTTGTGGTATCCCAGTTCCCTTCTTATCTCCAGAATTGTCTTACAGAGTAGGTCTTCAGGGTGTATGTGTTAAGTGAAGTATTTCGTCTTCCTTATGCAATCTCAACCCGTTCTGGGGTCCTCATGGAGTCCTAAATGAGTAGTCCATAGACAGCAGAGAACTGAAACCTTAACTGATCTACCGGATAAACTGGTGACATGGGGGTTGGGAAAGTAGTAATTAAATATTAGTGCATTTCCTGATTCTTTGGACCTCTTGCATTCTGTGGACAATAGGTTACTATTTTAGTTTTTAGGTTAGTATTTTATGTTTCATGTTTTGAACAGTGAGAGAGAGGAGACTGGAAGGGCTCTATGCAGTCTTAGTGACAGGAAAAGGTCCAGCCATCCTGGGATTAGTCTTCAAAGCCCATTTATACATGTAGCCAATGTAATTGCAAAATGTCTATGTAAAAGCTTGAACCAGTTAGCTCTAAGTAGACATAACTATTGGGATCTGCCCTCTGTTTTCATGTAGAAATATGTGGCAGAGGAAGAAACTTGCAAAAGATTGTCATAGAAATTTCTTCTTACAAATATAAGCAAACTTGAGCAAGGTTCAAGGCACTTTGGACGGCGTAGTCCAGCCTTGCTGGATCACACAGAGATGGCATCATCACCTGTTGAAGGAATGGGCTGAATGATCATGGAATGCTGAAGTCCAAAGTGGCTGCCAAGGGCTCCCCTGCTGTCCCTGTGGGAAACTTGCCTCTTACATAGTGTACTCGAAGAGCCACAGATGTCTCCCCTCTTTCACGAAAATGTAGCTACAACTACTAGGCAGTCTTAGCAGCTGATAATTATAATTCCTGTCCAAGAAGTTCAGCACTAAACTATGGAACACTTTTCCTAGAGAAGAAGGATTTAGTGAATAGTTTAGCACCCACAGTGAACCAGATACTTTATGTTTGTGTTTCTTTTCAGAATAGCCCAGCAAAGTAAGCATAATCATCTCCCATTTTAATTTTGAAGAAACAGAGGCTCGCAGAGTGAATTATCCAAAGATCAGCTTAAATTCAGCCTGTGCTCTCTGAGTCATATTTTGCTGTTTCTCTGTCATAATTAAAATGCACCAGGGTACTAATGGCTTGTGTTCAAACTAGGACTTGAACCTATGTCACTTAAAGCCTTCTAATTCTTATAGTTTTTAAATAGAGATGTATTTTTTAAGTTTTGAAGAAAAAAAAAATAATGCCCTGGGAATTGTCAGGGATGGGATAACAGCCTTGCTCTCCTTTCTTGAACTATCAGTGTAAGATACAAATGTTGGTTAGGATGGATTCAGACTGGTCCAACCAGTGAGGGCCAGGAAACCATAGCCAGGTTATTTACTTTGTTTAACATCATTATTTCTGTATGGAGAAATGGAAATGTCAGTGCTGTGGTTAGTCCCCCCATGCCTGCTCTACCTCTAATTGACATTAGGAGTAGTAATAAATGTTGTCCCTGTTTTCTGGGACAGTCCCTGAACTATCAAAAGCCAAGTCTAACTGACTTTAGGAATCTTACCCACGAAAGGGTCTAGGAATAGTGTACTGTTTCTTTCCCCAGTCCCCAGCCCCGGCACCAGCTGTCTGTGAAACTCCTAGACTGCAGTGTGTCTGATGTAGCACCACCACGTACGACCGGTTTTCCCAGCAGCCCCTTCTCCCTGGGACTGCAGGTCCTTGCATCTCCCGCCTCTGCACTGCACCATTACTGTAGATCTTGCTGGTCTTTCTCTGGAGCTTAGTCTCCTTTACGAGATCTGTGATCACCTCAGTGATCTGATTCAAGACCCATATTCTCACCTGGAAATTAAAGTTGGCAACCTTCAGAGTCATTTTTGTACAGGTAAACTAATTTGACCTACCATACCTACCACAATATTTCATGCTTGAAACATAGAAATTGGCCCACACTACATATGAATTTGCCCCCCCATGCATTGTGGACTTGTGACACTGGAAGGGAAGAAACTGGTCTCTCCAACCCAAGTCCTATGATACTGATTTTCTACCTCCTACAAGTTTTCTACCTCTAACAAGTTTTCTGGTATTCTCCCTCTCCATCTTTTATATACTAGGGCATAAATTATCTTGGCAATACAAATGTGTGTATATATATATGTACGTATATATATATAAAATATGATCAGTGATTTTCACTTATTTTATAATATGTTTTAATTCTGTCTTAGGATTTATTTCATTTCTCAGTTTTTATGAACCTGTATAAAAAAACATTTTTTAAAAAAGAGCTCAGATTTTTCAATGACATGACCCATTATCCCCTGGACAAGAATTTGAAAACAGAAAGGTGAATTAGGATCAGTATTCCAAACTCCCTAGCCCCTCTCCCCTTTTTTTTTTTCCGCTTGGCTAATTAATTTTTATAAAAAGTTTTACCATAACAAGTTACTTTTTGATTAAAAGGATTAGTCCTCTAGCACTTTAAGAATAATAAACTTTGGTTCAGGAAAGCAAAAAGTATAGGAAAGAAACAATGATCAGGACAAATGCACTGATTAATAATGCTTTTAAATTAGTATGGGAAGGAGTTCTCAGCATCATTTAACTGAAATAAAAGTAAAATTTTGGAAGTCTTTGAAACAATGATAACAATTAAACTGGATTTCTAACTAAATTTGAGAGAGCCAATACAAAGAAGAAGTAGGTGCCTGGGAGAGAAGGGTTCTTGAAGCAGCCCGGGATCACATGGACTTGATTACAATCCAAACTTGTCAAAACTTGTAGGACCTCAAGGTTTAGAAAATATTTTTCACAGTGCCTGGAACATATTAGACAAACAGTCTACCTTGTCCAATCCCTCCTTTCTCCCTTATACTTCCTGCCATGGGATGTGTGTGTTGGGGGGGGGGGGAGCGGGCGTTCCTCAGGACTCCAGTATGAGGAGAGCCTTCTTTTAGATTCTTGTCTTTGTTTTATTTTGTTTTGCCTTAAAAGTCCAATTTCCATATTAATATCGGGCAGTCTCCACTGGTGGTAAAACTCTCCTTCCAGGAATAAGCAGACATTATGAGAAAGCTGATACTATAAAACACAGATCAACAATCACAGAAACAAAAAGCACCTCAGAAATGAGACACATTTTAAGGAAATGTTATAAATAGAAAGATATGACTTCATTAAAGGGTACTGAAAGTATTCATTTTTCAGAAATTTAGCTCTCCATAATTCTTTTATTTCTTTCACAAATTGGATAATTAATGTGAGTTAGTCAAAATCCTCTATGGTTACAATCTCTGTGATTCTTTAATATTATAACTCTATGGGCTCATTTCTCATTTTCCTCCATACCTCATTTAAGGCTTGAAGTCAGTGGGAATTACCCCAGGCAAGATGAATTAAAGACTATCTGCCTAATCACTTAAGGCAGACTGTCAATTTTTAGAAATTATTAAGTACATCTACACAGTCATAAGAAAATGTGGGTTTTCATAAAAACCCACATTTCTATATTTCGAATATAGATGGGAAAATTCTCTTTTTTAAAACTTAAAGCCTCAAAGGATCATAGAATTTTGAAATGTTAAGAGTCTTACAGATTATTTATTTATTACTCATTTATTCAAAAAAATTTGTCTTTTGAGAATTTTATGGGCCACAAATGTAACTTCTTTGTCAAGTTATTTAATCTTTCTGGGCCCCAGTTTCTTGGTTAGTCGAGTAAGAAAGGTGAACAGGCTGGAGTCTATGCACCTCTCAGCTGCAGCATCCCACAGTTCTGGGCTGGTAACTTGTCAGAAGTTACCTAGCTAATTAGCGGCACAATCAAGATTACATTCCAAAAGCTTGACTTCCCTGGTTACTCCTTTCGTGTCCTTTGCACTGTAATACATTAAGTTCCTAGATTTAAAAAAATAATAATTTTTAAATCCTGAAAATGCTTCCCCATGTCTATAAAAGGTCACTTCTAGCTCTGCAACGCATCTTTACATATGAGTTCTGTTAATGAAGTAGCAAAATACTATGTCTTATGTCTAAAAATTCAAACTCTAAACCAATAGCAGGTTTATCTATGTATGATCCATATTTTCTTTCCTTATGTTTTTACAAACGACATACTGTTTGGATATCACTCATATATCTCAGCCCTTTCAATATAAACCTAGTTGCAGTTGAGGCTGATCACTGTCTCGGGGTGATTCAGGACCCAGGTCTGGTGAATCTCTGTGAATCAACATATCAAAACCCCGCCCATATTTCCGTGAAGGTGACACTTGTTAATGAACATGAGAAGCAACCTTGAAAGAGAAAGCCCTCTGCCTTGTAGCCGGAGCCGTGCACTATCTGACTGGCCTTGGAGTGGTGGGTCCCATTTTTTCTGAATGTGTAGAGAAGATCAACAGTTCTTGTAGCACCAGCCTGCCAGGCACTTCAGGGGATGTAGCACCATCCCCTTCTCTGCCATGTGAGTTGCCTGAATGAGGCACTTTATTGACGTCAACAACAAAGGGTCAGCAGCTTATGAAGACAGAGGCGGCAACCAAACTCATCACACACTGAGGATGATTCCTCTACCAACATCATCCTATCTCACACTCGGACACTCAGACTCAGGACAGCCTTACACATGAGGAGTGTGGTGAAGTAGTAAGAATTTGGCTTCTGAAGGTAAACTGCCTTTGGCTGAAATTCTGAACTGTCACTAGCTGAGTGACTTTGAAAGCAATGCTCATCATTTTCCCCCCAAATTTATTGAGATAAAATCAATATATGACATTTTTTAACTTTAAAGTCTACAGTGTGTTGACTTGATACTCATGTATTGAAATATGATTACCACCATAGTGTTAGCTAACACCTCCATCATGCCACATAACTGCCATTTCTTTTTGTGGTGGGAACTTTTAAGGTCTACTTTCTTAGCAACTCCCATAACCTTTTAGGACATTCAATTCTGCATATCTAAAATTGTGATATTAGAATCTACCCCCATAGGGTCATTATGGAGATTGAAGGGTTTAGTTTTCATTCTAAGCAGGACTTACTAGCTTTTATTGTTAATGTTTTCTCTGTTGAGTATTTTTCGGTTGTTCCAGTTACCAAGTCCAGAAATCATGCTGTTATTCTGAAACCCTCTCACATCTAAAACTTAACATGTCTTCACACAGTTCCACATCAGTAATATCTTGTTAATGAAACACTGTCTTTAGCTGTCATATGCAGTTCTTACTGTCTTTACACCCTGGGAGAATTTATTATATACTATGAATTGCTCATTTTTTTCTTTTCTTTCCTGTTTTTTTAATTTGTTTCCTTTAAGATCTTTTCTTTGCATTGTTTATAGCACTTAGTATTAATAATGCATGTTATGTAATAATACATAATCAATATTGATTAACCAAAGTACTACCTCTTTATTTATTCAACACAACATTATTAGTACCTATTGCATGATAGGCATCAGGTAAAAGAATTGCAGTACAGCATGGCAAAAGCTGTAATGAAATTATACACAAAGAATAATATTGGCACAAAGAAAGTAGTAACAGCTCTGCTTAGGAGAGCCAAAAAAGAAAGCATTACAGAGTATATGCTTCTATGGGCTATTGAAGGATGGTTAGGAGTTTTCCAGATTCATGAAGAGTCATGAGTTATAGGACAAACAAAGTAAAAAATAGGCTTATTGGCTCACAGCTGTGAACTAGGATTGCCAGAGCTTAGAGTAACACCAGGTAATGGAAGAAATGATAATAATAGTTCACATTAATTAAGCACTTCCTAAATTTCTTAATCTCTAAGCACTCTGGGTGAATTATTTCTCCTTCTCACAATGGCCCTTAAGAGTATATTAGTCCAACTATACAGATGAAGGAAGCGAAGCTCAGCAGAGCAGTAGGGCTGACGGAGGCAGAGGCAGAAGCTGCAGTTGCAGTCTGTCCCCACGGCTGCACTTGTCCTGTTACCCCGCCCACCTCCGTGTCGCGGGCACCTTAGGTGCCATGCAGGTGTGTAAATTTAACCTTGCAGCAGTGGGGAACTATTGAAAAGTTTTAACTCGGGGAATAATATGACTAGATTACTAAGTGAGGATAATCTGTGTACTTGTCCATTTTCTCTTCCTGATAGGTTCAACTGTTATTTCAAAGCTGGATTTAGTTCTTCCTTAATTACATAAACTTAATGACCCCTAATTCAGTATCATGAATTCATTTCATTGACTGACTTTTTTTTGTTTTTTTGAGTGTCTCCTTTTGATGGTGCTCTGCTCAGAGCTGGTGCTTCATGAAAGAGATTTAAGAGTAGGCACACACTGATAGAAGAACCAATGGTGAAGGAAACGGAGAAGAATGAGATACAGGGGAAAGGAAGAGGGAGAGAGAGAGAGAGAATATGAATAAGAATAATCAGTGGAGCAAGGTTTTAGACAAATCTCAGCATGCCAATAATGGTTATTATGAGAAAGGAGAAAATTATCCTATGCTTCACATAGGTAAATTAACTTTAGAGTCTATATTTCAGTTTAGATACTTAAATGTTTATTTAGTGCTTTCAATGTTCTGGCTACTTAACTAGGACCTAGGGATAAAAAACTAAGATCTGATCATTGCTTCCAGTAGCTTCCAGCCTTCTACAATAAAATCCCAGAGAAATAATGGGGGACATCTGCATTCTAATTCCTATTTTTTTTTAATTTTTCTTACTGAGTTATAGTCAGTTTAAAATGTTGTGGCAATTTCTGGTGTATAGCACAATTTTTCAGTCATACATGAATATACATATATTAATTTTTATGTTCTTTTTCACTGTGAGCTACTGCAAGATCTTGTATATATTTCCCTTTGCTGTACAGTATAAACTTGTTTATCTATTCTGTGTGTACCTGTCAGTATCTACAAACCTCAAACTCCCAGTCTGTCCCTTCCCACCTCCCTCCCCCCTGGCAACCACAAGTTTGTATTCTATGTCTGTGAGTCTGTTTCTGTTTTTATATTTAAGTTTATTTGTCTTCTTCTTCTTTTTTTTTTTTTTTTTTTTTTTTAGATTCCGCATATGAGTGCTATCATATGATATTTTTCTTTCTCTTTCTGGCTTACTTGACTTAGAATGACATTCTCCAGGGACATCCATTTTGCTGCAAATGGCATTATGTTGTTATTTTTATGGCTGAGTAGTATTCTATTGTATAAATATACCACAACTTCTTTATCCAGTCATCTGTCAGTGGACATTCAGGTTGTTCCCATGTCTTGGCTATTGTAAATAGTGCTGCTATGAACATTGGGATGTAGGTGTCTTTTTGAATTATGGTTCCTCCTGGATATATTCCCAGGAGTGGTATTGCTGGGTCATATTGCACTCTAATTTCATTTTGCTACCCACTCTTTATCAGCCTAGGAAGAACTTAATTCAATATTATTGCTTCTCTTTTTTCATAAGGGTATCAAGAATTGTAATCTATGTTATAAAGATACATGATTATTTTATCTTTATACAGCCTTTACTACAAAACCATTGATTAATATTCTTCAAAAATGCTATGCAAAACATCAAGCTAGAAAGGTTTTTTTCTTCAAAATTACCTATGATTCTAACTACAGTAAAATTTCAGAATGTTTCAGCATCAAAAACCTTTAATAAATTGGTACTTACCAGTACAGAGTAGATTCTCTGGGATATATACAGAGGGTCATTGACTAGATCAGATAAATCATGTTCTGCCTAAATTTGAAGCTGTAAAGGCATAGAACAGCCTTCTTATTTCCAGACTAACTTGAATATATGTTTTAGACATGTATGCTTGTGTTTATGTGTCTGAGTTATTCATTCATTCAATAAGGAAACAAGGAGCCTTGCCCTTCCAGATACTGTATATCAAAAGTCAAGGCTAAATAACAAATAAGTAAACTGGGAAAACATCAGATGAAAAATCTTACTGAGTGATTACATAGGAAAATTCTTAGAGCAATAGTCTCTTAAGAATTGTTTGTTGAGTGAATGAATGTTATCTGCTAATATAATGGGGTGTTCACTTAATATTTTTAAAGTACTATAATCAGGAAAGTACTTGGTATCTCACAACCACATGTAGAATAATTTGTAAGGCTAATCTGGAAATTTTTACATCTTTAACCATTGAGCATAATTTGAGTTTGATTTTCATCATTGCAATATATATTAGAATGTGTATCTTATTTGTTGTCTTAACCTGCAAGAATCAGCTTCCCTAAACCTCTTGTGCCTTCATATACATCCTATTCACCAATATTAGATCCTCATACTAAAATGCAGAAAATAAGTACTGTATTTGCAGTCTCCAAAATGTCTGTCTTGGATTCAGATCAGACAGTAAAATCCATAGTATATGTGGCTACACAGTGATCATTTCTCTCTCCGATTGTAGCTAGTCTCTCTTTTACTTTCCTTCACTTTTTGGGTTACAGTTATATCTTCCATGATCCAGCAGAGGGTGCTTCCTTTTTAGGGTTGGATTAGAAATGAATATCATCAGCACAAAGTTAAAATCTTTCCTGTTTTTGCTTCCTGTGTTCAGTTAAGTCACATTCCCTTGCATTTTTCTGCATTTCCAGTTGTATCCCCCCAATAATTGCCTTCCATTAAGTACCTCAAGTTTTAACCAAAATATACATAACAACACACATCTGTATCTACACGCGCAGGTTGTGTGCTCGCTCCCTTGTTTTTCTTCTTCATAGAAGTTATGATCCTAATCAGAAGTTTCAGGTATATTCAAACTAGGGTAGTTTCTGTTTAAGACTGTATTTTCCACTCTGGGAGGTATTGCTGGCATCCACAAAAAAAAAACTGTTTTCTTTGTTTTAAGGGGAAAAAAGTGTCTTTCCAGAATATTCCATAACAAAAGTATGGTTTTAGAGCAGTCCCAGAATCATTGGCCATTCTAGGAGAAGATGGAAAGGTAACCTCTTCTGAACAGCAAAACTGCCAGTTTTCAAGGAATAGTCTACATCCAGGTGCATGGCCCTTTATTTCCTTGTTACTTCGGAGCAGTTCCTGAAATTGTCATCCTAGGAGGATGCTGATGGATATTTTTTTTAATCTTTCAACAAGTCACTTAGCTCTGAAGTATCTGGCCTTGCCCTGGAGGTTCCTCTGAGGAACACGAGGCTCTTAGGATGGCTTTGTACCACATCTCAGAAGACAGAGCTACAAGCACCAAAAGGAGAAAGCCGAGGGTCCCAGGTATCACGCTAGTTTCCAGGGATTTTTTCCCTTTCCACTCTTTTACACATGTAGTGCAATCAAATTAAAATAAATGGGAGATTCTAGTTCCCTGAGTGTTTTCTAATCAAACAAATTTTGCTTTTGAATCCTTTCTTCCATCCCTGACATTTACCATTAGAAGTGGTCCACCCAGTTAGACAATAGGCTTTTCTGGAAATACGACTCAGTAAGAAATCTGTATCTGTGAGTGCTGAAATGGTCCACGCTGGAAACAAAACACAATGCTGAGAAAATGAATGGGTTTTGGTGGGCCAGTGTTTTATATCTGTGTACAAGAAAACTGAGTACAGCCCTAACTTTAAATCCCATTAGAAAATGCTGTGATTAACGGCAGGACCTCACCGATTGTTCAGTTAACAGATAGACATGCCACGATGAAATATTTCCCCTTTTTATTTACAAACAAAGAGGATTTTTAATGTGGGCAGAAATTAAAACATTACTGAAGCATTGGTTTCCGAAGTGCAAATGCTTTCACATGAACACAGATCCTTTATTAGGTAGAGTCAACATCTTTAGTATTTTTGCAGGCTTTGGATGCATAATCCATAATATTTTGTGCTTTCTCTTCAAGGAGTTTGGTTTCTTCTGAAAGAATTATGTACCTACAACATAATGAGGTAATTAACAGGAGAACAAAAGGTTTTTCTTCTGTTTCAGACAAAACTTGCTGCTAACACACAAGCAACGCATGCATTCTTTGGGGGACCATCTGCCTTGTCCTCCATAGTGACTGTGTTGTCAGAAGTCTTACTCATTTTGTATAATACCAAAAAGACCAGACAAAACAGTAAAAGGACAGTTGAGGTAAAACGCCCCACATATTTTATGTTGCTTTTGTAAATATTTTGGGAGATTTGCCAGTGTAATAACTGATAGATCATAATGTTTCTCCAAATGAAAATCACTTTAATTTTGATTGACAGCTATGTCACCCGAGAAACCACAAGTCATATTATAATCAAATACTTTAAAAATCATATTCATATGGTTCCACAAATATTCAATTAAAATGTATTTGAAAAGTCTTTAGCCACAAAAACAAAATGAAACAAAATTTTCTAGAGTGTAGCCCACTCAATCTTTGGTTCAGAGAATTAAGTTAAAACAAACTCCATTATCTAAATTGATCTTTTCCCTGCACAGCCTCTTTCCATTTGAAACCTTGTGTTATGTAAGACATATCACAAGAAGCAAGAGGAATCAAATAAATTGTAAAGAATCCAAGGAAAATTTCCAGAGATTACAGACTGCTGGTTTGCAAGGTGGATTTATCTTTGCGGTGTTTAATTAAGCCTTTTTATGTTAAGTAACGTACTGTAATTTTGGTATTGGTTGCTGTGATAGACTCAATAATGGCCCCCAAATAGGTCCCTGGCACCTGTGAATGCTCCCGTCTAGAGCAAAAGGGATTTTGTAGATCTGATTAAATGAAGGATCTTGTGATGGGGAGATTATCCTGGATTATCCTTGTGAGCTCAGTGTAATCACAAGTGTCCTAAGAGGGACACTGAAGGAGTCAGAGCCAGTCAGAAGGAGATGGGATGAGAGAAGCAGAGGGACAGAGATTTGAAGATGCTATGCTGCTGGCTTTGGAGATGCAAACCCAGGACCATGATTCAAAGGATGTAGGTGTCCTCTGGAATCTGGAAAAGCCTAGGAAATGGATTCTATCCTGGAGCTTCCAGAAAGAACACTACCCTGCTGATCCATTTTAGACTTCTGACCTCTAGCACAGTAAGAGAATAAGTTTGTGTTGTCACTAAGTTTGTGATCATTTGTCGCAGCAGCAATAAAAAGCTAGTACAGTGTCTACAGTTAATGAGATTTCATATAAAAATTAAGGTTTATTTTTAAAATTTTTTCTTCTTTTAAAAACTGGAAAATCTGGCAAGAGTTGGAGTGTCACCTCTTCCTGGTAGCAATGACTGGTTGTTCCCTTTAGATGTCTTGCATTCTCCAGTTTACCCAGGGTTCCATGAGGCCCTCATTTTTTTTTCTGTTAAACTTGGCCTCTGGTAGATGTTTGAGTTTGTGACCTCTGCTGCACAGGATCCTAAAGCTTGCATTTTACTTCATATACATTTCAAACTTCTTTATTGTGATGAATTATATCCACTTATTATGGTTTTTAATGGCATTCGACTAAAACTACTGATCCTGAGAAATTTCTTTCCCATGTGCTCAGTCATCTCCCACCATCCACCCACTTTTGTCTTTCCTTGAAACCTTCAACCTGGAGGGTGCCCGCTCGTGGCGGGCCTCGACTCCAGCATTTGCAGTGTAGGCAGTGTGCTGAATGAACTGGATTCTGGAGCCTGTGTTGTTCAGCCTGTGTTCTTTTCCATTGTCAACTATCTCATCTACTACTCTTACAGGAAACCTCAGGCATATTGAGCATTCTCGGATGTTACCAAATAGTTTTGTATCCCAGATAGTAAAAAGTTTAGTCACAGTTCAATTTAACATTGCTCTGCTTTAGGCTGCACTGGGGAGGAAGTGTGTGTGTGTGAGAGAGAGAGACAGACAGACAGGCAGCCAGCCAGCTAGCCAGCCAGTGCTCCCTCAGGAACCTCCAAAGGAGAATCCATTTCCTAGCCTTTTCCAGCTTCTAGAGCCGCGTTCGTTTCTTTCTTGGGCTCATGGCCCCTTCCCCTATTTTCAAAGCCAGCAGCAAGCATCTTACCTCAGTCCTCACACTGCCTTCCTCTGTAGCAGTACCTCCCTCTGTCTCCCTCTTGTAAGGACACTTGTGATGACATCATTGGGTCCATGTGGATAATCCAGGTTGCTCTCCCCATCTCAAGATCCTTAACTGGATCATATCTGCAAAATCCCTTTGCCACGCATGGTAACATTCACAGGTGCCAGAGATTAGGACATGGACTTCCTTGAGGGCCATTATTCAGCAAACCACATCAAGACTAAAGAGTTCAAGCCAAAAGGAGATTTTACGCTAATTGACCTCTAACTGCCAAATTTCATGGTCCTTATCCTACTAACATTCTCTGCTGCATTTAAGATGGACAACCACTTCCTTCTTTGAAAAAATTTTCTCCCACTGATTTTGAATGCTCTTTTCTCATAACTGTCCTCCTTTCCTACCTTTTCTTCTGGAGATTTTATTATATTTTACCATAGTTGATTGACTTTGTATTCAGCCCACCACTATTTCTCTACTCCCACAGCCATTCTCATAAATCCTGATGATTCCCAAATCTACGTCACAAGCTCTGATCTCTTTTTCATCAATATTTATAACCACATTTGGGGAGTATATTCTTTTCACTCACGACTTCCCAAAGTGAACCAATTCAGTTGTCCTGCAGATCCATTCGTCTTCCCATATTTCTTATCATTTTTCTTCATTTTATGCTCATCGCCACTATTCCCACATGGAATCTAGTGTCCTTTGCATGGGCAAAATGCAGTATCCCCTTCATTAGTAGCCAGACTATCAGGCTTTCCTTCCATTCTTCACATTACTGCTAGGTTCTCATTCTGAAACTCAAAGTGATCATATCATTCCCATATGTGAAAAAGAAAACTTAGATAAGCACTCCCACCCCAGGAGAATTTTAGAATTTTCACTCTTACATAGAATGTTACTTCTGCCCTGGCCCTACTCTATCTAGCTCTTCACGCTCTTTCTTCACCATTTTTGTTCAGCTGCCGGATACACTACATGCATGTTTCTAGGACTATGTCTTGCATTTCTCCGCTGGCTGGGATTTGCTCTCCTTCTTTTTCTTTTTAATCTTTGCCTAAATACCATTGTACTTAAATAAAGTTCCCCTCATTCTCTCAGCACAATTTGTGTCACTTCCTCTGAATTTTTTTTCCCATAGTACTTTTTACATCTTCATAATAGTAAAGAGTACTGTTTTTATACATCTCTTCCTACCAAGAGTGCATTGTTAGCTGAGTTTCTTGAGGACACAGATAAAGCTTCATTCGTTTTGGTAGCCTTTGCATCAGTCTAAGGCTTGCCTCCTAAAATCAGTGTCTGAGAGTTAAGTCTATGGAGCAAATACTCAACTTTTACTATTGGCTTATACTCTCTGTGCCTCAGTTTCTTCATTTATAAAATGGGGAGGTCTGTAATAGCATAGTACATACCTGAATTAACCTTTGTTTTATTTATTTATTTATTTATTTATTTATTTATTTATTTATTTTTAATGAAGCATAGCTGGTTTACAATGCTGTGTTAGTTTCTGGTGTACAGCACAGTGATTCAGTTATATGTATATCTATTTTTTTCCATTACAGGTTATTACAAGCTGAATTAATCTTTCTGAAGCATTTACAGTAGTGCCTGCCACATAGAAAGGCTATCATGTATTAAATAAAAGTAAATAAATATTTGGTGAATTACAGTGGAGTATTATGATATGTACCAGACAAGATTTTTAAAAATTAAAAGTAAAAATATTCAGTAGCATCAAAAATAAAGTAATGAAAGCATGCATGAGAAAAGATAAAATTTTTTATTCAGAAGAAGTAAGCTAGTACAAGATGTTTTTGTCATGAGATAAGAAGAATAGAAATATGAGGGCATTTCTCATCTTGTTCCCCTGATGCCAGCTCTGAGCACACGGTTACCTCCAAAAAAATAAAAAAATAAAATAACTTCTTTGGTTGAATTAAGTCCATGGGACCACAAAGCAAAATGAGAAATTATCCTTTTAATTAGCTTCAGTAAGGTTCAATTAAATTATTTTCTGAGAATTAATAATAGTGGAAGAATTTTCTAGGTCTTCCTTTTAAAAGTTACATTTAAGTCTCTTTAAAAATCAAAACCATTACCATGAAAATTTCTTGACCAGAAATTCTCTAGATAACCGCAATTGAAAAAAAATAGAATTAAGAAGTCTAATATTGGCGTGATGTTTCTAAATTACTAGGATCATCATATAATTTGCCCAGCAGTGGTTCTTTGAGCAAGTCCCTCTTAGAGCCAGAATTTAAGCAGGAAATTGAATCTGCAAAAGGAAGAATCAATGAAGCATTGCCTTGCAGTACTTACAGATGGATGGATATAATGCTCAAGGATAAGGAATCATTGAATTTGGGAGATCAGGGGTAGGAGAGGAGACACTGGAATGAGAATCAAGAATGGGTTCTTATCTGGCTTTTTCTATACTTGATGTGTGGCCCAAGGCGTGTAACCTAAACTTCCCTGGAGCTGAGCTTCTTTGTCTGAGGTTGGACTAAATAATTTATAATTATCTTTTTTAGCTTTAACCATCTTGGCTTCTATGTATAATAAATAGTATGCACAGCTATAGTAGTTTAGTGATATTCTACGTAGTTTTAAAAATAAATGTAACAGATGATATTTTGAAACTTGTTAATGAATCTCTTTTCTCTTTCCAAGTAAATGCTTGCCCTTTTTGGTCTAAAGTATCCAATTCCTTAGTGGGATATTAGGGTTTGTATGAAAATAGTATTTCACTTTTGACATTCAAAATGAGATTTTTTTTTTTCAGCAAAGCAACTTACCAGCAAGCCAGGCTATTATCTTAAGAGGATTTACTAAATGATATCAGCTATGATTTAACATGATAAGGGCTCAGCCTGTAGCTTTGACCATATCTGGTTCTCTCATAATAGAGAAAACATGCCCCTCCTGACCAGGACATCCGGCTCTGGAGCTTGCTGTTCTGTGATATAAGGGAGATGTGACACAGAGGTTTGAAGTAAAACTCAGCCCTTTAGGCAGCCAGGAAGTGGAAGTTTCATGGTCATCTGTTCTCACTCATCTTCACCAGGATCTGGTGGTTCTTATCGCTGAACTCAACCTATGTCAGCCATCACTGGCCGTAAATCCCCCAAATGGGACTCATCCTTTGCCCAGGCAGACTGTCCCATGGTGCTTGTCTAGAAGGTCTCTTTTACAGCTATCTGCTGCCGCCTCTTCTGGCAGTCTCCCTGGCCAGCTAAAGTCAGCTTTCTCGCAGGGCACACTGGAACTTCTGTAGATCCTTTCCATACCAAAGGAAGCCAACAGCAGTGAGGCAGTGTTTCCTCACATTCCTGTTCTCTCACTGCCCAGTGATGCTATGCTGTTCCACCTCATCCCATCTGAGACACCCACCCATCTGGCCCATCCACCTGGAAGGTAGACCCACCAACTCCCAACAGGAAGAAAAGAAAAAGACCCTTTGCTCTCAACTGACCTATGCAAACTTCCTCACCTCTCCAAGATTTCATGCCAGAAAAGGGAGGTTAGAACACAAGCAGCTTACCACTTGCCTCCCTTTTCTCCTGCCCTCAATCTTAAGTAGAGCTGTCCCTCACCTCTACTGTATGAGACAGGATTTTCTGTTCTTTTTTCTCCATGAGAATTTTAACTCAGTAAGATCCTTCTTCTTCCTGACTCTGGGATCATAGATAAGCTTTAATCATGCACTGGATGTAGAAGGAAAAACTAGCTTGCTAACAAGGAAGTATAGAATTATTTTTTAAATACTGCATACATTACACAAACTAGTGACCTTGACTTCAGTTCTTCATAAAATGTTAGTATACGATATAAAATATGTGTTTCAAAAACACTTCAAAATAAATTAGGGGAATGAAATAATCATAGTGTATTTTGATTTCTGAAATATATCATCATGTCTCCCAATATACTTCTGCTTTTCAGAAGGCAGAGCACATGGACTAGGTGTTTGAATGTTTAGTTAAACTCAATTTTTTGAATTATCATATTCAAAGAGTACTCCAAAATCATTTTGTAGATTTGGAGAGAACTTGCTAGTGGTGAACCACAGATCATTTTTCATGTATAGTCACCACATCAGTGTGTAACACCGAAATTCTATTACTAATAATGGTAGCTACCACTTAGCCCTTACCATGGACCAGACACAATGGAAGACACTCCATATATCTTTTGTTTCATTGGATAGCTAGCTCTTGGATAACAAGAAATTCAAAACTAATTTCAAAGACTGGAAAAACAAGCAGAAACTAATTAGATGTACTAATTAGTGATGAGTGCAGTCAGTCAGTAAGACACATACCAATATAGTAAAAAATAATCATCATCTTAAAAAGAATGAAGCATTTATTCTAAAAATATTTATAGTTTGCTAGGAAAACTAATAATTATATCGATAATTGCAAAGAGTTATAGAAAGTGAAAAATGCTTAAAAAGGAGGGTGGCTTTTCTGAACCCCCGCCCCATGTTTTCTCCATCTGCTTATTCTCTTACTGGTTCTCCTGAGAGAAGGGAGGAAGCTGTTAATCTGCTTGGTCTGAGTGCACTGTTGGAGATGTCCTGGAGAGCCACGGCCCTCTTTCTGGATCACCAGAACTCTCTCTGATTAGCTTATGCTTATTTTCACTCTCACTCTTTCTCTCTAGATGCTCTGAACTGAATGTGTACCCCCAAATTCATATATTGAAGCCCAGATCCCCAGTGTGATAGTATGAGAAGGTGGGGCCTTTGAGAGGCAATTTAAATCATGAGGGTAGAGCCCTGAGGAATGGAATTAGTGCCTTAGAGGAAGAGACATGAAGATAGGGCCTTGAGAGGATCATGTGCAGACAGCAAAATCATCATGAATTAAGGCATTGCTAATATCAGAGAAAATGTAAGAGCCCTGAGCTAGACTTTAAGAAAAAAACTAAAAAAAAAAAAACTATGGTTAACTGCATACTCTCAACCTGAGATCCAGAAAAATAAATAACCTGATGTATAAACACATGAGAAGTATAAATCTAGAGGTGAAGTGGAAAATCTGGAAGAAATTGATGATTCCTTAGCAAAATAATGAAAAAAAATAAATGTGAATACAGGCAGAGTAGGAGATAAGAAAAAGGACCATAAAAGAAATTGAAAGTGATTTAAAACTTTGATGATTCAAAAAAAACCAGATGCTTCACAATGCCATCTAAGTAGTAAAATACAGATGATGTCAATGTTTTGAGACAATTCAAATACAATATAAATAGAAATTAATGAAATATTATGAAGGTTATTTAACAGAAGCAGTTGTAAGCATCAATCTACCTGATAAAACAAAACCACTTACTGTAAAATAAAGAACAAGAACAGAATACTTGCCATACATTATTACGCAATGTTTCTTCAGAGAGTATCCTGTCTAGAATATAGAAGAAAAAAAATCGGTATCATTTTAGAAAATTATCTATTTCTACCAATAATATTACTGAATATCTAAGAATACCCAAAAGATTCCATTAAGAACTACTTGAATTTTGAGGAAATGTGGTAAGTGACTGGGTTGAGACAAATTTTTTAAATATTAGAAACTTTTTTTATTCTAACAGAAAGATGGAAATAAAGAAGGAAAATATTCCATTTTCAGTAGAAACAATTATAAAATATCTGAGGATAAATTTAACATGAAACTGTGAAATCCTACTTAAGCCTATAAAACAAGGACAGAATAAATGAAAAGATACGCCATGTTGCAACAGCAGGACCTGGGGATATCCAATGATATCTTCAAAAACAAATACCTCATCTTAAGATACGGCATTGACACTCCTTCCCAGCCCAGGAATCACACATGTGAGTAAAGAAACTTCTGAGTGACTCTAGTTCCAGCCATCATCTTCTGCAATTTGATGAGACACCTCAAGCCAGAACCTTCTGGTCAAGTCACTCTCAAATTCTTAAACCACAGAAATTGAGAACCAATAACAAAAAAATTGTTATTTTAAGCCAGTACAATTTAGAATGATTTGTTACACAGCAATAGGTAACTAACAGACATGGACTGAAAGATTTACTATAACACAAAATATACAGCATCCCTCAAATTAATGACCTAAATGCAACTTACGGAAACACTCAATCAACAGTGCTGTTTTTTAATGAAATAAAAATTCCTAGAAAATAATAAATTCATGAGAATAACCAAAAATATTAAAAAATAGAAGTAGAGATGCATTTTTAGTTATTAAAATAACCTGTAAAGATACTGTCATCAGAATAGAAATTGACAGGTGTTTTTTTTTTAATTGAAGGATAGTCAGTTACAATGTGTCCATTTCTGGTGTACAGCACAATGTCCCTGTCATGCATATATATACATATATTTGTTTTCATATTTTTTCACTAAAGGTTATTATAAGATATTAAATATAGTTCCCTGTGCTGTACAGAAGAAATTCGGTTTTTTAAGTGTATTTTTAGTTACAATGGATAACATCTGCAAATCTCAAACCCCCAAATTTATCCCTTCCCACCTCATTTTCCCCAGTAACCATAAGATTGTTTACTATGTCTGTAAGTCTATTCTGTTTCGTAGCTAAGTTCATTGGTGTCCTCTTTTTTCTTTTTTTAAATTCCACATATGAGTGCTATCATATGGTATTTTTCTTTCTCTTTCTGGCTTACTTCACTTAGAATGACAATCTCTAATTCCATCCACGTTGCTGCAGATGGCATTATTTTATTCTTTTTTATGGCTGAGTAGTATTCCATTGTATAAATATACCACAGCTTCTTTATCCAGTCCTTCACTGATGGACATTTAGGTTGCTTCCATGACTGAGCTAGAAATTGACAAATATTAATTGAAGTGTATAGAGAGCTAAGACAGACTCACATACATAAAGAATTTAATATGCAGCAAATATGATAATCTCATTGAGTGGAGAATAATGATTGACTTTAAAATGTTGCTTATATAAATAGATAACCACTTAGAGGAAAATAAACCTGTGCTCAACTCAATTCTAGATAAAATAAAGCCTTAACTGTGAAAATAATAAAACCTCAAAAATACATATTTGGATGAATTTTTATAATTAAGATAGAATATCTAGAATATATAAAAGAAAAAAATAGATATTAGCTACAGAAAAATTAAAACTATAAAAGACAAATTGATAATAAATAATCATCATTTCCCAATACCCTAAATAGAGTACCACACTAAACAGTAGACCGTCTTAACTACTAATTTGAAATGTACAATAGGCAGTTTAAGAAAAGGCACATTCCTAAGTTTAATAAGCCTACTTACACTGCATCATTTCCAAAGAAAACAGTAAAAGAGAAAAAATGCCCAAATGATAACTAGAAATGCATGATACCTTCAAATCTGGGGGTTTTCTTTGCCCAAAATTGAAAAAATATTACCAAAAAAAAAGAAAATTTTAACGAACAATATATTTTTAAATTAAGGCCCTATCTTTTACCATTTTCCATTCCCATAACTAAGAAAATAGATTTCAAATGTGACTGGAACTCTTATAAATGTAAATAAGATTTATAGGTCTGTCTGAGGCGTCAATGTAAATTTAGTCATAGGTGTTTCAGTGATATGCAGAACAAATACACTCGCTTTTAAGCTAGGTTTTCAGTATAATGTAGACTGAGATAAATACATATAAATTAAGATCAAATCACATCAATTAGTACAGTAGACAGCAGGAATTATGTGAGAATTAGATTAAAATGTCTGTTGTACTTTTAAGTGTTTGATAAGCTTTATTTATGATCATTAATTTATTGAATGAAAATACTAAATTCTTTTCCAAATGGTACAAAAATTTAAATTTTGCAGTTTTACTTGGAGTCACTCTCCCACTACTAGCTTCAGCATAGCATGTTATCATAATTTAGGGAAATCAGACTGAAAGTCCAAAGGCCTTCAAACTAAATCCACTTTTTACCTTCATGCTTACATGGAATCTAATTTTCTTATACTCTTATATTCACATATTTTCAACATCCTTAAAAACTTAAATACATCTAAAAATGATGGAAATTTGAAGCATTAACCTACACTTTTATGTTTTCAATCTAATTTGTCACACATGCCTACTTGTTTTTCTCCAGCTACTTTTAGTTTTTCTATTGTATTTACTTACCTATCCTAGATTTTGAAAAGCTTGACAGCTATTAAAAAAAAGAATATCAAGAAGGTTAGTTAGTGCCCTTATTAAAATCCAAGAAGTCATTGAAATACAAAGAAAAAAATGGAATTGTTTTATTCCTACTCAATTTATTGAGAAGCATTAGATTTTGGTTGAGATTTATATTTTAAGCAGTATTTTACATATCTATTCCATTTTTGTGTGTATATAATGGTATTTTGGACTACTTGAACTTGTCAACTTTAAAACTTTAAAAATAACCAAAGAACTAATTCCTTGGCTCTGTTAAATGGGGAATGACATGGTACATTTCTTATAAATGTTAAATGCCACTATTATTTCTCCCCTAGAAAATTAATTTTTATATGCAACTTCAGTTGATGTCATTTTTTTCCGAAGATAATTTGCCACAAATATTAATTTTTGGATGAATCAAATGACAAAAGCCTATTTTTTTAAAGTGAAATTTTAAATAATTTAAAAATATACACAAACGCACACACACATGTCATGTGTGAGTGTATATATGAAATACACACACTTGCATACGTTTCCAGTGTTTGAAATCTTTTAGGATGCTTCCTAATTCTTAAGACGTTTTTACACCTTGAAAAGTATTTTTATGTTCTGTTTTGTTCTCCACTATTATTAGAATTTGATACATGAGCTTCTTAAATATTGCTTTCAACTTTTTAAGAACCTTTAAGTTTCTCCAGACTTGAGTTACCTTATTACACAATTTATTGAAGGCTAATAATTATTAGGACATGTGGTAGGCGGTTATCACAAGTAACATCACACTGCTGGCTCTATGTACAAGCTACAGTAGGGCAAATGGTACAATTAGAGGCACATTCTTTGGTGCATAACAATAGAAGCCTAGTGACACTGCAAGATTAAGAAAAGGCTAAAACATCTTTAAAACTACTCATTACCACCAGTCAAAATGTGCATATTTGACCTTTATGGTAATCAGAAGAATCTCTGCTTATGCAGTAGGCGGCTAAATAATCGTCACTTTCGACACACAGTTTTCCTTGAAGTGACCTAAGGTTAACATGGTTGATCCTGAAGCCGACACAGACATTGAATCAACTCATCAGCGGTCACAGTGAAAGGCCACCATCTTCATCACCTAGGTTACAATGACAGGATAAAAAGAGTGTTGCAGATTTTTCTCTGCAAGAGACAGTAGGACTTAAATGTTGACTGCTCTGTATGTTTCAAAGGTTACAAAATTACTTGGAAACCTCTCCCCGGAGGTGCAGATTCACTCTGTGGTATAATAATCATGCAAGTTGCATCAAAAATAATTGCTTAGTTTATTACCTTGTTGTCTTATTATATTAAAGCCTCCTGCTAAATTCAGAAATCTCTTACTCTTGATCTCTCATCTTCCCTATAGGTCTACTATTAACCCTACTCATTTTAATTTGAATATATTAACAGTTGCAATGAAGCCTCTCAAAGCTAGATTATCTCCAAATAAGATAAAATCTACACAATGGCTAGAGCTAATGTAGCAACTGTAACATCTGAAGAAGGAAAAAAAAAAGACCCTTAAACATGTGGAATAAATTAAAATCTTCCCTCAGTGTCCCTCCCTTAAATGCTATACCTGAAGATATAGAAATCTGTAGCAAAAATGGTTCTAATTCTTGAACAATGGACACTTAAAATCAAATGAAACTAATTTTTGTGTTGCAAAGCTTATCATCCTCCAATTTTCATAGTAAAACATCATATGAAGTAACTACAAGATAATTATGTCATAGATGTTATTTCCCTGGTGGTTTTGGAGAATAATGTTCCTTGTAAAAACAGAATAATTTAATAGTCATCAAAATTGCAGGGGGATAAAAACTTTTTTAAAAGGTAGCCAAAGTAAGATTTTTTTTAAGGCATAAAGCACAAAGTTCCCCAATATCTGTGGCATGGTTGGCACTTTAAAGTAGTCATTCATAATTCCTCCTAATGTATACAGTATTAATCCATGTGTACCTAGAAAAGCTGGCTACTTCCTGTACTTCAAAGTCATTGCTTTTGCCAGGAGACCTAGAAAGTGCTTCAGGATTCATTATGACATGTGGAATATGTAAGCAATAAGGCATGACAGGGAGCGTGGTTATCATAAGATAATCACACCCCTGGGTCATTACAAAGCAAGAGGTGCAGTGGCCCACCTCTCATTCCCCCTGGGGTGTGATTACAGCACGATACGCACACTTCATGCCGTTACCTTACTGCTTTCATCAAAAGTCTTTGTTGGGCAGAAGTACTATGTTTTTTCTTTCTTTCTTTTTGCTTGAAGAAGACAAAGTTGGCAGTTTACAGCTTTAAGAGTAGATTCAGCCAAGTCAGATAGGTGATATGTGATAATCTATTCCTTTAAAATGTCCAGCTGCCAAGGCCAATCAGAATTCATCCCTTTAAGACAGAAACCATTCGATGGTTGTGTGTTCAAATGAGTCAACTGTAAGAAAAATGTGTGCCATTATCACAAAAAGTCTAATATCTGGGAACAAATGTTGGAAGAAACAGTTGGTTTCAGAAGTTATTTTTTTCCAAAATGATAGACTCATAAAAGGTTTATGGACCTCATTAAGCAAAATGCAACCTGAAGGAGTTGACAGGCCAAGATTGTAAGGTATTCATAATTTCTGATTTTCCCCATTTAGTGCCCCACCCAAATTCAGGTGACAACTCAATTTGGGGTGCTAGATTAGACACCAAATCCCTTTGCTGTCATTCAAATTATAGCCCAAGGGCCCTATTGTGATCTTGCTAATGTACAGATTCTTGTCATATATGTCTTCCATTACTTAACACTAGTTCTTTTTGCTTTATCCAGTATTCTGCCACCTAAAAACAGACATAACCTCAAGTAATAATCCTCATCTGTAATCCAAGCAATAATTACATTATGGCATTATATTCTTTGCATACATTTGGAGTACATCACAAAATTCCTGTGTGAAAGATAATAAGTAGATATTATTATTCTTGTTTTATAGAAGGTAAGATAAATTATAGAGAAGCTAAGTTATGTGATTGATTCAGTTAGCCTCACTGGTATCCTAATTCCAAGGATAAACACATTTAAGAAAAAAAAAAATAAGGGCATGTACAGAAAATGATCATGGGCAAATCTCTTAAACTCTTTTAGCTTCAGTTTCCTCCTCTTTGAAATAATAGTGTTAAAGTAGATGGTCTACACAGTGCATTGCACACCTGTCATTTTGAGGATCATTATTTTAAAAATAGTTTTAACCATCATGGGACAGTTAACATCAGGCAGTTGGCTCCTTCCTCAGAGACTGGAACTTCAGATAGTAAGCAGTTGGATAAACACGAGTCGTGTTGCTAAGGAGAGAAGGAAATAGGTGAGAGCCTAAATCATTGAAAATTATTGAAACTGACTTTGACATCTGTTACCACTCTATGCATTGTGGATTTATCTGATTTGACAGATGAAGTGGTAACTGTTTTCATTTTTACCATTCCATCATTGGAAAAGATGATCTCCTTGGGGGAAAAAAGTGATCTGGTTTAAGACAGATATCTATAGTAACTGCAGTCCCATAGTAGAACCTGGAATAAATTCCTGTGTTGATTTACAGTGGTGAAGTGCCTCAGGATTCTACGGTTGGCTGTGGACTGTATGATTCTACACTTTTTCCTAGAGACTACAACAACCATACCTAAAATTTTTATAGACAGAACCACATGAACTTTGATGCTAATCCCTAGCAGCATATACTCTGTACTTAATCATGAAGCATAAGTCATTAAGAAAACACATATATATTACATAGAACATATTTTCATGTAAACTGTGCTATTAAAATAAAAGTCCTCTAATGAAAATTCACTGAAGCTGTTCTAGTAAAGGAAGTAGTCATTGTAGTGATAATATAAATTGGTTTTATTCTTTTGGAAAGAAATTTGATAATTTATAACAATAATTATAAAAATGTACTTCTGGACTTTTCTTTCCAGCTCTGAGAAAGCAACAGAATTTTCACTTATTTTCTCACCACACACACACTCACACAACACACACTCACACACACACAAAACTAGAACACTGGAAAAATATATGAAACAACTATTTCAGGCAATCAGCAGGCAGCACAGGACTAAGATGCCTGGAAAAGGTATAAATGAGATGAGCTATGCCATTATTCTAGCTTTCTGCCCAGAGGCAGTTTTCAAATTCCATTGCAGGGAAGGGAAAATCAAGCAAAGTCCAGTGGTCCTTCTGAATTGGGATGACAGAGGTGGGATTTTAAGAACGATAAGGCAGCCAGAAATGATGGAACTAAGTATCATAGAGAACAGAGGGATGGAGGGAAAGAATTATAGGAATAGGAAAAGGGGTCCCTCTGAGTCCTTGTCTGCATACCGATCCAGACACACATGGGAGAAATTTTAAAAGGCCAAGCAAAAACGAATAAACAAACAAACAAAAATCTGGGGAAAGAACAGTTACTGGGGATCTAGAAGCCAAACAATTTCCAGAGATCACATAAAAGAATTATTTGAGTCCCCTTCCACCAGAGTGCAAGTGTGGGACATTAAGTAGAGATTCCAGAAGAATATAAACTAATTATAGAGGAAAGATTTCTATAGAAGTGTCTTCAGAAAGCTTCAAACAAGCTTAGAAAGAAATTAATCTGCAAACATGTTATGTCTAGCCAGAATAAAGACCTTACTCTTTAAAGAAATACAATCAAATTAATAATATTCAACATAAAATTTATAATGTCCAGAGTCAAATTAAAAATTACTTTACATGCAAAGAAGCAGAAAAATATTGCCCAAATTTGGAGTAAACTCAGTCAACTAGAAACAAACCCAGAAAAAACTGAGATAACAGAACTAAAACAATATTGAAAGATCTATGATAAATATACTCAGTATGCCAAAGGATTAAGGCAAATCAGAACAAAATGAGAAGAGAAATGTGAAGCATAAAAAAGAAACAAATGTAAATTCTATGAATGAAAATTGAAATATCTGAAATGAAAAATTTGCTAGATGCTGTTAAGAGCAGAAAAGACCCTGCAGAAGTAATGACCAATGAACTTGAAGGTATAGGAAGAAAAAACTATAAAATAAACCAGAAAGAGCAAATAGACTGAAAAAAAATATATAAAGGGTTAGTGATCCCTGAGGTAACACCAAGTAGTCTAACATATGTGTACTGGGGGATGAGGGTGGGGTCCCACAAAGAGGAGGGGATAGAGAATAAATATTTGAAGGATTAATGGCTGAAAATTTTATAAGTTTGATTAAAATAATAAACATATAGATCCAAGAAGCTCAATGAACCCCAAGCAGAGTAAGGACAAAGAAAATTACATCAAGAATCATCACCATCAAAGTGCTTTTAAAACATAGTAAAGAGAAAATATTTAAATTAGCCAGGTGAAAGGTACATACATACAGTGGAACACAGAGAAGAATTGCAGCAGACTTCTTGGCAGAAACAATGCAAAACCTATTGCAATGGGATAACATCTTTCAAATGACAATAAGGCTGCCAGCCTAGGAATTTAATTCCACCAAAAATATTTTAAAAGTAAGGGTCAAATGAAGACTTTTTCAGACAAAGGAAGGCAAGCAACTTCATCACCATCACTTCTGTACTACAAATATATATATAAAAGGAATTTCATCAAGCAGAAAGACAGTTATACCAGAAATGAGTATCTTGTATTTACACAAAAGAATGAAGGGCCCTGGACATAGTAAGAATGTAGATAAGTATAAATGGGGCTACGTTGTACAGCAGAAACCTCTAGAACTTAATATTTCTTGCATAATTGAGACTTTATGCATTTTGACTAGCAGCTCCCCACTTCCCCTTCCCCTCAGTCCCTGGCAACCATCATTCTACTTCCTGATTCTGATTTGGACTGTTTCAGATTTCTAATATGAGAGGAATCTCACAATATTTGTCTTTTTGTGATTGACTTAACGTAATGTCCTCAGGTTTCATCCATGGGTCACATATGACAGGATTGTAGGAAAACATGCCCATGTTGTTGAATGTGGCGGGAAATTATAGGAGTTCCTTATATATTTGGGTGTAAATACCTTATCTGATATATAGTTTTCAAATATTTTCTCCAGTTCCATAGGACTTTTTTTTGACTGTTGATTTTTTTCCTTTGCTGTGCAGAAGCTTTTCGGTTTGATACATTCCCACTTATCTATTTTGCTCTTGTTGCCTATGTCATATTTAAGAAATCTGTACCAAGACCAATATCAGGAAGCTTTTCCCTTATATTTTCTTCTAGGAATTTTACATTTGCAATCTCATGTTTAAGTCTCTCTGAATTTTGAGTTGATTTTTATGTATGCTATAAAATAAGTGTTCAATTTCAATTCTTTGGCATGGGGGTATACAACTTTCTCAACACTATTTCTTGAAGAGACTGTCTTTTCCCCATTGTATATTCTTGTGGAAGATCAGGTGACCATATATTCATGGATTATTTTCTGGGTTCTTTTTTCTTTTCCATTGCTTTATGTGTGAGTTTTTACACCAATATCAAACTATTATAATTACTATATCTTTGTAATATACTTTGAAATTAGGACGTGTGATGCTTCCAGCTTTGTTCTTTTTCAAACTCATTTTGGTATTTAGGGTCTTTTGTGGTTCCACATTAATTTTAGTATTGTTTTTACTATTTCTATTAAAAATGCCAGTGAGATTTTGATAGGGATTGCATTGAGTCTGAAGATCACTTTGAATAGTATGGGCATTTTAACAATGTTACGTCTTCTAATTCATAAACAAAGGATGTCTTTCCATTTGTTTTTATCTATTCTAGTTTCATCAGTGTTTTGTAGTTTCCAGTGTACAAGTTTTCCACCTCCTTAGTTAAGCTTATTTATAAGTATTTTATTCTTTTTGGTGCTACTGTAAATTTGTATTTCTAAATTCCTTTTCAGGCAGTTCATTTTCGTATAGAAACACTTGATTTTTGTATCTTAATTTTTTTTATCCTGCAACTTTACTGAATTTATTTATTAGTTTCAACAGTTTTTGGCAAAGTCTTCTATATACAGGATCTATATACTTTTCTATATACAAGATCATGTGTTCTGTAAATAGGAACAACTTTACTACTTTCTTTACAATTTGAGTGCCTTTTTTTCCCCCTTTTTTGCCTAATTGCTCTGGCTAGGACTTCCAGTCGTGTGTTGAAGGAAGTAGCAAAGTGAGCATCCTCACCTTGTCCTTTATCTTAGAGGAAAAGCTTTCTGTTTTTAACCACTGAATAGTTGTGGACTTTCACAGATGGCATTCATTATGTTGAGGAAATTTGCTTCTATTCCTAGTCTATTAAGAGCTTTTACCATAAAAAGTTGTTGAATTTTGTCAAATGCTCTTTCTGTGTCTATTGAGATGATCATGTGGGCTTTTGTTCTTCATTCTGATGTATCACATCAGTTGATTTTCATATGTTGAGACATATTTGCAATCCCAGATAAATCCCACTTGGTCAAGGTAAATATCCTTTTAATGTGCTGTTGAATTTGGATTGCCAGCATTTGGGGAGGGTTTTTGCATCTATATGCATCAAAGATAGTGTCCTGTAGTTTTCCCTTCTTGTGGTGTCTTCGTCTGACTTTGCTACCAGTTATGCCGGCCTCGTAAAATAAGCTAAGTGTTTCTTCCTCTTTTATTTTTGGAAGAGTTTAAGAACGATTAGCATTAATTCTTTGGTAGAATTCACAAGTGAAACAATCTAGTCCTGGGATTTTTTTATTGGGAGATTTTTATTATTGGTTCTTTTTTTTTTTTTTTTTTTTACTATATGTAAATCTGGTCAGATTTTCTGTTTCTTCAGGATTCAGTCTCAGTATGCTGTATGTTTCTAGGAATTTATCAATTTTTTTCTAGATTATATACAACAGACAAAGAAGGATGTTATATATATAATGATAAAAGGGTGAATTCAACAAGAAGGTATAACAATTGTAAACATAACATCCGACTTCATAATACCTAAGTATATAAGACGTTGATAGAGCTGAAGGGAGAAACATAGGTAGACCTCCTTTATTGTGCTTCACTTTAATTGCACTTCACAGATACTTCATTTTTTACAAATTGCAGGTTTATGACAAACACGCCAAGTGAGTCTGTTGAACAAGGCTGCCATTTTTTCAACATTTGCTCATTTTATGTCTCTGTGTCACATTTTGGTAGTTCTCGTAATATTTCAAACTGTTTCATTACGATTATACAGTTGACCCTTGAACCTCACGGGTTTGAACAGCATGGGTCCACACATACATGGATTTTTTAAATAGTAAATACTATAGTATACATGATTTGCAGTGGGTTGAATCCAAAGATGCAAAACCAGGAATAAGGAGATTTGCTGGTGATGGTTTTGTTTATTAGTGTTTCTCATTTTGGCATCTGAAAGGTTAAATGTAAGAAATTGTGTTTTACTGTGTTTTACTGTGTGAATTTAGATAGTCTTATAAACTTGTTTATGTCTAACATCGAACAAGTCATTGAATATGACAGATTTTGTGCTTTCTTGCTCAGAAGTTTTCAGTTCCTAATTGTAAAAGACCCAGTGTAAGTTTAAAAGAAATTAATTTACCATGGCATGATAAGTCAGTAGTAAAGGATTGCTAAGTAATCACTATTATTAAGATACTAACCCTAGGGTTAGGGTTAGGGTTAACGATGATTAATGATGTAATATTACAAGATTTTTAGACCCAATACAAAATTCAACAGTATTTCACTAGTCTAGTTGAGCAGTGATTTATCTCCATGCTTGTGAATAAAAACTGGACTTCTCACTAAACACTTTGCCATCTGAAATTTGTTTTCTGAGTTCTGTGCAAGATAATCCTGGAAGAGAATAAAACGGCAATAGTCTACAATAGCACTATCATACGTGTAGTATGAAATCATAGAGGCCATCACTCTATGCCTTCTAAGTCAAAGACAGATTAATGTTAATGAGCTTAATATTGAGGTCAAATTGCAAGCCTGCAATGACTTCTTCAGTATCAACTGATTAAAACAAACATTATGAATATATCAATTAATACGTAAGTAACATTTGCTGTCTTTATCTTCTACCTTTCTTCCTGGCAAAATAGCATTTATATATTTGATATTTTATATTACTTAGATATCTTTATGAAAAACATGAACCACTCATTACTGTGGGACCCCTGAAATGCCCTTGGCCATTCTCTATATTGAATGAAATATTTAAAGCCTAGAAACATCAAATAGATAAGAGTTACACATGAAATTATTTGAACCAAATCTTTCTTGGGAAAAATGCTTGAACTCACTTCTTTGTACTAAAGCAGTTTTCATCCTTTAGCATTTTAATGGTCATAAAGAGTACCCATAAAAATATGGCACTTGACAAAGGAGAAAAATGATAGACTGAAAACTGAAGAAAATATTAAGGTTAAGGGTGCCCATAAAAATAGTATGTGAAATTTTAAGTTAGAGATAAATGTCTACCATGATGTGACAAGATTAGAAGATTGACAACATATATCTAGGAGAGATTTGTGTGAATAAACCTTGCACAGTGAGCAGAGTGGGGAATTTTGACTGACAGAATATTCAGCAGTGCTCATCCACAGTAGAGGAGACTCTTCATAATCAGGTGTAGAACATGACCCATCCTTTGCATGTGAGTCAACTCTTTTCCCATCCACCCTGAAGCTTGATCAATGGGCTATATGTTGTCCACAGTGGCAGGGATGGAAGCTAGGTATCATACCAACAACATAGTCTTTCCTCACAAAGGCTGATCTAGCATTCCTGGAGTCCCCCAACAACAAAGGCCAGGACCAATTAAGTCCCTGATAGAACAGATTTATCCCATTCTTGGGCATAAGAAGGACAGTTAGGCCTCCCTGTGGGTGGTTGAATTGAACCTCTTCTTTCACATGGGGGTGACAATTTGCTATAAGTGTTTTATGTGCATGTATATGTTCCCTGATTGCAATTCATCCTTCAACACAATCCATGACTCCAACTCTCTCTTGACCTCAGTATCATTATTCCCTCTCTTTGTACCTTCAGGCCTAGGAATGGCAATATCTTCTGATGGCAACCTGTCCTTTGGTGTTTTACTATCCTTCATTGGTTCCTTTAACCCTTCACAGAGCTCTGTAATTATTCCTTCATTTAACTCTGTCTGGTTAAAGCCTGTTGAGTATGCTTGCTGTTTCTCACTCAGCCTCTGGCCAGTAATACTTGAGGTCATGAACGCACTTGTTCAGGTGGAGGATGTACCATAGAATGAGAGAGAAGCTGAGAAAAAAAAATTGAGGAAGAAGACACATTCACACCTGGATACAAAACAACAAATCAGTAGAAAGAAAAATGAAGACAGAACAAAATATAACAATATCACAATCAGGATATAGACCTTGACACAGTCAAGATACAGGACAATTCCATCACCAAAAGGACACCGCATGTTGCCCTTATATAAATACGAACAGTTCCATCCCATCCACATACCCTCCTTAACTTATGGTTATTTACTCTCTATTTCTAGAAATTTGTCATTTAAATGGAATGATATCGTATATATAACCTTTATATAAGTATAAAAGTTGGCTTTTATCACTCATAATTCTTTTAAGATTTTCCCAAGTCATTGCACGTATAAATAGTTTGTTCCTTTTTTTTTTTTTTTGCTGAGTAGTATCCCATGCTATGAATGTACTATAATTTTTTTAAACCATTCATCCTTGAAGGCTATCTGGGTTGATTCCAGTTCGGGGGCTATTACAAATAAACTTTTTATAAACATGGATTTTTGTGAGAACATAACTTTTCATGTTACTGGGATTAATGCTTAGGAGAGTATTTTACAGTCCTGGATCACATGGGAATAGCATTCTTAGTTTTTTAAGAAGCTGCCAAACTGTTTTCAAAATGGCAGTGTCATTTTACCTTTCCACCAGGAATGTATAAATGATGAAGCTTCTCTATGGTCTTTGTTAGTATTTTGTGTTGTTACTACTTTGTGTTTTAGCCATTCTGATAAGTGTGTAATGATATCTCACTGTGGTTTTAATTTGAATTTCCTTAACGACTAGTGACATTGAGTATCTTCTCATGTGCTTGTTTCCCGCTTAATTGAAATGTCTATCAACACTCTACCCAGTTCCAATTGAGTGGTGGTTTTCACCATTGAGTTTAGAGTGTTCTTTATATATTCTAGATATTAGCCCTTAATTAGGATAAGTGGTTGGCAAATATTTTTCTCTGGATCTGTAGTTTGTTTATTCATCCTCTTAAAAGGGTCTTTTACACAACAAAGGCTTTAAATGTTAGTGAAGTCTAATTTATCAAATTTTCCTTTTATGAATTATGCTTTGGCATCAAGTCTAGGAACTCTTTGCCCAGCTTTAAGCATTAAAGAGTTTTCTCCTAAAATTTTATAATTTTATGTTTTACATTTAAGTCTGTGGTATATACTTTTAGTTAGTATTTGCAAAGGTGTGAAGTTTAGGTCAAAGTTCTTTTTTTTTTTTCTAACCTAGGATGCCCATCACTGTTTGTTAAAAGATAGTTCTTCCTACATTGAATTGTTTCTGTACTTTTGTCAAAAATCAGTTGGCCAAACTTGTGTAGGTCTATTTCTGAGATGTTTATTCTATCCATTGATCTGTGTCTGGCCCTCTGTCAGTACCACATAGTGTTGATGACTGTAGATACGTAAGTCTTAAAACTGGATAAGCTGATTCCACCCAACCTCTTCTTGTTTTAGCTATTCTGGTTTTTTGTTTTCCCATATAAATATTAGAATAATTTTTTCTATATCTACAAAAAGTCTTGCTTGGATTTTAATAGAAATAATGTTAAATATGTATATTGGTTTGGGGAGATTTGAAAAAGTGGCATATCTGGCATAAAACAGAGATCATCTTTACTATGCTTAAAAACGTACAATGTGTATTACACTCTGGAATATCCTGTGAGGCTGAATAATCATTCACAATGTGACTTTATTTTTATCATAAGGTAAACTCAAAGTCTAATCTGCGAAATGCCACACCCAAATAAAAAGACAGAAAACAAGATAGGGTTAATTAGTAACATGCCAGAATATTGCAAGTGTTCAGAGTAAGTTCCAGACACTTGACACAGAAAATGAATAGTTCTCTGAAGTTCATTCAGCTTACTCTTTGGTTTCACTGCCTCCTCTTCCTTCCATTAACACACCAGATTGTTCTCTGCTTTACGGCATTTGTATTTGTCATTTCCCGAAAAACTCTGCTCCCAGGTTTTGGGTGGCTGCTGCTTCTTGCAGTCATTTCTCAATTCAAATGCCACTTCTTCAGTGAGGGGCTCCCTGACGACCCAATCTAAGTGACCCTACAGGTCACCATACCTGAATCTGTTCTACTACTTTTCCCACACTCGCCTCTATCTCTTTTTTAATAGTAGCAGTATGCCCACTGTCCCTACAAATTACTCACCAAAACATGGTTCTCTGAGAGCAAGGACTGGGTTGGTCTTGCTCACTGCTGTATCTTCTCTGCCTTGCACAGGGCCTGACACACAGTGCGTGCATCATTCTTCATTGAGTGAATGAATGAGTACTGTCTGTCTAGGCGGAGAAGACAGAGGGCAGTTTGAAGAGACTATGGTTAAATGAAAAGCTGGAAAGCTGAAAAATGCTTTGTGCCACAGTGATCAAAGCAGGATCAGGAGGAAAAGAGATGTTTGTAATGGGAACTTTATGCTTGATTGTGGAGAGCTTTGACCTCTAGATGAGGTGATTTTACTTTTGCCTGGAGGTGATGGGAATGTTCTTAACAAGGATGATGTAATAATACACTCTTAAGAAAATTAAGAGGAAATAATACAACAAATTGGGGTAAGGGTTGGGGAGCTCAACCCTTGTAAAGCAAGATACCAGTTGGGCTTAAAACCTGTGATAATATTGCCCTGAGGTGAGAAGACCCACAAGGCGGTCAGTCAGTCATCATAGAAGGTAGACTCAGACTATTAAAAACAATAGTACTGGTGAATTCGAGAGAGAAATCGCTAACTCTTCAGTGTCATCTTTTTTTCATTTTTGTTTACAAATATGTTCCTTCTGTGTCAAGATATTTTTACAGGTAAAATCATTTTACCTGCTTGTTAATGAGCCTGGTTCCTTCCAGTGTGGTTGTATACAAAGTCATTTCATGACTTTTAGTAAAATTGTTTTCGCACTTTAGAGCTGGACAGGTGATTTGTTGAATTGATCTAGAAAAGGTTTATTTGAAATAGAAACAAACCACGTGAATTTTATTGACTTCTAAGCACTCCACTGTGTCACATTGAGAATGTTCCGTACGTTTAGTCCTTACTCTATTTTAGTACATTATTTGATTTCAAATGGGAAATAATGCTCACTGGCGCTCTTGATCTTCTTCCCCAGGAGGTTTTGCGGTTCATTGTTCATTGTGCTCAATTTGCGCCCCTGCGGTTGTCTATGGCGGTCTTACAAAGTGGGGTCAGCCTAGGATAGCAACAAAGACATTTTCTTGTGAAGGGCTGCTCCTGGCTCCTCCGTTTTACTCATGTCCCAAACAAAAATTCCAAAACGATTTACTTACTGGCTTCCTGATTTCTAGGCCAGAGTCTTTGTGCTGGGAATAATTGCCACCGTGATGTTCAAGGACTGTCCTGTATTCTTTGCAGTCAGAATACTGGCAGAATACTGCTTTGGTACTGACTACCGAGAAGCTGTTGCTGTAGGAAAACCAAACAGCCCTGACGTCTCTACTTACCAGATTTCACTTACAGTTCATTTCAGAGTGTGACAATTAGAAGAAACAAGGAAGGGTTTTTGTTGTGTTTTTCCAAACTCATTTCAAGGAACACTACACACAGCCTGCCTACATGGTCGTTTGGTTAAAGAAAATGTTTCTGTTCACATTAGAGCTGCATTGTAATGGAAAATGGCTCCAGGTGCCAAACCCACCAAGAATGTTAACATCACCAAAGAAGACCTCTGGACTTGACTACCGTACATTTTTTCCCTTACTTCCAGTATTTCAGCCACAAGTTATAAAGTGTAGCAGCCTCTGGAAAGAGAGCTGAAGCAGTCAAGATCAATTTATGCCCCCTCTCTGTCGATAGGCAACAAGCTGCTATCTGAAATGGAAGGTAAATAGTTTCACATGGGAATGAAGCGCAGTAATCCTCTCAGAACCTGCCTCACTGGCCTCAGATTCACACCTTTGCACTGAGATTTGCTCCTTAGAGTATTTGTGATGGTTATTAAAGCTGACTTAGAAGGTTAAAAAGACCAACAGAGACACTGTAGCTTCTCGGGCTGTTTTGACATCTCTTGCTAGAGTTTCCTGTAAGGTGGTATTAGAGATATGATTACCTGTACATATTATTGTTAAATGACAGTACACCTCTCACTCAATTTCACACTGGGCAAAATTGAGAACTTCTAACAGGCAAGGAAATTACTATGTAAGGACTTGCGTGATACAAACTAATCCAAGAAATGAATGATTCATCTTCAGTATATGTGAAAGGCACCGGGTTATTAGTCTAATACATAAATAACACAAATAAATTGTATCTATATGTGGCTTTATCTGGATAGATCAGCCTCTGGGATCACATGTATGAATCCACGGACATAATGTAATTATAAAATATTCATTATGGTTTCATTGTACCAAAGTGTAGAAATTACCTCCATAGTCAAAGTTTAAGGTAAAAGCCCCTGTTCAATGAAAGGGTCTGGGCTCCTCCCCTTAGAGGGATTTACAGTATTCATCAGCGGCATAGTTCACATTAGCATCCAGTGACATTGCTTTGTCTGTATATATTTCCAGCTGTCAACAGAATGTCCTGAGGCTATTGCATCCTGATTCTATAGCTATCTTCTATTCTTTTATAATACACAAGGGTCTAATTTTCCATCAGCAAAGCATGAAATCATGTAAGAATGCCACATAACCAGCATGTGCAAACAAGTAGCACTTTTTCTACGCATAAAAATGCTTCATAAAATAACAGATAAATTAAATCTTCTTGTTCAAGTAGAGAGCTTGGAAACCAAGACCTTTTACACAAAATTAGAATTTGCTCTACAGAGCTGACAGTGTCACGTAATTCACCGAAATTTGTTCACCACCTTACATGTTAATATGTGTGACCGTATCATTTTTCTTTGATTTACAGTGGAACTGTTTTATATCAGGAACGTTTTATGGTTACAGATAACAGGCACGTTAACTTCATTAAGATCAGTATTTAACAATTATCAAATTAACAAAGTGATGACTGGAGGATATGACTTATATCCAACTATATTAGCTTGAACACTCATTCAATGCTGTGCAGGAAAAGGACATAGAAACCAAGTGTTCATCTTTATTTATTCATATTTTGGGTACAGTGGGACAGGCAGTCAAAGTAAACATGAATCCTCAAAAATGACATTATAAAATATACTAAATGATGCATTCAAGATTTCCTTTCCCTCTCTGGAACATATCTAAGTTTGACAAACTGTTTGAAATTATCAATTCAATGATGCCCTTAAAAGGGTTAGCTTTGGCATATATTTAAAATACATTCAAGACATATGTCTCTTCTGCTGCAAGAACTACAGAAAGCTCGGTTTAACATCAGTGATGTGACTGAAACTGCTTAAATTATCATTCTCTATATGCATCTCATATTTCTACAACTTCAGGGTATTTTTAAACACTTTCTACATAATGTACAATTTACTTAGCACGTGGCATTCATATGTCTAGCTGTAAAATAACTTGTTGTAATTTAAGCAAACATGTTTTAAATAAAAGGTAGCTAAGGCTTCTAATCTCTGATGTATTGAGTGCAATGAAAGCTTCCATAAAAATGGATTTCCCAGGCAGCCAAAGACCACAGAGGCTCCCCTTAAGAAATATATTAATCTCTGATTTACCCTCATGCATTTCAATAAATCTGACTGACCATTGTCACCAATGAGGTGATGTCATTGACACAGTAGACAGAAAACAGAAGGCAGAAAAGAAAATTGCATCTATTTTTTCCCCTAGAAAATCCTTTCTGTTTACTTCTGACTTTCAAACTTTAGCAGTCAATATAAGCAATGCTGCAACTTCTTTATAAAAATAGATTCAGTGAGTTATAGTTGACATAAAATACACTAAAGGGCACAATTTGGTACGTTTTGGCACATGTGTAGTTTGGCGAAACCATTATCACAATCAAGATGATGAACATATTTGTCGTCCCCTAAAGTTTCCCTGTGCCCCTTTATGGTTTCTCTGCCCCCTCCCCTCCCTGCAGGACCCACCGTTTGCTCAGAGGTCTAAGTAGCAAAATGTTTCCCAAACACGCCTCTTAGATGCCATAAGTAAAATGCTTTGCGCAAACATCTGCTTTCTGTCACTATATGTTAGTTTGCATTTTCTAGAATTTTACATAAATTTTATATAAATCATACTACATAAATTTTGGTCTGACTTTTCCTTTGCATGATGATTTTGAGATATATTCATGTTGTAGCATATATCACCAATATATTCTTTTTATTGCTGTGTAGTATTCGTTTTCTGTGTGTGCCACACTACAGTTTGTTTAACCACTCACCTGTTGTTAGAAATTTGGGTCATTTCCAGTCTGGGACTGTGATCAAGCTGCCACACACACTCATGTATAAGTCTTTACAGAGACACATGTTTTCATATTCCTTTTGAAAATTGCCTAAATGTGGAATAGCCGGATCATGTAGTAGGTGCATGTTTAACTTTTCAAGAAATTGCTGAGCCATCTTCCAAAGTGATTGAAACGTTTTGCATTCTCCCCGAAAGTATGTGAGAAATTCATTTCCTCTACATCCTCACCAATAATTGATATGGTCAGGTTTTAAATTTTAGGTATTCTAATTGATTGTATAGTGGTATCCCAGTGTGGTTTTAATTTGCATTTCTTTAATGACTATGTTGAGCATTTTTTTCATCTGCTTGTTTGCTGTTCATATATCTTTGATGAAAACTCTGTTCCAGTCTTTTGCCATTTTTTAATGGAGTTGTTTGTTTTCTTATTACTTTGTTTGATGAGGTGGTTTTGTTTTTTTAATATATTCTGGATCCAAGTGTTTTTATCAAAGATATGGCTTGTAATTATTTTCTCCCAGTAAAGTGGTAGTAAAGACAACATTAGCCCAAAAGAGTCACTGATATGTCTCTGGAATGCTTTTGATGCTCAGTCCTTGGCAGGAGAGTGAACTCAACTTTCAGTTAAGGAAGACTAATTGAGTCAACAGGCACTTCTGTCACCTACATACCCTGGAAAGAGACCTCGTATGGCAGATAACTATTTCTTCATCTTTAATTTTTCAGTTGGTCAGTAGGTGGAATAAGTCATAAGATCCCATCTTTAATTTTCCCACTAAATTTTGTATACCTCTCTGTTGAGAGTTTGCATGGGATTGTAATCGCCTGTTTCCATATCTGTGTCCCCACGAGACTTCACTAGATTTCTTGGGGAAAGGGTCATGCCTTTTTTGAACATTAAATCTCCATGATCTAACAAATCGTTGGCACTACCATGTACTCAACAAATTTGTAGTGAACGAATTAAAAGGCCCTCTTCTGCACTGTCAGTGCACATGGCAAAAATCGATGGACACTTTCAAGTTACAGTTCCTTCCTCTAAGCAAGAGTTAAGTGGCATCAGTCTCAGCCACCGAGTGGTTACCCAAGAGAAAGCAATCGTCAAAAGTCCGGAAGTGTCTCTTGCCATGATCATCACTAAATAAAGAAAATTCACGTCTAACTCTTAAATAATTACTGAAACAGAACATGAAGTGCTACAATTCTTTTGTATTCTGAATACCAGAATTGGGCTGGTCTAGGGAACAAGAAATAATGAGAGTTTTTCCCTGTGGAGAAAAGCGAGCATCTGAAGTTTGTGAAAATCATCTTCCATAATGTCTAGGAATCCTGGCTATCGTCTTCCCCTACAGCCATATTTTCTCCAAGCCATTGCTTTTAATTTTTTTCTTTTTTCTTCCTTTATTTTTCACTGTAAGATTTGTCCCATCAAATAGGCACCAAAAAAAGTGCCCAGTGGCCTATTCTTTTGACCAAGGCAGGATGGGATGAATTAACTGCTGTGCTCTTTCCCGAACCTGTGGTGTCCATCCTGTGGGCCACAATCCTCTTGGAGTGGAGAAAGCTGTGAAACGATAGCAAGGGATCCACCTAATCAGAGTCTTCCAAGCATCCATAGATAACATAATAACATAATTGTATGTGTATGTATATATGTATGTATACTTGACCCTTGAACAACATGGGGGTTAGGGCCACCCACCCACTGCTCAGACAAAAATCCACCTAGAACTTTGCAGCTGATCCTCTGTGTCCACTGTTCTGCATCTGTGGATTCAACCAGCTGAGGATGGTGTAGTACTGTAGTATTTATTGAGAAAAACCCACTTATAAGTGAATCCACACATCAAACCCATGTTTTTCGAGGACCCATTCTACGTATGTGGATGTGGATGTATATATGTACATATATATATGCATACACGTATTTAAATGTTTTATTATATATTAATATTTTTCAAATATATGTAAATGCTGTTATGATAAAAAAAAATGGAAGTATTACTGAATTACAGCACTTTTTGTCACCATGTGGTTTTTTTAAATGATTCAGGTGGAAGATACAGCTACTACCTAATATAAACCTTGATTTTTTTTCCCTTTAAGGAAAGTACATGTCCTGAAAACAGTTGGTAATCATATATTTAAAAACACATTTTAAAATCCTTATTATATGTACAGTTGTCTCAAGAGTTTAGATAATGCCAAATAAATAGCAATGTAGTAAATTCACCTTAGGTTGGAAAATATATATATACTAAGCATTGTTAACTGAATCCTACCTAATTTGGCATAAATACTATGAGATACAGATGTTTTATCTCTAGTGAAAAGAATATGCCATTTAAAGGAATAGATTAGGGGAAAGGGTTTAGGCATTTTAAAGAGCTAATAATTGATTCATCAACTGATGAAATAACCAAAAGATACATCAGTCAAAAATGTTAATTTAGAAAAGATCATAAGACTCAGACACCAAAACTAAAACCTTGTGTGTTTGCAGTTAAGCTTTCTCATCATTTATTACTGCCCTACTTTTCCTCCATATGGAGAAAAGTGTAAAGGAGAAAATATGCTCAGGAATGACAGCAAAACCATGAATTTTAAAGTTGTCAAGAATTTTAAGTTATTCTAAAAAGGGCAGAACATTTCAAGAACAGGACAAAACTGAAACCCTTGATAATATTCAAGAAAATTTTCTTTCTGAACTTTGAGACAATTCCATCAAAAAGTTAGAGGAAGAAAATAAATAATAAACCCAGAGAATGAAAATAAAAGCCTAAAGTAGGGTAGAAACTATGCAAGCATCATGAAGAGAGTCAAACCCGGGTAGCGGCTTTCAAAGTTAGGCATCTCAGGTACGTCGAACCCAAGTTCAAAAGAAAATGCTCAAAAGATGCTTATAGTATATGAAGGCAACATTTCAGCAGAATAAGTTGTCTACATCTCACTAGGTTTTTTATGGAATTCTCCTAACCAGCCAAGATAAATTAAATTTTTTTTCAAAAAAGATTAGTCATATGAAAAAATTCCTTCAACCTGGATAGCAGTAGAAATGGAAGGAGAAAGAGAGAGAGGAAGACAGAAGGGGTTGAAAGTGATAATGAAGCCCAGAGAAAAGGATAAATTTGAATTCAGGTTTATTATAACGGGCTTAAAATAATTGGGTCTCTATGCAATAGCACTTTTCGTGAATTCCGAACTTTTCCCATATATCAGAGAAGCACGGAACCAGAGACCGCCTGCTTGTAGCCTAAGGGAGGAGAGAGGTCCTTGGGACACTGCAGAACCACATCCAGATGAGAAGCCAGTAGTGCCAGCAGCTACAGTTCATCATTTCTTTTGGAGAAAGGAGAAAAAAGTGGTTAGTCCATTCTGAATGTCCCTTCCCCTGGCTATCAGCACTGCAATACCTGACAATGTGTTCAAGTATTAAAGGTGATGGCAGCCACGTGAAAACATCGGGCTTCTGACCATTGGAGAGAAGCTTCCATCCAGAGGACAAGGTGATGGAAGGATCACAGTAAGAAACCCTTCGATCCATGTGCACACCAAGTTCTTTCTGTAGCTTAATATATAAAAGTACAACTTCAGTCCTTGAGAAAGGACACACAACCTTGGGAACCCTGAGCAATTGATGTTTACTTCATTCGTTCATCCACAAGTGTTGATGAAGGGACAACTGGCCCTGAGCAGGCTCTGGGTGCAAAAGAGATGAATTGGACATAATCTCTGCCCAGTAGGGACTCGGGTCTGCCCTGGTGAACTCAGGCCCCTGAAAATAAGTCTCTGCTAGTGAATCCTGTAGTTGAAGAACTAAAATCACTCTGCATATTCCACTCCTTTCTCTTTCTGCTTTCTCTCAACATGACAGTCACAGACAGTGGCTTCATCCCCCAGGGACAGGCATTCCATTGCTTTAGATGGAAGAAGAGTGATCTAATGATTGCGTTGAATGAAAACAGTCCAACAGTCCTTATAAACTTGTTTGTGCGTGACAGAGACAAATCTTTCTTCTTTTTGTAATTGTTATTTTTGCTTTCACAAAACATCTTGGTCCACGTAATTGTTACTTTACAGAAGACGTAACTTGAGCTGCAGAACACGAAGTTCCTGTAACGTGAAATTGGTTGCTTGAAAGTCTCCTGACACAGTGTTAAATATTGGTTTGTTCTTCTCCCTCCAGATAGGGTGTCAATGGCAAAGGAGAACCAACTGGACTTTCAAAAACTCCCGTATAAGGATTTCTAAAATGACCCTGAGTAACTTCTTTAATTCTAACCTAGACAGGAAATTTCTGGCTAACCTCAACTCCTCACGTTTCAGTTAAGCCTTCTTCCTTCTGACCATATGGCCTTCGAACAGCAAATCATTCTCTGTAATTTATTGTATCCTTAAAAATAATCATATTTATTGTGGCCGCATAAAATCAATATTTACTGTGCCCGCTGCCAAATGCAATGATAATTAGTATCTCTCTCAAGTACTGAATAACTTGAGATTATCTCAGAATTCAAGTATATTTCTTTACCAGTTGAGTATTTCAATTTCAGAGAAAAGGGGTTTAGCTTTTTCATATTGCTTAAAAAAAAATAGGCACTTCAAATGCCTAGGTAGCTTCTACAGTTTCTAGAAGACATTTTTCAAATTTCTGTGTGTAATGTCAGGATTAGGGAACGGAAATTTAATACTTTGTATTTGTGAATTTGATGTTAACTGTAATGAAAAAAAAGATCCAGTTTCACTCTGTAGATTCAAAAAGAAAATTGCAGAATGAGTTTTATTTTTAAACAACCTGAGAAATTTGCAGAAATTATCAAAATAACCAGGGTCTAAAATTTAAAGAATTTATTCCAAAAATAATTTATGTTCCCTAAAACATATACTTTAAAATAATTAGCGGTGGAGGTGATTCTGGTGAGAAAATCATACATTTACTGTGTGAATTGTTATCTTTGAAAAACAAAAATAGTATAATGGAAGTACAGATAATTCCCAGGAAAACTGCGTGCTCATATAACTAGCTTTTTAAAGCTACCTTCATGATTGCTTGGCAAAGCTGATTGTTATCCTCGTTCCCAAGAAGGAATCTGGCATCTTATCAACATCACAGCATTTTCGAGGTACAGGGGAAACAGCAGTGTGCCACTTCCAAGGGTCTTTATTAGGCAGAGAATTAAACTGACAATTAACACATCAACAACAGAAGCAGATGCTCATACCAGATTCATTCCAAAGTATTCTGAGTGCCTATAAACTGTAGATTCAGAGCAGATGTATACGTGTCTCTATCAGTTACCATTTGAGAGACGTTAGGTGCTTTTTCTCCTAACATTCTAAAAGCTGGTAGCAGGATTTTTATTATATGCAAATTAGCAGCATTTGATTAGGTCCTCAGGCGGCTTCACCTGGGTGTTCAGAGGAATAGCAATGGGAAGTGAGGAAGAATATTTCATCACTGAAGTGTGTTTTCCCTTGGGGGGACACCACCATTTGATTTTGACATTTATTTGTCCTGTGCTATAAAGGATGGATCTACAATTACACTTTTTTTTTTTTTTTTTTTTTTTTTTACTATGTGCAGTGGGCATGGTGTCAGAAAAAAATTAAATCAAAGATAGTATGTTTGCACCCAAAACAAACTCTAAAACCAAAATTATTGAACAAATCCCCTATTAAAATCATAGTACGTTAAAAAAAAAAATACGTTTGACTAATGCACAATGTTGAGTGTATCTAGAAAACATTCATGAGAACCCAACCCCAAGAAACAGGAATGCATCCATTGCTGTGCTGTCTTGGCTCTCTGCAGCACAAAGAATATGTGTTCAGTACTTGATTACTAAGTTTTTGTTTGCCCTATTCCATTTTTAGAATCCCGAAACAAGAGTGTGCCCTGATAGTTAATTTGGTTGCTACAACAATAAGTAAATATTTTCCAAAATATGATTGGTTGCATTTTAAATTTTTGCAATCTGTTTTAAATTTGAGATCTGTAGCATTTTACTTTTCTCCATCAGAAAATCATTTACAACCACGTGAATAGTCACACTCATCTTTTTCACAGTTGGACTTGGGCATGTTAAAAGGAGTTAAAAAATATATTTCAGTTGTCCACTTATCAAAATTATCCTGAGTAAGAAATATAAGAGACAGGATAGCCAATAACAGCAATAATTTTTCTTAAGGGTGGAGTTAGTACTTATTGCCTAATTATCCTTATGTCTAACGATTATAAACAATTCACTAAAGAGCAACAAATTAAAACTTTCCTGGAAATATTCTAAACTTTATTTCTTCCCAAACCCATGGTTCTCTCTACTGGGTCCTTTTAACCAAAGAAAATAGTTGCAAAACACATTCTTCTTTAGATAGCCAAATTAAACTAAAATTACCAAGACCCCAAACATTCTAGAATTGATGCATTTCTGTGGATTTCAGAAAAAAAATCTTTTTCTTTTATATTCTATATTTTTACATTGTTCTTTAATAAACATCATAAATCTAAACATAAATAAGAGTTAATTACGTATCTGACACTTGACAGCTGGTTATGATGTCAGTAGTGTCCAAACTGTGACCCAGTAGTATGCGCTAATAGTGAAAAATAAGATGAGATAAAATCCTCTCTAATTAAGGCAATCTTAAATCATGAATGATGTAGCTGTTATGAATTATTAAGGATGGTCCTAGTAATTTAACCAAAAATAATCCTCTTACTATATTCCCAAATGCCAAATATTCTAATAATTTAAAGCTTTGAAATCTTTTCTGTACTTTAAAAGGAAACAAAATTAAATTACCTTTTAAAAGGCCAAATGTTGAACCATAAACTTCTTTTTCTATCCCTAAAAGGATCCCTTGTTTAGTCTTAATTAGAAATATTTGTAACAAAATTTAAAATCATGAATTAAAAGGAACATTCTAAGGAATGAATTAAACAAGAAGCCAGGCAAGTCTTTATTCATTAGATGTTTTTTCTTCTTCAGAGAGTGTAAGCCACTCCATCATGCATTTTCTAGAATAGTCCTGAAAAGGAAAATCCAAATAAGTAAAAATTAAAGAATAAATGGTCCAGTTCTTTACAAATCAGCTTATAAATGGATTATCAAAGCTTTCTTAGAAAAACTCATGGAGTCAAAATACAACAATCACACAACTGCTATTCCAGGACAGAACCAGTTCTCTTTCTCTCTCTTTCTTCCTACAAAAGCATTATGTTTTTGTTGTTTTTAGAATGAACTTGGTACATCTTCTAGGAGATGCATTTAATGGGTTTAGAAATTGACTTCCGCTAATGAGGAAAAAGAGTAAAGGCCAGTTAGATAATGCTACGAAAGATCAAGAGAGATTGTGAATATGACAAAGCTTTATGAACGGGCAAGTACAATACCAGTATAGGATGTTGTTTTGGTTAAAACTTGAGATCTAAAAGGTGTTGAGGAGAGGTTGGAAGTCAAGAGGGAATCCAGACCATGCCACACAAGCTAGTGGGAATGCGTCATTTGAACTTTATCTCCCGATGAGGCTTTAAGTTCCTGGGAGCTAAGAATCATCTCACACCCCTACAGGGCTTTAGAGCATACATGGTGGTGATCACCAATCCAAGACCTGGGGCCACTTGGAGCTAAGAGCATCATGCTTATGAGACACTTGAAACAAGCTTAAAGAAAAAAATCTAACTCCCGTTAAACATTGTATTGATGTTCTGACTAGAATCCAGGTAACATCCTGTCCTTGGAAAACTGAAACATACAGTGATGCAGGGAAGCACATGCCTACACTGCAGCAAACTAGCGTGATGGGCAGAAAAGAAGGTAATCCTGCACGCACATCTTAAAGAAGACACGGTGGTGGCCTTTTCTTGATGCTGTCTTTTCTCCCTGGGACATGTCACCTTTGATCAGATTCAGCACAGTTGACAGGGAAGGCACTCACTCAATTCTGCCTGAAGAGAATGGATCGAGTACACAAAGACCCTTTATTCCTGACCAGGTGCTATTTAAGTGTTTACTTAAGAGTCAGACAATTTCCTTAAGGAAATCATGCACGTTCCACCCTAATCCTGATTCCAGCTCAGGTGAGGCCTGTTGTTGCAGCCCAGACTTGCAGAGGGAGAAGCCACCACAGCAGCGGTCCTCCGTGAACGTCAGTGACGCCTGCCCCAGCGGACAGGTACCACTGCAGCAGGCGCAGGAGCATCGGACCAAGAGCAAGTTCCTGGAAGGTCTTTCCTGGCTTAGAGGTCATTCTCAGCTGCTGCAGCTCTAGACTGTCACATAGACAATCCGCACACCCAACCGAAGACTTGAGGAAAGAATCAGAAGCACAGTGCATTGAAAGCATGTGACCCACTGAGGGTCAAGTAAATGGTCTTACAAAGCTTCAAATGATTTGCCTTTTCAATAAACAAAAACCATATTCCGTTTTTAAGAATATCATTCTCTTGTGAATTTACAAATAAGAAATTTACCAATTTCTCAATTTCACCCATTCCATTGGCTAGTTCCACTGTGCCTCGTGCCTCAAAAAACAATCCATAAATTATAACAAAAAATACATTATCCAGGTAACTAAAAGTTTTTGTAATGCTATAATGTTTTCTCTTCATAATAAAAACAAATTTTCAAGGTCTTTTCCTCCATATTTTCCTTGTAACACTATATAATTCAGCATGTATAGAAAAATGAAGAGAATTGGTTAATCAGTTTAAAACATCAAACACAAATGGCTCTTCCTTCTCTGTTAAGTCTTTAGTAATAAGAACAGACCAAAGATATCTTACATTGGTTTGCTCCGAAAAGCATTATCATTAAAAGATTGAAGCAGTGTTAGATGTTGCAAATAAAGATTTTGTAAAATAGAAGAGAAAAATTGGGTACAAGTCTATTAAATGCTGAGCTCCAATAATACAGCAGGCATTGTGAAACATTTAGATTGGTTCCTGTCCTTGTTTCCTTATTAACCACTTTGGTTTTTTGTTAATAGATCTGACGAGCTCCTGCAGCTTTGAGAAAGAATTTAAAGCCCATAAATTCCACAAATCCTAAGCAAGGAGCGTTCTTCAAAGCATATTGATACATTTTTTAACTGCGGATTTTAGCTTTCATGTGATAAAACTTTTAGTGATTTCCTTCCCATGTCTTGTTAAGGCTTAAGTTTCTCATTTACATATTTGATGTTTCTCAGGAGACAGGCAAGCTTCAAGTTAATTATCTATGTAGCTGTAAGAACTCTTGTTTCCTGCTTAAGAACTCTCCAGAAGAAAACTAATAGTTATTAAATGTTACACTGAGTCACCAAAAGTAATCAGGATACACAATGAGAGGCACTAAACAGACACTTACATTTAATAAAAAACCTCAACTTTTTGCAAGATAAATGAAATATAAATCAATTAAATCTCTTACAGTAATTTCCAGGGAAAGCAGCCAGCACAAACCAAACAGCTAAAATCTCTGCTCAAGAGAGTGATTAGGCACTGCTGGAAGCTTGCGGAAATTGCTGTAAAATTCTGGACGTAGACCCATTGAACTCAGATTCGTAACAGAGCTGTAACTAAAGAAATGCCACCTCAAAATAAATTCTAGCATCTTGCCCAGCAAATGTGTATTTCCATGCATGTGACTGTGTGTGCATATTCATATATACACACACATACATATACAAATAGATGAACATGTGCTTTATTTTATATAACAGGAAGATAATATCTGTGGAGAGAACTGATCATCTCTGAACCTGAAAGTCTATTAAGAGCAGTTTCATGGAATGATAACAAGAAAGAGAAGAAAGAAGGGCAGGCGTAAGATAGACTCGAGTTGCAGTTGGGAAATTGGAACCACAGCTATCAGGTAAGTTAATTAATCTGGGTATCGTTCAGTAAATGAAAGTGTGCCATCTATTTCACAAGGGCCCATTGTGTCTTGCATGTGAAACAAATTTACCCTGTTTGATTAAGGATTACTGATTGCCTCCAATTTATTATATGTATCCTATAATTAAGTCACAGTGAGTTCGAATGAAATGGGGATGGTCTCCTCCACAAAGAAGACAACAAGCTCATTCTAGGAAGACCTTGGGGGTCATTCAAGAAGCAATTAAATGTTCTCCAGGGTGCATTAAAAGGAAAAGAGCCTGGTGGGCTGAACGGCCTCTACTTATATTCCAGCCTTCTCAATATTCTGCTTTTATGGAGACAAATGAAACCATGTCATAAAATAACTCAAGGAATTATCAGCAAGGAAAACAATGCTGGCTGCTCTCATACTAAGCAAAGAGGCACGAAGACAACAGTCTGTGCTAAACAGGCGGTAATGAGGTGCATGGACCAAGTGATGCACTATGTCAGAATCTGTTTAAAGGGGGATCTCCACAAACCAGTGGACTCTGGAATACTGTATATGATCTTTGAGAATTATTCATAATTTTTTTTTCCTGTGTGCAAGTAGCAAATACCCAGGATAAAAATCTTTTTTGGCAGGTGAAGTGAAATGAAAAGGACCAAGATCAGTATCACAGATATATTTCTCCATATTTTTATAAATGCTCTTAAGCGTGAACACTAGAAAAGGAAAATTATATGGGACACTTGTTAGAAATGGAGAGAAAGACTTCATTCAAGGTCATGACATTATTAGATTTGGGGCAGAAGATTTACATCTCAAAGGGGTAGAGGAAAGAATTTATAGGTGCAAATTTTTTAAGTGAATGCTCTAAGAGAGGTCAAGAGCCATCATCAGGAAGAAACAAGAAGTTCAGGCAAGCTTTAGACTGTCTTAGCGATTACGGTGTTCTGAAATTAGGGTGTCTTTACATGGAATGGAAAGCCTCCCTGCTCGAACCATCCCCTTTATAAGTGCGTCCCTTTGGGAAACCCGTGCCCTAAAATATGCTGGCCTGCGAAGAGTTAATATGAAAATTTAGATTACTATAGTAACTAAAATACAATTAGCAGATTCGTTTTTACACATTAAACAATGAATGTTTACATATAAATTAAATTGTGAAAATCTTTATCAACTAACATGTGACCCCCAAATTACAAAGATTTCCCTGTTTTCAGCGGAGTCTCAGAACAAACACATGTGTACATGTGACGATGGAAAATAAATTGCAGATGGAATCTAACGAACTCAGCCCAAATCTTAGCCACATAAGTCATTTGTTCCATAGACTTGGGGAGATTATCCTCTCTGAGCTTTGTTTTCCTCACCATTAAAGAAAGACAGAGCCTGCCCTGCTTACCTCACTAGATGTTAAAATGCCCAAGACGCAGAGTGTGTGTCATGAAAGGTGGCACCAGAGGGAAAAGTATAAGTCAGATCAGAATGGACCTGAAAGCTGCTTCTAGGAATTTTTTTCCTGAAACCTAAAAGCAATAGGAAACTATTGTAGCATTTTTTTAGCAAGAGTTAGAGGCATGGTATAATTTTCTTTTGCAAAAATCACACTGTTGGCAGTGCGGACAGTGGGTTAGCCCAGCGCTGGACGGGAGATGACAGCGCATGTGGGGCCTGGGGGCAGATCCGAGTGTAGTAGGCACTGAAGCTGAAGCAGTTTGCAACTTCTCTGCAATGTGAAGAGTACAATGTTCTAAGACCAGAGCGTTTGCAAAGGGCTGTGAAAGGACAGGACCCTAAAGCTGAAGCTGCGATTAGCCCAGCAATAAATTGACCTCTGAAATAGCAATATGGACGAGATTGTGGTAAACTGACCCAGAGTACTCCCAGTGGGCCTGAGGACCCTGGACGGAGTCAAGAGATGGAAAGGGGCAGCATCAGTAGGACATGGTGCCCCAGGATGTCAAGGGTAAGAGGATGAGTTAAGGAAGACGCCTGGTTTCTGGCTGAGTGGACTCTGACCTGTAGGTGGCAGGATTAGCCTCAGGCAGGAAGGAAACCCCTCTTCTTTTACAACAGGAGGGAGGAAAGAAGCTGGAGTGTGGATATATGGGGGAGGGGGCAGGATTTCATTGGTGAGTCGAAGAATCCCAGCATCCAGTGGTGAATCTGCCAAGAAGGGGATTGCAGTAGAGAAGAGCACTGTGTCAGAAAAGGACGAGAAGGTAGAGATGTCCATGTGCAGAGAAGACAGGGAAGGTGAGGGCTCACAAATGCCTTTTGGAACGAACAACCTTGTCTTTGTCAAAGAGCAGATTCACACTGTGGTAAGAGTGAAAGAGTGAGGATAAAGGCAGTGGATGGGGCATAGAGGGTGTCCAGGCAACTCTTTGGAGAATTCTGCCAGTGAGGAAAAGAAGAGTGATGGAGCTGTCGTTAGAGAGGAACTTCCCAGCAGGTCATCGATTGTTGTGCTGTGGTGAAGAAAGCACACACCTGGATTGATCCAGGGTGGGAATTTCACCAGGTGAATGAGATGGGAGGACAATGGGTTCAGGATTCTGAGAGTATAGACAACAGTGTGGTTAAAAATAATGGACTGTGGCATCCAGTCAGGATAGGGAAGAAAGGAAAGGGATGTGTAGGCTGATGTACAGAAAACAACAGAGAAAAGACGCATCTCAGGCAGTGAATGTTGGGGAGAGCGTGCTAGTAATTGGATGAAGAATTACAAAGACAGAAAGTTGGATTTATAAGGGGAAGGTTTCAGGATTTTCCTCCAGAGAAGGAACCTTATGAGTGATTCAAATGTCCTGAGTGTGGTCATAGGCTTGGGTACCTGAAATAAACTGGGGGTAAAGGCCACTGGAAGAAAGACAGAGAGAATGAGCTAAAATGCTGGGTTAAAATAGCAGTGTGAACAACAGAATCACTGTGGATGGTGGAAGCAGTTGTATTACAAGGGAAAGTAGTAAAGCAGGTCTGAATGCCTGACTGACTGGTGGTCTGTAAGTTGGTCAAAGGAAATAAAGAGCTTCAAAGGACTGAGGGTTATTTTACTGGAAAAAAAATGACCCAGAAAGGGCAATGGGGAGGGAGGAGGGTGCCTACCCCACCCTGTGGGGGATGAGGGATGAGCAGCCTCTGGAAACCGCAGCTGTAGAGATTTCTAGGTCTCTAGTAAGATCAGGGAGGAAAGGAGCCGTGATGTGAGGGGTTTGAGGATGCAGGTGGCACAGGGGATGTTCAGGGAGACACACGCAGTAGAAGAAGGGTCAGGGAAGGTTATGCACAGAGCAATCTGGGATGAAGGTACCAGAGACAGAACGAAGGGTTGCAATCTGAGAGAATCCAGTGACAATAGGAAGAGTGGGTTTAATTTTCCCCAAAGTCTTCTGATAAAACACCTCAGGGTAGGCAAACAGTGGGCTAATCCCAAAGGCATTTAGATAGACCGTCTCCAGTGGAAGGTACAGCAAATAGAGAAATGGGTTCCTAGAAAAAGAGGGTAGCAGGGAATCACGGACAGATTTGAATGTGTTCTCAGTTTTGCTTGGGAGCAGCCCTGGTTGTCATGCATACACAGCTTTGTTCATTCTTTCTGTGGCTCAAATACTAAACAGAACGCCTCTCTTTGATTGACGTATGTTTAAAAACTCTAGGCTTTCCTAGGTTAGATCTGAAATCGATGATGAGAAATATCCACTTACGTGACCTTGTTACACAAGCTTTTGTCTTCAACAACATCCTCTGACTGTCAGGAACCTCCAACAAACTCATCCCTTCTAGTCCCCCTGGTCTGCCCTCTGTTTCCAGAGCACATTGTTAACTTTTGTACCTTTTTCTTTGTTCCTTTTCTAGAATATTCTTTATCTTCTCCTTCTTTATCCAAGCCCTACCTTCCATCAGGGTCAGGCTCGGTGACTAGTCATTCAAAAGCCCTTTGGAGACCAGCACTGGGAGATTTTTCGGAACTCCTATAAATGTGATGATTTACACACCTGCAGTGATTTGCACAAATATATGCAATAATCCACAGAGATGCTCCCTTTTCTTGTTATTTTATCTTCAATATAAGTGCCCTGCCTTTCCAGACTGTAAGCCTCTCAAAGGGAGGAACCTTACTTGACCTAAGCCTCTTGCATCCTTAGTTCTCAGCATGATGGATGCTCTCCCATTACAGAGTTGTGATAAGATGACCAAGCTGTAAGAAAATCCATGCATGTGAGTTTCGTTAAGAATGCCGTAGCTAAAGGAGCGCCTCTGGAAGGAATTTCAGGTTTCATAACAAGCTGGTGAAATATTTATGAACAGAATGGCCTTTCTACACCCCTTAAATAATACAAATTAGTTATAGGACCAGCCTGGCAGGAGGGAGATTATTAAAAATGTATATTTAAACATAAGAATAGTTATAAGATATTATTTTTTAAGTCTTGTTAACAGTAACCTTTTTGAGGAAATACCCAGATTAGTAACAGAGGGGTTTTTATTTTTTGAGTGATGCCATAAATATTTACTAGACAAATGAAATATGAAGAATTGATCCTAATGACCGAATAAAAGTTGCTTTGCATCCCGAGATGTCCTTTGAGCAGCTGTCTCACATCTGAGCACACATCTGTGCTTACAAAAGGAAAAAAAAATCAAAGAGCAGACAAGTAAAGAGGCCACCTGCCGGAGCTAGTCCGGACATAGCACTCAGTGCTAAGCGGCTGCCGCAGAGCTTCCTTCTCACAGCTGGAAGATAAGGGGTGACGGCACAGCTGGCTGGGGAGGTCGCTGTATCAGTACCCCTCTTCCTCTCCCTGAGCTCTGCTCCCTGGACTCCGGCTATATCAGCAACGGCAGGTGCGTGAAAGAATCAAAGTCCCCAGAAGACAAAGGTCAGATGAGCTGTGAAAGTGCCCCATGCATGTATATGTTCGCTTCAGGGCATAGGCGAATACTCCCAGGAAATGCTCTTTCCCAACCTCACTCCCAAGGTGAGATGTAGGATTTAAAAAAAGAAGAAAGAAAGAAGAATCCAAGAAATTTAGTAGTGGATTAACATCTAAAATTGGGAAATAGGTTGTTTCCTCTGGGGCCATATCCTCTGAGTTTTTTGACACAAATTTCAGGCAATAAAAAAATAAGTGGAGACAAATAGGGCTCCATTTATAAATTAGGTTAATTTAAGAACCCAGGGAGACAACAAATGAACAAAAACTCAAAATGTAGAGCCAAACTACATGCTCCTAGTGTCTATGAAGCCACAACTTTAATACGGCAACAACTCTGAAATTGTGGTTGTGCTACTGAAAGACACAAAATGAAGAGGGGCTGGAAGGAACGGAAAATGTTTGAAATCAATAATGCTGTTCACGCAGCAGGGAGTCCCCTTACACTGCGGCTGGGTAATGGGATTCCTATCCAAGCAAACACAAACATGCACCTTAAGAACTTCTCTCTAAGGCTACCTGTTTGATTGCACTAAACACCATCTTCTCTCTCCTGGCACCTGGCACAAAAATTAGTTCAAGAATTATGAACTCTTTTCATAATGTTTTCCTTCCTATATAAAGAGAAAGCAGATCTTTTTTAATGTCTCCCTCACATTGCAGTTTTTTAAAATCTAAATTCGCGTTGAATATGAAAAGCTGGTTCACTCCAAGGTGTGCTTTTTGTCCAAGTGCGGAGCTTGGTGTTCAGGCCGCTTACTAGGAGGAAAAGTGGTAGCAACTGCTCAGGTTCCATTTTTCACCTGAAAAAATAGTGGAGCAAATGTAAAGATAATAAAAGAAATCATAGGTGAAATCTTTGTGATTTTGGAATCAGAAAGGATTGTTAAAATCAAAATCCAAAATGCTCAGCAAGGTGAAAAGTAAACTAAAATTTGGGATTTCTTTTCATCAGTTACTTACGGTTTATAGACCAGGAAGGTTGAAGACCTTTTAAAAACAAAAATCAGTTAGAGATGAATATCTTCACTCTAAAGGAAACTCCTACAAAATTGCAAAAAAGAGACAGGAAACTTGATAGAAAAAAAAATTAAGCAAGACAGGACGAGGAATTCACAGATGGGAACATTAATCACTAACGAGTACTTGTAAAGGCTCAACCTGACTAATTACTAGAAAAAAATGCAAATGAAAATGCCACTTCAGATTTATTAGATTTGTAAAAATTAGAGAGTTGAGTGATACCGAGAGTTTGCCAAAATGTGGAAGTGAAACTAGTCTATTCTGAAGAGCAGCACTTGGTGAAAATCTGAGTGGTGTAACCAGTGACCCAGCCATCCCTCTCTGGGGTATTATCGCTGGAGGAGCTCTCACCCAATTGCTTAAGGGGACATTTAGAAGAACATGTCACATTAGTGGTGGTGGCAGAGTTGGAATCAAATAACATGTTCATCACTAACGGAATGGAGAAGTAAAATAGGGTGACTGCATAGTGGAGGAAGTGCTGCCTTGTTTAGAAACAATGAACTAGAAATGCAAAGAGCAGGCTTGGATAGATTTTAAAAAGTAGTGTTAAAACAAGAAAAAATAGAAGCAGTACAAGATCTAAGTTAATATGCTATGTATGCAAGTTAAAAACAAGTATACAAAATACAGTGTATAAAGAGAAAAAGTGAAATCTATGGGCACAAACAAGTGCCTTAAAAACTTCAGAACTGAAATATCATCAATTATATTAAGGTTAAGTCCACATGTAATCTGAAAGCAACATAGTGATTATAATGAATTACATCCCTATTTCACAGCTATATGCGGGAAAGTAAACTGTATCAGTTCACAAAGCACATTCTGCCTCAAGGAAGGAGACTTCACTCCGCAGATCAGGATTTCCTGGGTCCCACTCTTCTCAGTTACGCTGTGGGAAGGCAAAAGCTAGATGTGATCTGAATCAGGGGCAGGATGCTAAGAGTTGGACTGAACCTTTACTGCCACTTCCTCCCCAGATTTATCACTCTGATTTTTTTGAATAAAATTAGTAAAACTGACTACTCATCCTAAATAAACCTGTAATATAAGAGTCACAAGACTATTAAAAATATCTTTGCTGTAGAAGAGATTTTCACATCTGATGGCTAATGATATAACAAAATTTATTTAAACGTACTAAACTTGTTAAAAATAAACCAACATAATCTATATGTGTAAACCAGAGAAAGAGGTTCTGCTCTTGAGAATTTCAAAATGCAATAGGAAAATTAGATACATGAAGTCATACGAGCACACAGAGAGAACGTTTAAGTAAGTACAATACAGTCTTGAAGTACATGTGATGTTGACTACAATGCAATGAAACTCCTATAAATCCACAAACTATATAGAAATAAAGCTGCTTTTATGATTCTATCCCATACATGATGTACTTTACATAGTCTAAAAAGATTACTTGAGGTTAAGAAGGAAGTCTGAAGCGTTAGTTCATTCATACAAAGTGAGGTAAAAGTTGTTATACATTTGGAAAATAAGAGGTACAATAAAATTTAATAAGAAATTTCCCTTGAACATTGGTGGGTAAGTAAATTAAATTAAAATTTTAATTATAAGAGAAAGTAGAAGATGTCATTATAGATTCTAAAGAGGATTCAAGATATTTTAAGGTTGATACCGTTGCTTCCTAATATTGTCTCATTTCACTACAAAAGGTAAAACTTTCGTTTTATTTAATGAAGATATTTCATTAGCTCTATTCCTGTACTTGCTTGACTTGACTGGGATCATATGGGATTCTCAACCAGCAAAAGGAAGAGAGAATGAAAGTAACAGAGATGAGTTTTTTCCTGAGGCAATAACTGAGAAAATCCAAGAAAAAAAAAAAGGAGATTGAAAGTACTTAAGAGGCAATGGAGTGTCGAGTTTTACAGCAACTTTCTGAGTCAAAGTTACCTGAGTTAAACCCTTGCTGTGCTTAGAGCTCAGGCAAGTTATTTAACCCAAGTGTCCAGTCCTGAAGTGGTTTTTTCTAGAAGGTGGGATGAGGGTAGGAAGAGACTTTCTTCTTTGTCCTTCTCTGTACTGTTATTTTATATTTACGTAGTGTTATTTTGAGCATGGGGGTCATTTCATATACAAAATATACTTTAAAATACATTTTTTACTTTAAGAAGAAACAAAATAATAGACAAACAGCAATTAGATTTAGATAGTAGTCAGAACTTATTGATATAAAATATTTGATGAGTAGATGGAATTGACTTGAGAAGTGGGCTTTGGAAAACTAGATTGTGATTAATGTAGTTCTTGGTCACAATTTTTGTATAGGGGAGGGAAATGTATGGTTGAGCACTTTGTGCACTGCACAAAGACAGTCAGCCAAGGTAACAGGGGAGCTGGATCCAGCCCAGCTTCTGCTGGGCAAAGTGTGCACATTCCCTTTCCCTGATGGAGATCTGTTTTCTAATTCATTCAAAGGTATACAGAATGCAATATGTATAGTGCAATATATAGTGTAGCAGTCCTGTTTCCCACCTACATTCCAGAAGAAAGTTTTTCAAATCCCCTTTTTTTCATGAAGAGCCAATAAACACCTACCCCAAAAATATTTGCCCTTGCAGAAGAGAAGGCGTTAAATCTGAGAAAGTGAACAAAGAGACTTGCTTCTTTCTTTCTATAGTTCCTGGGGGGGAAATGTCATGAGTTTGCCTGGGCTCACCAATACCTTAGCTCATCACATCTGCACCACCTTCACCTCAGTTTTGCTGTTAACCTCGGTTCGTTGAACTATACGTATCTTAGAGTCTTACTCTGCGCAGGGATGGCTACCTCCCTCCTTTGCCTGTTGGAAGATGGCACTTTGTTAAAGAGCTGCTGTGCTAAAGATTACCCTACCTATTCCAGCTACCAGGAGTTTTTCCGGAAGGTTTTATTAGTGAAAAATTTTGTTTGTCAGGTGATTCAAATTGTCAGATGAATATAGAACTTTGGCCCCTTGGTATTCTAAATATTCATTGGACCTTGTTTCTAAGTCAACTCTTAATCCAAACTCCTTTTGATTAGAACAATGAGTCCAAGCTCAGCAGTATCTTTTGGATCAATTTCCAGTAAATAATAGCATTCCATTCTTTCCCATATAGATGTAACATTGCATAATTTTATGTTAGTATACTTATATATCTCTGCCAGTGTGGCATACGTGTAATTATTTTAAACAGAATGTTTAATCAATCCAGATATGCCATTCCCTCAGAGAGTGTTAAACAATAAATTGGTACTTTTTTTTTCTCTTGAAAGATTCTGTCCACTAAGAACTTACTTGGTTCTAACTAATTCTTCTCAGGTGTGGTCACAGGATAAAACACTCTACAGGAGAAAAAGTAACAGCATAACACAATAGTTAACAGCAGTGGATGCTTTGAACCCAAAGAAACCTGGGTCCATAATACGGATGAAAACTTAATTCACTTAAATAACAAGTAAATTAATTTCTGTAGACCTCAGTTTCCTATTCTCTAAAATGGAGGGCATAGACCAGAGGGGCTGTCAGACAAATACCTTGAAATAGGCCGTTGCACAATTTGTAGCTGTTTTGCCACCAGAGGCAAAGACCTGACCAGGGCAAAGGTCAAAGTGTAGCAGCAGAAGTGGGAGCAGTGGTGGAAGCAAACATTGGTTTTAATACTCCTCAGTAATTTGGAGAATAGATCATTCAGTAAATTGATTTTGGCCACATTAACTTTAGGCAAATTGGTCATTCGGCAAATTGGCTTTCAGCATTGGCTTTCTGTGAATTATTTTATATAAATTGTTTATTTCCTTTCTAAAGTAATGTTTAAAACTAGTGGACATTTCTTCTCACAAGAGGAATAACCAGTGGCCTCATGAAGGTTGAGATTTAATAAAAAATAATATACGTCGATAGTGGTAGCTTTCCATCACTTTGAAGCAAGAAGTAGGTATGTTTCCTTTGGTTATCAGTAACAAGTTTTCAGAAGAAAGTTCTCTCCCCTGTGCCCCAAGGCTTGACCTCAGTAAGAAAGTATACTACCTGGAGACCCTTTTCCACCAGATTAACTGGCAACGTGGCATAAATTTGTGCCAAATAGGTGAACTGGGTCATAGCATGGTTACTCCCTCTACTTCAGCCACCTTCTTAACTCAGTACCAACTTCTACCATCAAATGAAACATATTACCATCAATAGCAATTATTAAGATGATCAAAAACAAGTTATTCTCTCCATTTCTCCCCAATCTAAATAGCCAATCTATTGTCTAGTTTCATCCATGCTTTGCCATTGTGTTGCCAAGCTAGCTGTTTTAAGCAATTAATTTCTGAGGTTAAAGTATTAGAGAAAGATGAGGAGAGGGGATTAGTCACCAGCTTAAGAAATATTCAGTTTCCATTCTAGTGAAGTTTTGTTTTGCTTTCTGAAAAGCAATCTGTGTCATTCTCTGTGCAGATATTCTGTGAACTCCTGGAAAACACACATCTTGGTACCAAGTTTCTTCTGTTTTCTCAATAAAGTGCCGTTACTGGTTGAAACCAAAATATACATATACCGCCACCATCAGGAGATAAGCTTATGATTGAAGAAACATCTGTACAACTTGGCAGAGACAGAAGTAATTTTAGCTAATGTGGAGGTCTTTAAAAATGACTAAGTCCAACAGTAAGACAAATGCACTTTCTGTAATGAAACCAGAGATACCATTTCCAAAGTAATGGTGCCAAAGCAGTGTTGCCGTGTTATTAGGAGGAATACACATCCTTCATGTGAGAATATGTTGATGGTAACTGTATTTGCACTTCAGTAAACTCAGGAAGAAGCAGGCTTCAGCCATCATTGACAGAGGCAGACGGGGCAGGATGCATGTACTCTATAGAGTGAAGTGTTAGAAGTTTTTTTGTCAGCCAGAAACATTTCTCATTTTGCCCCTCTTCTTCTGATCTGAGCCCTTCCTTCCTGTCTTTGGGGCTGAACTCCAGTAGAGATTGTTACGAGACATGAGCCCATGACGTAATCAAAACCAGCTGTCCTGTCTTGGGTTAAGTAAATGGGTACTGAGGCAAAGAAACTCTTTTTCAGCAGCAAGACTGACAGAGACTAAATATATGCAACCAAGCAGAGAGCTGCAGAAATGAGGGACTATTAGAAACAATGTTAGACCAGGTAGCATTTGGGTCTTGGATTCCAGTCCTTAATGAATACTCTTATTTGAAAGAATGACCTATCCCATATTCTTCCCAGTTGCATAAACCAGTGGGTTTTCTCTTTATCTGGTTGAACTGGGTGTCTGTAAATTGCAGTCAAAAGAGCCCTGGTAAATACATACTGCCTTTATCTAAGGAACTGGAGCCTACCCACCCCCCTACAAAGCTGGTAGAAACCTGGTCACAGCAAGACCCCATTTGGCATGGAGCAGAGAGTGAAGCAGGCACCCTCACCAGAGGGTAGGGCTTCAGAGAAGAAACAAATTTGGTGCAAACAATCAGCTTCCGTGGTGTGGAAGGCCCAGGGTTGGCTAGGTAGCTTAGCTATAGCTATATACATATTTTATCAAGATTTTTAAACTGATCAGCCCTTCGTGGAGGACAATAAGGGGTTTTTGTTTTTGTTTTTGTTTTTTTCCTCACTAAGGCTAAATCTGTCCCTTCTCTGCCAGAGGATAGCAAGGAACACAGATACTTCACTGTGGGATAAAGACAAAAGGCTTTCCTACATGAGTTAAAAATATAAAATAAACACCCTTTTCTGCATATGTGCACCTCTGGTGTGACTGCGGAGGGGAGGGTGGTATTATTCGATGGTTCTCCTGTGGAGGCTGCAAGCGAAGGGCCGGCTTCTTTGGGAAGATGAGGTCACTCCTGAGGCCTGTCGATCGATCACTCACAAAAGAGTGGTTTCCTGTCTTTAGACAAGAGATGTGAAAGAAAGAAAAAGAGACGACTCTATTTCTGCCTCTAAATCTTCCTATTGACTTTGAGACTTCCAGGTACTTTTGAAGGTGTTTCCAAGGCACAGCGGTCAGGTAGGGCCTCTGTTATATAAGGACAGGCAGGCAGGTGGGGACCCAGACAAGGGCTGTGGTATCCTGGTGGTAGAATACAAGCTGAAATTAAGTTCTGCCCCATTAGCTGAAGAGTCTGTCTACTTCTCTAAATTTATTTCCATTTCATTATCCTTTAATAAAGTCCTGTCTGAATGTCTGACTTCAGCTGCACCACAGGTTAGAAAGGTAAGGACTATGATCAGAACAGAATAGCCAGAAAAGTACTGTACCCACTGCTCAAAACAAAATTAGGATCAGGGTTAGAGTTATAACTACAAGAGGAATAAATATGATAAAATCCCCAAAAGAAGTCCGTAAAATCTACCTGCTCCTACTTAACCATGGAAGCAGCTTCCTTGTACCACACATGGAAGACCTTGGTCTTCTTTTACATAAAAGAAAAAATTGCCTGTGACTTCTAGAGACAGAACACCATGTAAACTCACAATTACAGAGAGTTTTAAAACAGAAACATTAGGGCACTATAATTCAGTATATTTCTAGTTTATTTGGACGTATATAGTCACATAATTGGAGAAGCAACTCCACTGCTATTTGTTAGTCTATAAAGAACTAAGGAAAAGAATGGCTAAAATTTTGTTTAAAACAAGGTAATTATTTTAAATATTGTAAAATAACAAATAAAAAGCTTTTTAATGAGTTCATCATGTTTGGGGTATGTTAAATGTTATTTTTCAATTATACGATTAGAATAAAAAGTCAAGTTTCAGTGCAGTTATTCCATTATTATAAATGAGAGCTCGAGTTACTGTTAGCTTTGGCCAGGGTCTCTTAAAAAAATAATCTTCTAATGTATTATAAATTACTATAAATTCCTCTCTATAATTAATACTTGAGGATGCAAAATTGTATGCATTCATTATATTCAACTAAATTATGGCATATTATATATAAATTCCCCTTTCTGCTATTGTTTTTGAAAGAGAAGAAAAAACAGCTAAAGTCTGGCTATACTGGATTTTTAACTCTACCTGCTATGCAGCCATGCACAGATTTTTTTTTTTAATGAAATGAAAACAAAATAGGCATTTTCTGGTCTAATGAGCTATTTCCATCAAAATAAATTCCCCAAATGGAAGTATTACAAGGCTCATGCAAAGCATAACAATAATGCTTTATGCATTTTCAGAGACATGGCAATACCCTAGTAATAGATGAACTTTGAGAGCCAAACCTACAGCTGCAGCATACGTTCTAACAAGTGTATTCTTCACTTCTAATCTGAGCAGCAGCCAGGAGCCCTCAAAACAAGCAACGTGAATAAAAGCTTGAGGGGAAAGAGAAGTTTGGTGGCAGCAGAGTCCCCAACTGCTCTAAATAATTTCAGTGGGTCAAGTTTTATTACCTGTGATAGAACATCTCAAATTTAGTTACTCCATTAAGATAGGAGGATGTACAGGCAGATTTTGCGCAGGTTATTCACCAAGTATCCTGCCCCAAATATGGAGTCATGAGGAAGGCAATTGAAGATGGCGCAGAATAAACAAAGTAGAATTCTTTATCTCCTTGATGACTCAGCCCACCTCCTTCCCACCCCCCCACCCCCCGTGTTGTGGCAAAGATCAAATGAAACAACATATTCAAACTTAGTAAACATTACAGAAATAGGGTCAAAACCAGAGCTGGTTAGACATCAGGATGGTGGTGTTGGGAAGAATCACTGGAAGGGACATACAAGAATTTCTGGGTGCTTGTAACATTCTGTTTTTCAATCTTGATGCTGATTACATGCGATTATTTAGTTTGTAAAAATTCAGTGAGGTGTACACAAATACATGCACATTTCATGTGTATTATTTTTCAGTTGAATTTTTTTAAAAGCATGGTTAATAGCTTGGGATGTTGTCCTTCAGCTGTGTCAAACTCCAGTGGTCAAGACATGTATACAAATATGCAGGATAGGCTGGCCTCCTTTGCATGAATAAGTGAATGTCCCATCTAAAGGGACAGTTACTCAGCTCTATCCTTTATGGCAGCTGGAACTCAGAGATCCTGTGGTCCAGACTTTCAGAAAGGATGCAAATTTAGAATTTGCAGTTGGAAAGTCACTATTTTTAAATATAAGCAACCATTCAAAATGTTTAAAGCTCTGTGAGATTTCAGGGGCAAGAGAGTTCTAGTTGCTCTAGAACTCAGTGTTTTCAGCACCAAGAATCAGTCTTGGGGTGCAAACCATTATGCCCTGTGGCGGGCATAAAGGGGAGACATAGGCAATCAGTAATACAACCACTGATCAGTTATACAACCAATGAATTTCCTGGAGAATATTGCCCAATCTCTTTGTCAGTGGCTCTGTCAGTGTCATGATGAGTGGAAAACCTTTGTATCTAGGCTTATGGGCTACTACTGGGCAAGATGAGATGACAGGTGACACTAGATGGCACCCCATCCTACCCACAAAAAGGTGGCTTTTTAACTTGAGTTTATTTTTTATAAATTTTGTATCATTTGGAAATATCATTCAAACAGTTACTGTACAAAAGGATATTGTCAATTGTGACATCATTGTCTCAACAGTCCCTGTCTTCTAATGGGAAATAAGCTTGACCTTTAAAATGACAAGGATGTGATTTATGGGGGAAAAAAGAAAAAGAATAAGAAAAAAAAAAGCTGACTCTATAGTGTATTCAGGGCTTTGTTATATTATTATATTATATATTCCACCCTTTCCTGCCCTAGCCCTCCCAGACCCTCTGCTCTCTGTGGGCATTGCTCAAGATGATGGAAATTTCTGTGTTCAGTGCCAATTTTTGGTTAGGTTAGTTTTCCATAAAACCATTGTGGACCAATCGGTCATTTCAATGTTATATTTGTGTAAGGTGTGAGAGTTTGAACTTTCACAACTATTAAAATAAGGCTTTGAAGATAAGCCTAAATGGAAAAAAAAAAAAAAGGAATGCATGTAGGCCAAATAAAATAAACCCACTTTGTTGATCCTAATTACTGTCATCTCTGAGAAGATGCAAACATCCAAGGCTCCTTTCTCTAGTTAGACATTTTCCCCTTCCCCATCCCTAAGTGAAGTGGAGAGTGGTTGATAAGAACCTTAGACAAGTCATCCATGTTACCTTCTTTCCCTCCCTTTAAGACTTGAGTGACCATCACTAGTTTCACAAATATATACCTACTGTTGAATAAAATCATACTGCATGCTTATGACAATAACAGAGCTGTTTTATATATGACACAAAAATTTTAAATACATTTATTTGAATTTGTATATATGTTGTTTATTGAAGTGTAGTCAGTTTTCAATGCGTCAATTATTTCTGTCTACAACGTAATGTTTCAGTCATACATATACATACAAATATTTGTTTTAATATTTTTCATTATAGGTTACTACAAGATATTGAATATAGTTTCCTTTGCTATATAGAAGAAACTTGTTGTTTATCTATTTTATATATACTAGTTAATATTTGCAAATCTTGAATTCCCAATTTATCCCTTCTCCTACATTCCCCCTGGCAACTGTAAGTTTGCTTTCTATGTCTGTGAGACTGTTTATGTTTTTCAGATAAGTTCATTAGTGTCTTCTGTATTCTTTAGATTCCACATATGAATGATATCATATGGTATTTTTCTTTCTCTTTCTGGCTTACTTCTCTTAGAATGACAATCTCCAGGTCCATACATGTTGCTTCAAATGGCATTATTTTATTATTTTTTATGGCTAAATAGTATTCCATTGTATAAATATACCACCTCTTCTTTATCCAGTCATCTGTCAATGGACATTTAGGTTGTTTCCATGCCTTGGCTATTGTAAATAGTGCTGCTGTGAACATTGGGGTGCATGTATCTTTTCTAACTAGTTTTCTCCAGATGTATGCCCAGGAGTGGGATGGCTGGATCATATGGTAACACTATTTTTAGTTTCTTGAGGAATCTGCATACTGTTTTCCATAATGGGTACACCAAACTGCATTCCGACCAGCAGTGTAGGAGGGTTCCCTTTTCTCCACACCCTCTCCAGCATTTATCGCTTGTGTTTTTAAACCACAATAATATGTGGCAAAGGGTTAAATGTAGAAATTAGGTGTATTACCACAGATGTTGAGCCATTTTGTTGTGGCCAAAGTGTACTGACAAAATAAAGGAAAGGGAAGCTTCCAGCAGACATAATTTTGCTGTTTCCCAAGGGATGCTGACTTTCCGGTGGTTCTGCTCAACAATGGTTTTTTCCAGTTCACAATCAGAGAACTTCCAGAGGGAAGGGTGAGTGAAGAGTCCCCTCCCATTCTGTAAAATAAGTAAAAAAAAAAAAAAAAAAAAAAAAAAGTTCTGTCAGCCAGTGAGCTTGTGCAAAGATTCAGTGGGTGTTTGGCCACGAGAAAGCCAAAGTAGTTAAGCTCATGAAGATATGTCTACCGTGAGATACTGTTTGACAAGAGCAGAAAAGAAAATTAAGGTGGAAAAAAAAAAAAAAAGGCCATTAGAAAATGGTGAACCGTGAGTGTGAGCACACAGGCTTTTCCAGGAGAACAGGAAACCCAGGTAATAATAGGAACAGCGAGCCAACATTGAGTTAAGCTGAAGGAAGCCCGTGAGCCTCTGAAATAAGCAAAGTAGTCCAGGCCCTCCTCTTCTCCAGAGAAGCGGCACAGAAGTCAGACGTCAGCCTAGACAGCCTGCAGGACTTTAGCAGACGGCAAAACACAGGCAGGAGGAGGCTAGAGGTAGGCTGAGACGCACACTGACCCAAAAGAGTGAAACATAAACCCTCAGGGAAGGAAATACTGATAAAACAATCACTTTAACCTTTTCTAGATACAAACTTCCTATTTCCAAAAGGAATTGGTGCCACTCAAATTCACCACATATAAACCTTACCGCAACTAGTTGTAATTTGTTTTATTTTTGAAATTGAGCTGTAAAATCTGGTTAAAATATTTTACACATTAGAGTTAGAAGGTAGTTGTGGGTTATTCCTTTCTGTTTAAAGCCTCAGGAATTGTCCGAAGGTGACATCCCTGCGGTGAGCAGGTTCATTGGGTCTTCTCCTGGTTGAGACAGAATAGATGGAGATAGTGTGGTCACAGGCAATGAGTATAGACGATGACATGAAAAAATGTAGCTGAAAATCTTGACTCAGTTAATGACAAGGTGTGTGAAAATGTGTAAGTCACAATTTCTGGGACCTTGTTTTTTCACCATTAAATAAGATAAAACAATGCTATGTGTGCCCCCTATCTCACAGGGGTGTTTTGGAATCAATAAGATAATATACATTAGAAACATAAAATGCTATACAAAGGTTATCAGTACCCACTGATACAGATGTTATATAATGAATTTTTTCTGGGTCCCCATCCTGACTCAGTCACTTGCTGTGTGGATTTTAGGGCATATATTGTTACCAGGCACTATTCTAAGTAACTTACATGTATTAATCCATTTAATTTCTTTATGACAATCTTCTGAGATGGGTGTCATTACTCTTCACTGGATAGAGAGAGAAAAACAGAGAGAGAGAGAAAAGTTAGGTGACTTGATCATAGCTAATAGTTAATAAATCAGGAAATAAACTCAGTCTGGCCCTGAATCATCTTAGATAATCACAAATACATTCTGCATATAACATTGTAAATACTCAATGAATGCCTGTATAGCATTGTTATTATTAATTTGCCTATCAGACATAATTCTAGCCAAATGAGGTGTGCAACAGGTTTGGTCTGAGGTGAACTGACTTCCATCCTGTTCTGTTCAGTATCATATCAACAATCTGATCTATAAACCTTTATGTTGTTTTCCTAGTATTTTATTATACTCAAACCTTAATGTTGTTTTCCTAGTATTATAATTTTATTGTACTCAGCTTTGATAAGGAAATAGATTTCATTTTGATAACAGGACAGAATCAAGACCTATTTTTGTTTAATGTCAGAAAGTAGTGGACAGTAGTAAATCAGGGACTACTCCAGCAGGAGCTGCCCGACTTTTCAGTACTCATCCCACCACTCAGAAGACTGCTCAGTGAAAAAAACCCTGTACCAGACCCTGAGGATCAAAAAATGAGCTAGAGGTGGCTCCTGTCCTGAGCACTCACAGGCTAGCTGGATAGGGAGACATGTAAACAAATAATTATAGCACACTGGGATTCTGACCATAACAGAAACAGGCCATGGGAACACAAAAGGGAAACCAGTATGCACAGCCCAGCGGATGTGGTTAGCAAAGCCTTCACAGAGAAGGCTGCACCTGGCTGGGCTCCAAGAGACAAAGCTTGCCAGATGGTGAGAGATGAGAAGAACGTGTCAGGCAGAGGGAATTGTGTGAACAATAGCACAGAGCATAAAGGTGGATGGTAATTGTGGAAAAGAGTAGATGGTAGGCAAAAATTTTCCATGGAGCTCCTTTTTCGGCATGTCTTGCAAGCTAGTGAGATTTGGGCCGTTTTCACAGATGTGAAGGGAAGTATGACATTGCAAGTGAGACCATTTGAGCCAGTATTCAGTGTTTTTGTTGTTTCTAAGTCTGACTATACAGTAGGAATCGATGTGTTATATGCGTGTGCTTCTCCATCCCAAAAGTGCCCGCGGGGATTCTTCTGATTAGGAAGAGCTGCAGGTAGACAAATGCTGGTATCTTTGGAGCCCCACAGATCTCATGACCTCTTTGAGATTTAAGTCTCTGTGACTGATGGTTTAGCCAACAAGAGCCTCCGTCAAATCACGAAAACCTCCCTGACACGACTAGAAGGTACATCCTGTTGAAAAGCAGATATTGCTTTCCAATGGGTTGCTATTGACCCGAGGAGGCCTTGTAACTCTCTGATCTGACATTAGCTTTCTGGGGTGGGTCAGCTTAGGCTCAGTGGCTAAGAGCATGGGAGGGACCTAACAAGCCTTCTTTGTCAAATAGAAATGGTTTAGCCAAGACCAAGAGCAGAGCAATCTGGTCACAGCATATCAGCTTTATATGAGACAGTGCCATCTCTCCCTCCATTTGGGGGAAAGTTCTTCCCCACTCTGCCGCCTAAATCAAAGGTACTGACTCAGCAGGGCTCTCAGTTAACAGAGATTTCCCCTAAATATCTAAGCCTGCTTCACTGATAGTTTGACCAGCCTGACTCTTGGTTTGTCCACTGAGCTGCTGTCACTGTTCAGCTCAGCACCGGCGACTGCAAAACCAAAATAGATTTGGCTGTTCTGCTCAGTGGGCACAACACAGAGCTGTTCTCATCACTGCTCCCCTTGGTGAAGGTGGCTATATTTTTACTGATTCTTGGGCCATTGCCAATATTTGGTCTGCTCCTGGGAAAACTGCAGACTAGCAGATAAAAGATGCTCCTCCCTGAGGTTGTGAACTGTGGAAACAAATCATGGCTTCTGATCAAACCATCAGGGTCACTCATGTAGAAGCCTACTTACTATAAGAGCTCGTTCTCTGATGAGACCAACTAGAATCAAGCTGCTGAGAGAGCCTGAACCACCGAGGTTATCGTGACTGCAGTGGATCCATCATCTTAATGGGAATGGAAACATCCACAGTCACAGAGAAAGCACAAAGTTAGAAGATGCTGTGTTCAGATGCAGGGGTTCCCACAGCATACCAGGCTGTGGCTCCTGCCGAAAGTTAACCTGATTGTCTCACGGTGAGAGAGGACACATCACAAGGGGCATGGCTCCCTCTCGGGGCTGTTGGTGGTGCCTCACCACTGCTGCCACTTTGCAGGTGTGCTGATGTGCTTGGCAGATCGCTGGACTCTGGCTCTCCCACTGTGGGCCTTGAAATTATCTGTGTCATATTTTTGTCTTTTCAAACAGTTTATATTCTGACAACACCTTACCTTTTATCGGAAAAGCTATCCAGCAGTGGACTTATGTTCCATGTGACCATGGAATCTGATGTTACTGAGCATTGGAAAGACTTCCTCAAATGTCAAGTCAAAAGAATTCCTGGCTCCCTTATCTCCTCCTTGTCCACAGTGTTAGCAAGGCACTTTGGTCTCTGAAGCTGGTTGTCCAAGAAAGGGATCTTTTCCTCTCATCTGCTTCATGAGTAATGAGCAGGTCAAAAAAGCTGGGGGTGTATATGGATTTATTTTGAAAGCATTCTGCCCTGACCTTGCATGGACATGATACCTCTTTCTGTTCCTGTGCAGTAAACCCAGACACACTGGTTGCTATAACCTCTGGGCATCAGCCTGGTTAAAAGGGCTTCAAAATTGATTATGGTTCAGTCACCTGGATTCTCTGACTGGACTTATGTGAGCATAATTAGATTATGAGATTAGAAGCATAATGAATACTTTAAGAATATTGCTGGTCAAGTCCCCTATAATGATCCACGTGGGCCAAAGTGGGTGGCATAAGATGCCCGTGTAAGTTTTATAAAAATGCACTTGTCCCTCTGCTATTTGATGTTTCCAGTTGCACGATTTGAATGCAAGTAGGCGGTAGCTGTAGGCCCCCACCTGAGGGCTCAAGAGAATAAGCCATGGGCTGAAATGATAAACAAGCTGTGAGAAATGTCACGTAGCCGGCTGGATAAGAGATGGCCTACTTAATGTATCCAGTGTGGATGTCTGGATATCCAGTGACGGGTAAGATCCTCAGAGGAGGACAACCTAAGACAGGCACAGCGGGCTGGATAGGTAACTGGAAAAAACATGGCACTGTAGCTACAGGTATGGGACATACTGATCTGCGGCAGTGGAGAGAGCATGACAACCCTGGCCTTTAGTTGGGGTTAAGGATGAAGAACGAATCCTTTAATGAATCCAAGAATGAATGGGAATCTTAGTGAAGGGGCAGGGACATTAAGGTCTGTGGTTTGTTAGCCACTCTGAAGTTGTCTTCATGAACAAAACCATGCTGCTGCAAATCTCCCAAACTGTTGCAAGAACCTTATATTTAACTGACCGCTAGGTCTACCATTCCTCCCCGGACTGCTCCTACCATGATTTGATCACCATTCCCCTTAACGTTATAGGAAATATGAGAGAGAGAGATGGTATCTTTCTCCAGATCCAAAGGCAGGCATACTTATTGTTTAGCAAAATTAATTTTAATGTCTCCTTCCATAGCGAAAGCTGTCTGGCTTACTGTCCATTATAAAATACTAATTATTCTAAGCTCAGAGTTTTTCTCCTGTTAAGTATGATGGAGGAAGAAATTTTCCTCCCCTCTTCTAGGTCTTTCTGGTTAGTCTAAGAATTAAATTGACCTGAGAGATATTAACAGGAGAAAATAAGAGAAAAGTTTAATCACATGTATGTGTGTACGTATGGGAGATACCCAGGAACACTGAGTAACTCACCAAAACAGCCGAAACCCTCACCTTCAACACCATACTCAGCTAAAGACAAAAGAGGATGTCAGGACTTCAAAGAGGAGGAAGGCAATTCACATGGAGATGGAAAAGCAAATGTCTGCTAAACAGATGTTGGCTGAGCCCTGTGGAGATAATAGGACACAGAGTGGATGCTGGTCTCTAAGAGTTAACCCCACCACATCTGGCTCACATTCACTGCAAACACCTCTGGTGATAGCTCTATTCCTGTAATAGGCCCACTACCTAAATTCTTCACGCAGTTAGGGGGAAAGTCAAAGCTTCTTCGTGAGTCTTTTGGGCCTTGTTTTTGGTTCAGAGTAACCCACATGCCAAAGAGACATTTTGGAGTGGCAAGTTTTGCTCCCCTGCAGATACAACCCACTGCATGTGCAGTTGTTACCTGGTCCTGTGAATCACTGTGTGGTAACTGGGGTTTGGGGAACCAATGCAAAACACACACACTGTACACACACACTATTCTGGCTACTGCTCTTGCGGTGAGGAGCAAAGTTTTTTGTATCTGACCCAAGAATCTCTTGCCTTTTGTCAAAACTTGTGAAACTATTATAGGTAAACTTATTAGCTTACAAATAGCTTGCAGAATTTCAAAGCTCAGCAGTACATAAATCCAGGTGGACTGAAGCATTGCTGTTTAGGAGCAAAGCAGTAAAGCACAAGGCTGGTAACATAGGGCTGGATTGTGAAAAGCCTCATTTATCATGCTATGGTGTTTGGAATTATTCTGTAAGTAAGAGGGGGTCATGGGTAATTATTACTAAGTAGAGTGGCAGTTGGGAGGAGAGATTGGGTAGAGGAAGATTGGTGCTCAGAAACCTGTTAGCAGGCATCTGACAGTCTAGACAAGAGATGACAATGACATTTCCCAGAGTATTAGATATGAGAGTGAAAAGGAGCAAACCATTTCAAGAGCCGTTGTAGAAGTGAGCTCATGGAACTCGACTTCCAGCTGAATGTGAGCGATGAAGGAAAGAAAGACTCTAGTGTAACTGTGGAGCCTTTAGTTGTCTAGATGTACAAACAAGTTGAATTTATAATGCGAGGCAGTGAAAAAATGAAAGTTAAGCCTCTCATGAAAATGATTATTGATAGAAGAATTACTCAGAAGAGTTACCTGAAGTTTTAAAGGCATGAACATTTTGAACCATTGATATTAATGTTCAGCACTGTGTGTTCCCTTTAAGCAGCCATAGACTTACCTGTCAATCACAGGCACTCCATAAGTACTGTCTTAAGTTCAGGGCAGTGGGACAGGGATGGATGGTAGGGCTTGCCAGTCACTGGCCTAAATATAATACCACTTACCAGCCATAATTACCTTGCCCCTCCGAGCCCATCCCATCTTAGGGGTGCTTATTCCTACCTAACAGGGTTATTCAGTGAATCACAGAAGACACACGTATGAAGTTCCCAGCACGTTGTAGGGTCATGTTAATTACTCTCTGTTCGCCTTCAGTCCTTACCAAGTGTACCACTGCATCCTTATATCTAAACTGTTCATCCAAGCCCTCCAGTCTCGATACTTCCCTTATTCCCCATTCAGACTGGACAGTCAGCTCTGTCTTCAGGGCCTTCCTCCCACCACCTTTGAGTGTCTTTCTCACACTGTGCTTCCTGGCCTGCCCTACTCTGTTTACCCTAGGACTCCTCTTTACCACACTTTAGGTGAGTGTTTCTGAATCTGACGTCTCTCATTTAGAACCAAGTATAATCACTGGGGGTGAAAAATCAGTAACACTAAGGCTAAGAAATTGGAAATTTTCTATGTAGGACTTTTATTTTCTACTTGATTGGGTCGTGTTAAAATGGAGATAGTGACAAAACCCTGTGGCAAATCTTCTTCCAAAGGGAAGTGATGGTTACAAGACAGAAACTAAATATTAAGCTCCCCGTGTGGCTCCCACAAAGTCCACAATTTAGATCTCAGGTAAGCAGGATCATTGACAACAAAGTGTGATTCTCTGGGAACCATGTCCCAAGTCACTGTGGTTTAAAGAGTGACAGTCTAGTGTTGTGATTAAAATCAGGGCTTGATTTCGGGCAGGCCAGGGTTCCGTTACTAGCTTTGTCATTTACAAACTGCATATCCTTGGACAAGTTACTTAATCTCTTTAAACCTCAATTTCCTAATTTAAAAAGAAAAACATGGTAAAGATACCCATGCAAGGGTCACAGTGAAATTAAATTGAATAAACTATGTGAAGCACAATGGCTAGCAGTCATTAAGTGCTCAGTAAATGTTAGGTATTCTAATATGTTTTCTGTGTAGGTAGAAAGCAGACTGAATTTGAATCCAGACGTTTGACTCAATATTTGTATTTTAAAAGTCCTGTATAAAATGATCTTAACTAAGAAGTGATTTATTTGTATGATTCTTGTAACCACAGTATGTCATAATAGATGTAAAAATACATTAAAAGTACTACAAATGTAACATTATTATTATTATTATTAAACACCTAAATAAACAAATAACAGATGTGGTTATTAATCTCATACCAAAAGATTCTATTAGTCAAAGCACTTTCAGAACACAGAGTTACAGAAAAAGAAAAAAATTTTGTCTGAAAGTGAGAAATTAGGCATCTTTAAAAAGCTTTCATTCTAATAGCACAACTTAGATGACAAATCGTAAAAAGATTTCATAGCCATTACATTCTTATAAAAATGTTCTCATTCACAATGTAATCTTTCACAGTATATGTTATTTACCTGATATTTAGGTTTTAATCTGATCTGAAAGTATTAATTTTTAGAATGAATATTATGAGGACCTTAAAAAATAACTGTCAGGCACATAGAAACAACCAAGTACCTTTAATAAAAGTCACATAAACTTCTCCAGTACAGATTGGCCTAGTATTTTATATACTCTGCAGGCAGTAAATGCTGTATTTTATCATGTAAATTCATTTCTAGCTACTCCTTGTAAATCAGACATCTGATACAATATATCCTAACAGTCTGTCCTGTAAATACTTTTTGAGTCATGCTGTGTTACCCTTGCCATCATATTTGTTTATTAAACGCATTCACAAAGCCTACATCGTAAAATAAATATGGGCTCTTATTGCCAAAATTTAACTAGCTGTGGTTAAAACATGCTAGAGGTGTCAGGATATTCCCACATAATCTATGTCCATATAAAGTCATGAAGTCATAGAATCAAATCTTTCACAAGCAAATGTAATTTCCCTCAGCCTCTTTAACACCTGGTTTCTTTCCAGATGATTTTAAAAATGCCTCTCTCATTCCAATGTGATGGTGACTATACCAGAAGCCACTGGTTTAAGAATGTCCCCGTTAGTGGGGACAAAGGAACAGTGGGATGCTAGAACAAGCCATTATCACTCAGGTATCTTTGAAAAGTGATACTTTAAAATATTTATTCACTGTGTATGTAGAGGAGAGGCTGAGAATTTCATGAGGGAAAAGGGGAAGGATCATCAAGCTAGATGGTTAGACTAAGATGGAGCTCGGTACCTCCTCTTAGCCCTGGTGAGTCAGCTTGGTTCCAGAGATGGATGTCCCATTCAGCAAAGCCAAAGACCCAAGAAAGCTACACTCACTGCCTAAGAGAATCCGCCATATTTTATTTCACCCTCCAGTGCATAGCCAGTATTTATTTCTGCCTCATAGAATAATCTCCTTGAGAGGAAATGTGGAGATACCATTTTAACCACCTTGATATGTTTCCATAGATATTTTAGTGCCCTAGTAACGTTTTGACACTCTTTAAAGATTAATTCTTCAGCCAGCTTCCTGACCTATCCATCTTTTATTCCGCTTTAGGTACTAAAAATTCTGTGATGAAAACATGATATCTACTAGTCATCGAGATAAATTGCTAATGATTTCTTCAAGGCAATTACACTATATGGAATTTAGCAGCAGTTTTTGTTTGTTTGTTTTTTACTTTTATTTCAGTAGTTTTTAAGTTCTCATTTCAATAGAGGGTTTTTTTTATTTAGCAGGTTTTTTTTCTTCTTTACTTTTACTAAGTCTAGTAGTTATTTTTCCTTTTTCAAAATTTTTTGAGCTATAAGTTAACTTTTTCCTCCTAGTTCTCATCAATCTTATTCTCTACATACTTTCCACCATTTTCCCTTTGACCAAAAGTTTGTGGCTCTATTTCTGGGCTCTCTATTCTGTTCCACTGATCCATATGTCTATCTTTGTACCAGCACCATGCTGTTTTGATTGCTGTAGCTCTGTAGTATTGTCTGAAGTCTGGGAGGGTTATTCCTCCAGCTCTGTTCTTTTTCTTCATTATGGCTTTGGCATTTCTGGGTCTTTTGTGGTTCCCTATAAACTTTAGAATTATTTGTTCTAGTTCTGTGAAAAATAACCTAGGTAATTTGTTAAGAATGGCATTAAATCTTTAGATTGCTTTGGGTAATATGGCCATAACAATATTGATTCTTCCAGTCCAAGAACATGGGATATCTTTCCATTTTTTGGTCATCTTTAATTTCCTTATTTGGTGTTTTGTAGTTCTACATGTATAAGTCTTTCATGTTCTTGGTCAGATTTATTCCTAAGTATTTTATTTTTTGGACACAATTTTGAGATTGTTTCTTTACTTTCCTTTTCTGATATTTCATTGTTAGTATAAAGAAATGCCACTGATTTCTGTATGTAAATCTTATATCCTTCTACCTTACTGAATTCTTTTATCAGCTCTAGTAGTTTTTGTGTGGATCCTGTAAGGATATTCTATATATAGTATTATATAATCTGCATATAGTTATTTTACCTCTTCTCTTCCAATTTGGAACCCTCTTATTTCTTTTTCATGCCTGATTTCTGTGGTTAGGACTTCCAATACTATGTTGAACAGAAGAGGTGAGAGTGGGCATCCTTGTCTTGCTCCAGATTTTAGCGGGAAGGCTTTGAGCTTTTCACCGTTGATTGCAGGTGTGACCGGTGCTGTGGTGATCAGAGCCTGCCCTGATTGTTGTTGAGCGGGGCCTCCTTTTTTGTTCTGTGGTTTTCACAACCTTGACAGGGGCTGGTCTGCTCCCTTTTTGCTGGAATAGGGTCCTGTTTCTGAGCTGTGGTGTGTGGTGGGCAGAGTTGGAGTGCTTCAGCTGGGAAAAAGAGTTGCTGAGTGTACCTCCCCAGGAGATGTCCACTGGGAGGTGCCCTCTGAGGTGTTGTCTGTCACTTGTTATGTGGGCTTACAAAATATTCTTTGTTGACGCTGCCTTTGTCCCCACCTTAGCTGTGGGAGTATTGGCTACCCGCTCTGGTGTCCCCTAGTTTCTGGGCCCCAGGAACCACCAGTGCAGATCTGCCATTGTCGGGCACTAGGACCCGTCGGAGCGAGCGTGCAGTCACACGCATGAATCTATGGTGTGCCACAGGGTCAGCGCAGGTCCCAGCCCCACCCCTGTGTGCAGTATGGTACACTGGCCTGCTATAAATACACGTACTCACCTCTGCCATATGCCAGAACACTGCTCACTGCCTGTTCATCCCAGAGGCGTGGGTCCACGAAGGAAGGGTCCAGAGAGAGCAAATCCACCCTCTATGCCTGGGTATGTAAATAAATCTCAGCCCCGCCCATGAAGTTGCAGGGCTTCTGGGTATGAATTCAGCTTTCAGCCCCGCCTCCACGCGGCAGCAATGACTATAACTGAGCCCCACCTCTCTTCTTGGGAGAACACACAAACAATGGAGCCAAGTGGAGAAAGCAGTTATGGCGTGGATGCACTGAGCCCATCCCCACCACAAACACCAGCAGTGGTGCTTTTTTACGGGGGTCCCAGGCTGTTCTGTTCTGCACACACTCCCAGTCAGAGTTCATACCACCCTCCAGTCCCCTGATCTCCAGCAGCCAGTCCCGGCTTGTCCCTGCTGGCTCGCATATAGGCCTGGGGATCGCAGGGACCCTCCGTGTCAGTTTCCCTTAGTTCTGTCTACCAAGCAGCTGCCACTTTCTCCTCTGAGCCTTGGAAGCTCCACTTCTGTCCCCGCTGACCTCCCAGCTGGAAAGGGAGCATCCCAGCATGAGGGTGCCTTTCTTCCTATACTGCTCCCTCCCTGCAGGACCGGTCCTGCACCAGTTTTTTCTTCTTTCTTTTTTTCTCCTACCGAATTTTGTGAGAATCCTCCTGTTTTCTTAAGCCAGAGGCACTCTGCCAGAGTTTAGTGGATTAGTGGGAGAGGGTGAGCTGTGAGTCTCTCTACTTGCCATCTTGGCCAGTCACTAGTGATGAAATTTAATCAATAATAAAAATTTTAGAATTCCAACAAACAAAAGCCCAGGACCAGATAGTTCCACAGGTTAATTCTATCAAACATTTAGGGGAGAGTTAACACCTACTCTTTTTAAACTATTCCAAAAGATTGCAGAGAAAAGAACTCTTCTGAACTCATTTTATGAACCCAACATCACCCTTATAGCAGAATAAACAAACAAACAAAAAGAAAGGAAGAAAAGAAAGAAAGAAAGAAAGAAGAAGAAAAGAAAGAGAAAGAAAGAAAAAGAAAGAAAGAAAGAAAGAAAGAAAGAAAGAAAGAAAGAAAGATTACAGGCCTGTATCACTGATAAACATAGATGCACATGTAAGTGAAATCATACATTATTTATCTGTCTTTATGTGATTTATTTCACTTAGCATAATACCTCTCAAGATTTGTCCATGTTGTTGCAAACAACAGTATTTTATTTTTTATGGCTGAATAATATTCCATTATATAGATATAAATGTAGAAATATAGATAGATATCATATTTTCTTTTTCCATTCATCCATCAATGAATGCTTTGGTTGTTTCCAGATCTTAGTTATTGTCAACAATGCTGCAAAAAAGCATGGGGTGCATGTATTTTTTGAGTTAGTAGGGGTTTTTTTTGTTGTTGTTTTCTTTTAATAAAAACCCAGAAGTGGAGTTGCTGGATCATATGGTAGTTCTACTTTTAATTTTTTTAGAAACCTCAATGCTGTTTTCCATAGTGCTACTAATTTACATTCCCTCCAATAGTGCACAATTTATATTCTCTTTTCTCTACAACCTTACCATCACTTCTTATTTCTTGTCTTTTTGATAATGGCCATTCTAACAGGAGTGAAGTGGCATCTCATTGTAATCTTTATTTGCATTTCCCTAATGATTAGGGACATTGAGCACATTTCTTGTACCTATTGATCATCTGTATGTCTTGTTTGGAAAAATTTATATTCAGATCCTCTACCCATTCTTAAATTGGATTGTTTGATTCTTTTCTATCAAGTTGTAAGAGCTCTTTACATACTTTAGATATTAACTCCTTATCAGATATATGATTTACATATATTTTCTCCTGTTCCGTAAGTTGCCTCTTCATTTTGTTCATGGTTTTCTTTGCTGTGAGATTTTTTGTTTATGCAGTCTCATTTATTTTTGCTTTTGATGCCTTTGCTTTTGGTGTCAAATCCAAAAAAAACTACTGCCAAGACTGATGTTAAGGAGTTTACTGCCTATATTTACTAATTCATTTCTACAGTTTTAGTATTTCTGTCATTTTAAATATATTACCTACTATGTGCCAAGCACACTACTAGGTTCTAAGTATGGAAGGTGACCAAATTACATGGGTACTTACCTTCACTAAAATTATGGTGCACTCTGAAAACTGACAATAAGCATATTCACATTTTAATAAAAATGTAATTACAAACTCTTAACTGCTATGAAGGAAATAGCATCTGAAGAAATAACAAGGATGAATGAAGCAAATATTTATATTAGTAAAAATGTGGGACAATTCAAATGTCCAGCAAGGGGTATTAATTAGAAAAAAATTAAATATAGCATAAATGATATATAGGTAATTTGCATAATACTATAGAGAATACTTTCAACAGTAGGCAACCAGATGATTAATAAGCTGAAATGATATTTATTGAATGCTTATTAGGTTCCAATTTGCATACCTTATGTAAGTTGATTTTCATAACAACCCCAGTAAGGCAAGTATTATTTGTCCCATTTTACAGATTTGGTAGTAATTAAATATCTTTTTTTTTCTAAATGTGTACACACACACACATAACTAAACAACCAGAGTCAGCATGTTTCACTAAAAGTGTATCTATTCATTCAGAAAAAAATATTAATTTAATATCTAATATATGCCATGTACTATTCCAGACATTTGGGACACATCAGTAAATAAAACAAATATCCTTGTCCCCATGGATTTACATTCTTATAAATAGGCAATAAGCAAAGGTAATAAAAATTATGTAGCAGGGTAACATAACAGTAAGGAGAAAAGTATGGTTTGTTAAGGCAAAAAAATTGGGACAGATTAAGGAGATGAGGTTGCAGTCAGTGGGAGGTGTTTGCAATTTTGTATGTAGGAGAAGGGTAGGCCCCTTGAGGTGTCACTTAACTGAGGTGACATGGAAGTCACGTCTGGAACGGAGAACTCTAGGCAGAGAGAGCAGCAAGTGCAAAGGCCTCAGTGTGTGAGCTTGAGTGGTATGTGCTGTAAAAGAGCAGGGACCACGTGGCTGGAAACAGGTGAGCAGGGCCGGAAGCAGAAGTACATTCTGTAGGAAAAGATTCTATATGTTCTGATAGCATCTCTTTCTGTTTAAATAACATTTAGTTCTTATAATATAATGTAAGTTCATTACAGAAAACTGTGACTTTATGTCCTCCATGAAGATTTTCTACGCATATGTGTGGTATTTTTCAACCAAAAACATAGACATTTTCCCAAAGAAGACATACAGATGGCCAACATGCATATGAAAAGCTGCTCAACATTGCTAATCATCAGAGAAATGCAAATCAAAACCACAGTGAGTTACCACCTCACACCAGTCAGAATGGCCATCATCAAAAAGCTTACAAATAATAAATGCTGGAGAGGGTGTGGAGAAAAGGGAACCCTCCTACACTGTTGATGAGAATGTAAATTGGTACAGCCACTAAGGAAAACAGTATGAATGTTCCGTAAAAAACTAAAAATAGAGCTACCATAAGATCTAGCAACCCCACTCCAGGGTATATGTCCAGAAAAAAACAAAAACTCTAATTCAGAAAGGTGCATGCACCCCAGTGTTCATAGCAGCAGTATTTAAAATTGCTAAGACATGGAAACAACCCAGGTGCCCATCAACAGGTGATTGGTTTAAGATGTGAGATGTAGCTAGCTAGCTAGCTAGCTAGATACATAGAAAGAAAAGAAAGAAAGAAAGAAAGAAAGAAAGAAAGAAAGGAAGGAAGGAAGGAAGGAAGGAAGGAAGGAAGGAAGGAAGGAAGGAAGGAAGGAAGGAAGGAAGGAAGGAAGGAAGGAAGGAAGGAAGGAAGGAAGGAAGGAAGGAAGGATAGAAGAATATACAAAATGGAATATTACTCAGCCACAAAAAGAATGAAATATTGCCATTTGCAGCATTATAGATGGACCTGGAGAATGTTATTCGTAGTGAAAAATGTCAAAGACAAGTGCTATCCAGTGTCACTTATATGTGGAATCTAAAAACAATATGAATGAATTCATATAGAAAAGAGAAACAATCACAGACATAGAAAACAAACTTATGGTTACCAAAGCAGGGTTGGGGGGTACAAATTAGGGGTATGGGATTAACATACACAAACTACTATACATAAAATAGGTAAACAACAGGGATTTACTCTATAGCCCGGGGAATCATATCTAATATCTTGTAATAACCTATAATGGAATTTAGTCTGCAAAGAAAAAAAACAAAAAACTGAATCACTGTGCTGTACAACTGAAACTAATGAAATATAAGTCAACTACACTTCAATTTAAATAAAAGAACGAACAACCAAAGGAATAATACCCTATATAATATTTTTTAAATAACCCTAATTTATTTATGCAGTCCACCAAGCTGGATCCATTTAGATTGTCCCAATTGTTGCCCTACGTCATGGCCAGCTCAGGCTGCTGTAACAGGATACTGTAGCCTTGGTGGCTTCAACAACAGCAGTTGATTGATCTCAGCTCTAGAGGCTGGAGTCCAAGATCAGGGTGCCAGCATGGTTGGATTTTGGTGAGCGCTCTCTTCCTGGCTCACAGATGGCTACCTTCTCCCTGTGTTCTCACATGACGGAGAGAGAGCGCATACAGGCATGTGCTCTGGCGTCTCTTCCTGTAAGGGCACTAATTGCATCGTGAAAGCCCCCCTCTTACGACCTCATCTAAACCTAATCACCTCCCCAAGGCCCCATCTCCAATGTCCTCACTTTAGGGGTTAGTACCTCAATGTATGAATTTTAAAAGGACATAATTCAGTCTGTAACATCCTATTACTGAGCATTGAGAGTTAGCTGATTTTTTTAATGCTATGAATAACCCAGAGAAAAACATTGGAAATTAATTAGAAATTAAAGTGGAAAATATTTTGAAAAAAAAATCATAAATGATTATAGAACTGCTATCCATTGGGGGGGATTGGGGGGGGCACCAAAATCACCGACCCTTGAAAAAACAGATATTGCGGATATGAATTTTTTTATAATAATATCCTATCAAATTTTATAGCCAACCAAATTGTATTAGATTACATTTGTCTTGAACACACTGCTTTTTACAAAATTATTTTCTGCCAAATCATGTGTAAATTTTTTTAATATTAATAATATAACCTATATGGATCAATGCTAAGTGAAATGGGGAATTGAGATATATTTTCAGGAAATTGTGGCTTTGATAGCCTAAATTATTTCTCTGGCTCCAATGAGGTACGTGAGGCATGTATAATCCATTAAATTTAAAAATGGCCAGACTGAGCCCGTATTAGATACTTACTAAACACTTGTTGATTTGTTGTTTGGCATAGGCAAAAAGACATGGAATTAAATGACACTGTTCTTGCCAACCATTGACAAAAGTGCCGATACTTCTTGCAAAGAAAATTGGCACTATAGTCAGCAAAGGACAGAGTGCAACAGCCCTGACTCGCACAAAGTCAACAGACTCAAGAAGTTCTAATTTTTCTTATTCTGGTCAGACTTATCAATAGAAGGCTGATGATATTACTGCTATTTACATATTGGTACCACACTGGCATGGATTTGCATAATGTATTGAGGCTCTATGCTCCAGAGAGTTGCATTGTAACATATTGGTGCTTAATGAACTCTGAAAAAATTGATTTTCCACAGAGTAAATTAAAGAATGCATTATAGCTGTTAAAGCAATCTTAAGGGAAATCCGAAGCTTCCACTGTAGCACCGTGCTTAGTAAGTAATAAATTACATGTTATACTTATTTGCCTTAATTCATGCTAATTTTGTCCAATTAATGTATCACAGTAATTCAGAAGCCTGTCACAGGAGAGCTAATTATTTATTGGATTTTTGTGTTCAGCTCCCTAGGAGTCTACTAGCAAACAAACTTGCCACTGTCTTTCTCTTAGGTCCACAATGACATTCTTATGTCTTACTGTGGGGGAAGTGAGATTCTTCCTTCTGTCTCAAGTCTTAAAAATGAATTATGAGGTATCTGAGTCAGATTCTTATTTTTTGATTGGTGAAATCATTTGACAGCCTGGCACTCTGTTGGGACCAGACCTCTATCTTCCCTATCAAAGTATTTCTACTTATGAGTCTGTATATTTCAGAGCACTCACTGAGGAAAAAGACATTTTTACTTGCCCATATTAAAAAAGTTCTACTTATTATAGATGTGTCTGTCTGTACACCCAAAGTGAATTGGGAAAGTCAGGCAGTTATCTGAACAACCTTCCCAGAAATTCCCCTTTTTTTTTGCCTCAAATCTCTGTATATTTTAGAGCATTCCAGTGGAAATTCTGGATTCTTATATTCTTCTCACTCTGCAGAATCTTTGTTCTAAACCTTAAAAGGCTACAAGCAATGTTCTAAGAGTATTGTTTGGGGGGTGGAAGTTGAAACTAACTCACAATAGCAATCGATATCTGCTTTGCAAAACTAGATTTTTATTTTACTGTGGTGCGCTGTTAGTTCACAGCCCCCCATATGAATTATTTATGAGATTAATATTGTGCAATTCATACCTATAAGTAATGTGGCAGTTGCTAAATAATTTGCACACCATGATAAGATGCAGACATCAGAGTCAAAGAAGCAGTGCTTCACCAGCTGTGAAATGTTCCCTGTTTTCTGGAGCCTTGACAGACCCATGCATTTGCAGACAGTCATTTGTAGAGGGTGAGAACGTTTGATCTCCTATTTTGCTCCCATCCTTTAAGTATCAGGAGAGCACTTGTCTGTTGATTACCATCTTCCAGCCAAATGAAAAAAAAAAAAGTGATATCCCTTTATACACATAATGTAGCATAATGTTTACCAGCAAGTTCTATCACAGCAAGGGAGACACACTTGCCACAGATACTTTAAAAAAAAGTTTACCTCTACAACCCACTTTAATTTGATAAGGAAAAATGATGACATCTTTTTGTTCAGTTGGTTTATGCTAAGGTGTTTGCCTGTAACCAGTTGAGTATCTGAGAATTAGCAGACTTCTCCAAACCGAGTACAGTTTTACACCTTCCTATATGATTACTTCAAAAGAAACTGCCTCCTACCATATAATGTTATTTTCCCTTCCTCTTAGTTTTTTTAATAATCCATTCAAAACTGGAAATAATTTTTTGTTTGCTCTTCTTTGCATATTAGCATTAACATTTCATCACTTTTTCTTTCTTTAAACTGTAATCTAGGAGGTTAAACTTAATGTGTCACTTCCTGATTCCTTTCCTTATAGGACAGTTGTTCTACCACTGACATTACTTCTTGGAAAAATGAATTTGCAACTGCAGCTTCGGCCTTTGTAAATTTTGACCAAGTTGAATAGAATAGAATAGAATAGAATAGAATAGAATAGAATAGAATAGAATAGAATAGAATAGAAAAGAAAAGAAATACCTGGTTTATTACTGAACAGAAATCCTCCAAGGAAAATGCAGATGTGAGAAGTCTTGTGTTGGTTATTTCATATGCATTTCTGTTCCTTCTTAGGTTTAAACTCTCCCAGCAAACACCACCCCAGTGCCCAGTATTGAGGACTTATTTATTAAGTGTCTTTGTTTTTTGATGAAAGATTGAAACTTCTGTCTTCCCGCCTCAGGTCTTTGTATGTACTTGCTTTCCATCAATTAGAACTATGACACTAAAATTCTGAGTCCTGACCAAATGCTAATGAGATGGTTGAAATTCAGCCTCATCAGCTCTGTGCGTTTTCGCTTAGTTCGGATTAGGTTAGTTTCAGGACATTAGTGAACGAGGCTGAGCCAGGCCAAGGGTCTGTGTGTACTCCTCCTTGGGTAGCAAAGCCTGGCACCCAGGAGCTTCTCACTGCAGGTCTCTAGAACTCAGATGACAGTGTTTCTCCTGTGTTCACAGGTTCCATGGCTTAGTGTTTTGACCTGGCCCTACTTGACGTGGCTTGGTTAGGAGACAGTCAGTCTGAGACCTGTCTGAGGTCGGGGTGCAGTACATGGTGGGGGCCGTGGGCTCAGCTAGAACTGTGTCAGACTCTCTTTGGTCACAGATTCTCCCTGTGCCTGAACTTCTTTACCTTTAACATGCAGTGAGTCAGAGCGAATCATCGCTAAATTTCCAGGTGTGATGTTTTGTTCTCCTCTGAGTTCAGTCTAAAAGCAAAAGTGATGACAGGCCTTAATGGGCAAGAGCGGAACTCGTCCTGTAGAATCAAGACCAGGCCCAAGAAAGGAGGACAAAAACCCGAGGGCTTCTCTCTCCCTGAACTCTCTTAAATATGGAAAGAAAGAATGTTGTCAGTTTTCTTTGGCAAATATAACTACACTTTGTTCTTCCTCTGATCAGGCTGCTCAAGGTGCTGACTTATCTGTTCCATTTTTAGTAGCATTTTGAGTTTTAGAACTCAAAGACTTTTGTACCCCAGAGTTTAAGATGATGGTGACATAATGCCCATTGTCCACTCCTCTAGTCAGTGAGTCATCATTCCCAGAGCCCCGCACCTTTAAGAGGCTGACCAATGTGAGTCACCTCCAAATTCAGCATCCAGGTTCATCCTAAGAGGAATCCTGGACAGTGGTTCTGGTGCTGAAAACTTCGCGCTCTCTCTCTTCTGTATTATGATTCACACACACTCCATCAAGGCAAACCAATTAGGGGTCACAGAGAAGTCAAATTCTTCTAACTTCCTTTGTGAGTGAAAAAATAAACAACATACTATGGAAACTTTAAAAATAATACATCTATTTTAAGCAGGACCATTTTCTTATCGTTTTGTAATGGCAGCCTAAGCTTTTCACACTGTAATACGTTGTCAGTATGTTTTCATGTCATTAAATCTGCTGTGACAACATTTTAAGGATATTTAAATATTTTCAGTCTTGCCCTATTGTAAACAATACTCTAATTATTATTTCTAAAAGTTGGCTGTGTTAAGAATTTAAGGCTCTGTGGGAAATGTCTTGGCCCTACCCAGTCTCTGAGCCTAGCCTGGCATCTCTAATATATAAAAGTGCCCCAACGTGATTCTGGTGGAGATCTTAGGATTGGGGTGGAGAATTTGTGAGGTAGGAAAAGCAGAGACTACAAAAGACTTTATTCCTAATTTTGACTTTAGGTTTAGATTCTTTGAATGGTCAGGGACACATAATACTTTAAAAAAAAAAAGATTTTAATCTATTTTACTTAGAAATTAAATTAAATCTCTTCTCTGTATGAGAATCCTAACATTTCTCTCTCCAGTATTCTTCATATGAACCACTTAAATACCAGGTTCAGGATGAAGGAGATGCTTTTCTAAGACCATCTATTTGTTGTCTACTTTGCCCTTTCTTAGAAGAATCTTAGAGGCGTCTACTGCTGGGGGTGGGGGTGGTTAGAATAAATAAGAATTAGGAGTGGTCTTCTAATATAATCGTCTATAAAATACAGCTATCTTCCTATGGTATAAAATATAGATACAAACCACTGACACTTTGTCTGGATATTAATATTGGTCCATTCTCCTAGGATAGGGCAGCAGAATCCCGTGTGGCTCCTTTTTATAGTATGAAAAAAAAAAAAACTTAAGTAAATTTAAGAAACACTAGTTAGTCTGGCAAAAATCCATTCCTTTATGCTTGAATTAAAATATTTATTGAGGAATATTAAGAATCACATACTCTTCTATGTGCTGAAACTACTGTAGTAAATGGGTCAGCCAAGCTCCGCACTCTCATGGAAGTTGCAGTTTGGTGTGGGGAAGTGGACAAAACGAAGGAAGTGAAGGAGGATTGGAGGGAAGAAGGAAATGGCAGCTAGTGGTGGTCAGTCCTATAAGGATGTTACAGAGAGGGTCCCAGATGGCTTCTGTAGATTGTATAGTCTAGCTTCTTTGGTTGAAGTGAAATTTTAGGTAAAATGTGAATGGCAGGTAAGAATGCTGGTCATTTATGGGATACCAGGTACTAAGAACATTCTAGATAAGTGGAAAACCTAGAGTAAAAGGTTCTAAGTTGAAAACAACAAAAATTAAGAATATTCTATACAAAATATCATAACTATACCAATGTTTCTTACAAATTAATAGATCATAGTTACTAACAAATCCTTAACAGCCCATATAAGTACCATGCCCCCTAATAGCAAATCACAAGTGACAGCTGATATCTCCGTAATCATTGGGGTCCAGTCCCAACAGCTCCTCATTGGTCCTGACTTGTTGATGCTCACTCTCCTGTCCCAGGATCCAGACTCTTGACTCTGCCCCAGCTTGCACTTGCCCTTATCTTGCCTCTAGTCTTTCTAACTCCCTTCTGGTCAGTGTATGGGTCTTGATTTCCCTCCTTAGATTTTAGCTTTGCTCATTATCCAAGGCTGGTTTGGCAAATCCTCTGCTCAGGTAGACTCTTTGCTTTTGCCTCAGCCCTAAACGTGATTCTCTTACCCCTTCATGGGAGACTCTAAAGTAGTCCACCCACTCCACTACCCCATCCTCACCCTCCTCCTGCAGCAAAGAGATTCAAATAAATATATATTAAAATTGAATGAGATTCTCAAGTGAATATTGGGCTGCCCCAAATACAATTGAAGCATGCATGTGTACAGAAATCCAGCAAGAATTTCACTGTAGAAAAGTCCCCATTCAATGAATGGCAGGATAGAAGGGTAAGAATGCACACCCTGCATAGTGTTTCATCAGTCACTTGGGTTTGTTTGCCTGCGAATGTTTATGAAGCGTATTCTGATAGTTATAAGTGTCAAGAGTGAGCTGATAAACTGAGACAGCTTTTCTTGTTTCTGTTCTTAGGAAATGCCTATTTCCTTAGACACAAAATGGCAGTGAAAAAAAAAATCCTCACTCCCAGGTCTAGGGGAGTATTAGGCTGTGCAGATCTAGAGTGTACCTTCTGGAGTTCCAGTGACTGCTAAGCCAGATGTCCCTGGGTATTAGGCCTGGCTTCTCTGCCACAGGTGAAGCAAAAGTAGCCCCTCACATCAGCCACACTAGTGACATAGGCTAAACGCCATTCTAATGATGCGCACGACCCACATCAGAACCCATAATTTTAGCATGTAAGGGTTCGGCCTGTAGGAGCTTGCTGGATGGTTCTGTGACCATGTGTGTTCATTTAATGTAGTCCGTGGAGTGTGCGAACATCAGGACTAACTCTAAAATCCAAACCTTTCTTTTTTAAATGCAGTTGTCAACATGGCAGAAATTGTCACTTTTTACACACAAGTGCTGTTTATCTAAATTGCTTCCTCCTGGTGTGGAGGAATGAGCACTGGATTTGGAGTGCTTACTGTATTTGATAATGACTTCCAAATTTTTCTTTCTCCTGCACAGATCTTGCTCCTGATCTAGGTAGCGCCTCATATGTTAGTCTATTTACATTTGAGCTTTCCTTTAGGTACCTCACACCTAGCTTGTCTCTAAGAGAAGCCAACATTTCTCACTGCTGGACACACATACTCATGCAGATGTCTCCTAAAAAGACTCTTTCCTTTATTGCAGTTACTGAACACATCTCAGCCTTTACACTTGCTGTTTTTCCTGCCTGTAATGCTCTCCTCCCAGATGTCAGTCTACAAAGCTCAGTCTCTCACCTTTTTTATTTTTTTAATCTCTTTTAAGTAAGATCCTCCCTGACTGTCTAGTTAAAAATGCAATCTACTAGCAGCATTGCCTAGTCCCCTCCCCTCCTTTATATTTTTCAATATCCCTAATACTATCTGACATACTACACATTTTTCCCTATCATTTATTTTTGTCAAACAACTTCCCTTCAGGGATGGAGTATTTGTTTGTTTGTTTGTTTTATTCACTGCTCCAGCCCCAGGACCTAGGACAGTGTGTCTGGAATCCAGTAGTCAATGTTTGTTGAATGAATGAGTGAATCCCCATTCTCTTAATCTTCCAAGCTGAAATCCTTGATTCAATTTTGACTCTTCTCCTTCACAATCTGAAATGACTGGTCACCAGGTCCTAACTGAAAGTAATTGAGAAACGATTCTCAGATATCACCATTACTTTGTCTTTGTTTAATCACTACTTTTTCTTTGTTTGATCACTGCCTTAATCATTATGCCTTCCTTCAACTATTGGAATACTCTCCTACTTTTCATGTGCCTCCCTCTATCCTTGGTCAATCCTATACACAGTTGCCAGATCTAACTTCCTAAAATTAAAGCTAAAGTTGTCACTATTTAGATTTTATTTTTTCTTAGTGAATGTGGTAAGTTTATTTAATACTTTCGTTGACAAAATATATCTAAAAGTGCCAACATTTTTTTAATTTTATTTTTTATTGACAGTGTTGATTTACATTAGTTTCAGGTGTACAGTAAAGCAATGCAGTTATACATATACAAACTTTTTTTTTCAGATTATTTTCCATTATATGCTATTACAAGAAATTGAATACAGTTTCCTGTGCTATTTAGTGGGTCTTTGTTGCTTATGTATTTTATATGTTAATGTATATCCATTAATCCCAAACTCTTAATTTATCCTTCCCTCACCCTTTCCCCTTTGTTAACCATAGCTTGTTTTCCATGTCCATGAGTCTGTTTTTGGCTTGTAAATAGAATTTGAATCATTTTTTTTAAGATCCCACATATAAGTGATACCATATGATATTTGTCTTTCTCTGTATGACTTACTTCACTTCATATGATAATCTCTAGGTCGATCCATGTTGCTGCAAATGGCATTATTTCATTCTTTTTTGTGGCTGAGTAATATTCCTGTGTGTGTGTGTGTGTGTGTGTGTGTGTGTGTGTGTGTGTATGTGTGTACACACATACACTACCTCTTCTTTATCTAGTCATCTGTTGATGGACATTTAGGTCCATAACCTTGGCTGTTGTAAATAGTGCTGCTATGAACATTGGGGTGCATGTGTCTTTTTGAGTTGTAATTTTCTCAAGATATATGCCCAGAAGTGGGATTGTTTGATCATATGGAAAGTCTAGTTTTAGTTTTACACATCCAGATTTTAGACTCTGTTGATTCACCATTCCCGAAGGGGTAGCCCTACCACATTGTCTGTCAGACTTCCATTCTTCCTTTCAGACCCAGTGTCATCTCAGAAAATCCCTAGCTTCTCCGTGGGAGTTACATCATCGGGGCTGCTGGTACTTCAGTCATATCTCTATTATAGCAGATTAATTCTTTCCTCAGAGGGCTTTTATGAAGGCCTTATTAGGTATTAGATGCTTGCTAAAGAGGAAAAAGGTGAAAGAGAAAGGCTTACGATCTAATGGAGTAGACAAATGACCCCAAAAACCAAAAATGCCAGCATAATATTCAAGCGAAAAACTAACATGTTTTTCCCAAAGTATGTTCTGTGAGCTCTACCAGGTCTGATGTAGAGATAGCAGCAGCTGGTGCTCCTAATGCAGTGGCATAAATAGGACTGCAGATGCATGAAAATTTCATGAGGTGCTAGGGCAAATGGGGAGCAAATACCTGTCTTCTCTTTTATATTATAAACTGTTAAAATGGTACTAGATATATCATCCAGCTTTTGGTAATGATATAGTAGGTCTGTTGGACTAATCCTGTCACAGATAACAATATAAAACTGCAAAAAAATATTAAAAAGAAAAAAACCCATTTGAAGACATTGGAGAACATCCAAAGTTAGATAAAAGCTAGAGGATAATCAACCCTTGAAAGACCAGGTAAGATTTAATTTAACTGCACCAGCTAAAATTTACAAGTTCATGGCTTTTTCCTGAGAGCACTCACCAACACACTCTTCTTGGGGACAGCAGAAAGCTTCAGTAATCCTCAGTTTTACTTGCTTGAGGTTGGGTTGTAGAATGCAGAGTTTGGGATTGATAGAGAAGCTGGAAAGTTGAAAAGGGGGAAATCCTATGGATAAGAGAGAGAGAGAGAGAGAGGAGATCTTTGCCTGATTTCTAGACTATACATTTGTTGAAGAGACTCCAGGTTACATAATGGAAAGTAATACCTGGAACTGAAAGACCTGAGCACTGCTTCAGCTGCTACCTGATGAAGCAGTGACGGAGTATGAAGTTTGACTCCAGATTAATTGCCAGCTGGAACAAAATAAACTTCAGAGAAATACAAGAGTCAAAAATTTCTTTTCTATAACATGTTATATAAATGTTATATAATATGGTTATATGTTATGTAACTTATATAGTATGATAACATATAAATTGATTGTGCCCATTGATGAATGCACAGTCAAAAGACTGATAGACCTATAAAAAATAGGGAAAGGGGTGATTTATACTCAAGAATAAAAGCGGTAAATAGAAATTGAACCCAAGATGACCCAAATTTGGAATTAGCAGGCAAACAACTACTATAAATGTGTTCAGGACTTAAACAAAATTATAGCTATAATAATGACCCGATGGGGAATCTCAGCAGAGAAAAGAGAACCTTTGTATAAAGAAGAACCCAGGTTGAAATTGAAATTTTAGAACTGAAAAAGTATGATAACTGAAATAAGTATATACTAAATTGACTTAGCAGGTTAGTGATGGAAGCTGAAAGAGTCAGTAAACTGAAAGACAGATTAGTAGAAATTATGCAAGCTGAAGAACACAGAGAAAAAAAGTTAAAGCAAAGTGACTAAGAGTATTAGTGAATTGTGGGATAAAATCAGCCAGTCTATTATATCTGTTATTGGAGTCCCAGAAGGGAGGAGAGATAGATCGAAGTAGAAAAAACTGTTTGAAGATACAATGACCAAAAATTTCTTGAATTTGATGAAAACCATTAATTTACAGATTGAAGAATTTCAGCAGAGCCATGCAGGATATATACCAAGAAAATCACACAGTTACAAACAGTCAAACTTCTGAAATCTAGACACACAAGAAGCTCATAATACAGATATCTACTTTCTAATCAGAAACAGAAAAAAAAAGGAGACCAGAAAGCAATTGAATGACATCTTTAAAGTAATGAAAGGAACATAAAAATCTGTTAACCTAGATTTTTATTTCCAGTGAAAATACCCCTCAAAAATGAAAAGTACATGAAGGTATTTTGAGATCATATTTAAGATAATGGAGAGAATCTGAAACCAGCAGATCTGCACTATGAGAAATATTAAAGTTCTTAAGGCAGAAGGGTAGATACCAGTTGTAAGTTCTGATCTTCAGGTAGTAGTGAAGACCTCCAGAAATGGCACATATGTGGAAAATTATAAAATATCACATCTATTTTTCTTTTCTCGGTTTAAACATCATATGACTATTTAAAAGAAATTTAACTTATGTTGTGAGGTTTTTACATCTACAGGTATATAGGACACTAGCCCAAAGCACAGAAGGTAAATGGGACTTTGCTATTTCAAGTTTCCTATAATTTATGAGAAGTAGTAGAATATTAATCCTAAACAGACCCTTATAAGTTAACGATGCATAATGTAATCCCTAGAGCAACCATTTAAAAATGCATGGAGATATAGCTAAAAGACAGAAGAGGAATTAAAATTGAATCCCCAAAGACTGTCGACTCAAAAGAAGGTAGAAAGGGGCAACAGAGAAACAAAAATCAGAAGAGACAAAGAAGGCCAAATGCCAGTGGCTCTTGATACTTTACAGATTTTGCAGAGTTTTCACTTAAATGATCTTTTCCCCTAGAACTTTTAGAATAGTTCAAGAAAAGAGAGCCAAAGATAAATCTCAGAGACAGAAAATAAGCTGTATTCCTCCCTCTAGCAAATGAGTCTTTGTTAGTGAATCAAGTCTGTGGGTCTGCCTGCTATCTGCTTCCCTAATGATTCTCTAACTCATAAGAGGTCCCTGTGTCTCTCCCACAGACAGACTTCTGGTGAGTTATTTGTCTACAAAACAATCATGGGCTTGTCTTAAAGTATGGATGCAGTATAAACTCAAATTGTGGCCACTGGCTTTACTAGAACACTAGGACTCATTCTCGACCCATTCCTCACTGCATACATTCAATAAACGATAAATCACCAGGTTTTGTTCATATTTTCCTCCGTGGAAGGTAGTTCTTAAAGACAAGTCCTCCATCCTTAAAAACCACCAAATTCGTTTCGTCCTTTACCATCTTCTACCAGAACTATTTTAATATCTTTTGACATATTCTTGATTACCAGAAGCACCAAGTTTAACAAATTAGTTGAGAATTTAAGTTTGTGCAATTGACTTGAATAACTGGCAATTACGAAACATTGAAACCAATACCTATCATTTGACCCAGACATTCCATTTTTAGATATTTATGCAAGAGATATTTAACCAGAATAATTCCTCTTGTAAACAATATAGCTAGCTGCTATATTCACCATAGCTAATAACTGGCAACATCCCCAAATGTCCATCAACAGGTGAATAGGTAAACAAAATGTATTGCATCCATACAGTGGAATACTGCTCGCAGTTAAAGGGCCTGGATTTTTGATGCATGCAACAATATGGATGTGCCTTGAAAACATTATGCTGAATGAAATAAGCCAGACAGAATACCTATCGTTATGATTGAATTTTAATGAATTACAAAAGCAGATCAGTGGTTGCCTGGAGCCATGGATGGAAAATGGGATAGATTCAAAGGGTGAGGAATCATCTTTTTGTAGTGATAGAAATCTTTTGTGTCTTCATTGTGATCATGATTTCACAAGTACATAAACAATTTTCAAAGCATATTGAATTGAACAATGTGTTCAGATTAAATGGTTGCAGTCCATTGTACTTTAGTTATTCCTCAGCAACACTGATTAAAAAAAAAAAATATTCAGCACCCATGGGGCTGGGAGGGAATACTTGTGAGATAAATAAATTATTATAGTTAATATTTCTCTTTTATGCCAATGGAAATTAATTTCCAAAAGGTCATTGTGCTTGCACGTCAAGTAGCAGAGTAGCACTTTGAAGTCTAGTACCCTATCTCAACACCTTGTGAGATCCCCACCCACTTTGATCCTCCCAATGTACCTGGCGGAAGCTGGAGGGAGAGGTCGCTCGTTGCTTGAGTGTGGAAGCTCTAGAATCACACAGTCCTGCCTTTGAATCTGGGCTTCACCATTTATAAGCTATGAGATATTAAGCAAATTCTCTCAGCCCCAGTTTCCTTATCTATAAAATGACAATAATAATAATTTTACCCACCTCATGGGATGTTTATGAACATTAAATAGACAATACAGTGTATAAAAGACAGTACAGTGCCTGGCACGTAGTCCAATACATGTCAGCTAGTGTGCTTTATGTTCTTCGTTTGTAAAATCTGTAGAGTAACACTACCTACCTGGAGTGGGTTGACTGGTAGTCTCCAAAAGATGTGCCCATGTCCTGACCGCTGGAACCTGTGAGTGTTACTTTAATTTGGAAAGGGGTCTTTGCAGATGTAATTAAGCTAAAGATCTTGAGATGAGGAGATCATCCTGGAATATCCAGGTGAGCCCTAAGTCCAATGACAAGTATTCTTATAAGAGACACAGAGGATACAGACAGGAAAGGAAGAGGCAGTGTGACCAGTCAGACAGACTGGGGGATGCAGCCGTTAGACAAGGGATGCCAGCAGCCACCATACGCTGGAAGAGCCAGTGACTGGATTCTCCCGCAAGAGCCTCAGAAGTATTATTGCATCTTTGCTGGATTTGAGGGTTCTAGCCTCCAAAATTGTGAGAAAATAGATTCCAGTTTTCTTAAGCCTCCAAGTTTGTGGTGACTTGTTACAGCAGCACAAAGAAACTAACGCACTACCTCACAGGATCATTGTGAGGACCGAAGAAGTTAATGTACACTAAGCTCTTGGTGCCTGTATGTATTGCACTGTGTGAAGATCAGTTATGCTGTGGTGGTGGTTCTTAGTAGCCAAATTCTAACGCAGTAATTAATCTGTGGTCACATGGCCTCTGACTTGGAAGACATTGTGAAATTAAATAAGAAAGCCCCCATGGTTAATTTCTTCAATCTAAACTTGAAGCTGATTTGTTTTGCTTTCATTTGTCTACAATAATTCCTTTAGGGAATCTGTTGCTCTGTTGCTAATTTTAACTGTATTTGTTGTTAAGTGCTCTAGGATTGCAAAACAAAGGGCACTGTAGGGATATGAGAATGTATTGTTCTCTGTTATATTCCAAAGGGATGTGTTAATGACAAGAGTTTTAAGCTAAACTCATAATTTCTTGGGTCTTTTTTTCTTAATTTCTGATGTACCTGTTCTTTTAAAAGAATTGATTTTTTTTTCCAAATTTGAATCCCATCCAACACAGTAGTATTTTAGATATATTCCATTTAAAGCTTCGCTCATAGATTATATCTGAGTCATAAATTAAAAGCAACACATCGTCCATTTAACATGCTCTCTGTGTAATGACAGAGCCACATGACATTACATTTGTATTTTCCAGGATGCGTACAGAGCATGACAATGCTCTGCATTTTTTTTGGTAAATAATTTAGGTTACCCTTATACAAATCATCATTTTACAGTATCAGTTCAGGACTGTGGTTTGCCATTTTAACTAACCAGCCAATTAATTTATTAGAAAGAACAAATTGTTTCACTGACTAAACTGATAGTTCAGCCATAATGGTTGGATGCAGGTGGAGATGCATCTAGAGAAAAGCATCTGCTCCATCCCCCAGTCACCAGCACCCAAGGTTCTACATCCATCCAATAAGCTCAGACCTAGGGAAGAAAGAAAGGAAGGGGGTACACAGAGCAGATCACTGGCCCTCCAAATTCCCAAGAGTCTCGAATTACGGTAAGAGAGAAAATCAATCAGGGTGTTTCTCTATTTCCTCATTAGAAAGGGACCACACAGCATGAGCATCAGTAACAAAACACAACTGTGAAAACAAGATTTTGGCAGGAAAGAGAGGTGTGAGGAGGAAGGTGAGAAGGGCATATTTGGAAGTATTCCACCTCATTTTCCCTGGGAATAGTTGGTGAGCCAACAACATAAATCAAAAAAAAAAAAATGCTTAAAAATATTCATTATCTTGGAAGATCATTTATTACACATACATGAGGTCAAGCCTGGTGCTCTATGAAAGAACAAGTGAATATGTTGTAAGTGTGCTTGAATTATCAAGAAATGAAATGACATGTTTACTTTTTTTCCCCCTAAAAAAGAAAAAAACCCCACTATTGAGTAATATATTTCAAAACCCATTTGAGTAAATAAAATTCCAGAAGGCATTTGTTCTTGCTTGAGTGCTTAAAAACCAAGGACAGGAGAATATCATTTCTGAATATATTATTAAACTTTATTTAGAAAACAAAGCTTGTTTTCTCAAAAAAAGCACGTTGTTCCATCAGTGTAGAATTTTTCACATATCTATAAAAATGCAGTGTACTCTAGGTGCCTGCTAAAATAGTTTGAAAATAATTTATTTCTTATCACTATATTCCAGTGATTTGTTTCATAATCATATTTGATACAGAATTCAATGAAAGTAATGGTGGTGAATACCTATGTAACATGGGCAAAATATTACTTCTAAAGTGGTAAATGAAAACTTCTAAAATATCAGACTTCAGATGAAAGTCGTGTCTATTAGAAAAGGTAAACATTAGCTTTGGAAGAACAAATGGAATGTTTCTTAACAGGTTTGGCAAAATGAATGGAAAGTATTTCTCATACGCATTTTTTTCTGAACAAGGGATAATTTGTGAAGGGGTAAATTAGTGTAGGAAAAACAAGTTGGGAATAGATTGTAAGCACCAGTTTAATGAGTAAACCATCCACAGATTCCCAGAAACTGTTAGGCATTGAGCGGACTTGTCACTAAATATATGGTAGTGATTACCTTGAAAACCTCATTCAGCTCAGAAACATACAGTTCATTATCCCTAATGTTATTTTTCTGAGTATTTTCATATGTGTACAAAATTTTCCCAGAGCCTGGAGACTGTAATTTTCCTTCTATAAATACATGGATTATCAGCGTGTTTGGTTTTTGCAAACACTAGTGAGCAGCCGTAATTCAGGCAGACACACTTTTATGGTAGAAATTTCCAATTATTGAGCAGAATGAATTGATAAGAACTTTAACATTTATTATACGCCTGGCATTAGGCTAGAAAGAAATATTGAGAAATATCACATGGCTACTGTTCTTAAGAAGTTTATTTCATTGAAGTATTTAAAATAACACATAAGAAATAAGTATATGTCATTTATAAGTGCCTTAGGCATTCAAAGAAGGGAAAATAAAGGTGGCATTTGGAGAAGATTGAGATGATGCTGACAGGCAAGGAGTATAGGACTTAACTCTGTGATTTGCAAAGAAGGGAGGATATCAGTTTCTTTGAAGTGGAGAGAAAGGGTGTTACTTGTGGAGAAAAATGCATCTTCAATATTGCAACAATTTTATATTTAAAAACGTCAAACTCAATGATTTTGGCTTGCATAATGCAAATCAAGGAAAAACAAAAACTATGATTCTTAATGGGTTAAGGGAATGAGGGGCATTGCAGAATCGCTGGGGGCAACAGAAATGTGGGTTTACCGTGGTTGAGAACATGAGGGGAGGGAGCAGAGTAGATGGAGATGCACTTGGGATGCAGATGAGGTAGGACAGGGAGGAAGAGGGAAAGACCATGGAATGTGTAGAATATGGGAAGATACGAGAGTGGAGAGGGGTGCTGATGGTCAGAGTGACCACTGAAGGAGAAAGTGTCAACAAGCTAACGTGATTGGACTTGATTTGATGAACAACAAAGAGCTGTATTTGATTCTTAACCATAGGAGTGTTAAGACAAGTGTAGTTCAGGAAAGCTGGTCTATCTGACATATAGGATGAAAAAGAAAGCTTGAGAGAGAAGACAATGGAAGAAGATAGATGAGTTGGAAATATATTAGGAAAATTTAGCCATGATGAGCCAGGGTATGAGATAAAGTGAGGGTAAATTTTCTTCTGTCTCAAAGAATATAAAAAGATATGACTTCAAGTCTGGAAAATTAAAAGGATTTATTGATACTTACCTGATCCTGAAGGTGATTTTCCCAGGGTGAAGTTTATCCATTGTATTCCAGATATACTGAACCGTGTGATTTCTCCAAATGTAGGACCCTACTACATAATTTGTGGCAGTGGGCAACTGCATTCTCACTTTTCCCTTAAAGGGGAAAAAAAAAAAAGACTTATTGTAATCATACCCACACTCTCAGCCTTACTTTCCCAGAGTGCATGCAGGCATGTTCTTCTCATGCAGTTAGAATGGCAGATAGTTGGAATACACGGTCAATAGTTTAGGGTGCAGCCAGTTGCAAGGACTTAGTATGTTTCATGCCATGTTGTAATTTCTTCATCTGGATTGGCATTCTACTTATTTCACTTTTGTAAAACTAGTACTACATTATAAAAACAAAATTCACTTTCTCTTTCCAGTTATGTGTATCATGGTCAGGTAAACTTGAGAATGGTTAAATAAAGTGTTTTTGCCCACAGGGATATAGAATGCACATAAGTAAAAGTCTTTTCATTTCTCATTGGTGTGCCTCCTCCAGCATATGGCCTTCTTGGCTGGTAGTTAAGTGAGAGGCATACTTTAGAATCTCAAGTCAAATGGTATTGAATTGTCCCTTCCCACTTGTGGGTTCCCACTTTTCCTCTGTAGCTCTGAAAGTTGTCCAAAAATCTGTGTTGGCTGGCATCTGGAGAAGTTACCAATTGTGCATCCAAAATTGTCTACTAAAAGAGGGCATAAAAAGAAGCAAGGAGTTTTGCATGCCTGACCAGCTCATTGATTGAGTAGCTATACACTGAGGAGTTAGCATGAGAGAATTAGTGCAAGAGCTTTAAAATGTATGGTTTCCATCTCACTGTTTCCCACAGTATTCTTAATCAAAGTCAGCTCTGCTGTTCCAAGTTATTTTTACCTTGGCACTGGTGAGGTATGATTTGAAGTGCCAGTAATGTGATTGTTTCTACAGTTCTGTGACATTTATTTTCTTACAAACACACACACACACACACACACACACACACACACGGGCTACCCCAAGGACTCTGTACTGTCACTGTCATTTTTAGTGGTGTCAAAAAAAGCCACTGCCGGTTTTGACAAATAAGCCAAGTCTGCAGATATAATCACCACTACTGCCCAAGTCACCAGAGAACGTGGTGGTGTTTGCAAGCACTAGTAGTAAATTATTTAGTACTCAGTGTGCCTTTGTATTTCACAAGCCACAACCAGGATGAAGTGACTTAACTCCATTGAATGAAGTGATTAACGAGAAAACACACACATACAAAGTTTCCAGTGGCCAATGATTTCATTAGATTTAAATAGATTTTCGGTTGGAATCTGATATTTTGAAGAGAGCAATGGAACACAGGAGAAAACAGCAGATTAAGAAGAAGGAGGAACAAAGAGGAGGCTGGGGGTGAGGTGGCAATATCCTGCTGATGTCTTTGACAATTTCGTTTCTGTACCCCTCAAGTTAAGAAAAAAACAGGAAAAGGAAAAAAGTCAACCCTGCAAAGACTACTTTTTGTGTAACAACGCTTACAATAAATTGCTAGAGTTAACAACCTGTAACAACCAACAGCTTACGTGTAATTCATAGGATTGAGAGTAGAGTGGAGATTGCTTAAATTAAACATGTTTTTTTCCCCAAGGAATTGAGTAAAATAACATAAGGAATAATGATCAAGGGTCAACAGCAGCAAGAGAGGAGGATTGTGATGCTCTGGGCAAAGAAGCCAATACTAGTATTTGAGAAGAGACCAGAAAAGAAAGGTAAATAAAGGCCAGGGAATGGCACAACCTTTCTGCAGATCAAGTCTTCATCAAGATGCTAAGGGCAGGCTTATGAGGCTCTTTGTTCATGCACCTGGGAATCTGCTCAAAAGCATGGAAAAGTTGCACCACCTTCATTTCCTTCATCACCACCCAAAAGACAGCTGTGACTAAAAGATGGAGGGAAGGGGTGGAGGAGAAGAGGGAGGAGGTGGATAATGGGTGAGAGAGGAAGAGGAAGGGAAAATGTCTGAGAACCAGACAACAGCTCCCTCCTGTCCAGCCCCAGCCTGTTCTGGGGAAAAGAGAGGAGAACAGCTTGGTGTCGGATGTGAGATTTAAGTTTTAAACTTAAAGGACTAATTCTTGAACACAGGAAATAAACTGTTGTAGTAGCCAAAAATTGCAGAAAAGTTATGGAATCTGGTTAAAATGCTGTTTAGGAAAGATAAAAAGGAAGGGATTCAATATAGAACAGATAATTATTTAAGAAGATGTAATTTTTTCATGTTTTTCAAGGTTCCTCACTGAAGCAAGTGCTACGGACTGAAAGTGTCTCCCTAAATTAATAAGTTGAAATCCTAATCCCCAAGGTGCTGATATTAGGAGATGGGACCTTTGGGAAGTGACTAGGTCATAAAGATGGAGCCCTCCTGAAAGGAATTAGTGTCTTTCTAAAAGTTCCTAAGAGTTCTCATTCCCCTCTTCCATCATGTGAGGACACAGGGAGAAGATAGTTCTCTCTCAACCAGGAAGTGGGCCCTCACAAGCCCCCAAATCTGCCCATAAATTCTTGTTTATTAGCCACCCAATCTATGGTATTTATTGAATGAACTAAAAGAAACTATATCTTTGCTAGTGAAAAGTTGTTTTCTTACATCTTTTTGAAGGGGGAGGAGGATTATTAGGTTTATTTGTTTATTTTGATGGATATACCGGAAATTGAACCCAGGACCTCGTGCATGCTAAGCATGCATTCTACCACTGAACTATACCCTCCTCCTTCTTACATCTTCCTTGTCAATTAGCAACATGATACTCTGCCTTTGGTGCCTGTTTGATCATGATGTTTCACATACATAAAACTTAACCCCATTCCTGAAGCCTGCTCTCCATGGCCACATTCAGTACAAAGCCATCCTTGACTAGAATTTTTTAACATTTTTAATGAGATATAATTCACATACCCAAAAAGTCACCTAAAAAAGTAGTAGTCAATGGTTCTTGGTAAAACAGAGTTGTGCACGATTTTATATCAGCACAAACTATTTTATAATATTTTCATCACCGCCCAAGAAATGCCACACTTCTTATTCATAATTTCTCATCCCCATCACTCCCCCACCCAACCAACCCTAAGCAACCACTAATCTACCACTAATCTACTTTCTATCTCCATGCATTTCCCTGTTTTGGACATTTTACATAAATGGAATCATGCAATATATGGGCCCCTCTGAATGACTTTTTCATTTATCTCAATGTTTAAAGGACCATTCAGGTTGTAGCAAGAATGAGTGAGTACTTAATTCCTTTTTATTGTCAAATGCATTGATTGTAAGGATTTTGTTTAACTATTCATCAATTAATGGACATTTGGAATGTTTCCACTTTTGGTTATTATGAATAATGCTGCTATGAATATTTGTGTATAAATTTTTGTGTTAAAATATGTTTTTGTTTCTCTCAGCTATATACCTAGTAGTAGAAATTTTGAGTCATATGGTAACTCTATGTTTAACCTTTTGAGGAAATACCAGACTGTTTTCCAAAGTGACTACACCATCTTACATTTTTTCTATCAGTGTGTAAGTTCCATTTTTCCAATTCTTACCTACACTTACTATCACTTTTTTTCATTATATTCATTCTAGTTCATGTGAGTGGTATCTTGTGGTTTTGATTTCCATCTCCCTAACGGCTAATTATGTGAGCAACTTTTCATGTGCCTATTAGCCATTAGTATCTCTTTATTGTAGAAATGTCTATTTAGCTCCTTTCCCCATATGCTAATTGAATTATGTCTTTTATTACCAAATTGTAATTACTCCCTATGTATTCTAGATGCAAGTTCCTTATTTGATATACAAAGTTTTTTCCCATTCTGTAGGTTGTCTTTGCACTTTTTTGATAGTGTCCTTTGAACTACAAAGTTTTTCAACTTTTGTTTACTTATCTATTTTTGTTGTTGTTACTTATTCTTTTATGATCATATCTAAGAGACAATTGTCCTAATCTAAGGTCACAAAATTTATAGCCCATGTTTTCTTCTAAGAGTTGAAAGTTTTAGCTTTTATGTTTAGGTCTTTGATCTGTTTTGAGCTAATGCTTATATATGGTGTAATGTATGGGTCCAACTGTATTCTTTTCCCTGTAGACATCCAGTGGTTCCAGCACCATTTGTTGAAAAGACTGTTCTTTCCCCAGTCAATTGTCTTGGCATAGACTAATTTTAATTTGAGTTTTCTATTGAATTTTTTTCTATATTGTGCTTTTGGCCTTAGCTCCAAGTTCTTGGAACCTACTTTATTTCTTACTATGAGATTTGGACTTCAACTTTTTTGGGTAAATTGTTATTTTCCCTGATGTCTTGAAAACCATAGCTACTGGCTGGCAGTGGTTTCTCCTCCCCAGCTCCTCTAGCATTACCCACAGACACCATTACAACACTGCTATGATTCAACCTCTGAGTTACAGTTGGGCTCACTCCTGGTTCAGCCCACACAGTTAATGATTAACAATCCAGTTTCTTCAAAAGTTACCTCCACAAAAATTATTCTCATATGTACCTCTCTAACTTCAGCTGTTCTCTAAACCTAGATTTTTAATACTCTGAATGGCACGGGTGTCTCATTATTACTGCAAACTCAAATATACAAAACATTGTGTTATCTAGAAAACTTGTTTCAACTCCAGGGTTCTATTTTCCAATTAAAGGATTCATCAGAATCCAAATCAAAAGGCTTGAAATTTCAAAGTCATCTCTCTGACACTTTGCTATCTCGGCTCCTGATGTAGCTACTTTTTGTTTGACCAGTGAACAAATCAGAATTACTTTCCCTGGGATTCAAATCTTAAGCAAAGACTGTTTGTTTGCTAGGGCTGCTATAACAAAGTACCATGAACTGGGTGGCTTAAACAACAGAAATTTATTGTCTCAGAGTTCTGAAGGCTGTAAGTCCAAGATCAATGTAATGGCAGGGTTAGCTCCTTCTGAGGGCTGTGAGGGAGAAATTTGTTCCATGTCTCTTTCTTAGCTTCTCGTGGTTTGCTATCAATCTTTGGTATTCTTTGGCTTCTACTGCATCACGCTGATTTTGGCTTTTATCTTCACATAACATTCTGTGTGAAGAGGTGTGTATGTGTGCACCCAAATTTTCCATTTATGTAAGAACAGTTACATTGGATTAGGGGTCCACCCTACTCCAGTATGACTTCATCTTAACTGATTGTACCTGCAACAAGCCTGTTTCCAAATAAGGTCCCATTTTGAGGTTCTGGCGGTTAGAGCTTCAACAACTATGAACTTTGTAGGGGACACAATTCAATAGGATAACAAAGATGAAGAAAATAAAAGGAAATTAGAGAATCCTAGATAAATAATCTCTACTTCTCTGCTGTCAAAAACTTCAGAGCTGATCTAATTACTATACTTTCCAAGCTTTGTTATTTTCATAGGTCAGGGTTTCCGGGGAAGTACTCTTAAGATCTGCATATGGAAAGTTTAGTAAGGATTAAGGGTGCAAAGATTTTCCATCTGTAGGTTTTAAAGAACTCACAAACTCTGCAGACAGAGTATACTTATGTAAAACTTTAATTTAAAGACAAAAGACACAGTGCTGTAAGACAAGAGTACAGGAAAGCATTGGGGTGCAAAAGACGTTCACAGGCTAGCTCCCAAGGGTCCTTATACACACAAGCACTGAGCTTTGTATCTGAGTTGAAAAAGATCTGAGAAATCTTATCTTTAGGAGATCTCAAAGCAGAAGTTCCCAGTAGGGATTTTATGCAGTTAAAACCTTCTAGTCATGCAGTTAAACCAAGCTGTTTAACCAGTTAAAACATTTAGAAACCATTAGGGGGGAAAAAAAACTGACCCTGTGTTGTCAGGGAAGTTTCATCCTACCATGAGTGAATCTATATTTATCTCTATATTCCAAACTGTGTCTACCATAGTCTTGTGAACAAAGAAAGCTGTTAGTAAAATTTGTCACTCTTTGAGCAGAATGATGGTCCTCTCAAGGCTGCACAGGCCATGAATGGTGTGAGTGAAGAATTAGCGTACCAATAACAGCAGAAGCTAGTAAACTCAGTGCTCCAAGCCTCAGGCAAGTGACTTGTCAGAGGGGACAGGCCTCAGCCTTGGTTGGTGCTTAAATATAAAGTCCTAGTACAAAAGTAGAAGACTATTGAGTTGAAGGCAAGATGTCAAGCTCTCAGGCTGAGGTTCCCAGCAAGATTTTGGCACTGAACATAAAGGGTAATGGACCAAATTTGAGAGTAAAGGTCAAGGCAAAAACTCAGTAATAGTGGATTAAGTGGGCACAATGGAGTTGAAAGGGTGGAGACTTGGAAACAACATAAATATCTAGTCACAGGACTGAAGGAACAAGATCAGTGAAGGACTTTTTAACAGCACATGATAGGTCCAATGCAATGTGATACAAAATTGTATGATACAAAATTGTAGCTACAGTTCTATCTCAGGTTTGCCCAGGACAGTCCTGGTTTGCCATGGTTTTGCTTATCAGCCAAGAGTCCCATTCCATTTCGAATTGTCCTAGACAAAATGTCCAAGTTGGAATGATATAGTATGTAGTCCCATGACTTGGAGAAAGGGAAAGCCAATTATTAAGGAGCCTTAATTTTTAAAACTGCTTCAGCCAGGATTGGCTTAGAAACAGGAAGGGAGATGTGAAAAGCTGAGGGACAACCAGCAAAGGTGCATAGGTTATGGCTGAGTGAGGAAAAAAAGTGATCAAGGACCACTTACCTGGAGCAGAAAAACAAATGCTTTCTGTTATCCACATATAGTTCTCTTTTGTCTTTAAAACACACACACACACACACAAACACACACACACTCACACACACACACACCCCCAATACTAATGCCCTAGTTAATTATATAATTCTCTCTCCACTTTTTTGTTTTCTCTTTGGCAAGTGACTCTAATGTTTCCCAAATGAATCAGTGATTTGGATTGGATTAATTTAATCAAAACAACTGCTATCGTGATACAAAAAAAAAAAGTTGACTATCTAGTTACTTTAATGAGAATGATTGCATGACTGCAGTGCAAAGAAAGCATGCAATTGCATACAGCTAACTTTCTGCCAAAACAAAATGATATAAACCCAGTAAAATTACACATTTTCTAATTTGCTTTAATTCAAGTGAGTTCTATAGTTTGAATTTGACATTCCCACTCCTGGGAAGCCAAATTCTTCAGAGATGGAATGTCTTAACTCCTTAGGCCAAGGTAGAGCCCTTAATTGAAAAATAATTTTATTCTTTCTTTCTGGTTTTAAGGGGTAAAAAAAATTAAAATTGCTGTATTTTTTTTCTCTTCTAGTCCTAAGAGAGTTTTCCCCTTTCATGACATAATTGAAAGTTTTCAAACCTAACACACCTTTAAAACAGGAATAAATGAAGGCTAAGTAGGATCCATCTCTATGCTTTTTGGAGAATAGGTTGCAGGAAGCTCTCAGAGGGCTCAAAGTCAAAGCAGGACAGTGTGGTAAGAAATGAGGCTAGAAATAAGGGCAGGGTACTGGTGGGGAAAAAGGATTAGCAAATACTTGCCTAAGAAAACATTTACCAAAAATTGAAACCTTATAACCAGAGTGGCTGCCCAGCATTGTTAGAATTTATCTCAGTTGATATATAAACTAATAACTAAATAACAAATTTTTGAGTATATCAATTCCTGTATTTAATGTGTTTCAAGGCAGTACAGTGTAGTGGTTAAGGGTACTATAAGCTTGAAAATTCCACTACCTGGTCCCAGCTTTTAGCTGTTTCCTAAAAGAACATTAACCCTGGATACATCATAGACCCTTTGCTTCTCAGATTCATCACCAGTGAAACACGGCTGGCCATAATAGTATGTCACAGAGTGATGAGAATATGTCCAATTAATGTAGGCTCCGAGAGTGCCTACAATTATTTTCTCTAATCCATTTTTTTATGCTACCAGCCAAAGTCAGAAAGAATTTTAATAAATCCTTATCTGGGAATTGGATATTTAAGGTTTTCCCACTGACTTGGATGGTTTTACTGGCTCAAGTTTCTCTATAGTCACCTCTGGAGCTCCTTTTCAACTTGCTCAGGTCCAGATGTTGACTTTTGCACATGTGATGATATTTATCCATACAGTGTGGACAACAAATTTGCTTTTTAGAAGCCTGGTGCTTCTGTTCTGTTTCTAATGTGATTGTAGAATCCAAAGCATACTCTTCATGCTGAGGCATCATCACATGCTGCACAGCAAAAATTGTAACAAAGAAACTAATCAAGGCCACCGGTGAAGCATATTGAGGATAAAGGGACAGAAGGATGGGTGCAGTCACTGCTTTAGTACCTGAGTCTTAGAATCACCTATAGCCCTTTTGCACTTTTGCTAAGTATAAATATAAGGAAGCTTCCATTAGTAGTATTTGGAATATTGAAATCCATTGAATAACAGAACCATCTTGAGAGGGAGTTGGAGGTCTTGTTGAAGGAAACTTCCCACTAGCCTCCTGATGTGAAGGTGTACATTAGGATTATAAATTCTAATATTTCTCCAGAAGGACATAATTACTTCACCAAAGGAAAGGACTTTTAGTAGCTTCCTTAACTGCTTTAAACTTGGTTTCTTCATGAGAATAAAATGAGCATAAATTTGCCTATATTTAGTAGCTGTGATGAGAATTAAATAAAGTAAGGCACCTCTAGTATGTACAGCACAGTGCCTGACATATGGTGAGTACTCAGTGAATGATGTACATCAACTCAGAAATCATTGGGCCTATTAGTATTTCAGAATGTATTTAACATTATGTACAAATTCTTAAAATTTCTAGCCCTCAATTAAAAGAGTTAGAAAAATAAGTTGTATAGATTAGTTGCTGGTTAAACATTGGTGTATTTCTTCTTGGGAGTTGAAATATTCCTTATTCCTTTCCAAGTTTTTTTTTTTTTTTTCTCTTTTTAATCACCTTTCAAGTTCTATTCTTGTTTAGCAAAATTCAAAGCTGAAAAATGAAAACAGACCCTAATGAAGCTATGATGTCATTTCAGAAAATATTTTTTAAAATTTCTGTGAAATTTAATAGAATGTTCCATTTCCTTCTGATTTGAATAACATTCTTTTGACATAATTTAAGACATATAATTATAAATATTATATATAGTCAATAAAAATGTCAGTAAGAAAGAAAAGGAAGAAAATGAAAATCACTTGCAGTAATTATCTGCTTCAGCTAGAACAGAGAAGCTGGTACTGAAGTTTTTCACACACACACACACACACAAAAACAACTAGAAAACTGGACAAAACACATGAAGCAACTCCTTTAAGCATTAGACAGTAGGCAGCACAAGAACACGATCTCTGAAAGAATGGAAATTCACAAGTTGAATCACAGCTCTCTGCCTGGGGATAATTTCCTAATTTCCCAGCATAGGGAGCTGGAGTTCAAGCAGGGCATTCTGGTCTTCTTGAGATGAGGTGGCAAAAATATGAGTTTGAAACAGCTAACGTGACTGGAATAAATACAGTATATATTATAATAGAATATGTTATGCTAATGGTATTATAATATTCACATTACATAAATGAATATATGATATATATCATTAAAATAATACATATTGGTATTATACATAGTGATGTTCTTTGACATGCAGTGGTCCATGATAGTCATGTCTTAATTTTGAAGTATATTCTTAATAAGATACGTAACTCTTTTTCTCATTTAGCATATTATACATTCAGTATGATATCAACACGTGTTCTGTTTTTGTTACAATTGCCTGACAGAATTTGACTATGTGTTTATTTGAAATTTTTTGTGTCTATTTTAGAATATTTCAAGAACAATCTAGTGGAATTTAGTTTTTAAAATCAAATCTTAGAATAGATCTGATGAGTCAAGACCAATTTTATTTGTAATTTAAAGGGATATTACCTTGACATAGGTTAATCTTTTATATTCTTAATTTGTAAATCTACTTGTTTCTCATTATCTCTCTTATGTGAGAGGAATATTTTGTATACATATATAATATTCTTTTTCTCTTTCTTTTTTTTTAAATTTTCTCCAATGCTTTAGAAATTGTGTTTGGTTTTTAGTCCTTCTAAAAGACATTGAAGTTCTCAAGAGCATTTTAAAGCTTGTTTATTTAATTGTTGTTATCGAAAATATGTTTGAGTCTTCTTTAATTAGGAAAATTTTACTCCCTTCCTTGTAATTCTCCACACATACACACTACTCAACTTCTGACAATGTTACTGATGCAGGAAAAATGGATGTGGAGCATGAGGAGGGCTTCATGTCCCAGGCTTTGGTTGAGCCCCTGGGATGTGCCCCACCAAGCGTGGGTCCTTGGCTTCGTGCAGGAAAGAATTCAAGAGTGAGCCACAGTTGAGTAAAGGTAGATTTATTTAGAGAGATACACTGAAAGGCAAGAGAAAGGCCACGAGGTGTAGGGGGTGGGTGCTCAGATTAGAGTAAAAGGTACACGCTCCACAGACAGAGCATGGGTCATCTCCAAAGAGAGGGTAGAGAGAGAGGCAGTGGCCGCAAGGCACCTTGTTGCTAATTTTTATGGATTCAGTGGCTTCATATGCTAATAAGTGGAAGAACCAGTCTAACTAGCCTGGGGAAGGGGCTGGGATTCCCAGGAAGTTGGCCGTTTCCCACTCTTTGACCTTTTGTAGCTAGCCTTGGGACTGCCATGGTGCCTATGGGCATGTTATTTACCATGATAATATATTACAATGGGCATATAATGAAGCTCAAGTTCTGCTAGAAGTTAAATCTCCCACCATCATGAGCCTCAAGGCCTACTAGGGGTTGAATCTTCCACCATTTTTATGTTAATTGCTGTGTCATTCATTGAATGGCTGTGCCTGGCCTGCTTCCTGTCTCATTACTGGTATTAATGGTACTGATTATAGGTATTATATATTTTTAATAATATAAATTTTCATTTAAGAATAATTACTCTATTACATTTGTTTCAAACTCAGATTCATATAATCTAATCATTTCAACCTTTAATTGCTACTAACACTCATTACTCTCTCCAAATTCCAGACAATACCTTTGCTGTGTCCTTTGGTGAAAAACATTTCTCCATTTGAAGCTAAGATCTCTAATCAACAGAGCTCAGAACTGGAGGAAAGGAAGCGAAAATTCTGCCAGTGTGCTGTTAGGTTTAACAATGGGAGGCTCTACTTTCACTTCCATCTCTGGATTCCTAGGTTCACATATTATGGCTTCCTAGAGAAACGAAGTCTTTATATTGGTCTTTACTTCTGAGTATATACTACATCATGTAAGATCAGTCTCCCAAAATGTCAGGTTGCTATCACTCTTCTAGTGCCATAACTTGATCGTTGGGAGACCATTCCATTATACTATCTAACCAGATGCCTTTGGATTATGGGGCTTATGATAATGCTGGTGCATTCCATATACACTAGTCATTGCCACATTTATTTGTTGCTTATGCCATGGCAACAAATAAGGCATTCATAAGCCCATGGATAATGGGGCTTATTAAAAGCCTTGTGGGCAAGGAAAAAAAAATCCATAACCAAAATAAGTGTGCATTCTAATGAGGACAGATCTCTGTCCCAGCCAAGACAGAAGGAGTACAATCAACCTGCAACCAGGTGTCTGGCTCATCTCCACTGGCAGGATCGGTACTGGTTTCTTAGAAGCTCAACTCCAGGCCAAAATCTTACATGTGATCTTTTAGGCCCAACCATAAGCAATTAAACAGGCTCTGTCTGACAGAACGTCTGGGGAAATGTGACTTCCCCACATTAGATGTGGTGCACAGCCAGTGCATTATGGCTTTCTGGAGGGATTTGCTGGCCTCCAGACACGCTCATATATCTATCTGCATTCCTAGCCCAGGGACCACAATTAGGGGGTCTCCTTATTGGCATGGGGGGGTGGGGGGTGGTATATCTTGGCTGAGACACTTTTTTTTCCACTCTGACTCAGTACTTCTCCACTCTTAGCCATTCCCCTTCCCTCCTTCCCAGCTACCTGGGTCCACAAAGTGGCAGAACCTTTCGTTCAGCATTCCTCAGCAGTGAGACTATTCACCCTACCTGTGCCACATGTCATCTGACCCTAGTGCAATTTGGGGCAAGCTTAAAGGAAGATTCATAACATATACCTGTGGCACTGTTGCTGAGAGACCCTGTCTACTCTTCTATTTAGGGATTCTGGTGCTATGAACATAGTTAGCTCTGGAAACTGAGTGAATGCTGTGACTCCTTTTGTGGTGACTTAAATCAGATTTTTGACTACCAGGTCGGAAGTTTTTTCTTCTATAGATAGAAATCAAATAGTATTCTAGTAAAGTATCCATCTATTTTAGAGATACTGTGATCAGTTAGCTGCCATCCACGATCTTTGAAGGCCAAAACATTTTGTTTACTACTTATTACCTGCTGCCAATTATAGTAAATACTCCCCATTACCATCTAGTAGTTAGGTGCTGCCACCTGGACTCTACTCCACTGAGGTCCCATCACCCCCCTTAAAATCACAGAAACTTTCAAGGATACTAATATAATGCCCACCAGTATCTTTCTTAATTCTTTAGTAAAGGGAGTATCCTCTTTGCCTCTTTAGGGCATGTGGTGAAGAGAAGTAGACAAGTCATACAGGATAAATTTATTCTAATATTCCTATGTCCCTAAGCATTTGAATTTCTTCTTTCACATTGTGCCAAGGAAGTTTATCTCAATCTCATTCAGTGTAGGTCAGTACTGAATCCAAGTCTTGGTTATCTAAACAAGTAAACTGTTGAAGTCATCTTCAGCTGCATAAGCTAACCCATTAAATTCAGAATCCCAGTAAATGCAATAAATTTGGTCCATTCCATCATTATACTCCTTCCTCCACTTGGTCAAAGACCCTTAGAATCCATTCCCAAACATATTCCCAAGGTGTTACCGCTGATACACACACACATAATATACACACAAAATATTTCAATCTTTTTCTCCCAGGCTAACCTTTGCATTTTTCCCCCTGGAGTATACCACAGTATGATTCTAGAAGCAACAACAAAGAAAGTTGGAATGGGTCTTGAGAAAAATCAGGATTCCCCTTGCAAAGTAACTGCCCCAAATGAACTTATTACTGGGTCTTCAAGCAACAAAAGGCTAGGATCCCTGGGTACAATATGGAGCACAGATAGTTCTACTGGTAAGGGAGACCCAGAGAGCCTTAGGTTGTTCAAGAATCTCACTTTCCTCTGAGTCCACCACTGAGTCCTCAGCTTTCCTTGATATTCCAAATATCAGGGTTTTATATATTGCCAATCATTGCCCAAACTTTTGAGTGAAAAGCTTAGCAAGTCTGAATTCATCCTATAGTGTAATTATGCAACATGCCCAAATAAACCTTAGGTATAATTTTCAATGAGGATCCTGTAGCTATAATTGTAAAGCTTCTTTTAGGGCCATCACAGAATCTCTGCAGTTCCCTTTGCATAGCTGAAACTAGGAGTTTAAAGCTCCGAGATTGTCATTCTTTCTGTAGGTTCTCCAAAATAGACAGAAGGAGCTCTTCAACTCCTTTATCCTATAGCCATAGTATTTCCATAATAGTCAAGTTCAGCAGCCACTTGGTTTCCCAGAATATGTTGTCAGCAAGCAATCTATTACCACCAGTGACAGGTGATAATTTGATAATTATGATGCCATGGTATACCCATGTCCAATTGGAAGGAGCTCAGTGCTGAATTCAAGATCAAAGATACAACAAATCAATCCCATTCTAATGTGATAGCAAATACTATATTAGTCAGACTCCAGTCAGGAACGTAGAAATCACACTAGTTATTTTAAATGAAAGAATGTAATATAGGAAAAGTAGTTAAGCAGGCATTGGAGGACTAAAAAGGCAAACAACACTGAGGTAACAAGTATTAGTAATGGCAGGAAACAGCAACCAACTGTAAGCCAGAAGAAGAAAAGAAAAATGTTGAAAACATCTGAACCTGCTGAGCTAGGACCCTGACCTCTGAGAAGATGGCACTCCCAACAGCTGCCCATGCTCCATTTGCTCAGAGATGGGATTTCAGAAGGATGGGATTCAGACCTCTGAGGAGGGTCCCTCTGCATCTGGTCTGGCAATGTATATTGTATTGCCACCTGGTAAAGAAGAAATGTAGTTTGCAGAGTCCCAGCATTAGAATTATAAAGCCAGTTATACAAAGCTGGGCTTAGAGCTAAGAGACAAGGTTAATGATTGGCACACAGTGTCCTCATAATTCTTAAGCTCTTTATTTTGATTCATCTCTTGGTCGATTGGAAGGAATCTTCATGTCATTTCAACATTGTATGTTTTGCATATTTTTGTGCATTTGAATTCCAAGAATATTATTCTCTTGCCTTTGCTAACAAATTACAACTTTAGCATTTATAAAAATCTTGGGTTATGATTGTTTTCTACTGAAAGTTCCTTAGTTGTGACTCCACAACATTTAGGAATTTAATGTTGTTGTAGAGGAGAGGTTGAATGCTAAATTGTTTTGTTTCTTTGTATGTAATCCATTTCCCTCTTGAATAGTAATTGATTTGTTTTCATTCTTAATATTCAAAACATTAACTAGGATATGCCTGGAGGGGAGTCTCTGCATTCTTTTGCTTTGGAATGCAGTGACCCTCTTTCAATCTGTATCACCGTTTCTCTGGCTTGGATATTTGTTCTCTTATTTTATCAATTACTGCATCATTTTTGTTTAGTCTAGTTTCTTCTTCAGACATAGCAATTACTGTATGTTGTCTTTCCAGTCTTTCTCTTAGATATCCATCATTTTATTTCTTATTATCTACTGTACTTTTTCCTTTTTCTGATGTCTAGGAGAGTTGTTAAAATATGTCCTTTATATCATTGATTCAATTTTCTACAGTGTCACTTCTGCTCAGGGCTGCTATTTTAATTTCCTGGCAACCCCTCCTTGTCACAATTTGTTGTCTTCCCCTCTTACCCTGTTGCCTTTTAATAGTATTCAGTTTTCTTTCTATGACTCACAACTCCTGTTTCATAAATGCCTTGCCTCCTGGCATTCTGTTGCAGATACCATGTCTTTTTCCTGAAATTTTCTTCTTGCCATTTCTTGGAGAATTTTCAGAGATATTTTTCTGTTTCTAAGTCTTATAAATACCATTCTCATTATCTTGTTCCCAGTTCAATCTCCTGGTGGTGGGATTTCTTTCTTTTCTTTTAAGACCTCTTCCCAGATAGTGTACTATATTCAAATTCCATATCTCCTATTAGATGTAACCAATGGGTTGCTTTGAATCGTCTTGTTTTCTTCTGTGACAAATATCCTTCTCTATGCTACATCTCAGGGGCAAATTTATTTTCTCACCTCCCAGTCTGTTTCTCAGTTTTGAAAAAAGGTTTCTACTAGTTGTCTTCTAAGATGAAATATTTGTGTTCCTACTTCCTGGTATCTGTCATTCTGAACATAAAGGGAACAAGAAAACTTAGACTTTCCAGCCAGAATGTTCTTCTATCAATGTTATTCATGTATCCTCTTCTATTTTTTCAGTTTTACTCATGACAGTTACTCCACGGTACTGCTACTATCAGTCCTTCTCACCCTCTCAGCCCCTTCCACATCAGTCCAGGTGTTTTCATGGGTTTGCTCTCTCTCTCTCTCTCCTTCAATAGAATGTATACTAAGAGTAGATACTAATTCTGGTTGACCCACATTAAGCAGATCACTTGCTCAACTACCCAGTTAACGTAGTTCCTGAATACTTGAATCTTGATACAGACATACCTTTTCTTCAGGGGGGAAAAAATTGCTATGTATTATGAAGCCAGGAGTTTCAAATTAGGAGTGTCTGTGTTTTTCTCAGTCCGGCCACATATGTGTTTCATCCCAGATTCCCTATAAATCAGAGCCCAAGGTAAGAATTCTTTGGGCTGCATGAACCCAGGGCAGCAAGAGTGAGATATAAGGAAAGTGAGGTAATGAAGGAAGCAAAGTAGTGCAAAGTTACACATCCTCACAGTGACCACTGCTTCACAATAATGATCCATCAACAGGTGCCTCTGCTGGGCATGTTGAAAGTCTGAGAAGAGTTAGATGGACAAACATCCTCAGAGAAATCCATGAAATGGAGGGAGAAGGTGGGGTTTATTTGCATACTATTTCCTGTATCTCGCTTTCCACTGGACCAAGTTTATGGGAGAAATTAACTGTTTGACATTTCCAGATTGCATCATCTGGATCCTTTGGCAGCTGTTCAGAATGCCGGACCTTTAGGCTTGAAGTGTGTATTTCATTCAGATCCAGGAATGGCAGGATCTGGCATGTAAGACTAGTCAACCTAGTTACACAGAAGTGGCCAGTGACTTGTTGGCTGCCCCAGATGGAATCAACCTGGTCCAGGAAGAGGGAGGGTCAAGGCCATCTGGGGTGATGAATATGATTTATGTGATGCTTTGCACCTTATAATTAATAATAAACTCTTGTAGATTCTAGTATTAGGGCACCCATCAGACTTTATTTTCAATGTTACTGCTTTTTGGCAAATGAGCACAGGTTTTTTAAGTGAGAGTTCTTAGTGGGAGTCCAGTAGAAAATTGCTATCAGTAGCTGATGGCTAGATGTGAGAATAACTTTTGAGATATGCATGAATACTTCAGGGAAAAGTAAACTTTATCTCTCTATCTACTTTGACACGTACCTTATAATTTTATCAGTAAGTCAGTTTGTAAAATTACTCTAGCTGATTTATTTTTAGTAACAGGTGAACTCTAATTTATTAGTTGACATTGTTTAATTCCTTGTTCAAAGTTAAAAAGGATTCATTCTCTGCTTGAATGTCTAGTATTTAACATTTCACATTTTCTGCTTATGTTTTTGTTTGAAGGAGTTAGCTGATTTTGACAAAATACAGAAAGCTAATAAGAGGTATCAAGATAAATTATAAAATTACTTTGTGACTCTGGCTCCTTTCTTTAAAAAATGAATGAGAAATTTTCATGTTAACATACCACCTGTGATTGTACCAATCATGATTTAGAATTCAAAGAACTAGATAAACTGAAATATGTCCTATGTAAAAGTATTTAATATATAATGGTATTAAGTTACTACCATTTGGAAGAATACCAGTGAAGAAAAATAATTATGCAATTTTCTCTCTTTAATGATCGTGTATCATTGTCCACCAAGAGAGGCAGTAGTACTGATCCGTCAAGAGAGGACAGTGGTTCTGACTTTTTTTTTTGAGTACTGGTAGAAAGTGAATTTTGCAAATTGAGTTTTATCCTATGATCATATTGGTAATCATTTGAAGCATGTGTTTATAGTCTAACAAAAGTTACAGATTTCTTTGTTCAACATTCCAGTGTAGCAGAATAAACCTAGATACATGCACTCTGCTTTCAGCATATAAATGCAGCCCAGTTCTTCTCTGGACTTAAGAAAGGAGAAGCCCGTTAGCTGCTTAGAAGAGTTTGTCTCCTGTAGAAAAATATGAAATAAACATAACTTTTTCCTGAAACAACTTTAACCTTGCTTTTGTTTATGTAGTTAGGGGAGAAAGAGGAAAGACTATAAAGGAAGGAAGAAGAGTAGAGATAAATCATGGCCAAGGGGAAGGGGAAAATAAACAGGGAAAGGCAAGATAATTAAGAAAGGAACACTAAATTCATCTGTCAGGTGCTGGAAATCAGTATTTAAAATTTAAAGCACTGGGTCCATCCATGTTGCTGCAAACGGCATTATTTTATTATTTTAAAAAAAACTTTTATGGCTGAGCAGAGATTGTAATTCTAAGCGAAGTAAGCTAGAAAGAGAAAGAAAAATACCATACGATATCATTTATATGTGGAATCTTAAAAAAAAAGAAAAAGAAAGAAAGAAAAAAAGACAAATGAAATTATTTACAAAACAGAAACAGACTCACAAAGAAAACAAACTAATGGTTACCAGTGGGGGAAGGAGGTGGGAAAGGATAAATTGGGAGTTCAACATTTGCAGATACTAATTAATACATATAACATAGATAAACAACAAGTTCATACTATATAGCACAGGGAACTATATTCAATATCTTATAGTAACTTATGGTAAAAAAGAATATGAAAACGAATATATGTATGTTCATGTATTACTGAAGCATTGTGCTGTACACCAGAAATTGACACATTGTAAACTGTCTATACTTCAATAAATATATAAATTTAAAGCACCTAAACCAGAGCATCATTACCTACCTCAGAGAAGCCCTTTATTGCATTGTTATGAATTTTAAAAATTCAAAATATTCAAAATGCATTTCCCCCAAATAGCCAGTGATTCACACTTTAATGCTCATCCAGTGAAGTAGCATATATATCCCACATTCCTGGACTATTGCATTTTTCTTTATACACAAAGACATTTTTTACCAAAGATGTTTTCTACCTATGCAATGTAATACCATGTTCTACTGTGTGAAAACAGAATATATGGAGAAGGTATTCTGTACATTTCCTCTCAGAATCTAACTGTAAGATGTGACCTTTACTGAAAGCTGGCATTATGTACAGATACTCTGATATCTCAACTGCATGAAAATATTTCTTAACAAATTGAAAGCAGTGACCTGTCTCTAATATATACACACAAATATGTGTGAGTATATATAAAATACAGAGTAAAATCTCCCAAACTAAGGGGATGAGGTGGAAGAAGTGTCACCAAATCATATGAGAGTAGCTGCATTGAAAAGTAATGCGAGGAGTGAAGCAAGAAACCATTTTTATTCCGTAATGAAGACTTTTAATAGATAAGAGAAAAATAACGAATCACTCCATTGCTTAAATGTGGGGTTTTCCTTGAAAAATGTGCTTTAGCTGCACTTCATTTCACATCCCTGAGTAGTCATATGTTCCTTCACGTAGCAATATTTGCCTTCTAACATCAGCTTTTAGGAAATCTACCAGGACAACTCACATGAAAAATGTGAGCTGCTACAAAGCAGCTATAAAGAAAAACAAAAACAAAAACAAATGACTTGTTTCGGTTGTTTGAAAAAAAAAGAACTAATAGGTTTTTCCAATTTTTAATATTTCTGGTAGTAGAAAGAGGTTTTCAGTTACTCGGCAGATACACCTTATCTCATATTGCAATTCTCTCGGGTGATGCATACGTATTTTGTGTCCTTTCACAGTGCAGTTCACCTGGAGACAAAAGCAAGAAGAATTTGTTTCACTTGAGCTGTTCCCTTTTAACATATGCTTTCCAGCTGACTAAAGTTATCTTCAAAATTGCAACAGTCAAAAGGGCACCAGCAGCCATAACCATCACAATGGTTATGGATTTTTTTTTTTAGCGTTTCATGCTTAATAAAGGGAAGAGAAACTTGTTATAATTTGTTCATTAGTGTTCTAGCGTTCATCATTTACCACGAACATCTATAGTCCTCCAATTACCTACAAATTAGCTATATTAAAAGATACCTGATTTTAAAATACCATGCTCAGAAAAATACCTCCTATGAAATATGACCACTGGAGAAAAAAAGAATTCTTCTGTTGCCATTTTAAATAAGAATATCTCATTGGCCTTGCTGTTAAAAGAACAATAGAAGACTAATTAGCTCAACTATGTATTAGTCCCAGCGCGGGAACCCCAAAGCCCACAGTAATTTTGACACAGATGTATGCCACATGACACCTTTATTATATGCTGATGATATTTGACCAGGAAACACAATCAAAACTTCTCAAAAAATCAATTAGAACAATTTCATTATGATAAAAAAAGAAAAGCTTTATGTTCACTATAAGTTCTTCTAACAATTTTGCTAATTTAATTATGTTCTGTGCATCTGTTTAATAGATCAATTTAACGTATTTTCATCTGAAATAATTATTTTAACATTTCTAAATGACCACTTATACTATTTCAAAGGATATAGAACTGTATATAGTTAGCTAACAAAAATTCAGGGTTTTATTAGCCTTTTTCCTATGATTGCTACTCTGCTGAATAAAGGTACATCATGACTTCCCAAGATTTTCATCAGGAGGTAGAATTTTATTTAATGTGATAGGCAGAAGGATTGGTGGTGGCGGTGGTGGTGGTGGTGGTGGTTTCAGCCACCATCAGGAATATAGCCAGAAAATTTTAAAACACGCATCTTGGTTCACAAGTCTTGAAAGTTAATTAACAAACCCTGTGACCCTCTGTATGTCCTGTTCTGCTAAAGTTCTGAGATGTCAAAAGCTATTTCTACTCTGTTTACCACTGTAAGTTCAGCATCCAGCCTTTAGTCAATATTTACTGCCTTTATTTATTATTGAATAAAGGAAGAAATGAACACTAACTTTTGGATTATGAGGCGCTATGAAGCAGGCATCCATTTTAAGAAATTTTCCTTGTGCGTACTGTACCTTAATATCTTACACACTTAGACATCAAGTAAAAATTATGTGATAATGATGATAAAAATTATGATAATAATGATTATTGTTCTCAGCCTTGGCTTGACTTCAGAACCACCTGGGGGTTTTAAAAAATACTGTTGCCTGGTTTTCACAGCAGTTCTCTGTTAATTGGTCTGGGGTGTGGCCTGAGCACTGGGATTTTTAAAATCTCTCCGAGTAGTTCTAATGCACAGCTAAGATTGAGAACTGCTGTTATATTTGATGATATGATGATATGATGATATGAGGATGACTGTGAGGAAGATGAGAAATTTCAGGGCATCTACTTAATAATTTTAATTTATGAAAATGCATTGGTGGGTTTTTTTAATGAATAGCCAATTTTATGTAATACAACAAATCCATTCCATTTCTGCTTAACACACCAGTGCACACACACAGAGAAATACAACCTTAAACACTTTCCTTTGCTCTTTTCCTTATAGTCCAAAGAGAAAAATGTATGACAACAAAGACTTATCAGAAGCGCTAAATTTGACCTGCTCCTTGAGTAGTAACAACAGAATTAAGCATAAAGTTAAGAAGTTTGGGGGAGGGGAAAAGAAAGTGGAAGGAGAAGCTACTGATTCTAAAGCCGCAAATGACCTGTTCTCACAATAGTGAAAGTCAGAAGCTGTACACACTCAACTGCCCACTCACTGCTTTTCCTGCTCAGCAGTCGGCTTGCCAGCTTGACCCTGCCCACTCTTGGTTTTAAAGAAAAATTGCTTAACCCTTATCTGTTCATCCAAAGACCCTGAAACCAATCTTATCATCAATCAAGAAGTGTTTAAGAAGCCTGAACTTCTAATTCAGAAGCTCAGCCCCATGCTATTCCAAAGTGACTTTGGTCACTGGATGCAGGAAATGGATTTCTGTCTTGTCCCTACATGTGTAAATTGAAACATTTTTAAAATTAATTAATTTATTTTTATTGAGATATAATTAACCTATGGCATTATGTAAGATTAAGGTATACAATGCATTCATTTGATATATTTATATATTGTGATATGATTACCACTATGATCTCATTTATATCTGGAATCTAAAATAGCTTTAAAATACTTTCACCTGACCCATGCACTCATCTTGTGAGCAGGGTTCTTGCTTGATTTCTCTTCTCAGGAACCAGAATAATGCTCTTTCTGCTCTCCAGAAGCTCTTTAATTTTTTCAGAAAAAAGTACAGCTTTGGGGCCAAGATTACCAGGGAGCAGAGTTGATAGCCACCTACAAAGTATAATTTATGGATCTACAAATAGCCCCCCATGAAACACATCCCAAAATATCCACTAAAGTATCTCTGCTAGAGATGGGTTTACTTCTGTTCAATTTGACAAATTCGCTGAGTATTCTAGGGCTATTATTATGGAAGCTGTATTTTCCAAACTAACAATTGGGATCCACATTGAGAGTATGTAGCAGTAGGAGAGGATATTTGATACCAAGCTCACTAAATCCAAAGTTAACTACAACAGTTTTTCCTAACGTACTCTTTTGGTCATAAAATAGGTCATTGTTCTTAATGTGGGAATTTTCACTGCATCTCAGAACAGGGGAAAACGATTTAAGTCCTAGTGCCAGAACTGTTTAGAAAAGAATGAAAACAAAAAACTATGGAAACTGTTCAAGAAAAATCTGTAATCTTTTCATTTATTGACTTGTGGAAATGGGAAAATTATTCTTTTCTCTACAAAATTTTCTTATTTGGAAACTGAGAAGAGTAATTTCTATTTCACAGTTTTGCCCTGAGAATTAGATTAGATAATGCAACCCAGGATGGTACCCAGAGAAGCAGGTACTAAAATGCAGTTTCAGTGGCAGTAGTTAATAGTATTGCTAAGAATTGAAATTACCTTCCCTGCTTCTTTCAAAGTGCATAAAAACTTATTTTGCTCCCTTCTCTTATAAGGAACCTTATTTGTGAACCCTAAAATTGTCCATCAGTAGTTAAGTGTTGGTGGAAATGTACATTCCCTTGCAGCTTATCCATTTACAAGATGATGCCTCAGCTAGAAATGAAACAGGAAACATTACTTTCTAGGAAAGAAACAAGAGCTAACAAGGAGACATTTGCACCTAATTTTCAAGCTAATATTTTAAGCTAATTTTTAAAATACTTCTATTCCACAGCAATATTGTTTCTGTTCCAGCAGCTCTTCATATGCAACTATCAGCCAGGTTAAGAATTGAGTGCATAGTTATTGTGATGTGATTTTTTGACAAGTGCAATCAGCTATTGTTAGCAAGGGAAAGTTGAAAAGACGGGATTGGTCAAACAAAAGCACTTTAGGCTGGGAATGCAGTTGAGAAAAGGCAACAGTCAAAACATTGCCAAAGTGCTTCATGATATTAGAATGTTGTCTGGATTCGGTCAGAGGAAATGTTGAAGTGGTGTCATGGTTTACAGTCTCAGCTTCAGATCTAGAATTTGAGAATCTAAGGCTTACCAGAAATCCACAAGCATTGTCATAATAAAGTAATGGCCATTAAATGTTGTTGAATGTCTTATCATTTAGAAAGGGGAATATAGCAAAGGTGCATAGTAGTTTTGCTTAAAATCACCTGTCATCAAGAATAAATGTGTTATATATATATATTTATTTGGAGTATAGGAAAATTACTAACATATAATCATGGTTTAAAGAAATTAACAAATCCAACAGCTAGAGAGCTCCATTAAAAGAAGAAGGCTAGAAACAGTTTATCAAGTAGCTATGGTCCTTTGAGTATAGAAGAGACTGCTTTCTGGGTTTGTGCTAAGAGGAAAGGGAACAGAAGGCGTTAGGAGATGTTTCCTTTATTTAATTCTATTAAGTTGGTATAATTATGACTTTCAGAAAAATTAGGTTAGAAAATCAGAAAAGCTGCCTCTAAGAGTGTTTTCTATATGCTGCTCTGAAGCATTGAACTAGCCAACATCATTCATTCACTAATTCATCCAAAAAATGTACATTAAGTGCCTGCTAGTTAAGACATCCATGAGTGGGAAGTCAGAGATCAAGTTGATGACTATCTGCTAAAGGTAGCTTGTAAAGGCTAGAGTCAATCTTCCTCCTCAGTTTCCCCAATATTTGACATTGGCTTCCACCCAATAGGGAAACAGGACCTACCAAGTGGACACCAACCCAGCCTGAAACATAGAGGGTCCTCGTTCTCATGGAGCTCAGAACTGGAATCCAGAAGAGGAAGCCACACATACTTTAGACAGGTAGGTCTTAAACAAAACAATACAGCTCCAAAAGGGCTGAGACAGACTTGTTCAAGACTGTATATCACTCCATCTTTCTTATGGGATGATGAGGGATTAAGTGTGTTCTTTCTAATACTGCCTCTGCCTGGCCAGTGGAGAGGAAGTCCCTTGCTTTCCAGGAAGAAATGGAAATTGGCTTATAAGCATTTCTTAATAATATTTTTGTTGAGTTTAAAAGATAAATAGGAGTGTATCAAGAATATGACAAGGAGATTAGTAAATATTCTAAATTGGTAAATTTTAAGGAAACCAAGGCTGCAAACATTGGAAATTGCAGCGTCATAGGGATTTAATTGGCTTATTGTTGACCAAATGATAGGTAGTTGTAAATCCCAGGTTGAGATACTCTCTTCTGGGATGATGAGAAGGCTTTGAGGAATTTGAAGCAAGTTTAAAGTAAGAATTAAAGTTGGAGAGAAAAGAGGATAGATACCAGTGACAAGGTTTCTGGCTAGGGTGTGACTGAGCAGTTGGGGTTATTACCCTAGACCAGAAATATATCCTGAGAAAAATTTAATTCTAAGGTAAAATGTTCAGTTTAAGTTTAGAGTTTTCTACTCAACTCTAGAAGAAATCAGAGTTCAATTATGCTGTAATTTATAAACACTAAGAATGAGTAAGACTGCTAATTTACCTTGGCTCATTAATTTCATTGAAGAGAAGTTTATTGAAACAGGCAGTATGAGGGGTGCCTATTCTTACCTTCAACAAAAGATGTTCACTGTAACATCTGGCCTTCTTGTCCAATGGATTCGTCGTTGCTACTCTTAGTTCTTGGGTCTCCAGGTCCATGTAAATAACCAATGGCTATTGAGCCAAGTAGTCATAGGAGTGAGGACAAGTCCAGTTCACCCGCTTTCTAACAGGATATTACTTTACCCAAGTGAGTCCTGCTTTATGAAGTTTCCAGGACCAAATGCTGGTCTAGTAGAATTCAAAGTTTGTTTATAGCAGAGCTAAGTAAATTTTACCAGAGCAGTCAAGCGTGGGAATCATTTTTGGTGTTGCAGGCTAAAGACTAGAGCCTTCTAGAAAAGGCTGGCATACTCCTTCACTGCTCCCTGGCTTATGGCTGCTTGCCTCAATGGCCTTACATTGTGTCCCCTTTCAACCTACCGCATCCCACAATCCAGTGTCCTACCCCTTTCTCTTCCACTACTCCAATTCTGCCCTAATTATAATTTGCAAATTAAGGAACTCAAGCTTTTTCTGGAAGCTCTAAGAGGTTCTCTTGGAATTGAGAAGTCATTATTACACATTAGGAGAGCAGGTACTGATTCAAGTTCGCTTTACCAGTTAAACTTCTTTCTACTCACTTAGGAAGCAAGCAGGGTCAACACTCAAAAGTTGTGCAAGGCGTACAGGCCGAAAGAGCAGGTGGAGGCTAAACTGCAGTCTGCACCTGCCTCCTCCAGGTGCCTTGTAACTGGGACCTGTCCGCCAGGGGCAGTGCCTCTTCCTTATTTGCTCAAAGGTTCCATCTAGCCCAGAGGTGGCCTTAAAGCAAATCTCACCAAGGTGAGCCTCAGTTTACTGTAGAGGGTATGACTCATTCCAGATCCTAATTTACAATAAAACAATTACATTGACTGTAAATTGCTTTCATTTAGTGTTCTGGGATGTACAACTTCAGTTTCTGTTAGATCTGACAATTTGGGGAGTAAGGAGGAGCAATTTGCTATTTCCTGCTACAGATTAAAATATAGTGTCTGCTAAACACAATCTAGCAGATCAGAAAGCATATACAGATCTTCCTCAACTTACGATGGAGTTATGTCACTATATGTCACTATAAACTCAGTGAAGATTGAAAATATCATTAAGTCAAAAATGCGTTTAACACACCTAACCTACCAAACATCATGGCTCAGCCTAGCCTACTTTATGATCAGAAGACTTCCATTAGCCTACAGTTGGGCAAAGTCATCTCACACAAAGCCAATTTTATAACAAAGTGTTGAATATCTTATATAATTTATTGACTACTGCACTGAAGGTGCAGCGTGAAGAATGGTTTACCCCTGTGATCCTCCAGCTGACTGGGGGCTGCAGCTCCCTGCTGCCCAGCATCGAGAGAGTATTGCGCCATGTATCACTAGCCCAGGGAAAGATCCAGTTTCAGAGTGTGTTTTCTACTGAATGTGTATCATTTTAACACCACCATAAAGTCAAAAAAGAAAAAATCAAAAGTTAAACCATCGTAAATTGGGGACCATCTGAACATAAATAACTAATCAAGACAATAAAATAGAAGAAGCACAAAGTCTTTGGTAAGTTTAGGGTGAGGGATTTCTTGTGACAAAGGGAACTGAAGTCTTCTAGGAGACTGTAACAAAACAGGCCATTGAGAGGTAGACAGAATTTTGACAGCTAATGGGAAAGCAATTTGTGCAGAAGAAATTCAGTCCAAAGGCAAGGTGGTAGAAAAATATGGGAGTATGAAGAAATTATAGTGCTTTTTAGGGCGAGTGCAAATATTGCTAGGAGAATTAGAAAAAGCAGTGATAAATAATACAGTTAAAGTATAATCAGAAGAGAAGGACCAGGGATTTCACACTATCCAGTCCTGTGGTTTTTAAACCCCGAGCCCAGAGCTGCCTGGAGGACCATCTTGGCTTCTGCTTCCCATGGAGCTCAGCATTTTCTGTTATGCATACTTGTGTCACAGAAGAAAGAGATAAAGAAAAAAGAAATCTGCTAGCCAAATCTGGCTTCATTTTTCAGATGGGATACTGGGGCCGAGAACAATAGCAGAGGCCCAGTCGGCATCACAAAACTAGTTAACAGCAGCCCAGGACTAGAACCTGAGGCTTTATTTAGCTTTTCCCACCTCCTGGCTTCTTGTACCAGAATGCTAATATCCTCCGCTACTTAGGGCAGTTCACTAGAAATTAGGTTGAGCTACAGAGTTAAAATGGAACATTTCTGGGAATATGGATTTAATTCAAATGACGAGTAAGTAAAAGCATTTTTTGTATTAAAACAAAATGCACACATTTAAAGAGAAAAGAATATTAAGTATCTCAGACCCCTGGGATAGATCATGACTTTCACTGGCAATAGAGGTACTTGGATGGAACATTTTAAAAAGCATTTTGGTGTAATGAGGCTGGAAAAGGAGGTTGTTGCCAACTTTTGGAAGTCCTTAAACATCAGTCCAACCAGGGATTGGATTCAATTCATAGGCAATGCATAACTATTAAACTTTTAAAACTGTGGAATGCAATTATTGGACTGAGCATGTTTTAATTGCCTCACTGTAAAGTTCCCATTGCTCATGTCTTTTCCCTAAGGTATGAGCTTTCTCTTTGTTGTTGCTGTAGTTGAGTTGGAGCCAAATTGTCAGTTTAGTTGGCTGAATTTGGATTTTCCCTTTTTAACAATTATTTTGCATTCTGTTTTTGTTTTTTGCTAATTTATAGATTACTTGAACTTCTTTTGGATTTGATTTGAGGCTTGAGAGTGGTTTGAGAGCAGTACAGTGCCTCTAGAGATTTCTCCCTGCTGCATGTGAGAAAACAAAAACAAAAACAATAACAAAAAAAATGGCCAAGTGAGACACTCCTGTTGGACAGACCTTGTTAAGAGTCTAGGTCTGGTATTAGGGGGGTTTACAGAGTTAAGAGTTCCTGAGGGTAGTGATCCGGACTGGCCCCGGAAGGTCTGATGATGGTATACTGTGGCTGCTGGTACACTGTCCAGCTCAGTGTATATGCTTTGGAATTGAAATTTAGAGATCTTTTAGTCTCTGCCTTTTGTGTCTGGGGAACCTTCCCAATCAACAATCTGTTCTTTCAAAAGCTGGACCAAAAATTACAAAATATAGTCTCAGTTTTTCTTTTATAAGTTGAATAAGGTAAAAATGCACAATGGCTCCAAGAAGGTAAGCAAAATTCAAAGCTTCCCCTATCACAGTGCCGTAGTCCTTTAGCTTCCTGGATGATCTATCTTGTTATGGTCTCTGAGGAAACAAGGATCTGATCCAAAACAAAAAAAAATCTAATTGGAATTAAAATCAATTCTTCTTTATATTTAATTTTTTTACATTATTTTAGTATGTTGCTGTGATTATAGTAGCTAGGACTTCCAATAGGAGTAAATTTATATGTTTAGGTTGAGGTTTTCTTTGAAAATAATATTACATGATTGAAATAAAATATAAATGTAACTTACACAGAATCAGTCTCTGAAATTGTTACTGTCTAAAAAGTTAAAATTTGTGGAAGTCCATACAAATGCCATCCAAGGGTAGTAATTACAATGTCAAAAATCCAAGAATCCTTTCACACTTGTGAATTGTTTCTTAAAAGATAGAATTCCATCAGTCTCCTGTAAGATGCTCTGTTGCATTACTCAGGGTAACTTTCAACCAATGCGTGTTTTTTTAACTTTATCTAAAAAAAATTCTGAATTCTTGTTTCTCTTACTTTTCAAATGGCATACAGTTTGTGTTGCTTTCTTGTTAATGCTGTTGTTTTAAAATGAGGCCCAGAGACTCCTGATCTCAGCAACTATCTTGGTGGATATACTTTTGCTTTGGGGCAAGTATAACTTAGTATTTATAACTCTTGGAATGCAGAAGCAGAACGTGAAGAGAATCATTGCTATTCCCAAGCTTTAAGTATTGGGGCTAAACAGCTGATGTGAGCAACTTATCAGGGGACTGGCAACATTATTAAAATATCATGTTAATGCCAATATCACCCTGATTTTCAAAAATCCAGGGAAAGGAAAACTACTATTAGTTAACATTTCAATAAAATATGGCTGAGAAGTAAATGCCTTGTATCAAGAGATCTCAGTGGGCTAGCTCTGAGAAAAGCAGTGAAGCAGAGGCAAAGCAGTAAAATAAAAATACATCCCAATGATGACACTTAAAATCTGAACATTAATCAAGGTAATTGTGAAATGACATAAAATTAAATAATTTGAGAAGTTCAGATGAGAACGAAGTTAAGTGAGATGTCTGCTTGTATTGGCACTTCTGGTCTCAGAGTTTTATTGCTCTCAACCTGCAACATTCAAGACACCAAAGGGTTCCAAAGTTACTTTTGTCTATTTCATAAAATTACTATTATGTAGGGTACATCTCATGATTTGTTTTCTCTTATGGAGTGTGTTCTGTGTCATTTTTTTATTAAGACTTTAAGATACAAAGATTTCCCATATACCCTTTGCCTCCACACTTCCATAGCCTCCTCCTTTATCAAAATCCCTTACCAGAATGATACATTTTTCACAAGTGATGGACTTAAGATTGGCATATCATAATCACCCGAAGTCCCTAGTTTACATTACAATTCACTCTTGGTGTCGTACATTCCACAGGTTTGGACAAATGTATAATGGCATGTGTCCATCTTTATGATTCATACAGAGTATTTTCACTGCCTTAAAAATCCTCTGTGCTCTGCCTGTTTGTCTGCCCGCCCTCCCCTCCTCCCGGCCAACCATGGGCAACCATGGATCGTTTTACTGTCTCCTTAGTTAATGCCTTGTTCAGAATGTCATATAATTGGAATCATTCAGTATGTGGCCTTTTCAGATTGGCTTCTTTCACTTAGTAAAATGCATTTAAGATTCTCGTATGTCTGTTCATGGCTTGTTATCTCATTACTTTTTAGTGCAAAATACTATTCCATTGTCTGGATGTACTCCAGTATATTTACCCATTCACCTGCTGAAGGACATCTTTATTGCTTCCAAGTTTTGGTTTCTCTAGAGTTTGAAATATACATCAATTAATCCAAGTCCACATTCAGATAACATTATAACCTCATTACAGATAGTGAAAAACAATCCTAATTTCTCCTTTCCACCCCTTGCATCATTGCTGTCATACATTTTACTTATTTACATGCATATATAAATCTACATATGTGCATGTGAGATATGTATAGATAGTACATATACAAGCGTACATCATCAAATAGATGGTTGGTATTCTTTTGAGCAAACTATTATCTGTTAGATCAATTATGAATAAAAAAACATTTAATTTTACCCTAACTTACTCCTTTTTTCGGGTGCTCTTCCTTCCTTTATATAGATCCGAGTTTCTGACCTATATTATTTTCCTTTTCTCTAAAGCACTTTTAACACTCTTGCAGTGTAGGTCTGCTGGCAACAGATTTTTTCAATTTTTGTCTGAGAAAGTCTTTATTTCTCTTTCACTTTTGAAGAATTAAGTTTGTAGGGTACTGAATTCTAGGTTGTTGCTCATTTTCTCTTGAAATATTTCACTCCACTCTCTTCTTGCTTGCATGGTTTCTGAGAAGTAGGATATAACGCTTATTTTTGTTTCTCTGTAGGTAAGGTGTTTGTTCCCTTTGGCTTCTTTCAGAATTTTTTTTTTAATCTTTCATTTTTCTGTAGTTTAAAAATTATATGCATAATTGTGTTTTGTTTTGTTCGGTGTTTTGGTTTTTTTGCATTTATCCTCCTCGGTGTTTTCTGCATTTCCTGGAACTGTGATTCAATGTCTGACATTATTTGGGAAAATTCTCCATCATTATTGTTTCAAATATTTCTTCCATTTCTTTCTCTCTCTTCTCCTCCTGTTATTCCTTTTATGTGTAACTGACACCTTTTGTAGTTGTCCCACAGTTCTCGGGCATTCTGTTCTTTTTTTTTTTTTTTTTTCCAATCTTTGTGCTCTTTGCTTTTTGTTTTTTTCAGGATTCTGTTGATGGATCCTCAAGCTCAGAGATTCTTTCCTCAGCATTGTTCAGTCTAACTAATGAGGCCATCAAAGGCATTCCTTATTTCTGTTACAGTACTTTTGATCTCAGAATTTCTTTTTGAATCTTCCTTGAAAGTTCCATCTCTCTGCTGGTATTGCCTATCAGTTCCTGCATGCTGTCTATTTTATCTGTCAGAGTCCTTGGCATATTAGTTATAGATGTTTTAGATTCCCTGTCTGACAGTCCCTGTATTCCTGCCATGTCTAGTTCTGATGCTTGCTTTCTCTTCACACTGTTTTTGTTTTGTTTTGTTTTGTTTTTGTTGGCTTTTTTGTTATGCCTTGCAGTTTTTTTCTTGATAGCCAGACATTAGGTACTCAGTAGAAGGAACAGCTATAGATAGGCCTTTACTAATGTGGTATAGAGGGAGGGAGAAGTGTTCCCTAGTCCTGTGGTTGGGTCTTTTAGTGAACTGTGCGTGTGGACTGCGAACCTCACAAGTGTTTCTCGGTTTTCCTCTCCCTCCTTGAGTGGGATCACATGGCTTGTATTGGCTGAAGTTGATTAAGTCCCTTCTCCCACGTGGAAGGCTAACGCTGGCTTGAATTAGGTATTTCCCTCCCCCCAGGTCTGGTAGGCTCTGATAACCCCAGCGGATTACGCTCCAGTTAATTGGTTTCCCCTGAGGGCAGGCTTTATTAAGGGGAACGGAGCGCTCCAGCACATTTCAAAATGGTTCCCTTTCCTCTCTCCTTGCTGGAAGCAGGAGACCGTTTCTCTCCAGTATTTACTGTGAAACCTGGTCAAGCTCCTGGAGGTAAATCTCATAAAATTGTGCCTTCCCCCGACCCCCCATAACTGAGTCCCCTTGGAGTTTTAGCTCCCAGAGTTGTCCACACTGAGCCTTCAGCGATTTGTCAATTTCATTTCAGGTTTTCCTGCCCTCGTCCTGGTTCCTGTGTTGATGTGCGCTCTTGAGTCTCTGCTCCGGTGAGTCCTTTACTCCATGTGTTAGCCTGTCACTCCGATCTTGGGAGCAGCCATTTGCCATGTGTCCTCTCCTCTCTTAAGAACCCGAGAAGAGCTGTTGTCTCTTCAGTCAGTTGAGCTTTTCACTTGTTGGTGACTTCCAAGTGCCTTGCATGAAAAAATGGGAATCAGTATGTTATTTTTTAAGTAATTTTGAAACAAGGAATTTAAAAACTATTGAAGTTTAAAATGCAATAAGTGAGTAACATTATAACTGACACCATTGTGTAAGGAGATACTATTTTTTAATCTATAGAATAATTTTCCTTAAAAATGGTTAAAATCATATTATTTCTTCATAAAACATCTACATTGAGGCTTTTTTTGGTTTCCTACCTGTTGTATCTTATATCTAAGGCTTTAATATCTTAATGAAGAATAATGTTTTATAATTTGAGTCAGTGATACTATATTTAAAATTCTTTCAGACAGTAATTTCATCTGCCTGACACCAAATTCTCATTCTATTTATAAATTCATTCAAGACTACTCTTCTAATCTCACATCACTTCTTATGACCTGACATTTCTTTATTTTTAGCCTAGTGTTTGAAAAAAAAACAGATGATGTGTTTCTAACATAAACACAGGGTTTTCTTTTTTCTCTTTTTTTTTCTTTTTAATTGAGACCAACCCAGAATGAGAATGTTCTTGGCAAGTAAACTGTGCTTTGCAGAATGCCTGAAATTCCCTGTCATTGCTCTGCCTATGTCAAGTTCTTAAGCATTCCTCAGACCGTTTCAGTCTACCCTATACCCATGACTATGTGGAGAAGAGCTGTTAGACACAGAGTGTAAGCTGCCATCTGTGTATGACACATAAATCATGGTAGAGAAGATCGTTCACTGTGGAGCAAACTGGTTGAGTCTGAATCCTATCTCCATTACTCAAGGTCACACTCAGCTAAGTGTACTTAACTTCTCTGCATCAGTTTCTCATCTCTATAATGAGGATAATACCTGCTTTATAAGGTTGTTGTGAGGATTAAATGAATTAAGAAACAGGTATCACCTGGTACATAGTAAGTATGATGTGTTAATTTTTATCTTTTTCATGGTAACAACTATCAAAATACAACTTACTCCTGCAAAATTGAAGAACATACATGAAACACATGATTATTAGAAATGTCATGTATTAATTAGAAAATTATTTTAGAGACTCGAAACACAGACTTTGTAACTATAGAATGTAATTTAGTTGGCTAACCACGCAGTTTGGATTGCCCAGGGCAGTCTCAATTTATGTTTGTTATCTTGGCATACTTTTTTTTAAATTAAGGTATAATTGGCATGTAGCATTGTGTAAGTTCAAAGTATATATAACATGTTGATTGGTTGCATCGTATATCACAATATGATTACCACCATGGTATTAGCAAACACCTCTATCACATCACAGAACTATCCTTTCTTTTTGTGAGAACAACTAAGATCTAGTCTCTTAGCAACTTTGAAGTTTATAATACAGTATTGTTGACTCTAATCACTATGCTGTGTGTGTCCTGAATTTATCTACTAGTTGCAAGTTTATCCCCTTAAACAACTTCTCCTCAGTTCCCTCACCCCGCAGCCCCTGATAACCACTATTCTACTCCATGTTTTGATGAATTTGACACTTGTAGATTCCACATATAGGTGATACCACACAGTATTTGTCTTTCTCTGGCTTACCTCAGCATAATGCCCTCAAGATCCATTCATGTTGTCACAAATGGCAGGATTTCCTTCTTTCTTGTGGCTGAATAATATTCCTTTATATATATATATGCTGCATCTTTTTAATTCATTTATCTGTTGATGGAAACATAAGTGTTTCAGTATCTTAGCTATTGTGAATAATAGCCAAGTGACTATATAGAGAATAAGCTGCAATAAAGAGGAAAGGGCAGATATCTTTCTGATACTGTTTTCTTTTCCTTTGGGTATGTATACCAAGAAGAGGAGCTGTTGGAGCATAAGGTAGTTCTGTTTTTAATTTTTTGAGGACCATCTACATTGTTTTCCTATAGTAGCTACAACAATTTACATTCCCATCAAGAGTGTATAAGTTTCCTTTTCCCCTCATCCTCAAAAACATTTATCTCTTGTCTTCCAGATGATAGCCATTCTAACAGGTGTGAGGCGATACCTCATTGTGGTTTTGATTTGCATCCCTTGATGGTTAGTGATGTTGAACATCTTTTCATGTACCTGTTGGCTCTTGGATATCTTCTTTGGAAAAATATCTGTTCAGTTCCTTTGTGTCCTTGTATAATTTAAATAGCTTCCCTTTCAGTCTCAGAAGTAAGTCAATTTGGATGGTGGATATTATGAATACTCTAATAATTAGGGGACAGAACTTGTTACTTGAAAGGACATGGTTAAAGTTAGAACTTTAACCTATTTTTTAAAGTGATGTTACCTGATAAGTTGAAATAAAATGTTTCTTTTTGGCTTAAAATCCTGTTGGCAATTAGTAAATAATTCATTAGTTGATTTAAAAAATGTTATGTAGTGCCTATTTTGAAGCTAGAGCTTTGGACAAGATAGAAAAGCTCTCTGCCCAAGGAGCTTATCTTTTTGTGGAGAACATAGATAATTAACAATTGAACAAGCATGTATCTAGACTAATGACATGTAGTAGGCATAAATAAATACTTTAAAATTCTTTTTTAAATAAGAAAGATTAAGATTCATACTGAAAAATGCTTAGAAGAAACAAAATTATAAGAGAGTATCTGGATGTTATGCAATGAGTAGGACTGTCCGAAGATGGCCTGGGTGTTGATTCCGAATTGTTGAATGTGGACGAGATAGCTGTGACCAGCCCCACACCCACCCCCGGCCCTTCTTCCAAGGGTGAGTCTGTCCCTGAGCTCAACTTCACGAGAAAGCCATCTTCTCCACCTGGGCCCCAGGGTCTCCATGTGCTGTGACCTGGAGTTCATAGACAATTCCCATTTTTATAACATTGGCCCCTCAAATCCAGACTCTCTTGTTTCTAAAGAAGAACAGTCTGATGTCCTTCATTAATAAGGTTGCTCTAATGCCTGGCTTATTAAAAGTGAGAGAGATGAAGGGGCAAGGCTTCTCCACTGTAATACAGACCCACGTTACAGATTCAGCATACTTCTTGGCCTGGCATTTCTTTCTCTTGGTGATAGAATCAAGTGTGTCTTTACCTTCTTTCTTGATGTTGCTGATCTTGAAGCTTTTCTTTTTAACTTGAAAAGTAATGAGAGATAATTGAAGAGTTCAAAGCCAGGGAATAACATGAACTGATTTAAGAAGACTGTTCTGGTAACTGTGTAGATAATGGTTCAAAGAGGAACAAAAACGAATGCAGAAAGGTCAGGAAGTTACTGCCATTGTCTAACAGTCATGGTGTAGCTTAGAAAAGGATAATGGTGGCAGAAATGGAACAATTTGACAAATATTTGGCAAGACTGGTGGATGGATTACATGTCAGAGGGAGAAAAAGGGAAAGGATCAAAATAACTTTCGGGTATTTTTTTGGTTGGTTTGGGGTTTTTTCTTTGATGGTGGTTTGGAAGCTTAGTTCCCTTCCAGGGAGATGTCAGGGGTCTGTAGGTCTGGGAGGGAACTACTGACCAGAGTGGCCACTGTACCTTACTCTAGGTCACCACTCCACAGTAGTAATTATCCCATAAAAATACACATGGAACACTTTCTGTGTACTATTGGCATCAAGGAAATTGATTCATTACAGAGAATTTGAATATAGGTAGTGGGAATATTCAAACCTTGTCTTTCAGATCAGGGTCACATAGTGCCTACCTGGTCACCAGGATTCACTTTTCTACAGGGACTGAGAGAGAGGACTTCCAAAGAAGGGATGTGGGTCTTGGTCAAGGTTTCTATTTATTTCAATATTTCTTTTGTTCTTACTTAATTATTTTTAGCTTTTTTAGTTAAATTTCCACAACATTCCACATCTTTTGATAGTTAAGTTCTTAGCTATTTAACTTACAACCTTCTCTTCATAGATAATCTAAAGTGACTCAGCTGTGGAGAAAGATTGGGCTCTGAATGTGAGAGACATTTGGGTTTCACCTTTTTGAATGTTTACCTTATTTAAAGCAAATAAATACAGATTTATCCTTGAACAATGCAAGGGTTAGGGGCACTGACCGTCTGGACAGTTGAAAGAACACATATAACTTTACAGCTGGCCCTCCGTCTCTGTAGTTTTGCATCTGAAGATTCAAACAACTGTGGATGGTGTAGTACTGTAGTATGTATTTATTGGAAAAAAATCCATGTGTAAGTGGCCAGGCACAGTTCAAACCCATGTTATTCAAAGGTCAACTGTATTTATAAGATTTCCTAAGTATAATTTAGCATGACAATTATTCAGATTTAAGATCATATTGTTAAAAATATAATACTGGTGTTGCAGGAAAATGGGGTGCAAGAGGATGGTCATGTCCCAGATCTTGGGTGAGACCCTGAGGTGCACCCTGCCAAGTGAGGGTCCTTGGCTTCACATAGGGAAGAATTCAAGAGTGAGCCATAGTAAAGTGAAAACAAGTTTATTTGGAGAGATACGCATTCCACAGACAGGACGTGGTCCTTCTCAGAAGGGAAAGTGGTCCCAGGGAATGGGGTCTTCTCAGAAAGTGTGAGCCGCCCCAAGGTGCAGGGGTAGTTAGTTTTTATGGGCTAGATAACTTCATATGCTAACACAGGGGAGAATTTTTGCAACTGTTTTAGGGAAGAGGGGGGACTTCCCAGGAATTGAGCTACCACTCACTTTTTGGCCTTTTATGGTCGGCCTCGGAACATTCATGGCACCTATGGGTGTGCCATTTAGCATGCTAATGTATTACAGTGAGTGTATAATGAGGTTCAAGGTCTACTGGGAATCGAATCTTCTGTCATCTTGGACCTAGATGGTTCCAACCAGTTTATGCTGTTTGCTCAACGTCTGTATTATTCTTTTAATGGCTGTGCCCTGCCTCCTTCCCTCCTGCCTCATTAGTAAGCAAAATAATTTTGCAACTTTAAAATATGATGCAATATTGACAAAACACGTTGAAGTACCCAAAGAAGAAACAGGAAGTTAACATGATTAATGAAATTCTATAGATAATTTTTCAACAAGTGTCTCTCTACCTTGCACTGAATTTGGTATTATTAAATATGACATTTCACCAGTCATTTTCTAAGCTTCTTCAAGGATAAGAAAAAAATACAGCAATTTTTCTCTTTAGGAGTAAAGAACCAATGTTGTGTTGTTATGGCAACTGAAGTTGCAAAACATTTAAGAGAAGGGTGTTTCTTCCAAAGTTTCTTGATAATCAAGCATGAACAATGTCATTTGTTTAAAATGCACTCATTGTTACGTGACTATAATTGTCCCCAGAATGTTCCAAATGATTTCTAGAAGAATTATTTCCTCAAAGCTTTTTAAAAAAAATTAACAGGCCAGCTATTTATTACTTTATTAAGAAATTATTTCTAGCACTGCGCTGTATCTAGTATATTTAAATTTATTTCCCAGTAAGTTATGCATATCTAGAAACTTACATTGATAAAAAGTATGCCTCACTTAAAGCTAGGCAGGAGTCCATATAAGTTATTTATCAGCTGTACTTAAACCTATTTATTCAGTGGGATTTTAGTGGAGGGGGGAGAGAACACTATTTTAGTTGATTCTTACTCTTTTTCTGACTACTTGAAATCACAAATATATAATTTTAATGTATAAAATGTAATGTTTATGTAATACACTATATATAGTGTGCTTTAATATTTGTCAGTAAGTTATTCCATACTACTTCTAAAAGTAATACTCTAGTCATAATCCTTATTTTTGTATTATTTCTTTAATATATGTGAAACTTCTACCAAATACTAACTACCAAATAGTCAATATCACTACATAGAAACGTGATAGAAATTAAATTTACACTGATCACTGATTTTAGTGGCAGAACACAGCTGAAACATCCCAAAGACTAATATAGTAAATAGTTCTCAGCTATGTTCAAGGATCTTTCCTAAACACGAATTTCAGGTCCACATTCCTGTGTATTCTGATTCAATAGGCTTGAGGTAGGTCTCTGATATCTATATTTTTCAAGCTAAAGAGGTCACTGTGGGTGGCATCATCACTCTTGAAGCTCCTTGGACTAATGTATAAGAAAGGAAGCATCTTTTAAAATATTGTGAACATTGCTGAACATTCAGAACATGCAGTACATTCTAAATACTGTACTAAACCTTTATTATTTATGAACTCTGTAACAATTCCTCAAAATAAACCTGAGAAGGATTCTCTCGGACAGTGTTCTCCATTCAGTAGGATTTGTCAGTAAGTTTTGCCTGAAAGAAAGCTCTGGGACCAGAGGAGCAAACCAGTGATGTGGCACATGAGGCCTGCAGCATTGCTGTTTCGTCTTGCACAGCGTACTCGAGTTTGTCTTACCTCAGCTAAGTGTTTCTAAACTGTATGAGTTTAACTTTAACCACTTAGTTTCTAGCTTCTCTTGGAGAAGCAGAAGTTCTGGAGGCACCGGGCCTGCTTTCCCACAGAGGCTGGACTCTGCTGTCCTTTCAGATGCAGCTGGGCTCTGCAGGTTACCTCAACCAACCCCTCAGACTTTGTGATGGAGGGAACCTGCATGCATCCTTTCCTGTTAGAGCTGGCTTCACGTGCCTGTGGCCTATGCAGTTGCTCTGGGCTTTGCAGTTTAGGTAGCCCACTAGCCCTTGCTCAATTCTGTGACCTGCTCTGTGGGTGTGAGGTCTGCCCACCGGTACCAGCCATTTCTTTCTCTACTAGCAAACTCCTCTACCACTTTTAGGATTCAGCTCAAATATTTTCCTCCAGGAAGCCTTATTAGAACTATCAGACTCATCTGAGTGCCCTTTTTCTGGCCCTCCAAAGCACCTATTTATTTCTAAAATGTAATACAACAGTATATTGAAAATATTTGTGTATTTCTCCCACTGAAACCGAAGAAGGGGCTGGGGATGTTGGATGTGTGAACTATGTGTAGGCAGAGGAAAGGTTGATAAAGGGTGGTATGGAAGCCCCGTAAGGGCAGTGACAGTGTCGTTCATTCAGTCGGGCATGTATGCACCAAGATTTATTGAGTTCTCACTCTGAGTTGTGTCATATCTGTGCTATTTTGATGAATATCACAGCGGTGATAGCAGCAAAGCCTTTGCCCTCAGGGAACTTGTATGTTAGTGCCCAAAACATGATAGGTATTAATAATTACTAAATTGAACTAATGAAATCAAAAATACCATTTCTGAAGGGTTCTAATGCTTAATCTGTTTTGTTGTCCCTCCTGCAATGAGGATAAAGTGATCAGTTTGCTTGAGGCTCAGGGTAGGAAACCATATCAGCTAATAATTTCCTAACTAAAGATTAAAGTTCGAAGCAAAATATTTGCCAGCAGATGGGATATGAAACTGTCATAACCAAAGAGCTGGTGCCTGAGGCATGAGAGTAGATAGGGTGGAGAAGGAGAAAAGAGCAATGAGTCCATGGCTGCACCTCACTTACCTGAATTCCCTCAATATCCCTCAATAACAACAGCAGCAACAGAAATACACATGAGAAGAAAGCTTAACAGTTAAAGGCAGGAGGAGAGGTGAGTCAAAGAATGAGAGTCCTCTAAGGCTCCCTAGGAAATACATGTTGAGTTCTTCTCAGTTAAGATCACTATGAAAGTCAGTAGCATTGCTCAGTCAGAAAGAGAAACAATGTAACATAGAGCTTATTTTTTGTTTTGTTTTGTGTGTAAAGAAATGGGAGGGGGAGAAAGGAATGAGGCAAAAACAAAAAGGGGATAAGCAGATGTTCACCTGGAGCAGTAAACGCTTAAATAGAACTAGTGTTTGTTTTTAGAGCTATCCATCCACATGACATCTACTGAAACACCTTCAGATATAAATTAATACTTTGGGAGTGGTCTTTTTTTTTTTTTTCCAACTCTTCCCAATTTATCAACATGGAACCTGTGGGAGTTACCTGAGGGTGGTCAGAATACTCAACAAAAATGCTTGTTTCAGAGATTTTTCTCCTTGGATTCTGACAGACTAGGGGCACACAATTTGGAGTACTTCATTGATAGGTGAAATACATACATATATTTTTTTTTTCAGTTGATAGATGTGTCAGTTCGTTTTAGAAAGAGATGTTCCACTTATATCTATCTGCTATTTTCAAACTCTGTAGTTAAAAAGCAGGCCAAAAGTTCAAACCTTAAGTTTTACCATGTGTTTTCTTTTTTTTTTTTTAATAATGCATACTCAATAGAAGTATAGAAAGGAGAACAAAACTTGGAAAATGAAATGTTTATTAATTCTATTCTCTCATAAAGCCTATTTGCATTTTGGTTTATGTTTTTCCAGACTTGAATGACATAAGTTGTAAGACAGTTTTCCTTGACATAGTCTTCTTTATCAACAACTTAAGATTCATAAAGTTGCATTTCTTTAAATGTAAAATGATTTTACTTAACCAGTCCTCTGCTTTAGAGCATTAGGCTGCTCTAAATTCATCATAAAGGTAACTAACCCTGTGATAAGCATCTTTTCCTCTGTAATCGTTATGTGCACCTCTGAATATTGTGGCGGGGTAGTTTCAAAGGACTGTATGCTTCTTTGTGAATTAATCCAGTTTTCTCGGTTGTCCTTTAGAGTTTATACTCCAGTTTATACTCCATGCTGAATGAGAGGGCTTATATCTGCATATTCAAACCAACACTCAAGAAGGACATTCTTTTTCTTTGGCACAAAACAGAACTTTTTTGTATAAAATGACAAAAATAAAAACTTTTATTGTTTACATTTATATTTTAGTTATTACTGATTTCACTTACTAATTACTTGTGTTTCTAAAACTTCTCTTTATGCTCTATTTTCTATTGTGTTTTTTTATATTATTTTGACTATTGGTCTAATTAAATTTTTTTACTCAAGTTTATCTTGGCAAAATATATGTTTTCTAGGAAAACAATAATTCTACTGAGATTTTCAAGCTTTAATGCATAATGTTCATAATTTTAAAAAATACTTTCTAAGTCTGTGGTTTTATTTCCCATCTCATTTCTGATTTAGTGTCTGTGCCTATTTACTATATATTTAGTGTAGAATGCATTTTGTTTCAAGAGAAAGAAACATCTAACTCAATTTGCTTAAGCAAAATTGGCAGTTCAGTTTCAATTCTAAAAATTCAGACAGATCTCACTTTGGAGCTCAAAATATGTTACCAAAAAAAAGTTTTTGTCCTTTCATATCCACTGCCTCTGTTTTGTGTGGACTCAAATAGGCTCTTTCTCATGTTACTTTATGGCAGCCAATATCTCCCAAGAACAGGTATTTCCAGCTTCAAATAAAGCAGACAGCAGCACGAGCTTTTGCTCCAGCAAATATCCTGTGTGATTCTCTTTGGAATAGCATTGGTCATGCGGCTGCACAACATCCAAGTTACTACTACAGGCAATGCCGACTGGCTTGGGTCTAAGTCACTGGCTCCTCCTCTGGGGTTGGGTAGTCACTGTTGAATGGGTGTGGGAGAAAGTATCTCATTGAGTGAAAATCAGGGCTAATGCCAGGAGGAGATGTTGAGGAGGTAAATTACAAATAGTATAATATTGTCTCTGTGTTTTCTTTACTTTTTTTATTGAAGTATTATTGATACACAATATTGTGTTAGATTCTGGTGTACAGCATCGTGAGTTAGTACTTCTTGATAATCTGGATTGATGGTTTGTCCATATTATTGGTTTTTCCAAAGAAGAGGCGCTTGGATTTACTTGAGAAACTTACTATTTTCTAAAACATGAATTTCTACTTTTAAATAATCTTTCTCACCTGCTTTCTTTAGTTTTAATTTGTTAGCATCCGACTTCTTGGCTTGAATGCTGTTAAGTTTCTTATTTACTTATGTATGAATTTCAAGTTAAGATAAAACCAATTGAGCAGAAGCATGAAAATTGATTGAGGAGCTTTATAGAATGAACGTAGTCCTACATAAATCTGAGCATCTTATTTACTCCAACTCAGCTTCTCTTTGCTGAACAATTTTCAGTTGTTACGTGCACAACACTGCCAGTTGGAGGGGGAAATGTTCATTATATTCAAGCAGATGAGTATCAGTTTTCCTGTGAAAGATGCATAGGAAAGTAACCTCCTAAGGGAGTCATTTTGGGACCACTGTAAAGGTAGTATTATTTATAATTACGAATTGAGGGTCTTTTGGCACAGCATGAGATGGGTTACAAAGTGAGACTAATGAGTGTAATAAACATATATAAAGTTTCTTCACTGAAATGAGGACAGACCACAGTGAGTCTAATGTAGATTATTTATGTAGACATACATTACGCTATTTAGTTTCCAGTTTATACCACATCTGCCCCTGTGTTTGTGATGGCATTTCCTTAACTCATACGTGCTAACCATTCCCTTGCTAGTCCTTAGAAAATAATGAATTGTTTAATATTAAGAGTAGCCACCCTTGGCTAGAGGGAGGCACAGTGGAGTGAAGCAGTTCATAATTCTTTGACTGAGGCATTTAATTTAACAATGATGTCCTTTGTGTCCAAGACAAACTATTTTTTTTTCCATGGAAATAACAGCACAAAAGGTCTTAAGGCTTATGCTTTGTAAATAACCCTGACGTGTTTCTCATTGAATAGTTTTGAGCATTTTCTCTAAATGATACTGCCAAACATCACCAGATCCTGTTGCATTTTTGTACTCCATAAGCCTATGTAACCACATTTCAATCTTCTGAATAAAACTAATGTAATTTTACAGCAATGCTGTTTAGATATTATAGTCAAGAAGTAAGCCACCTGGGGTGCAGCGGGCATTGCCTGTGAGTAAATGAAGACCCCAGATGGAAAACCTTTCACTTCCCAGTGCAGTCTGACCAGGGCACAGCCAAGGTTAATTTGCAGAACAGCCTGATAGTTGACCCTGATGTGGCTTCAACACATTAAACTTGTGTCCAAGTGGCAGTCCGGGGAAGACCTCACCTCAGCCACCTTAGGAAAGACTCTACAGAAAACAAACAGGGGTGCCATTTATAACTTATACTCTGATACCACTTTCTATAGAGTATAATGGTCGAGCCAGATTTCTCTCCTACCTTCAAGTCCTGCTTCTGCCCTCAGGGGTTCTGTGAGCTTGGGCGGTCACCTCATCTCTCTGCCTCAGTTTCCACATTAGTAAAATTGGAATAATAATAAACCTTACTTCATAAGCCTGTTAAGAAGATGCATGAGTTAATGTATCTGAAGCTTTTGTGACAGTGTCCGCCCTAGAGAAAGGGCAACTATTGTACATTTCTTTTTGAAGTGAGGCTGCCCACACTTGGCCTCTACCTATGTCTAATGTTTTGGGCCTCTGTGCAGTTAATCTATATATAATGCCTGGGTATTTAAAGCAATGGAGCCTGTGAACTTGAAAGGACATCCACACGCTGAATCAGGAAGCAGGCAGGTGCTCAGGCTTCTATGACTCGGGCTGCTCAGACTGCGGAGGGATGGGGCAGAGAGCAGAGCATCAGGGGTTTGGTGCCTGAGTCCCCCACTGGTTCAGATCTTCTCCGCCTTCTCTACCCAGAGAAAGTGATCCACAAAAACCGATAGGCAAGAGCAATGAGAACGTGATAACTCCTGAGGCACTTCCTGCTCCAAGTCAGGAGGCTGCAGTTGCTCTGCGGGACTCTCAGAACAATTACTGTGAAGTATTATCCTCTCCTGATTTCTCAGACCTCAGATCCCAGAACTCTGCTGCTTGACCCTCTCAGCGCCAGTCCCTAACCCCGCCACCTGGCTTCAGGGTAGCAGAACCAATCAGCCTACGCTTGCTGTTTCCTTGCCCGTAATGTTTGACAGCGTTTAGGCTGTGTCACCCTCATAAGGCATGCAGCATAATCCCAGATGTGAAATTCTTCAGGCAAGACCCTGAGAGCAGGGAGGCTGTTAGTCCTCCAAAAACATACAGAGAGAATGCATCAGAGAAGGCACCTGCTCTCTCTGGATATCATTTCTCTGCCAAAAGCAATTGACTGTAAAGAGCCTTTTTAAAATCATAGTTCAGGATTAGCTTTCAGATTAAAAGCAGAGCAGAGGCCAAAGGGTTAAGATCTTAGCACGGTGCCAGACAGGTGACAAGTCTTCTGTAAATGCTAGTTGGATGATGATGACCACGATGATGACCGAAGAGATAGTGGCCATTTACAATTACATTATAAAATAATAACCAGAGAGAATTTTTCAAGGGCATTGGAGAAATAAAATCTCCTTAAGAATAGCATCAAAAATTTGGTACTTAAAGTGAATGAGACTACTGCAGCAAGATTGTATCACTTTGGATAAAAAGTAAAAATATTCACTGTCTCAGCCTTAACTCAGATTCGCAGATGCATCTGTACCTTCAGCCTCAATAATCTGCTTGCTCCTTGACTTGTGGGATTCTTCCAGATGGCAGCCAACTCATGGTTCCAGACTCGCTTGGCTTGGAATCTTGGCTCACACTTTTTGTCTTATTCCATTTGGACTTGCTAACAAGGATCCAGATTGTCTACTTCATGAAAAGTTTATAAAGTACAAGACATCCTAACACTAGAAATTATCCTTAGTATTGCCTCTCCCAGCCCTCAGTGGGTCCTTAGTATTCCCACCATAAGAGATCCGACCAAGATGGCCCCTGGGAAAGAATGTGGCATCCCAGCACTGTCAGTGTGGACAAACAGCCAAAGATTACCAGAATCTGGACAATTTATAAGGTTGAGAAATGCATTTTTACTCAGAGACTGTGCTCCAGGAACAATGGGCTGTTTTCCTCAATCATGAGTAAAGAATTAGACATTTGTATTACAGCCTTATTGTACAGTGTGAGTTCAGTCACCCTAAACCATTTTTCTTGTTACTTTTAAAGAGTCCAAAAGAGTAGATTATGCCTATTTTATCAAAACATGGGTATATAAAATGGGGAAACAATAAAGCAGAATCTTTCATTTAATGCTGCCAAGCAAGAATTTTGAGTCATATAAGATGCTACATATTAAATATGAAGCCCTTCAGGAATCTATTGTTTCTCTCTGTTGATTTGGTCTATCTTGTTGATTTTTACAAAATTGAGACCAAGATGATCTAAAAGGGTAATAAGACTCATGACTTCTGACTATTTTTGCTATTATGCCCATCCCCACTCCAAGTTTTTTCTTGTCATAATTTATTTCCTTCGTAGTGTTTATAGTTATTTAGTTATTTGTAGCTGCTTTGTTTCTTCATGTGCTCTTTGTGTTTTAAGCTTTGTAAGGTTGATTAGAGCAGAGACTTAGCTTTTCTTGTTCAATGCTAAATTTTCAGCTTCAGATACAGAGCTCAGTACGTAATAAGTGCTATGTTGACATTAGTTAAATTAACCTGGTCCAATTCCTTCATGTTGCATTATAGAGGAGGAAATGAGGTTTAGTGGGATTATTTGATGTGTTACAGATCTTCTGTTCAGTGAAAGTCTAGAATTAAGCACCAGTCTACTGACTCTCAGGAGGTATTTTCCCTTCCACGACAAGTTACTTCTTTTAATAGGTTGTTTGTTTTTTAATGTGGTTCTAGTCCTAAGTGCACATTAGAATCACCAGGGAGGGCTTTATAAAATTCCAATGCTTGGACCACACTCCTCAATTAATCAGAACCAATATATTTGAAGTTCTCTGGAAAGTTCCAAAAGTACATTAAGGTTGAGAACCTGTGTGTGTGTGTGTGTGTGTGTGTCTGTGTGTGTCTGTGTGTGTCTGTGTGTGTCTGTGTTCATGTTCATGACCATTCTGTATGTGTGTGTGTGCATGTGCAGGTAAGAAAAGGCAGACCCAGAGTTTAAATTTCATTCAGGAACCAATGAAGAAGCAAGTCCGTGGTTTTTGTTTGTTTTTTTTAATTCAAGCATAGTTTAGGTATCATATTATATAAATTACAGGTGTACAATACAGTGATTCACAATTTTTAAAGGTATTATACTCCCTTCATAGTTACTATAAATTATCTGCTATATTCCCCGTGTTGTACACTATATCCTGGTAGTTTATTTTATACCTAATAGTTTGTACCTCTTTTAAGAAGACTGATCTGGAAGCTGTATAGGATAGTTTGGGGTAGAGATCAAATGACAGAGCAACCTATTACTAACATAGTAAGAATGACCCGGACTCAGGAGGTAACAATCACAGCACAATGGAGGAAATAGGGATGTATGTGGGACACAATGTGGAAATCTGAGATTTGGCAACTGATTGAATATGAAAGCTACAGGGGAGAGAAATTTCCAAGAGCCCTGACAGTTGTGCCTAACCTGATTCCAGAAATAATTTATTACCCACATGTGGTAAATTAATACTTTGAGTGACAGTGTACCAATTTGCAAATTACTTCTTTCAGGGCATTAATGACTGAAGAGCATAATCACCATGGCATTATTTTTTATTATCATTAGCATTAATAAATATTTCATGAGCAACCAAAAATTACAGTGCCTATACTTTGAAGAATAGGTATTCTTCCAAAATATGAAATACAAACCTCAGGCTATCTAGTGCCAAAAATTCTGTAAATATTTATAAATAAAATTCATTTGAGTAGAGGATTAATTGAGATGATTGCAATTGTGCTTAATGTTAAGTAGTTTTGTTTATGTCATTATAAATTGGAGGGCTTGAAGAATGGAGCAGCATGAATTCCAGCAACAATTTAACTGTAACATTGGGAGAGTTTCAAATTCTCTAGATTTCAGTGGCCTTATCTGTAAACTGAAGAAAATAATATTTTGTCCACCTGACAGCAATAGTTTAAACCAGAATTCTCCCCACTTAATGTTAGGTCTTCAAGGCAAAAAATATATTACTGGAAAGGAAAAAAGAGGTCACTAATAAACTCATCTACAGAAACAGACTTGTAGATACAGTAAACAGTCTTATGGTTACCAGGGGAAAGGGGGTTGGGAAGGGATAAATTTGGGAGTTTGAGATCTGCAAATGATAACCACTGCATATAAAAATAGATAAAAAAAAAATTTCTTCTATATAGCCAGGGAACTATATTCAATATTTTATAATAACCTTTAATGAAGAATATGAAAAGAATATATACATATGTGCATGCACATGACTGGGACATTATGCTGTACACCAGAAATTGACACATTGTAACTGACTATACTTCAAAAAAAAAAAAAATCACTAGAGGTAAAAAAAAAAAAAAAAAAAAGAAGTGATAGAGTGTGGAAACAGCACTGGCTGAGGAATTCAATGTTTTGTAATCCAGTCTCTTTATTTCAAATGATATGAGAATTAGACAAGTAATCTTTAATTTTCTTCTGTGTTCTAAAGTTCAAAATTCACTATGAGATGGATGTTTTCAGGAGAATGATGTAGCAAGATGCCAAGGAAAAGTAGCATAGTCAATTTCTAGAAAGATGAGAAAACAGTGGCCTGGATCTGAGAAGAAAAAGAGGACTCAGAGTTGTCCTTGAGCCTTTCTTCATCCACGGAATATGTGAAAGTGCCCCAGGCAGCTGATGGCAATGCAAGGCCTTTCTAAAATATTTTTTTTAAATGTATTTTGATTGATGTGATTTTTGTTGCCATTTTCAAATTTTGGGAGACAGGCTTTTTGTTTTTTAGGACAATCGAAGAGAATTTGCAAGAGAGGTCTTCTGCTCTATACAAATTCCAGGGATACAATAAAGAAGGCACTTTATTTTGTGGCATTTTTGCAGATTCCTTTTCACCAGACCTGTGTAGGCATGGAAGTAAAATAAATTAATGATTTAGTAGGACTGAGTTGATGAAGTGCAGCAATAAAGACTGCCAGGTAGAGGAATAATTCAGGCTTTTATTTTAAGCCACCCGAAAACTGTAACACCAGAGGGAAATAGTCACACCATCGGCAACCCACAGAAAATGCTTTCACACCATTGGGAACGGCTCTGCCAAATTTCTCAAGAAATTATGAAGTGAACCAGACAAAATAAGCCAAGCCATCAAACATTAACAAGACAGGTGTGAGTGGCTGGTAAGCACCACTTTCCTGACACATGTCATTTAGACATGCAGTCCAGAGGATTATATAAAATTCAAATGCAAATGATAAAATCTAGCATCGAGACGACTGCCTCAATAAGGTTACTTTGAGGGAAAAAAACATATTCGTAGGAGCATGGTACTGAATTCTGGTCAAGATGGCAAAGTTACTTAACAAGAAAAATAGAAGTTTTTCAGTTTAGAGGAAAGAAAGAATTCCACAAATATTTATTGAGCCCCTACTGTGTGCCAGACTATGTTGAAGCCCTTCAGATTCCTTGGTGGGGCTTAAATTCTGGAGAAAGAAAAACAGACAATAAACATAGTGAATTAGACGATATGTTAGAAGGTGATATTCGGTAATAAAAATAAGAAATAAAGTATGGTTCTGAAGTTTGGGTTTTACTCAAAGAGGATATAGACAGAATAGTCAGGATATGGTTCATTGAAATGTAAGCAAAGACTTAAAATCGAGAGCACTAGTCAAGTGATACGGAGAAGGATGCATTTCAGGCAGAAGGAACAGCTAGAGCCACAGTCCCGAGATGTGGGCATGCGTGGCCTGTTGAGGGACAGCAAGGAGTCTACTGGCTGGAAAAGGAGGAATGGGTGGGGGGTTGTAGGCAACCAATGAGGTCAGAGAGCAAGGGATGCAAGGAGACCAGGTAATCAAGTTGAGCCTGGGGGACATCTTGGAAAGAACCTTGGCTTTCACTCAGGGTCTTAGGCAGAGGAGTGCCATTATTGGCTCAGAGGAGTTAGAACGTCTGTGTTGAGGATAGACTGGGAGTGGGGCAAGGTAACCTCCTCGGAGACTACGGCAGTATAAAACGAAGAAGAGCATCACTTCCGTGAAGACTTGCTCTGAGCTGATTGCCTAGAAAGGGAACAGTTGTGTGGTACATTATCTCTACTTGCTTCCCCATTTCCAAGTGCACATAAAACACTGGGCTTTGGAAAGAAGGAAGGGAATTGCCCGAATCTGGAGATTTGACTCCTCTCTATACATCTCCTTCAGAAAGTTCATCCATTTTCTTAATTCAAATACTTTCTTTCTCCTCTGACTCCAGTGCCATTTTGCTGGTTTTTTCTTCTAAACTGAGCTCCAATTCCTGGCCTCCCACTCTGCTAGTTTCCACTTGGTCATGTGTTTGTTTCCAAAACTTGTTACCACCCATTGTAATCATCTTAATCATGAGTCTGCAAGTCAGTCATTCTAGGTTAGAATGAGAAGCCTCTCTGATTCATAGCTCTTTATCTCATATATATCTAGGCAATCTTTGAAAGCTGTTAATGATTCCTTCAGAATATCTCTTGGATAAATTGTTGCTTCTCTTTTCTGCATTCACAACCTAAAACATAGTACATCTCATCTTTGGATTATTGCAATAGTTTCCTAAGAGTTACCCCATCCATCATAGTTGATCCTTCCTAACACTCTCCTAAATACTATTTTCATCGACATGCAGAATACTTCAGAGGTCTACAATGTATACACCACCATCTAAAGAAAAATCATCAAACGTACAAACATTGTTAGAGCAAAAGAAAAAGTCAAAGTCTTTATCAAGACTCCCAAGATGTTCTAGAGTCTTCTAGACTCTAGTCTTGTTCTCTTCTAATGCTTGCCACTATAATAGAGCTTTCCAAAATATTGTTCTCAGTGATGCTCTCTACAGTGATGGAGAAGTCCTGTATTTGGACTGTCCACTGTACTAGCAACTAGACACATGTGATTAATGGGCAGGTCAAGTATGGCTAGGGCAGCAGAGGAAATGAATCTTTATTTATTTTTTATTTTAATTAAGTTATGAGGTAGACACATCATCCACCATTTTATAGATGAAGAAATTGAGGCTTAGTTTAAGTAATTTCCCCATTATTCTGTGATGGTAATATGACAGCAGGAACTGTCTGCAGGAGCATTGGGTCAGATATGCATAAGGCAGCATGGCTGCATCCTAAAAACTGGATCTGAGTGGAAAATACAAATAATCCAATGTGCAATGGCTGAATAGTAAATATCAATCATTTATTAAAATTAAAAACTGTGCAAAAACTACTCAGAAGACACATTTAATAGAATCTATGCATACTACCTATATGTATATATATTTCTATTTATACATAGATATTAAAATGATTGAATGAGGCAGAGGGGAGTCGGGGATGTGGATAAAAGAAACTGACTGACTGAATGAAAATGAATGATCAATGAATGAATGAGTAATAAATACATTTAAAGAAGGCTCTTGTTTGAGCCAATTCTAATAAGCCAGGAGCTGGAGATATAGAGGTAGAAAGAAGAGGAGAGAGAGATTGACACAGAGAGAGAGAGGATAAAACAATGTGTCAGCTACAGCAAATGGGTCTTTTTATGGGTAGAGCACTAGCATCAGAATATGTTAATAAGAGAAATTGTAATTGCCCTTGAAAGTTTAAAAATAGAAACCCATCAGAGTGTATGCATTACGGAAGGAAAGCGCTAGGAGCCAAAAGTTGAGATTTTAGCAACATTCCTGTTATTACTCACAAATGCGCCAATGTTTTGCTCGGGAACTGAGAAAACAGTTAATTTTGTCTGTTTATGATTTACATACTGTTTATTTTCCAGTTGTCTTAGTTGTCCACCACCTGTTTATTTTTAAGTGTCGTTTCTCTTGGCATAAAAATTTTTGAAAGGTTGTTAGCTGTTTAATTTGCTTGATGTATATCTTCCTGAATTCATTCAACAAAATTCTATTTCTGTCTGCCACAATGCGCCAGACACTATGCTGAGTTCTTTAATGAATGAGAAATACTTCTGATGACTGAAGTATGAAGTACTCCCCCAAACTGATTTTATTTTATTTTTTAACCATCCAAGTTTATCATGGTTAGTATTAAATTTAGTCCTAACATCTAGAACAATCAAATCTATGCTCGCACAAGCAGATTGTTTTAATTATATAACCTCAGCCAGTCATTCCAGAAAATAATATCAAAGAAAGGTTAAACTGAATCCCTGAATAGCAGAAGGTGACTAGAAGGATCCTATGTGCCAGAAATTTGCCCCGTATCAAATTACTTAAGATGTTTGTCAACATTTTGCTTCCCTTTGTGTTCACCTATGTTTCTCACCGAAATGAGTGGCATAAGAAAAATATTTAAAAAGTGATACCTAGTCCACAGAAACCCAACATTCTTTTCCTTTGTTGTTGTTGACTTAGTAAATCTGATTTTAATACGGAGTGGAATTTCTAAGCATGACCTGGGTCAAGACAGAAAGCAAAATTCAACAGATTTCCCAAGGTATGAAAACTATCAGAAGGAAGTTCTAATATTTCCTTAAACACACACAATGTGAAATGAATCAAGATATGATGTCATGCTTTATTGAAGTATTTATTTTCCTTACAATTTGCACAGTTCTTCAAGGTCAAAATGACACTGGTCTTACTAGAAAATATGGGATTTGAGTTGCATAAATCACTTTCTACTGTTTGGAAAACAAACCGTGAATTTTCGTGAATTGGGGACACAACTCTAAGAACTCGACAGTATCAAAATTCAAAGATAAGTGACAGTATTTCTTTTTTAAACGCTTCATTGGAAAAAGTTTAACTTCTGTGGGTACGTTGGGGGAAAAAATGCAAAGACCAGTACAGACTATCCTTTTTTTCTTTTAGAAGTTGTGGAGGCCTTTTTTTTCAGCAGTATGATTCCCTGACATCCCCCTACTCTGCCATTCTACTCAGTTTCCTCTCACATCTTCTGTACAGCCCCCTCCCACATACACAGGACAGAAGTGGAACAAGTGGAGAAGAAAATGATGAGAGTAATGCCGAGGGAAGACAGCAGTGTGTTTAACATCACAAGATCAGAGGGAGCCCAGAAGCAGAACCTAGAAAAATCCTTTCACAGCATGCAATATAGAACAAAAATCCGCAGAAAACTCAAATACTACTATTATCATGTTTCAAAACAAGAAAGCTAAGAAAGGTAACAAAAGGACCCAAGAAAAGATAGCACATACTTTCAGCCACCTGTGTGTCAGGTGGAAAGTTTTCATCAGAGCCCTTTAATTCTTCTCTTTGATGTATAAGCCCAATCAAGACAATAATACGTCCTTGAACCAAATGAATCTTCTATGATAGATGATCACTCTCGGTGATAAACAATGCTTTTAAAGACATAAACTAGCTCTGTGGGTGGCCTTCACTTGCTCCAAGAAAGCTTTTGATTAAAATAAAAATGTATGTAGGAACAAAGTTGAATAAAGGCATACCAGAAGTTTTATTCCATTTGGGAAAAATAAACAGGAAAATGAGACCTCTTCAATACCTCTACAAAAGTAGATGAATTGATCAAACCAAACCATAAGATAAAAGGAGAAAAAACAACTTCCCTTCAACTGCTTCAAGACTTTTACTTTTAGGAGAATAACCATCAAGAGTTGAACTACTCCTAACTAATTCTTTTCCACTTTGTTATGTGACTTGCTCAACAACAAATATGACTATCTGCTCAATGGGCTTGGCTAAGAAAGCTGGTAAGCAAACTGAAGTTAAAGGAGGCTGTGACTTTCGACCTAATGATGGTCTGTTTTGAGGCAGCCTCCTCCAAGGAAGAGCTGAATGCTGATGTAAACAAGTGAAAGAAACCAAAAGCAAGTAAGAAGTGGAAAAACAATGGGAAACAAAGGGAGAAACTGAGGCTGTATTTCAGCATCAGGAGAAGAAATTCAAATGGTAGGAATTTCTTCTAGCTCATAACTATAGAAAACTACAATAGAAATGGATGTCTTACTGCCTGTGAAAAGTGGAAATATGGAGGCGCACTGGGTAACACAAGGAAAGCAATTGTAATTGTAAATGTAATCATCTAAGAGCATTCTGTTGGGTGTTGAGTGTATCATAAAACTTTTGAAGGACAGTGCTCACAAGGTGATTTCATAGGCACCATTGTGGGAAGCAAAGACTTTGGAGCTGGTAAGAGAAATTTAAAACTGAGGATACTATTAGTAAAACTCGGCATTTAATTTCTCAAAGAGTGCTAGAGTACTTAAAGATGTCAGAGAAGAGTGCCAAGTCACTTATTCCAAGCCCTCTGAAAGCATATATTTTAAAACATGAATCATTTGGGGGAAGAGAACAGCTGAATGTGGTAGTGTTTGGTTAGTTACTGTTCTCTCTAGGAGACGTGAAAACTCTGCATTCCCAACATTTTTAAGCTACTGAATTTACTCCTCTGCTCAAAATTCTCCATTTGCTGCTTATCTCACTCAGAGCCAAAGTATTTACCAGTCTCTACATCATCTCCATGAACTTCCTAGTATCTTTTCCTAAGTAATGTTTCCCTAGCTCACTTTGCCTCAGCCATGCAGGGCTTTCTGCTATTGTTTCTAACATATTAAACATGTGTGTGCCCCCAGGGCCTTCACACCTGTCTTCTCCTTCTCCTAGATAGTGGCACGATTGATTCCCTGACTTCTTCAGACCTCTGAACAAATTTCACTCTATTTGCGAGGTCTTTGACCATTTTATGTCAACTAATAACCATCTGTCCCACTCTGGCCTTACTCCATTTACTCTGCTTTTTTTTTTTTTTTTTTTTTTTTTTTGCATCTGATATAACATCACCAGGTGATATTTATAGTTGTATTATATTTGTTTATTATTTCTTCTCCCTGGAATTAAATATTTTTGAAAGTAGGGACTTTATCTTGTTAAAAGTCCCACCGCTATTCCTCAGCATTTAGAATTGAACCTAGTACACAGCTCTCAAATATTTTTTGAATAATAAGTCAACAATGAAATGTTCATGAGTTCATTTCAAAATAAGAAACATAAGTAGTAGATATTTATATTTTGCCATAAAGCTGCCAACCACTACTTGAGAAAATTTATAACTTATTTTGACATTATGTCTTTAATTTTGCTTGTTAATATCTTTTGATGGTACTAACTAGCAGGGTTTGTGTTTTTTTTTTTTTAACGTTTTTTCTTAGCAAAACAAAATTGGTGGAAATCTTGTGTTTGTTCTCACAACTGTGGAAATTTTACTGGTCTAAGAAGTGAAAAGTTTGTAAACTTCTCTATACTCCAAGGCTCTAGAGAGGTTCAGAAAAAAATATACCAAATATTTGTATGGGACTACATTTCAATCAACACCCATCACTTAATTTAAATATCACTGGTGTGAAATAACAACATGAGTTTTATGTCTTTTAATTCTGGTGGCTTTTCTCAGGAATCAGGTGTAAAAAACCTCTCAGTAAATCTTACGTTCTCAAGGGGCATTATTTTTATCTGTTTGTAGAATAAGGAAATAGGCTTGGAATAGATTCTAGGTTTTTTCCTAAGATAAAGAGTTAGTTAAAGGCTGTATTTTTTATGTTTATCTAAGTTTTCCCCATATGAATAGGCAGATCTGCTGTTTTTTAAATATATATATATATTCATTGTTTTTAATTCACATGTACTAGATAAGTGACAATCTAAGTAAAAAGTACATAATATTAAGAGAAAAAAGCCCTTCAAAATCTGATTGCATCGTCCTTCACTAATTGTGCCTAACAATTTATTGGAACTTTGAAAGCTTTTTTTAAAAAAATTATACTTCACACCATTTATAAATAACAATAGAAAATTAAAGACTATGTTATTGTATTTTCAGTTACCATATTTCTTAAAAGACAAATTATTTATATATATTTTTCAGATTTCTAAATGATTAAAAGCTTTCACTGGGTTCTAAGCTTTACTCAAATGTTACTTTTTATATTTTTAATTTATTTTATTTGGGATCCACAGACAGCTATGATTGGCCTGGAAAAAAATGTTCAATTTTTAATATTTATAGAACTGATAACACTTGAAAATTAAGCACACTGATTCCTCATCTCACCTGCCTCCACTGTCCCCACCTCCCAAAAAGCTGAGTCTAGATTCTGGGTAATTGTGACTTGGTAGACCTGATACTAATATTTTATATATGGCAAGTATGTAAGTGTTTTCAGGTAATCAAATTATTAGGGCATGAAACAAAGTTCTGAGGTTGGAAATACAATCTATAGTTGCTCTTCTAATAGAAGGATTTCATTGACTTAAACCCAGCTCAAAACTAATCCTAAACTTTAGGTGTCAGTTTATAACTTTGTAAAAAGCTTACACCATATGCATTCCCACAATTCTGTGTAAATTACCTTTATTTTAAAACTGGAAGTTTGTACCTTTTGATACCTTTACCCATTTTACCCATGCTCCACCCCCTGCCTGAGGCCATCACCAGTCTGTTCACTATATCTGTGAGTTCAAGTTTGCTTATTTTGGGGGGTGGGGGGGCTTGTTTTGTGAGATTGCACATATAAGTGAGATCATATGGTGTTTGTCTTCCTCTTCCTGGCTTATTTCACCTTGCATAATGTCCTCAAATTTCATCCATGTGGTTGTAAATGGCAGGATTGCCTTTTTTATGGCTAAATAATATTCTGTGTATGTCATGTATATGTGATATATATATCACATTTTCTTTATGCATTTATTCATCAGTGAACACTTAGGTTTTTTTCCATATCTTTCCTATTGTAAACAATGCTGCAATGAACATGAAGGTACAGATACCTTTTCAAGTTAGTATTTTTGTCTTCTTCAGATAAATACTCAGAAATGAGGTTGCTGGATCATCAGTTGTGTTATTAATTTTTGAGGAATCTCCTCCATAATGTTTTCCATAGGGACCAAACCAATTTACATTCACACCAACAGTGCACAAGGGTTCCCTTTTATCCGCATCCTCTTCAATGCTTGTTATTTCTTTTTGGTTATAGCTATTCTAACAGATGTGAGGTGATACCTTACTGAGGTTTTTATTTCCCTGATGATAAGTGATATTGAGCATCTTTTCATGTATCTGTTTGCCATCTGTATGTCTTCTTCAGAAAAATGTCTATTCAGATCCTTTGCCTATTATTTAATTAAATTACTGGTGTTTTGTTGAATTTATTTTGGGGTTTTGGTTTGGTTTTTTGGTATTTTTTGGTTAGTTTTTTTGGTTTTTTTTTGTTGTTGTTGTTGTTGTTTTCGCTATTCAGCTGTATAAATTAGCTTTTATTATGTTACATTTGATTCTAGGCAAGCAGCCAAGGTAGCATTTTAAGTTCATCCCTTGAGGTGCCCCCTTTGCTCAAAATACATAGCAATGTAGAAAACAAAATACAATTTGTAGAAAAAGAAACTGTATGTACACAGACATTTATACACCACATACATAGCCTCCTTTGTGTATCTGAGTTCATAACAAGCTGAATAGCTCTGTGGAATAGACCACAGGAACAGGTACACAGAGGGTAAGTAAAGCTGAGGCCATGGGCTGGCTGGGCTCCACACCAGATCAGGTCAAGAGAGCAGGCAGTTCATTTACTGTGATATAAGGAGTATTACATCAGCCTCAGTTCTTAAAGCAAAGGTTTGGGATATTGTTTCCCATCCTTTGCCCCCTGCTCCCACTGTGCTTTGAGAAGACAATGAAAACAGCTACTTTGCATCACTAAGGACTGTGATTTAAAAGATGATACAGACTTTGAGAGACAGGAGGGAAGGAACTCAGGTTTGAAGCCAAGCCTAAACCCAGACCAGATATTGGCTCACTCAGTTAATCAATCTGAAATATCCCCAGTCAGGAGCTGCTAGTCATCAACCTAAGACTTGATTCTGACCAGCTGGCCCTAGGAGACCAAATGGAATAACTCAAAAATTCTTAGACAGTAGAGATGGAGACCTGGAATTGAGAGAGAAGATTTTTAAAGGCATTCAAGAGGAAGATTCAGTGTAAGCATTCAAAACACTTGGGGAGAAAAAATGACCACTAAAAAAGGCAACAAAATCAAAATTCAGAAAATGAAATCACATCAAATAAAATAAACGTAATTGAACAACTTGACAATAACTTCGAAAGTTTGGTTCATTCAGTAAATAACCCTGGGGAAATAATTATTTGAGAAATAAAAATTTGTTCTACCTTAACTGTTAATGACTATTAATAGGAAAATGGTTAAATATTGCCCATACTTAGAAAGGGTTTAAGTTTGTTTGTTGGGAGACTGTCCTCCAGGGCACCTCTCACATTTTTGCATGTCTTGCAAGAATGTTTGCATAATGAACAACCTTGGAAGATAGAGATAGAACCTCCCTGTGGAGCACAGGCTGTATTTGTTTTCACTCCAGTGTAATAAACATCATATCTTCCTCCAGGGTAAAAGTATAGCTGCTTTGCTTGCTGCTGATCAATAAAGATTTAGGTTCTCTAAGCTTAGGTCACTCAACCTTCTGCATATGCAGACCTTACCTACTCTTCTTTGTGTTGCCCTGTGGGAATTTGAGTTCAGAAAATCTGTATAAAGGCTGATATTGCTGGATATTGCTATTGCTGTTAACTTTCAGAAAGCTCTTTGTCTCTAACCCAGGTGTCTTGTGTCTTCTACCAGCATCCATGAAATTGTAGCAGGCTAGAGTTAACTTGCAAGTAGACTAAAATCTCAGACCCTTTTAGACCCAAAGGTGACCCTCTCAGATCCAGAGTTGCTGACATTGTTAAAAAGTTGAACTGTCTCTATAGTATGATGTGGAAAGATTTCTGAGACACACTGTTAAGGACAAACCAAACAAGAATGTATATATGAATACACACACATACCACAGACAGTAGAAACCCATACTTAAGCCCAACATGTACTAATAAGTAGGTAAATATTTAAAGAAAATTCTAGAGGGATATACACCAGAGAATAATAATCAAAAAGATTATCTATAGGAAGAGAAATATGATTGGGCATTTGACTTAGAGGTGGGTGGGGCAATGGATGGGTTGCTGAGGAGAAAAGAGTTCAAGCAGTTGGCTTAACTCTTCAGTCTCCTTGGTGGTGGGGAGCACCCCTAGGTAAAAGAAAATGAGGAAAGGGGAATTGACCTATCTCCTTGTCAACTGAACTTACATGTAAATAGACTAATAATATCTGCTAGAAGAAAGAGACTTTATTCACAGAATTCTCTCAGCAAGGTGTTCCTGACTAAAGGATTACTATAGTAAATAAATCCAGAATCTGTGTATGGATTTATAAGGCATGGCTCTTGGAGAATGTCCCATGGGTTACAGAATTTTTGGGGGTAAAAAATGGAGATGTTTCATAACTTAAATGTTTCTGACTGTATCAAATAACCCTGCAAAACCATTTTGGAGGTCTCATGTTATTTGGGGCCAGAGACAGCATGTCTATTGCAGGAGGAGTGACCTGGAAAGCCATATGGAAACCACAGACCTCTCTGTTTCATCTGTGCTTCTTGATAGAGGGTATCCTTAAAATTACTTGTAGAATTTGGTACTGGGTGAGATATCGGATGTGTCTGAGCCTGCTTTAACCATCCAGTACTTACTCCTCAACCCACTACTCTGCTGATCTCTACCCAGTGTATTTTAATTGTTCATAACAAAATCATCAGAAATGCAATGAACTCTTTTCAAAGTCCTCTTAAATATTTGCCTATCGTTTGTTTCTTGTTTTTTCTGTAATTGTTTCCTGAATTCTGTTACATAGTTGCTTCCTGACATTTGTCTGTTTTTCTGATAACTCATGGTTTAATGAGCATTTATCTTATCCTAGGTACTTTGCACACATTTCCTATTTGTAGTACTCATATTCACCCCTGTGATCTAAGTGTTGTTATCTCTATTTTATCTAAGTTACAATGGAGCTCATGAGAATCAAAGAATGTAATAATATGCTCAAATTCAAATAGAGCCTAGATCAAACCCAAGCCTTTATGATTCCAAGCCTGGGCACTAACACTTGTTTCCCATCTTCTCCTCTTTGACCCTTAAATGTTATTTTTCCAAAATTTATTTTCTTGTAATTCCATTTCTGCTCTAAATTTGTGTTTCTTAAACTTTTCTGGGTCAAGAAACACTCTGAGAGTTTGAAAGGTTTGGGCTTTTTTTCAGAAAAGGGTATCTAGAAATAAATACATATCTCATACTTTCTACAGGTTTACTCTGAAATCTGACCATGTCAAAAGAGGTGGTGCCGATCTATGAGTTTGCTCTAGTGATCTCATTAAGTTGAATAGCTTCCATTAGCACCTATTTCTGGTCATCTTTTATCTCAACTATGTCTGGTACCCTGACTCACATTTGCTAAGTGACACTTCTCTTTCCAGCTATGAATGGGGCTGGTAGTTCCATGCAGGGGTCTACCTATTTCATGCCGACCACATCTGGCCTCAGGTAACCCTGTTGTAGCTCTCTGTACCCGGGTTTCTAGTCCAGACCTATGGGAGTTAGGCTGACCACAGCAAGCACAGTTTAAAAGCGTGTGATGGCGATACTCTCAGGGGCAACGTCAGCCGGTGAAGTAGGATCTTATAGATTAAGGCCCCAGCCTCTTGCCTTCAGGTACACATTTCTGGGAAACATTCTGTGCTGTCCTCAGCTGGTACTGGCAGAACTGAGACCCGCTGCCCACGGTGACAAGCTCAATAACACCTTTAAATTGGCTTTTCCTCTTTGCCTGTCTCTCTCCTCCAATCCGTCAGTCCTGGGAATAGTGCATTCAGCAAATGTTCTTTATATTGGTTAGTGACATGATCACAAGAGAGTTCAAGATAAAACCTTTTGTTTCATCCGTGACTCTTCCCTTTTCCTCACTTTTATATCCTATTGCCAAGTCCCATATATTCAATCATCAGTTTTTCTCCCAAATGTCTCAGCCCCCCGTTCTTTAACCCCACTGCCATAGATGTGGGTACCTTAAGTACTGGACAATTGGTAACCTCTCTATAACAACAGACAAGCATATCGGGCCTCCGTTTCTCCCTTCTCCCTCTCTTTATTTCCAGGACCTTCCATTCTGTTTGCCTAATCGGCTTCTCTAAAGCACAAATTTGAAAAATTTTTCCTGCTCTAAATTATGGCACATAGAATAAGATTTGAATTACTTAGCATGGCATAAAAGCACAGTTTAGCCACAGCTTATATTCTCAGTCTCATCCTCCACCCTGTTCCTCCCACATAAGTCACTTTTTGGCCATGTTGAACACCCTCTGGTCTTAGGACACGCATGCCCTTCACAGCTTCATTTATTTGTAGATGCTGTTCCTTCTGCGTTGAACTGTCCTCCCCCCTCTTCTTGTCTGCCTGAGATACTTGAAATCATCTTTCAAGAACTGGCTCAAATGTTATTTCCACTCTCATTCTCATTCCTCCCAAACCTCGATCTTCTGCAGTCCCCTACAATTTCCACAGTTCCCTAAGTCGTCTTACAATGCATTTTCACAATTTGTTCACATCTTTATTTCCCTCGGTCTACTGTGTGCTCTGGAAATGCAGGAGCCAGCTCTGATTTAGCTTGTCTTCCCAGTGCTTAGCAGAAAGTGGCCACTTCAAAACGTGTGCCAAACTTAACTGAACGGTGCTGAGAATGGCGAGAGAGAATTAGACATTGAAAAGAAGCACGGGGAAAGAGGATGATGGACTTGGGAGAGGATATTTATAAACAGGCAATTTGGAGGAAGAAGTGAAGAATGATGAATGAAAACGGAGCTTGACTATAAAAGGAAAGCCAGAAGTCATAGGAAGGAAAATGTCTGCAGAAAGGAGTAGACGATACAGACAGATGTTCAGGGATATTGCTGTGGTTTAAAAAAATATCCTACCAGTTATTAGCGCTAAATTTCCTAAGTCCTATTATTGTTTGTATGAACAGTTGCACTCTCAGGGTTCATTCAATCTAAGATTTAAATTTATTCTTTAAAACCTTTGTACATCAAGGCAACGTGTACAAAATGATGTTATGTGATTTGAATGATAGTCTTCTATTTTGAAAATATTTTACAAACTGGAATTTCCCTATTGAGAATCTTGATGCTCCAGGATTCTATCTCAGAAAGAATGTCGGGCATCAGTTCTAGTCTCGGATTTCACCTGATCTAAAAGCCAGAGATGGAGCCCCCCGTGAGCAGCAGTATGGGGCTCCCAAAAACATCTCTGAGATTTTCACAAAGACAAGACTTGACATGCTTTGTCATACAAGTAAGTTCAGAGGAAACAGATTTGATTTATAGTGTTAATTCCCCTTGGTAGACTGTAGCAGGCAAGTAGAATAGATTTGAAACTTTTTGATTCTTAATATAGAAGATATGTTGGAGAGATACCAGACCTGTTAGGATGTCCGAACTTTCTGAATTTGTATGAAAAAAGATTTCTCATAGTTCTAATAAAAAGAACTTTTCCCTATGAGTTCAGGGTTCTTTTTCTGTCCTGCAGTGGTGTGCTGGTCTGTTGTGTGGAAATACGATGTTCCCTGAATCCTTTTTTTTTTTTTTTTGGATACACTGCCAATGGTCTCTGTTAATGTTTTCTTAGTACAGTCTAGTTGTATTTATCTGTTCTCTTCCTATTCCTGCCTTCTGTTTGTCTGGGCTCTTCTGCTGTGAGTTTTCCCTTGGAGGAGGAAGCATGTAGGATTCTCATGCCTATATGAAGGTCAGATTTTGCTATAGAAGAATTAGCAAACCTTTAGATCAGTTATTCTGGATATTTTTCCAGGACATAGGTGATTATATCAAACAAAGATACACACACGTATGTTTTTATCAATACTACATTAAAAGCTTATTTCTGAGATATTTTTATACTTAAATCTCATCTTTTTATACTAAGCTTATGCAAGAATGGTAGAAATTTGTATTTGTTGCTGAGTTGGAAGCAATCAGAAGATACAAAAAGCAAACTGAAAAATGATATATAGATGGTTTCTAGACTAAGTGAATATTCTTGCTGTGTTGCAAACAGAAACTTAGAGATTGTATGATCTTTATTTTGCCTTGATGAAGTTCAAGATAGGTTATTAATATTTCTTCTGTAAGATTTTTTAATATATATATATACCAGTTTCTCCTGTTACCTGGTAAGAGTTCCTAGACCATAAACTATCCCTGCGAATTGATTCCACACTCCCTCAAATATGACTTTTCATAAGCCAAGTCCTTTGAAAATACAACTTTTCATATATTTCTCAGACTACATGTCAAATCAGTATCATGCAAACATAATACTTTTACTACTTTCTTAGAGCATGGTGCTGAGAGGGAAAAATTTAATATATCTGTGCTACATCTACATTAACGCAATGGTGCAATATTGAAACTGCTTTTATCTGCCACATTTCTCACATGAAAGCGGCAGCTAAATTTTCTGGTAGTTAAGCTTTGAACCCTGCACACAATCTTGCCTGTGTGGATGTGGCCCTTTTGGTATTATTAAGGCCGTCCTCTTTATTCTGTATCTTGGACTTTAAAAGTTGCTATGGATGTAAGAAGCCTATCGTGGGGTCGTGTCTACCCTGTAAAATGTTTCCAAAGTGTGCAGCCAATTCTTGATAGAATTCATAGGCCTTTCAAGAAATCAGAGTGAAATTCGGCCTGGCACTTGTGTAGCGGGCAGTAGAGGGGGCTGTGGGCTCCCTGGGCTCCTGGAGCCCCCGGGCTGTACTTACCCACAGCTCTCGAGTGGTCTTGGAATAAGCTGCCAATTGTTTGCATCTCCTGCTGTCTACCTTGTATCTTGTAGCTCACATACAAGGAAAGTGTAAATGCCATGATTTACACAAACAATGGCTCAAATTAGGTATTTTGAGGCAAAAACATGGCCTCTATTAGTTAGAGTTTAGTGGAATCTTTCAGAGAAGTTTACCATCAAGCTGAAAAAAGGGCTCCCAGCAAACAGCTTCCCGTGGGAATGTGTTCAAGTGGCTCAGAGAGGGATTCTGTTTGAAACGTCCCTTCACCTTGGTGGGAGCTGAGTATGCTGGAATCTGTGCTGTGATGCTGATCAACCCCTCCTCCCACCCCCACGCAGCAGTGTCCTGATTAAGTGAGTGACGTTCCCTCTTGGCAGATCCCCCGCAGAGTCACCTGGGCTCATGTGTGCCTACCCCCAGTACCAGGAATGACATGATGCTGAGGGGATTTGAAACCCTACCTCAACAAATTTATTTCTGTTTCTCAGCATATATTCAAAGCAATACTTTGGCATCGTAATGTGATTCTTGACAGGGCTAAGGTAAATTCGTCATGCTAAACTGAAATGTTTCTGGCAGATGTCTCCTCTGTTAGAATCAAATTTTGTGTACTGTAATATATGACAGCCACAGTGTTACTTCTGGTTCTAAAACTTACAAGTATCATTCTTTATTAATGCGAACTCGGAATGGAATTGTGCAGTGTATTATCCCGCCATGTTTTTTTCATTTAGAAAAACTTTTTTGATGACAATCTGCCAACTTCCAAATAAGGGCAGTGTTTCAGTGAATAGAGAAGGAGTGTCACTTTTGTGTCACAAATACATGCAGTCATTTGATACTTTTCAAAGTCGAACACTTGTTGAAATTTAAGGAAACATAAAAGTAAAATGTCCTCTCTTATTAAATATTAACTTTGTTCCCCATGGAAATAGTCATTTGTCCCAGGTGGATAGAGGAAATAAAGATGCCAGCAGTATACACTGAAATGTTTTTTTTAAAAGATACATTTTGAGATAGCCTCTGACTAATTACCTGCATCACCTATATACTTCAGTACAGTTGATCATAGTTCAGGTCAAAGGACCTAAAAAAAAAAAAAAAAAGTTTTGCTTAAAGGAAAATGTAATCCCATTGAATGGCAACCTTTTGACTTCATAATATATGAAAAACCTCAGCACATGACTCCTTTTATTCTGACATGATCTCTGAAAACAAAAACACTCAAGGAACCAAAATACACAACACTTTAGAATCTAGCCAGTTTAATCTTTGGTTTGGGTTTCCATTGCCTTGTCCTCCGTACTTGCAACAATTAATATTTTCATGAACAGATAAAAGCCCTCAGTTCGTATTTTATGGTCTAGTTGCCAGAGGCATAGTGAACTTCCACTGGGCAGCTGCATTGTGGTTCCATTCAAGTGCCAGCCTCTACCACTAGGGACAGAAAAAGAGCCCAAGTGACTTCCTTTTCCCTAGTGACTCCCCTCCTTCCTTATTATCCTTAGTAAGCACCTACAGTTTAAAGAGCTCCTTGAAATTTCATTAGCATTTGTAATGTGAATTTAAATATTTACATTTTAACGTAATTATTTTTTAAGAAAACAGAATTTAATTCCGTGATCCTTTCACAGGCTTTTTTGTGAAAAATAAAATAGTTAAAGCAGGTTTGGGTCATTTTATTAGAACTAAGGAAACATAATGTGTGATGCACAGAACTTAAGACAAATTAGGCAACCTCATGGGGCCAGTAAACACTCTCCCAGACTAACACAAAATTTGGAACAGGCCCAGTTGAAAATTTGAATCAGGTTGTGCAAAAAGACAAAGTCTGGCAAGGATATAACTGGAAGATTTACTCACTAATTTTAGAGCTGCTGGAGGCCAACCAAAGAGATTTGGGTCATACATTACCTAAGACTTATGATGGGAACTGGGCTTACTCACTAAGCCAATTAATGAATGATTCATTTAACCAGTCAGTAATCAGTAAGTAGTTAGTGGTCTGTCGATTTAGTTAAAAATGATCAAACCATTGTGTGTATCTAGTGAAAATTTCTCCTCTCTTTCAGTTCTTATGCTCATATTGTCATCCATGAGTTATAGTAATACAAATTCCATCCTGCACGTGTTATTCATGATACACATATGCATATATATTCATTCACATATTAATTCAACAAACACCCAGGCACTTTAGAGATCCTTTGTCCATGTCTCCTTGTCCCTGTTTTCACGTCACTGCTTCCCTGCAAGCCCTGGCTTACATCCACTAACATACATCCGTAGCAGACTTGGGAAGTGGAGAATTTTACTCTGGCATTTTTCTCACTGATTCCCCCACCTGGACACCATGTCTACTACCATTCCCATCATGTAAACCCTAAATGGAATTCTGATGAGGTTTCCTAATATTGGTGAAACTGTTTACAAGCACCTTCAGCTCCATTATCTGTCTCACTTAAGGAAGACAGTGACATTTGTGGCCTGAAACATGTATATACTTTAAAACTTCTATGAACTTGACTTGACTTTTATTTAGCATTCATATGGTTGGTTTTCTATGCAGACACTGGACACATTTAATATGTTTATTCACCTGGAGTAGTCTTGGAATTCTCTTTCAGAAATGTGTCTAATGCAGTCCCTCCCCACCACCCTCCTCTCTCTGTTCCTACAGTCAGGGCCTTAGTTCAGGCTCTCACCATCTTTTGTGTAAATGGACCCACAGTCTTTTAACTCCCTACCCACGTTCATCCTCAGTCCCCTCTAGTCCATCACTTATCTGCTGCCCCAGTAAAATTATATCAAAATACATTTTTGATCTTGCCATTTCCTTGATGAAATTCTTCAGAGGGCTTCACTGTGTCTGCAGGTCAGAGTTCAGAGTTCAGAGCCTTCAGCAAAGCAGTTAAGGTGCTGCCTGTCAGACTGCTGCTTCTCATCATCACCAGCTCTGTCCTCTCCAACCTCACTGCGCTTGAGAAGGCACACATAACCATTGGCTCTCTTCCAAGTCCCAGTTCAAATATTACTTCTTCCAGGAGACCTTCCTGGCTCTCCTAGGGGGCCTCAGCCACCCCACCCCCTCCTCTCCTGTCTTTTAGCAATTGGCCCTGCCCCTATTATGTAGCTCTTTAATTCTATCAAATTAATGTGCACTCTCTGTCTCCCTCTCTTTCTCAACTGAAACTCATGAATGAACATCGTGCTATCACTACTCCCAGCACTGGGTCTGGCACAAACGGGTGATCAGTAAATGTTCCTAGACTAACTGGGTGACTACCGAGACATGAATGAAAACATTGTCAGTTTACCAACTTGCATGTTAAACTGGAGGACTGAGGTTGATACTGGACCTGCTTTAGCTTAGAACTATTTGACTCTGAAGGCGTGTTGATGTCATATTCAGTTGTTTTATTACTATTGGTTACATTCACAGAGTCCCCAAATAACGCATTTCCAGAGGGATTCGTTGCCCAGCTCAGCTTTCTGTTGGTATCTGCTTGTGTTAATAATGATGTTGAGTCCTTGTAGGTTGTGGGAAAGAAGGAAAACCTCTAGGGATCCTAAAGCTTCATAAACTCTATAAACTTTGGGTCACTCACGGTGATGATACCCTCTTTCTTTCCCTTCCCCACCCCCAGCATGTTACAGTGTCGCATGTGAGCATGGAGATGTGTGAGCCTTGAACCTGAAGTTGTTAAGTTTCTGGAGTGTCTACAGTAGTTCTTGCAATATGAGATTTGACTAACTGTCCATGTTGAAGAGGTAAACGTCTAAGAGACCACTAGAATTTATATTACTTTGATAAATCTTAGAAACACATGATAGCAATATTGGATTCAGACAACACGTGCATTTGCACACACCCAGACTCACTCTTTCTCACTGCCTCATTAGTTGGGGTACTGGCAGGAAACAGTTGGCTCACTCAGAGGGCTTAATTGAAGAGCATTTAATAAAAGGGACTGTTTACAGAGGAACAGTCAGTTCAGAGGTAACCAACAAGGGATTTTGAAGTGCCAGGGCCTAGCAATGGTGGGAAAGGCATGATCAGGGAACTGCAGCAGTGCGGAGGGGTCACTGCTCAGGATCCCCTTATATGGACAAATGGACTTGTGAAAAATCACTGCCTGGCCTGAAGAGGGCCAGGGAACTGGGTGGGAATTAATACCTTGACCTCTCTCTCCTCCCATCTTCTGATTCTCCATTAGTGCTTGCCATCAACCAAAGCCAACTAGAAACCAAAAGGCAAGGGAGCCTGGCAGAGACAGAGGACAGATCTGGAGAAAGACCAGCAAACAGCCTTATAAAGAATTTCTAGCTCTTGACCCCTTGCCCATCTAGAGAAAAAAATCATTGATAAGTAGGTACAGGACGGTGAAATATTGTCAGTTCATTGACTTTTGGGTCAATATATGTAATGAGATAAGTAGCACATATAAGTAGCTACAGATTAGTAGCTGTGCATTTCAGTCTCCCTTGGAGCCCATGCCAGGACTCCCACTCAAGGTAAAGAAGAGAGACAGGAACAAAGCAGGGAAGAGTTCAAATCCCAGTGCCCTCACTCCAGCTTCAATCAGAGCAGTTCTGATGGAATCTATTAAGTCATAGATAAGATTCCCTACGAAGTGCACCGTTTTCATGGAAAGATCTGGGACTAGGAATCAGGTCTCCCACATTCTATCAGGAAGTGTGTTGCTTTAGGAAGTGAATTGAAGCAACCTGTCCCAGTTTTGTCATCTGTCACATGGAAATAAAATGTATATCCTAGATGAATCATAGGGTTGTGAAGATCAAATGAGAAAATGTACGTGTTTTCCTTTTGAAAAGTTAAGCCAGCTCTACAAATGTCAGGCCCTATCACTTTGGGATGCTCTCTTATAAAGCTGGTCCCTGAGTATGTGCTCGCCAATCATCACATCCTCTCTTTCCGGCTATCTTTCCTCCACACATGGAGCACTTCACTCAACTGCAACTTAAACATCACAGACAAAGCAAAGATAAGCAGTAAGAAAATCCAAATGTGTTGGCAATACCACTGCATGTTAAAAAGAAAGAACTCGATTCACATTGAACTCCGTTTTCGTGGTGCATAACTCCCCTTTCCATAGGTCCTATTAACATCAAAGGGAGCTCCATGCATGTAAATGATTGTATTTATTGGATGCGCCAACTCCTTCTTATCCTCCGGGCACAATTAGAAATATCATAGGAAAATGAATGTCAGAGACTTGGATCCATGTTTGATATTCTATGGGAAATTTCCCATCGTTACAGATGTTAAAAAGCCTGCCCAATGGTCCAGTTACCAATTTGTAGTATTTGTTCTATCATCCCTGGAATTATTTTCTTCTCTGATTTTAGAATGTTCTTTTTCACATTAAAGGAAAAAAATATTCTCTTTAGCTCCAGATAAGCTAGTAATAAAACCTGGGCTCGTTGTGCAACTTGGTATATAGTCATACAAACTTAGATGGCGCAGTCCCTCTCCTGCAACGAACTGTGGTTGCTTCCCTGAGATGGTATCATTAATACTGAGAGCAATTTTGTTCCTACTTCAGGTTCTCTCTGGGAACTGCTACTTGAGGCAGTGTCTAGGAACTAAATTCCTGGATGCCCAATTTAATATTATACCCACTAAACCATGCTGCAATTTCAGTGTTCATTGTAAATTCAGGCCATTATCAATATCCTTGTTAGCTCGCTATAAACTCAGGTCCTCTGTAGGTGAAATCCTCACCATCAGGGAAAACAGCAGGTGTATGGAGAACTGTACTTTTCATACCGATTTGTAGTTTGTTCTTTTTAAATTCAGTTGTCTTATGGCTGTTGGTGGAAATGTCTCTAGAACTAATTCGGACAAACCGCTTGACATCCTCACCCCGTCCTATTAGTGAATGTAAGGGCCTTGTGGGTGTTGTGGGCGTGGTTCCTCAGCAATGCTATGAATATTATACACCCAAGACAGCAGGTTAACTCTTCAACTGTATATATTTTTTTTAAGTGACAAAAAAGGAGAAAAGTGGAGGAAGCCCCTCAAAGGAAATATTTAGAACTCTGATGAAAGAGAAAATGTCCACTATTAAGTGATGAAAACCTTCACGGGAAATGTACCCACATGAGATGGGTGGTGTGAAAGATACAAAGATTGTTTTAAAATAATATTTTGTTAAGCAAGATAATAATAGAAAAATAATTCTAACTAGCCTTCTATACAAACAAATAAAACCATATGCACAAGTAATTTGGCTCCACTTTGAATTATTTGTAAGAAATAAGTACGCCAAGATAGTCTCATTTTAGTAAATATTTATAGAGCCAAACAATCCAAAGTATATATATATAACAATCACATGTCTAGTGAAAATGTGTGTAAGTAGGTTTATTTTGAAAGGAAAAGTCCTACTCCCAGTGTCATAACCAATTAAATTCTCCAGGTAATGACCCCATTTGCATAGTGAGCGGAACCCACAAGTGGGAATTTTAATGGGCACACCACCTGAGTACAGTAATTGAGAGTGACACAACTTGAACTAGTTTTGTGCTTACCCCACTGAAAATTCGACTCATATTATTTTTAATGTCAAGCTACAAGTCAAATTTCAAGATGATGGATTTGTTCTTTTTTGAGCACTGAGTTTGAATAAAAGAAATGCTTTAATTCTGTTGTGCCTTGCATATCTTTGCTTTAACTAATCTGTAGTTCTGATTCTCACCATTACTTCATTTTCTTTGGTGATTGGAATTTAATTTTATTCATTAATTTGTGAATAATTAGATCAAAAATAATGTCCTCAGCAGCCAAATTGCTTCAGGATTGCAGTTTAATGGACTTCTACCAGAATATGTATTATAGTTATGCTGGCATAAGAGTTTACAAAAGTGTAATTGTGTAAATATGACCGATTATTCTTTCTGATGATCTAACAAAATCTAATATAATATGTATTCGTGGACATTTCCCTCCTCTTTCCCCACAGCATCAATAAAACGCAGTTCCTGCAGAGCTGATCACAGATGCCTTGTCATCTGAAGGTGTTACTTTTAAAAGATACTCTCCTTATCTCTCAGGTACTATTCATGTCCTTGAAAGAACTGTGCATTCGGACTGAGGGATCGTATGACGTCCACATTAAATTAAATAATAAAGGTGATCTCAAGACTCTGAGAATCAGACACACATGATGAACTGTGCTTTCTAGGTTTTGAGATGACATTTTAAAACTTCTTTTGTTTCACTCGAAGATGGCTTGAGATCCTAACTATTTGTAGGTGTCTGACCCCACTCCGCCACATCTGTAATTGGCATAGCATCCAGCCGACAGGCTCTGTACATCTTTACACTGCAACCTACCAAGTTAAGAAATGTATTGGTTCAATATAAAACAGCAGGCTGTTTTTAGACATAGTTACTAGTGCACAAGCTTTAATATGGCTTAGCTTCATCCTATAATGAGATCTTTTGGTTCCCTGCTCAACTGGCTTTGATTCCTTTGCAAAAGGCTATGAACTATGTCAAGTGGATCAAGCTGCCTTTGTACACCCTCTTTCTTGGCTTTGGAACGTCATTCCTTTGCTTCTGCCCCTTTATGCATCAGACAGAACTTAAGAACCTTTTCAGTGTTTCAAGCTAAACTTAGAATTGGTTTGAATTTGCTTTTCACTATTTTCCTAATAATTACATTCTCCACTGAAGCTCAAAGACCTGCCTGGAAGCGAGCACTTAATTGCAGAGCTGTATTTTGTCTTTAACACGGGTATCTAGACCCCATGTTGCTCATGTGTCGAGGGATGGTTATCTGAAGTGATTTCTTCATGGTCACCTCACAAATAAATTCAAGATTCTCTTTTAGTGAGTATTGGGGTGAGAGGGCATGAATAATGGACAAGCAAACAGTAGAGCTAGAACTAGTAGCCCCGGTTCAGTTGGAAGGCAGGAAATTACTCATGTTGACATTTGGTGACTTAGCAGCAACGGTCCCTGCCCCAGTGGAAGCGTCCCAGTGTTGTCCCAGTGTGATGAAGAATAAGGTGGGGCAGATTTCTACTCGCTTTGTGGGGGTGGGGGTGGGGGAGCGGCGCTTGGCTGTGGCTTTGCTTATAATCCTTTTCAACTCCAGATCGCCTGTTGACTTCATTCAGATTTGATCATTTGGATGCTGTTTTGATTTAGTCCTTTAAAGCTGAGGGTGCAGCCATTGCTCACTGGGAATTTTGCACTGTGACAATGCATAGTGGATTTAGTCACCAAAGAGAGTTTTTGCATAAACCATCCTCCACGTTAGGGCTAATGTTCCCTCCTTTCCACAACCCCTTCCATTTTAACCAAAATCTCTAAAAGTAATCTTAAGTGAGCAAGCAGATACTAGTAGGCTCACTATTGGAACTAGCAGTTTTCTCATGGGAAGCACCAAACTCCCCCCAGGTGGAAACTTCCTGAGGATTCTGTGACTCCCTGGAGAGGCTTAGAGATAAGTCAGTATAAATTTATTGGTTATAGTGGGGCATGGAGATGAAGGGCAGTAGTACCCAATCCTCGATTTTAAACTACAGCTAGTAAGTGTGGAATAAACCCTATCCAGATATTAACTGCTGTCGAAAGCAAAAATGGTTTGCTTTCCTACATTAGTATTAAGAGAAGAGAAAAATGGATATTTTGTAGTACTTGATGAAATTTTACCTTGCCTGTCTGATTAGATGAAATAAACCTACAGGCTTATAAATCACAAGTAATTGGAAAGGGCATAAAGGTCTTGAATAATTTGAAAAATAATCTTATTAATAAACTTATGCATTAGGTGGTTGGGTAAATCTAAGAATTAAAACTGGAATTCAAGAAGGCAAGCCACTGAGACTCTGGACTCGAGTCTTATTTCTGTGAGGCAGTGACTTTGACGTTTATAACGTTAGAATCTAGGGCACTGATAGAGTTTATATGGATAAAGAATCAAATGTTATTACATAAGGTTGCCTTGGTTACTCCTTGAACTTGGTCCAGAGAAACACTATTTCAGGTGAGAAAACTGGACAGACTCAGCATACTGTAAGAACACACAAAAAATTATTATATTCCTAAATAAGAAGCCTTCTCCAAAATAAAGTGATTTAGCTTAAAATAAACAAATGGTTATCTGGCTTAAAATCTGAGTTAAGAAAATCACTTTTTAGCAACCTACATACAGAGAAGTAGTGAACTTTATTATATTAGACAAATTCATTTTGTTTAAAAAAATGTGGAGAATTTAATTCATCTGGTGTTCTGATCCTAGTACAGTGTTTCTCTCTCAGCATCATGGGGGTTAAATACTAAAACATTTACTATAAACTTAAACATTGTGCTGCTAAAAATCCTAGTTGATATTACTTCTGACGATTTACTTTTGGGTGAAATTCATTAAATCTAATTAATACACAATTCCATAGATCTTTTGTGTTTAACCTCAGCATACATATATAAATATTGCCTTAGTTTTTGGACTGTGGGAGATAACTCCAAAACAAACAGATAAAAGGAAATACTAAAAAAAAAAAAAAAAGTATAAAACGTGGATTTTTACCTATTGTGAATTTTTAAAAGAAAACTGTTTTGAAAAATCATAAGTTAACTGTGATTTGCAGTATAAAGTGATATGAATCTTTCACAGTTCATTTATGGGCATGAGTCATGTGATTTTACACAAGGACACTAGGAGATCTTCAGAAGGGGATGTAACAACAAAAAAGAAACCTCAGGTTTTAAATTAGAGTTGAATTTGTTTAAATATCCTTGTATCAGTTAGACAGAAAATATGCTAAAGGACAACAGAGAAGTCCTTTTTTATTTCAAAATAATATTCAGGATAATACAGGTCCAGTTTAAAAATATTTAAGATTAAGTTTCCACATTTAAAAGGAGACCAAATCTATAACTGTAAACTACAGCACTTAGTCATGACAGCCAGGAGTCAACAAAACATTTTACACAGAGAAATTCTAAAATATATATTGAAACTACTTTCACATTTGCCTACTTTTGTTTTCTTCACTTATTTTTTAAAAATCATACAAGGTGCTTTATGGAATGACTGCAGAGTAGACAATAGTGGGAAAGTACACTGAATATAAATACGAAAATAAAATTCTGCTATCAGTGAATGCTCTCTGTTACAGAGAAACATTGTTTTAAAAGTACTAATATCTTCATGGCAACTAGTAGCAGAATACACTTAAATATTAGAGAAACAATTTGGCTGAATACGTTGGCAGGACAAAAAGGATGTTTTAATGATTCCAGGTCATTAGAAGGCTTTATATGTCAATACAAAGTTAATACTCTTACATCCTAACATATATGCGTAAGTTAACTTTAGGTATATGTAAATATTCAGATTCTGGCTACTCTGAAATAGTAGAAAGGTGTTCTTCTGTTTCATTTGTTACATCAAAGACACTCTTTAGACAAGGAAGAGAAAGACAGCTGTTTACTAGAATTCTATTTAAACCCAACAATTTAACCGTGTGTGTGTGTGTGTGTGTGTGTGTGTGTGTGTGTGTAGAGTACTGAAAAGGGGATTCAAGAGTCTGCTAGCTTTTTTCTTTTTTAAGCCCTTTAAGTAATGATATAAGCAGAAACTAGGTTTCATCTCAAAGGAGAAATGATCAGTGACATACCCATGCTTGAGGTTTAAAATCGTTCTTAAAAGCCTTTGTTTGTTTGTTGAAAGGCTTCCTAAAAACATGCATTTGTTTTTACTATCAACTTGGTGCTCAACTGGAAGAACTGAAAATTACTATTAATCCAGAAGTATACTCTCAAAATTTCTAGAAGAAATTACATTAAATCAGGCTAAACTACAATCTCGGGAGCTCAAACTTAGTAGGAGAGCATGGAGTATGAAAATCTACTCTCCCCGGCACCACACAATGTCTCTGTGTCCTTAGTAACTCTAGTAAGTCTTGCAACTGATTTATTTCTTTACACTTAAGAATCTTTATGACCTGCCATATTGGTTTAATTTAATATAAAACTACAATACTGAAACTTGGTCATAGTCGTGGATGTGAAGATTCTCACTCCCACTGCATTGGAAGGAGTGGTTTCCACTGAAGACTGTGTTTATAAAATAGAATGTTTGTTTTCTTTCTGATTTGTTTCTTAACCAAACAACCCATGAAAAAAGACTTAAAGCTCTCCATAAAGGAAAAAAAAAAGGAAAGCTTTTGAACAAATCAAAATCAATGCTGGGATTTTAATATAAAAACATCTCTGAATTTAAATGCAGTTTGTTAAAAGTATTCCACATTCTTTATAAAATATAGCTATTTTAATATAGCATTCTATTTTTATCAAAACTTCAGCATAACATCTAAATTATATGTGAAAAATGCGTATTTTTAGTTAATTTAAATTTTATAGTTTCAAAAAAGGTGTACAGCTTCAACTAAAGAAACTACATATGGAAGGCATTTTTCTTGTAACTGCTTAAGGGCACACGCAGCTCAGACTGGCCACCTAAAACCTGGTCCTAAAGCTAATTCATCCCAGCAGCAGATGAATCACTCCTCCTCAGAGGCCTCCTCAAATGCCACATTCTCCTTGAAGCTTTCTGAATATTCCAGTAGACAGGAGCTGTTCTTTTCGGTGTATTCCTGTAGCCTTTTGAGGTCCTCTGTCTCATCAGCCTCACTTCAGTATGCCTTGTGGACTGGCTCACTCTTTACAGGCCTCTCGTCTGCTAACCTGTGCGTGCTCCTCTGGATGGGAGCTGGATGACAGGCCTCTCTGCGGTGCAGCAGGAGATTACAGACAGTAGGCGCTCAGTGTCTGATGACCGGGGGGAGGACAGAGCAGGGAGGTCAACAATGGGTCCCAATGACTGTGTGGGCATGTTTCCCAAAGTTTACTTTCAAGAATGCTTACTTTTAACCATTGTTAATCATCAAACATAAATTGAGTTAAATACCCACTGAGATGTAAGATATTTGGAGCAAGAGGCTCCTAAGCATGGTTAAAAGACATAGAAATGAGTATAAAAGGAAAGAACCAGTTTTTTCTTTTTTTTTCTTTTTCTTCCCCCCCTTTTTTTTTTAGTGAAAATGTCCCTCAGTCATTGTAATTTATTAAGTTTAAAAGTAGTTAAAATTTCACATATTAAACCATGTAGATTTGGTTAGAGGAAAAAAAAAGGCATTCAGAGATTACTAAAAATAATGAGTTAACAGTGCAAATCCTGGGTTGTTAGATGAGACTTACCATGTGCTTTTCTTCCCCCTTAAAAGAAAAGTTTTAAAACACTCTCCAGTTTTAACACAAATGGAAGATAAATATTTATGAAGGAAAACAAATTCCACAGCATTCCATACAGATTTCCAAACAGTCCGACGATTCGCAGCAGGCATCCATGATGCCGCAGTCCATGTCACAGGGGCAGTTACAGTCATCTCCCATTTCATCTCCGCAGCAGCAGCAGCAGGCCTCGGAGGTGCAGATGCCACACGAAGCTTGTCCCAGGACAATATTGCAGAGGGTCAGGAATTCACAGAACAAGCAGGCCAGGATACAGTGGACACAGCAATCTTCATTTTCAGTTGGGAGGAGACCACATTGTCAGAAAAAGAAAGGACACAAAATAGATAAATCATTAATGTACTGAATAATAAGCATTGGTGAAAATAGTTCAGTAATCCAGAACCTAATAGCATGCAGTCTCAGAAATCTTTTGTGGACAGGAAGCTCAAAAAGAAACAAGTTAAATTCTAGATGAGCAGTCTTACGAAGTAGACACTGCATTCGAAAAACAAACAAAAAAAATGGTAGTTGCATGTGCGCGCGCACGTACGCTTGGGGTGAGAGTATTACATGCACTAGGCAGAAGTAGCAGTGGGGTCTTAAGTCCTAAGTTCCACTTCTCTGTGCCTCTCATCCATCCTCCCTAGATCCTGCTGCTCTTTGTAAAATGATTCCACAACATCAGAGTCCTTCAGAAAACAGAAATTTCCTTCAGTTCCACCCAGCTGCTCCAAAATTGCAAGGAAAAATTTAAATATGATATATTCAATGTATTACTGAATAATTCAGTCAACAGTTAAATTGGAATCCATTAAATGTGGATCAACATTTTTATTTTCCATTAAAACTGACTCAATTTCATGATCTCAAATTTTTTCGGTTTCACCAGAATTAAAGAAAAACAGTGAGACTCTTTGGTTCCAGTCATTTTTTCTGAAACAGTTCTTCTGCCTATTTCTAACAAAAGGATTTGTAACTTAGCAAATGTGAATAATGACAAAGTAACATTACCTTCCCACCTCCTGTGTGGCAAACTACTTTACATTTCTGATATTTCCTGACACATCTCTAAGGATGCCTCTCTAAACAACAAACTTCATAAATTGATATAAAAAGTGAGAAATCAAAAAGATTACAATCTAATAAATTTAGTATACCATATTTTAAACTTCTTTCCTTCAGAATTTTGGGAAAGAGGAGAAGTTGAAGAAAACTTCTATTTCTGGAGGACTTAAAACACATGCAATAAAATACTTTAAGACCAATGTTATAAGACATTTGACTAACTTGAGAAATGTTTGTCAGTTTTTACTAGGATTATTTCAGGGTTTGTGTTTATTCTTTTTCTTTTTTAAAAAAACTTGCACAATGCAAGCTTTAAGGAGGGGATTCTGCCTCCAACAACAGCAACTGTACAGAACAATCTCTATCCCCATCCCACTGTCACATGATTTGTGTGTTTTCTGTATTTGGCTTTAAAACTGAGTGCCTTTGATGGACGTTCATCAAATTGTGTATTGCATCATAAACTCCCCAATTCCTTGAACATCCCCTAGTTTCTCTGTAGTCTCTAACTTTGTAGAGAATCCATAACTTTGTAAAGGGAAAATGTGGAAATACATACTCTATATGCCAGATGGCAAGAAGTGGGGGTGAGGTTAGAAAAGAACTCAAAAAGAAAACTTCAGACTTGTTTGGAGAATGAAAGTCTAAAAGAACACATCAGTCTTTCCTTCCATTCTTCTCAGTGCCCAGCCCTTTCTCACATACAATGGTCTATGCAGCAGCTGGAAGAAGATCACAGAGTTGGAAGTCTGTGGGTTTCTCTCCCTCTTCCCCTAATGTTTTTAGTAGCACAGTGGTCCTCCCTTATTATAGGGTATAGGTTCTAAGACCCCTAGTGGATGCATGAAACCTCAGATAGTACAGAACGTGCTCTATTTTTTTTTTTTTTACATGTATACACACCTGTGATAAAGTTTAATTTACAAATTGGGCAAAGAGAGTAACAATAACTAATAATAAAATAGAACAATTACAACAATATTCTCTAGTAAAAGTTATGTGAATTTCTCTTAATATTACTCTCTCAAAATTCTCTCTCTCAAAATACTTCTACAAATTTAATGCCTTTTCCGTCTTAACTATTTATCATGCACTGTGGCTGTAATTTTTGCATTTTGAGGTGTGACAGCAAAACCTATCACTAATTTCTTTTTCCTTCTTCCCAGCTTCACAGACTATTCATTCTTAGCGTAGATTTCAGCAATCTCAGCATACATTTTCTTTTTCCTTATTAAGTTGAGAATGTTCACCTTTTCACTTAAAAGAAGTACTTTACAGCTTCTCTTTGGCGTATTTTTAATTGCAAGCATCACTATTCCTGCCCTTTGGAGCTAGTGTTATGTAAAATAAAGGTCACTTGAACACAAGTACTGCAATGTCACAATAACTGGTCTGGTAACCAAGGTGGGCTACTAAGTGACGAACAGGTGGGATACACTGAACAAAGAGATGATTTACGGTCTGGGTGGGATGGAGCAGGACGTCACAAGATTTCGTCATGCTACTCAGAGAGGCCTGCAATTTAAAACTTAGGAATAATATATTTCTGGAATTTTCCATTTAATATTTTGAGACTGCAGTTGACTGTGGGTGAATGAAACTACAGAAAGAAAAACCATGGATGGGAGGGGTATTACTCTATCCAACCATATCAGGATAACGGTGAAATCAACTACATGGATCCAAGTTCATAGCCTTGGAAAGTTCTGGGTTTCTACAGAGTATCTGTAGTTTCCCTCTTTCTACATTCTTCCTATAATTAGGTATTTATCCTAATAACTTATATGTCTCTGTTTAATAGAACTTTTCCAGGATTGTATTTTAATCATGATGTATAAAATATCTGAAATGTTATAAAAAGCTAGCTTTATTATTTTTATTACTATTAAGAAAATTGTGTTCAACATGCCTTCAAACAAATACCCATATTAATTAATTCTAATAACATGTCTAACCTTAACTTTGTATTCCACTGTGGAATGCTTTTATTTCAAGACTGAGAGGGAGAACCTACAAAACTCACTTGGCATCGAGGAACCTTTAACTGAATATTTTTAAAACCCTAAGTATAGTTACTGAGCATTAGATTCTTTATGTATTAACCACAAAATACATTAAACATAGAAGTATATGTAACGGATCTATTAATTTTAAAGGGGAAAGAATGGCCTCCCTACCTAGCCTTAGAAATAGAGGGTTACAATATCTTTGAAGCTTCCTTTGGTCCCTTCCTAAGTACATCTTCCTCTTCTGAGATATAATCACTGTCTTGAATGTTGAGTGAATCGTTCCCTTCCTTTTCACTGTACTTTTTATAACAGTGAATATGTAAATATCCCTACATAACTGATCAGAAAGGAAATGGTATCATATGAATTCCCATGAGTAGCATTTTTTCCTTAATATTATGTGTTCCAGATTTACCCTTGTTGATTCACGTAGTTACAGTTCACTTATTTTCCAGATGTATAGTACTCTGTTGATTTAATACACACTGTAATTTATTTATCCATCCTACTTGTGAATACTTTGGTCATTTCCATTGTTTTGCTATTCGAAACAGTAATATCTGAAACAGTTTGTACAGGTCTCCTAGAGCACACGTGTTAAATAATTAGCAATAGACTCATCGGACGACAGGATATGCATATGTTTAATCTAGTTAGGTAACAGTAAATTTGTTTCCAAAGTGATTGTTCCAGAATTTACTCCCACCAACCAAGTATGCAAATGCCTGTTGTTCCACATCCTCACCAATCTTTGAAACTGTCATATTTTCATATATGCCAATTAGTTGAGTGTGAAATTACATCTCATGGTAGTTTTACTTTGCATTTACTTGTTTACTATGAAGCTTGAGCATCTTTTCATGTTGGCCATTTGTGCTTCCTCTTCTTTGAAACAGGTATTCATGTTTTTCACTCACTTTTCTATTGAATTGCCTGTTTTGTTTTGTTTTTTTCTTACTGATTTGTAAAAGTTCTTCCTGTAGTCAAGACCTCTGTCCTTTGTCAAATGTGATTGTCTTCTCTATGTGGCTTTTTGTACTTAAAATAACAAGAGACAGATGAGTTGATGTTTAGACCTTAGAGTTTGAAGGGATGAAGAGAAACCTAAATCAAATCGTGTTTTTAGCTGGAGATACGGGATTATATGGGTGAGGAAGTAAAGTGGGAGATAGACAAGTCTGGCAAATGAGTCAGTGAAAAGAAAAGGAGGCAGCATTAACAAGAGGCAGCAGCAGAAGGAAATAAAGAGTTCTAGTGTCTGATTCAAAACAAGTGGACTCCAGCCACTCCGACATACAGAAAGGGAGGAGAAACCAAGAAGCAATCAGGAAGGAGAGACAATGTGAAATGGTGTAAAATCGAGGCCCTCAGAATGAGAGTGACATTTCCAACTAACCAACTCATTGCCGCTCATAGAAAATACTCATTTGAGAATCAAAATCTCTTCCAGATCTTAAACAATGAGAATTGTCATACAAGAATCAGAAGACTTCAGCCAAGAATAGAATCTCTCCAGACTCCTTTTAGCCAAAATCTACCTATGAAGTCAAGACAGTTAGTATTTTTTTCATTTTCTTTATTTACTAAAAATAAGTTCTTAGCACTAAATAGATGAAACACTTCTTTTCTAGACTATCTTCTATAACAGAGTGTAATTTCTTTCTTTTTTTTTTTAATTGAAGTTCAGTTAGTTACAATGTGTCAATTTCTGGTGTACAGCACAATGTCCCAGTCATGCATATACATACATATGTTTTCATATTCTTTTTCCTTAAATGTTATTACAAGATATTGAATATAGTTCCCTGTGCTGTAGAGCAGAAACTTTTTAAAATCTTATTTTTTATATAGTGGCTAACATTTGTAAATCTCAAACTCCCAAATTTATCCTTTCCCACCCGCTTTCCTCAGTAACCGTAAGATTGTTTTTACTGTCTACCAGTCTGTTTCTGTTTTGTAGATGAGTTCATAGTGTCTTTTTTCTTTTTTCTTTTTTTTCTTTTTTGATTTATTTTCTTTTTTTTAGAGTGATACCATATGGTATTTTTCTTTCTCTTCCTGGCTTACTTCACTTAGAATGACAATCTCTAGGTCCATCCATGTTGCTGCAAATGGCATTATTTTATTTTTTATGGCTGAGTAGTATTCCATTGTATAAATACACCACAGCTGCTTTATCCAGTCAACTGTCAATGAACATTTAGGTTGCTTCCATGTCTTGGCTGTTGTATATAGTGCTGCTATGAACATTAGGGTGCATGCATTTTTTCACATTAGAGTTCCCTCTGGGTATATGACAGAAGTGGGATTGCTGGATCATATGGTAAGTCTATTTTTAGTCTTTTAAGGAATCTCCATACTGTTTTCCACAATGGCTGCACCAAACTACATACCCATCAGTAGTGTAGGAGAGTTCCCTTTTCTCCACAGACTCTCCAGCATTTATCATTCACGGACTTTTGGACAATGGCCATTCTGACTGGTGTGAGGTGATAACCATATTGTAATTTTGATTTGCATTTCTCTGATAATCAATGATATTGAGCATTTTTTCATGTGCCTATTGGCCATTTGTATGTCTTCATTGGAGAAATGCTTGTTTAGATCCCCTGCCTATTTTTGGATTGGTTTTTTTTTTTGTTAAGTTGTATGAGCTGTTTACGTATTCTGGAAATTAAGCCTTTGTCAGTCGCATCATTTGCAAATATTTTCTCCCATTCTTTAGGTTGTTTTGTTTTGCTTATGGTTTCCTTTGCTGTGCGCAAAAGCTTGTAAGTTTAATTAGGTACCATTTGTTTATTTTTTTATCTTATTTCTATTGCCTGAGTAGACTATCGTAGAACATTGCTAAGACTTACGTCAGAGAATGTTTTGCCTATGTTTTCTTCTACGAGATTTATCATATCTTGTATTATATTTATATGTATTATGTTTACATCTTGAGGCCATTTTGAGTATTTTTGTGTAAAGAGTAAGGGAGTGTTCTAACTTCATTGATATACATGCTGCCATCCAGTTTTCCCAATGCCACTTAACTGAAGAGATTGTCTTTTCTTCATTGTATATTCTTGCCTCCTTTGTTGAAGTCTAATTGACCATAGGTCTGTGGGTTTATATCTGGACTCTCTATTCTGTTCCATTGATCCGTATGTCTGATTTTGTACCAATACCATGCTGTTTTGATTACTGTGGCTCTGTAGTATTGTCTGAAGTCTGGGAGGGTTATTCCTCCTGCTTTTGTTCCTTTTCTTCAATATTGCTTTGACAATTCTGGGTCTTTTGTGATGCCATATAAATTTTAGGATCATTTGTTCTGGTTCTGTTAAAAAAAAAAAAAAAGTCCTGGTAATTTGATAGGGATTGCATTAAATCTGTAGATTGTCTTGGGCAGTATGGCCATTTTAATGACATTTGTTCTTCCAATCCAAGACCATTTCTTTAATTCATCTTTAATTTCCTTAATCAGTGTTTTGTAGTTCTCCCTGTATAATTCTTTCACCTCACTGGTCAGGTGTATTCCTAAGTATTTTATTGTTTTGGATGTGATTTTAAAGGGGATTGTTTCTTTACTTTCTTTTGCTACTAATTCATTGTTAGTGTAAAGAAATGCAACTGATTTTTGTATGTTCATCTTGTATCCTGCTACTTTTCTGAATTCTTTTATCACCTCTAGTAGTCTCTGTGTGGAGCTTTTACGGTTTACTATATATATTATCATGTCATCTACATATAGTGACAATTTTACCTCTTCTTTTCCAATTTGGATCCCTTTTATTTCTTTTTCTTGCCTAATTGCTGTGGCTAGGACTTCCAATACTATGTTGAATAGAAGTGGTGTAAGTAGGCATCCTTATCTTGTTCCAGATTTTAGTGGGAAGGCTTTCAGTTTTTCACCGTTAAGTACTATGCTGGCTATAGGTTTGTCATAAATAGCTTTTATTATGTTGAGATATGTTCCCTCTATACACACTTCGGTAAGTTTTTTCTTTTTTTATCATAAATGGGTGTTGAACTTTATCAAGTCCTTTTTCTGCATCTATTGAGATGATCATGTGGTTTTTGTACTTTCTTTTGTTGATATGTGTATTACATTGATTGTGTATGTTGAACCATCTTTTGTCCCTGGGATGAATCCAACTTGATCATGGTGTATGATCTTTTTCATGTGCTGTTGGATTCTGTTTGCTAATATTTTGTTGAGGATTTTTGCATCTATGTTCATCAGTGATAGTGATATTGGCCTGTAGTTTTCTTTTTTTCGTAGTGTCTTTGGTTTTCGTATCAGGGTAAAGGTGGCTTCATAGAATGAGTTGGGGAGTACTCCCTCCTTTTCAATCTTTTGGAAGAGTTTGAGAAAGACTGATATGAGTTCTTCTTTGTATGTTTAGTAGAATTCTCGAGTATAGCCATCTGGTCCTGGACTTTTGTTTTCAGGGAGGTTTTTTAATTGCTAATTCTATTTCATTTCTAGTGATTGGTCTGTTCAAGTGGTCTATTTCTTCTTGATTCAGTCTTGGTGGGACTGTATGTTTCCAAAAACTTGTCCATTTCTTCTAGGTTATCCAATTTGTTTCCATATAGTTGTTCATAATATTCTCTTGTAATATTTTGTAATTTCTGTGGTATTGGTTGTAATTTCTCCATTTTCCTTTCTTATTTTGTTTATTTGTGTTCTCTCTTCTTCTTGATGAGTCTGGCCAAAGTTTGTCGATTTTGTTTACTCTTTCAAAAAACCAGCTTTTGGCTTGATTGACTTTTTTGTATTGTTTTTTCTATTTTACTTATTTCCTTCATGATCATTATTATTTCCTTCCTTTCCTTCCTTCTGCTGACTTTTGGTTTTGTTTGCTGTTCTTTTTCTTTTTTTTTTTTTTTTAGGTTATAGGTTAGGTTATTTGAGATTTTTCTTCTTTTTTGAGGAAGGCCTGTATCACTATGAACTTCACGTTTAGGACTGCTTTTGCTGCATCCCATAGATTTTGTGTGGTTGTGTTTTCATCGTTGTTGGTCTCAAAGTATTTTTTAATTTCTTCTTTGATTTCATCATTGACCCAATGGTTTTTTAAAGAGCATGTTGTTAATCTCCATGCTGTCATTTTTTTTTTCTCCTTTGTTTTTCTGTGGTTGATTTCTAGTTTCATGGCATCGTGGTCAGAAAAGATGCTTGAAATAACTTCTGTCCTCTTAAATTTGTTGAGGCTTCTTTTGTGCCTGAGTACATGATCTATCCTAGAGAATGTTCCATGTGCTTTTGAAGAGAATATATATTCTATTTGAGAGGGACATGATGTCCTAAAAATATCAACCAAGTCCAACTGTTCTATTGTGTCATTTAGTTTCTCTGTTGGCCTTACTGATTTACTGTCTGGAAGATCTGTCCTACTATGATTGTGTTCCTATCAATTTCCCCTTTATATCTATTAGTATTTGCTTTATGTATTTAGGTGCTCTTATATTGGGTGCATATATGTTAACCAGTATAATGCCCTCATCTTGTATTGCTCCTTTAATCATTATATAGTGTCTTATTTATGGCCTTTGTTTCTAAGTCTTATTTTGTCTGAAATCAGTATTGCTACTCCTACTTTCTTGTTGTTTCCATTTGCATGAAGTATCTTTTTCCATCCTCTCACTTTCAATCTATATGTGTCCTTCTCCCTAAAGTTGGCCTCTTGTATGCAGCAGATTGTAGGTTCTTGTTTTATTATCCAGCCTGCCACTCTGTGTCTTTAGACTGGAGCATTCAGTCCATTGACATTTACAATAATTATTGATAGATATGTGTTTATTGCCATTTTGAACTTAGTTTTCCAGTTGATTTATTTCCTCTTTGTTCCTTTCTTTTTCTTTTTTGTGGTTTGATAATTTTCTTTTGTATTATCTTGGTTTCTTTTTGGTTTTTGTGACTCTGTTGTATGCTTCTGACTTGTGGTTACCCTGTTTTTCAAGTATATTAACCCATTACTATATCTGTTTGCTTTAATAGATATGAGTGATGATTTTATATAGGATCAGAAGCCTGCCATTAATGAAGAAAGAGCATTTATTAATTAAGAAATGTGGTATCTTAGGAAAAGAGATGTTTTTATCACTTTTTTTTTTAAAAAAAAAACCTAAGAAACTTACTTTGTATTAAATTCCATTTTAAGCTCTTTACAAATATTAATTCATTTCATTCAAATAATATTTCTAAGAAGCAGTAATGGTATTATTCCCATTTTACAAGACTTAGGGAAAACTTAGGAAATTTGCTCAAAGTCATAGAGGCAGGAAGTAGGAGAGCCAGGGTCAGAACCCACACAGTTTGCCTTCGTAGTCCATGGTCTAACTCAGCATGCTCCACAGCCACTGCAGGATGGGCCGCGTCTTCAAACACCTGTTTCATCTTCCTGGGGGGAAGATCAGTTATAAATCCAAATGATTTCTGCTGACTTGTCTGTTTTCAGCCTTGATTCATGTTCCCCTTCTCTTCTAAAGATGATTTCTGAAATTTAGTTTTAATGAAGGATTGATTGTAAATGTTAGCCTTTGAGTTAAGAGCAAAGTCTATGAGTTGGAGAACTCATAAACTGCCAGTCCCATTGTTGAAATAGATGTAAGAGGGATAGACAGCCAAGAGAGAGATGATGTCTCAATCAAAAGAAATCTAAATTTAAAACTTAAGGTCCATAGTTATATGAACAGGAGCAATGTAGAGATTAAATAGGAACTTTACTGGTAAAATATAGGGTAATGACAGAAGTCTCAAAGAATAAGACTTACTTAAAACTTACAAAAAATAGTCATCATCTTAAAACATAGGTTGTACATAATTTCTTAGAAAAGCACTTGGGGCTATTCTGGAAAATCAAACCTATGAATGCATACACACCTGAAGAAGCCACAAACCAAAATTCATTTTAGAGATTAAAGTGGCATTAAACAAGGTACATTTACAGAGACATCTACCAGAAACACATTCATTTTCTGTACTTTTTAAGTAGAGAAATACCTAGATATGACAACAAAAAAGAAACAAACCAAAAACTGAATCCCTAAATTCTATCAAATCAGTTTAGTAATCTGACTTGTATTCCTTGCCAAAAGCATTTTTGTTTTCAGTAGTGTTCTGGAAGGAGTAGTTTGATGGTGACCTGGGGTAAAGAGAAGGTTAAACTAAGAAGAAGTAGCTGTTACGGTTTCTACTACTACCAACACCCCACCCCTCGGAGAATGGAGAACCATAAAAGGGCATTAAGTTGTTGGTTTTATTTGAAGCAAAGAGAGGATTGTAAGAATTATCAAAGAAGGCTTAAATGGAAAAACAAACTTTAAAAAAGATGAGTCCTCTGCATCCATGTAGTTCACTGTCAGAAATAATTGTTTTTCCCCCTGTCCTTGCGGTTTTTAGTTTTTATGGTTTTATTCAGTCATATTTACAGTTTTGGCCAAAAGCGTTTAACCTTTGAGAAGCCAACTAGGTTCTGGGAAGAATGCCTGTTCCAAACTAGGCCCAGCAAGAATTGCACAATTCAGTGTATTACTGAGAGGCGAGCTCAGCACAGGACTGACAGCTACTTTAAATTGAGGAAAACAAAGGAACATTCCAGCAGCCAAGTAGCTAAAAAGAAAGCATCAAAGGACATCTGTAGCACAACATTTGATTAAAGAACAACAACAAAAAACTGTTACGAATTACTTGCAGACACAAACCCAAACAAAATATCTGAGTCCTATGAAAGGTCATCAATGTTAAACCCATGCAGCTGGCATATCTGGAAAGTGTCTAGCTTCCCAAAACCATGAAGGTAACAACCGGACCCTACTTACACAGCATCTTAGATGACTGGGGAAGGTATCTGTGACTGATCCGAGGGCCTTTGTTCTGTTTAAAATGAGACTGAAGGTAGGCTTTATGAGTCTACATAAGATGAATAATAAGATGATCCCAAATTGTTTACCTAATCATACGTGGCCCAAAGTACTAGGAAAATAAGAGGAAAGCAGTTATAGTGAAAGGAACCCTAAGAGCCATCAGAAAACTCTTTGCACAGTAAGCTCAGCTTATTCTAAGTAAGTCTATTTTTTTTAGTTTCCTTCTTGTAAGATGTGGTATGACAGTTGCTTTGAATTTCTTGGAACAAAGGCACCAAACAGCAGAGTACAGGGAAGGCAAAGAACGCTGAATTCTGAGAATAACCCACAACCCATTTTTGAGCAAGGGCAGATTTGTATGTGTCTTATCTTAACTAATCTCTAATAACGTTTCCTATCACTTAAGATACTTGAAAATACTTTCTTAATCAGGTCCCCATCATGTAAACTATCTACTAAGAAATAGAGGTTCATTGTCGTTGTTAACAGGCCAACAAAATGCCAGAAAGCACTGGCAGATGAGAGCATGAGCAGGCAGTTATGTGTAATTAGTCATTTAGGAAATTGAACTGAGATCAAACCTGACTCTCTAGCTTGACAGTCAAAGCCGCAGAGAACCCACAGGTGTTCCCATGTCCTGAGCTGCTAAGGCTCATATCCTCCCTGTCGGGGGACAGGGGGACTCACCCTGTGGAAGAAGAGGCATTCCTCTTCCCAGATACTGCCTGATTGCAACCGTTGTTTCTCAATACAAACCGCAAAAAGCAGGCTAGAAGTGGGTTTCGGTAATCCTGCATCACAGCCAGGATGGCTAAGTCAGTATCTGGCCTCTGTGAAGGGCCAGCTGTGAGGGACGAGACACAGACATCTCCAGGGAGTTCTGCTCCTCAAGTTTTCATGGGGGCAGGAAATATTTACTAATGCAGCACGGTAGCTCAGCTCCAAGTAGCTGCGTGTCTCCAAGCCAGAGGACGCACAGCACCCTGGCCTAAGGCCCTAGAATGACCCGCTGCTTGCATAAATTGGCCCGAGGTCCGCCTCCTACACAGAGCCCTTTGGCACAGTACAGTCCCCGCGAGGCCATGCCTCTTAGCCAAAACACACTCAACATTTTCCTAGTAGGGAAGAAAGTGAGATGGGTCAGGAGGTAAAAGAGAACAGCTACGTTTTCCACTGCGGCACCAAGAAGACCACACTTAGAGAAATTGAACAATAACCTTTACTATTATTTTGCATCCCAAGCAACTCTAAAACCTTAGAAAACAACCAGCACAGTTCTCCCACACCTCCTCAATAATTTTCCTAACATGTGTCCAATTCCTGGAGTCCATCCTCCTCCTATGGGAGATGCCTTCATATTTTAAATTACACTAAGTGGATAGCAGGGATGTTTTTGCTTCTCTTCTTTGTTTATCCTGTCGCCTGATCTGTGGTTGATTCAATCAATATTCCGTACTCTCAGGAAAGATGTGACCCAGTAATTGCTGGTCATGACTTAACTGTAGCACTGATTCAGGTAGTCTTTTCTAAAGAGTTGCATTTTATAAAGTCTAGGAAGATAACATACTTATTGGGGTCACTTCTAGTTTCCCAGGAGCTTTATATAGAAACCTGAAGAAACATGTAAGCTCAGTGAGTAGATGTGTTTACTTAAAATATTTAAAATGTAAAGTTAGTATGTGGGCAGAGGGGAAAGAAAGGCTAAAACATATCAATGGTGCAAATATTATTTGTAGTAGTTTGCTAAATCTCTACAACATGTTAAGATCACACATTTGATAGCTGGTAATAACAGTACAGTCCTCAGAGGGTTATGGTGATGACTAAAAGAGACTATATATAAAGTGCTCAGTAAAGAATTTATCTTGTAAGGACTTAACCAAATACTGTTACTGTGATAACAATGAAGATGATGGCAAAATATTTATTCTAGAGAGGCTACAACTCTCTACCTATCATTATTTCATTCACTCTGATTACCACACCAAAATAGGGCCATTCTATTTTAACCTAAGGAGATTTATAAAAGGCTCTGTTCATAGTTCAAACACTTGAAAAGAGAGAATCAAGAAGGCAATTCTAAGAGACAGAATCGGCAGAAAAGTGGAGCAGAAATCTGCCCGGAAAGAGTTAGTCAACCTTGTGTTTGGCTACAGCAGAAGGTTTAAAAATAATCATCTTTTTCCATATTTAAACTATTATCCATTTATTTTCTCGGGAAACTAGAAAGCGAAAACAGAGTAAAACCATACTTGAACCTATCCAATGCTGACTTTATTAAGTTGGCCAGTTGAACTATCTCTAATCCAAAAAGTTTAATTAATAGCAAGGTTGAATATAACTTTTGGATAACAAAATCTCCTTTAGATCTTAAAAGCATTTTCCTAGAAAGAATCACTGTCTAACAGTCTGCTAAAATTTGTCACGATACCATCTATAGCTAAGATAAAATATGAAAAAGTAAATTCTGTTTTAATGAAATACATATTTGTATAAAAATGATCTAAGAAATCTATTCCAAAAGCTTAATATTTTTTCCTATTTTTATTTTTGAAACTGTGTTTATTTCAAAATTCATCTTTCAGCTTCACCTCTTATCTGTGCTTGTTTAAACATTGAAAAGTATATTATGAAAAAAAAAAGCCTTTTTTTTTTTTTTTAAAAAAAAAAACCATGTAGTACCCCCTTGGGTGATCCTGCAAAAGGTAACAATGGTGATGACAGTAAAATAACACCCTTGCCATATCAGATGCTATTTATTTGTACTGAGGTAGAATTGGCATATAACACAGTAGTTTCGGGTGTACATCATAATGAATCTATATTTGTATACACTGCAAAAAATCAGCAAAATTTGTCTCGTTAACATCCACTGCCATACATAGTTAACAAAATTATTTTTCCTGTGATGAGAACTTTTCAATCTGTAACACAGTGTTCCTAACTACAGTCAATCCCCGTGAGTTATTTCTAGAAATTTGTAGCTGTTGACCCCCTACAACCATTTTGCCCACCACCAGCCTCTGGCCATCAGCAATCTGGTCCTTGTAGCTACAGCTCCTAGTTGTTGTTGTTTTTAAGATGCCACATATAAGTAAGATCATAATGGTATGTGTTTCTCTGTCAGACTTACTTCAATTAGCATAATGTTCTGAAGGTCCATCTGTGTTGTCTCAAGTGGCAGGATTTCCTTCTTTTTAATGGCTGAATAATATTCCCTGTATATCTACACCACATCTTCTTTAACCATTCGTTCATTGATGGACACTTGCATTGTTTCCACATCTTGGCTATTGTAAATAATCCTGCAGTGAACATTGGGGTGTATATATCTTTTCAAGTTAGTGTTTTTGGTTCCTTCAGATAAATACCCAGAAGTGGAACTGCTGGATCAAATACGGTAGTTCTATTTTAATTATTCAGAAGCAGCCATACTGTTGTCCATAGTGACTACCAATTTATATTCTCATCAGTAGTGCACAAGGTTTCCCTTATTCTCTACCATCTCACCAAATGACTTGCTATTTCTCGTATTTTTGATAATAGCCATTCTAACAGTTGTGAGGTGGTCTCTCATTGTGGTTTTGATTTGCATTTCCCTGATGGTTAAAGATTTTGAGCACCTTTTCAGGTATATATTTGCCATCTGTATGTTTTCTTTGAAAAAATGTCTATTCAGAACCACTGCCCATTTTTAATCAGATTGTTTCTTTGCTATTGAGTTAAATGAATTCTTTATATATTTTGGCTATGAATCCCAATTTTCATATATTTTCTCCCATTTGGTAGGCTGCCTTTTCATTTTATTGTTGGTTTCCTTTGCCTTAAAGATGATTTTTGGTCTGAAGTAGTCGCACATGTTTCTTTTTGCTTTTGTTGCCTTTGATAGTGCGGTCAAATGCAAAAAATCATTACAAAGACCTTTATCAAGGAATTTACTGCCAGTGTTTTCATCCAGGAGGTTTATGGTTTCAGGTCTTCAGTCTAAATTATTGAGTTAACTTTTGTATATGGTATAAAATAGTGGTCCAGTTTCATTCTTTTCAATGTGGCCATCCAGTTTTCCCAGCATCATTTATTAAAGAGTCTGTCCTTTCCCTATCATATATTCTTGGCCCCTTGGTCATAAATTAATTGATCATATATGTATGGGTTTATGTCTGGGTTCTCTATTCTGTTCCAATGGCGAATATGTTTGTTTTTGTGATGATACCATACTGCTTTGATTACTGTAGTTTTATAATACAGTCAAAATCAAAGAGTGCAATGCCTCAAGCTTTGTTCTTCTTTCTCAAGATTGCTTTGGCCATTCTGGATCCATTGTAGTTCCATACAAATTTTAGGATTGTTTGTTCTATTTCTGTGAAAAATGACATTGAAATTTTGATAGAGCTTGCACTGAATTTATATATTGCTTTGAGTAGCATGGACATTTTAATAATAATTCTTCCAATCCATGAGCACAAATATCTTCACATCTATTCATATTTTCTTTGGTCTCTTTCATCAGTGTCTTACAGTGTTCAGTACACAGGTCTTTCACCTGTTTTGTTAAATTTATTCCTAGGTATTTTGATGCAGTTGTAAATGGGATTCTTTTCTTGATTTTTGATAGTTTATTATTAGTGTATAGAAGTGGAACAGATTTTTTATATTACTATTCAATACTGCAACTTTACTGACTTGATTGTCTGGATCTATCAGTTTTTTGAAGTGTCTTTATAGAGTTTTTGATACCTAAGATTATGGCATCTACAAATAGTGACAGTTTTACTTCTTCCTTTTAAATTGGACGTCTGTTTTTTTCTTGCCTAATTGCTCTTTCTAGGGCTTCCAATACCATGTTGAATAGAACCAGTGGGAGTGAGCATCCTTGTTTTGTTCCCAATCTTAGAGGAAAAGCTTTCAGCTTTTCACAGTTGAGTGTATTAGCTGTGGGCTTGTCATATAGGGCCTTTATTATGTTGAAGTATGATCCCTCTATACACACTTTGTTGAGAGTTTTTATCATGAATGGATGTTGAATTTTGTCAAATGCTTTTTCTACACTGAGATTACCATATGACTTTTATTCTTCACTCTGTTAATGTAGTGTATCACATTCATTTTGTTAATGTGTATCACACTGATTTATGGACATTGAAGTATCCTTGCTTCCCTAGAATAAATCCCAGTTGATCATGGTGTAAGATTTTTTTAATGTATTGTTGAATTCATTTAGCTAATATTTTGTTAAGGATTTTTGCACCTCTGTTCATCAAGGATATATCATCCTGCGGTTTCTTTTCTTGTGGTGTCTTTGTCTAGTTTTGGTATCAGAGTAATGCTGGCCTCATAAAAGTTTGGAAGTGTTCCCTCCTCTTGTATTTTTTGGAAGAGTTTGAGAAGAGTGGTTGTTAATTCTTCTTTAAGGATTTGGCAGAATTTACCAGTAAAGCCATCTGGCCCTGACTTTTGTTTATTGCAATGTTTTTTTTATTACTGATTCAATGTCCTTCTTACAAATAGGTCTGTTCAGATTTCTTGTTTTTTCATTAGTCAATTTTGGTAGGTTGTGTGTTTCTATAAATTCATCCCTTTCTTCTAAGTTGTCCAAATTGTTACCTCTTATCCCTTGTAATTAGTTATGTCTCCTCTTTCACTTCTGATATTGAGTCAGTCTCTTTCTTGGTGAGTCTAGCTAAATGTTTATCTATTTCATTTTTTCTACTCTGATCTTTATTTCCTTCCTTCAACTAATCATGGGCTTTGTTAGTTCTCGTGTTTCTAGTTCCTTGAGGTGTAAAGTTAGGTTTTCTGAGATTTTTCTTGTTTCTTGAAACAGGCATTTATTACTGTAAATGTCCCACATAGAACTGCTTTTGCTCTGTCCCATAAGTTTTGATATGTTTACATTACATTTGTCTCAAGGTATTTTTTAATTTCTCTTTTTTATTTTTTGACCCATTGGTTGTGTGGTAGCATGTTGTCTAATCTCTTACATATTTGTAAACTTTCCAGTTTTTTTCTTTTAATTGATTTCTCATTTCATACCATTGTGGTTAATGATTTTAGCCTTCTTATACTTAAGATTTGTTTTGTGGCCTAATATATGCTCTGCCCTAGAGAATGTTCCATGTGCACTTGAGAAGAATGTGTATTCAGTTGCTTTTGGATGGAATGTTTTGTGTATATCTGTTATTTAAGGCCAATATTTTAATACTGATTTTTTTGTCTAGTTGATCTGTCCATTAATGGAAGTAGACTATTAAAGTCTCCTACTGTTATTGTACTGCTGTCTATTTCTCCCTTTAGGTTTGTTAAGATTTGCTTTATATATTTAGACAGTCCAATATTGGCACATAAATATGTACAAATGTTACATCCTCTTGTTGGACTACTTTAGTTATTATTACTTTTATCTTTTAACTTTCTAGTAGCTCTATAAATGATTACTCTACCACATTTACAACACTAGACTATTCTGAATTTTACTATATATTGATCTTTACCTGTAAGATTTATGTTCATATGTTTTCCTTTTACTAATTGGTGCCCGTTCTCTTCATCTTAAAAAAGGTCAGTCTAATGGTGATAAACTGTTTTGTTTTTGCTTGTCTGAAAACACTCTTTATCTCCCCCTCAATTCTGAAGAACAACTTTGCTTAGGTAGCGTATTCTGGGTTGGAAGTTTTCTTTCTGCATTTTGAACACATTGTGCTACTCCCTTCTGTTTTGTAAAGTTTCTGCTGAAAAATCTGCTTATAGTCTTATGGATGTTCCCTTATATGTAACAAAGTGTTTTTCTCTTGCTACTTTTAAGATTCTCTCCTTGGCTTTAAATTTTGAGATTTTAATGATAATGTCCCTTGATGTAGATCTCTTTGGGTTACCTTATTTGGAAATTTGGGAGCTTCCACAATCTAGATGTCTGTTTCCTTCCCATGTAAGGAAAGTTTTCTACCCCTTTCCCTCGCTCTTCTCCTTCTGGGGCCCTCATAACATAAATGTTTGTCCACTTGATGTTATGTCATATGTTCCTTAATTTATCTTCACTTTCTTTTTATCCCACTACTCTGATTGAAGAGTTCCACTGCCCTATCTTCCAGTTCACAGATCCTTCCTTCTACTTGATATAGTCTGCTGTTGAATCCCTCAGGTGTATTTTTCAGTGCAGTTTTGTATTCTTCAGCTTTGTGACTTCATATTTGATACTACTGCATATTCCTATCTTTGCTGAAGTTCTCACTGTGTTCATCCATTCTTCCCTTATTTTGAACTATTTACCAGGTAAATAATTTATCTCTGCTTCGTTAAGGACTTGTGTGTGTGTGTGTGTGTGTTCATTTGGAACATATTACTGTTTCTTCAATTTCCTTGACTCTCTGTCTTTTCTTCTATGCATTAGAAAGAACCACCACCTCTGCCAGTCTTGAAAGAGTAGCCTTGGGTAGGAGATGAACCTTACCATTCAATCCTGCCTGAGTTCTTGGTTGTCTCACAAACATTTGTGATTATTCAAGCAGCTTATTTTGTTTCTTGTGGCTCTCAGTATTTGAGGTTATGCCAAGACCTATCAGTGTTCCTAAGAGGAGGATCTCAAGTCAGCACCTAAAGCCAGGATCATTGGAAGCCAGACCCTCAGGCAACAGCCTTTAAATATACAAATACTTTATACTCCTATAGGACCCTAAGCGTAAGTTCCACCAGCCACCAGGGCCAGGCAATCTAGTCTCGGGGTAGCAGTCACAAAATCAGGATGTCAGACAAGGGTACAAGTGCCTTCCAGGAGATACCATGATCTGTAGCAAAGCAGAAGGTATAACGATGGCACCCATGGACACCCGTCCCCAAGTGCAGCTCTGTAGGCTTCTACATTGTGCCAAATCGGAAGCCTGCCCCTCAGGTCAAAGCTCAGTTGAAGGAAATAGGCATCGTTCACAAACACACTGGGGGTGCATTTTAGTCTTCTGTCTGTGCAGTGCCCTGGGAGTGCTAGTCCACCAAGGACTGTCTCTCGATTTGTTACATCCCATGGGACCTGGGAATGCAAGTTCTGGCCAGCAGAGCTAGGCGATCGTGGAGCATTCCCTGTATGGCAGCCATAAAAACTGGTCACCAGATGTGTGTAAAAGCTCCTCTTCAGGAGATACGGGTGCACGGGAGCTTAGTGGAGGGAGAGCGTGAAGATAGTGCCTGCCCTCTGAGGTCGCTGGAGAGGTTTACAGCAGGCCCTCAGATGTGTGTTTCATTAGAAGCCTGCCTCTCAGGGTGCAGCTTATGAAGATAAGCTAATAGTTCTCTTTCATAGACTTCCTTAGACTGTTGCCTCGGGTTGTGTCCTGGGGGTGGTAGCCATTTAAGGAGTCTTTCTCCATTGGTGATAGTCCTGTGGGACCCTTGAGTGTAAGCCCTAGTGGCGACCAGAGCCAGGTGATCTAGAGGTGTCCCCAGGGCAGCAGCTGCAAGAATCAGGACGCTAGAGGAGGGCACAAATCCCTCGCACTGGGAGATTCCAGTGCGCTGGAGGGTGGCAGAGGGGTGAGGAGAGCTTTAGTAGGCCCCTAGGTGTGTGTTAAATCAACCCCTCAGGCTGACTTTAAGCAAATAAGGCCCTTTCACATAATGTTTGGCACTTTGCAATTGGCTGTCTCTGTACCAGTCCCCGGTGACAGGTGAGGCCCAGCACGGGAGCCCTTTAAGAGCTGTTTCTCGGTCCCTAGCCTTGTGGGTCTTACTGAAATGAGTCCCAGTGGTTTTTAAATCTAGATGTTTTGGGGCTTGTCTCTCCAGTGCAGGTCTTAGAAGTTGGGGACCCGAATGTGGGGTTTAAACTCCTCACCCCCTCAGAGAGAAGCTCCAGGTTTTGTGCTTCCTTCTGATTGTGGCTCACTGTACCAGGGGTGGGATTAATGGTGACATTATGTGTCAGCCTCTCATCTGCTTTGAGGTAGGATTTTTTTTTCTCATTCGCCTGATGTGAGTTGCTCAGCTAGTATTTAGGGGTTTTTGTTGTTGTTGTTTTGTTTTTTTTATATTAGAGGAACTTGTCCCATATGTAGCTACAGATTTTGTGTGTCTCACCTCCTCCCAATGTCACCAACTGGAACAAAAGTCCCCATGTAGAATGTTTTCAGGCTAGCATCAGTGACTATTACAGAACTCCCAGGCTTGGACAGGTCACCTGAGACAGGAGGTCTGCATGGGAGCACGGGAGTAAACAAACACAAAGGAAGCTGGCAGTATTCACAGCCCTGGGATCAGGCAGCTGACGGGCCCAGCAGGACGCACAGGCCTCTTGCCGGCAGGAGGAGCCTCGCTTGAGATGTGTGCCCCCAGCCCCCACTGATAGAAGAGCCAGGCTCCCACCAAAGAGGCACAGCAGTCCGCCAGGCACCACAGGCAAGATGAAGGGGAACAAGCCAAGGGAAACGTTAGGGTGAAATGAGACACCAAAGCACATTTCAAAGCTGTGCACAGGAGGTAAATCCTCCTATTTATGGAATTAACTTGTGAATCGATGGCGTTGTTACTCTTTCGCCATCGCTCTCCCGCCACCCATGTTATCTATTAATACCATCTGTTTTTTTTTAAGGCACCATCACAGGTCTCAATGACAGGACAGCATGACATTGAAATTATAAGGTATAAATACCCGCACCTTCAGTCAGTGTATAAACAACTCCAGAGCCAAGAAAAACCTATGAACTTGTTATTTGCAAGTACTTTAAAATAAGAAATACAGATAAACCTGGTTTTCCCCTAAAAAAAATTTTTTTTGTAGCCTTGCTGTAGTACTTTAAATTGTAGAAAAGCCAAAAATAAAACGCCTCTTAGCTGTCTCCCAATCCTCTGCACTCCATCAGGGCCACCTCCCCGCCCAACTGAGGTTTTGTGGAGTCATTACCTTCTCTGCCCATTCAGGCAGGCCAGTGCCGGAACTACCCAAGGAAAGGTTGCTGGTGGTTTTTGTTTTTGTATTTGGTTTCAACAAGGCTTCTGGCAATAGGAAAATAACACTCTTAGGGGCACAAAAACAAAGACGTTCCAATTTATGATCATCCTGCCATCTTCAAGAGTGGTACAGACAGCCAGCTATTCTCCTGTTGATTAGGATCTGGAAAATTAAAGCCTATTTTCTAGTCTTGACTCTGTCGCTAGTGGGCTAAGTGACCTTGAACAAGTCATTCTACTCTGTATCCAGATGCATATAGTAAGGAGGAAAGTGATCTTCAAGTTCTTGAGTGCTAAGTTTCTATGATAATCTATCATCTATAAATAGAATTTCAAATCTAACTCAGGGTCTTCTTAGCCTTGAGCAGAGGCATTCCTGGGCTTAACATAATATTCAAAGCACAAGGGAAAGTTAATTAACGTTGAATACAGGTTGACTCCAAGCTGGCTAAGTCCCAGGAGCAGAGGGTCAGATGGCTCGTGTTAGGTGAAGAGAAGGAGCCAGGCAGTGGGGAGGTTGTATGAAGTACAAAGGCACAGAGGCGAAAATATGATCATTTTAGAGCAAAAACTGGCTCAGTATTGTTGAAGCAGGAAAACCAGGGAGAAAGCGTTCAGTTTTCCATTGCAGAAATGAGGAGGCAGGATGACTCTGAGGAATATTAACTAGGATGTGCAGGAGTTGATAAGACCCTGGATGAGGCAGTGAGGGGAAGAGTCCAGTGTGACTTTCTGGTTCTGGAGCCATTTACCAAGGAAGAAAAATTGCTTGTTTTTCCTGCAAAATATTTTAAAACTTAAGTCTGAGAATATTCAAATGGTGATGTCTAAGAGGTGGCTGAAGACACAGGTATGGAGCTTGGGAGATGGTTAGATCTGGGCTAGGGAGTGAGAGGCAGCTGAAACTCTTGGAGTGAATAAAATTAAGTTGCCAAGGGAGAATGTCCCAAAGGAAAAGAGAGGAGACTTAAGGGAACAACACTTAAGGAAAGGACTGAGGACTGAACCAGGGAGGAGAAGCTTCCAAAGCACCTCCGTTTCCTGGAGTAAGAGAGAAAACTTTTTCAAGGAGGTTGTGTCAAATACTCTATTTAGCCAGAGAAATGTCAGTGATGTAATAGAGATGGAAATGAATAGCAGTGAGATGAGAAGTGACTGAAAAGTGAAGGACCACAAATGCAGATAGCCTTTCAAGACATCAGTGAAAGGAACGAGAAACTGTGAGGAAGAACACAAGGGGATGCAGAATTGAGGAAGGAATAACACACACTCACTCATACAGAGTGTGAGATGGAAGAGAGTTACAACAAATGTGCAGAGGGCTGCACTTCCAGTGAGTGGGTGACAGGACCTGCAGGGACAGGATGCTGCTACAAGGGAAGGGAGACGTCTCTTCCTCTGAAATAGGAGGTAAAAGGAGGTCCAGATTTAGGTGAGTTTGTGGGAGAGGCTCGGGTAGGGAGACCCAGAGGAAATGCTGGGAGCCCTGCTGAGACAGGAGCTACAGAGTGCACCCGTGCTGGTGGCAGTGTCCTGGGACCGAAAGCGGGTCCGCTGCAAAGAATGAATGAGGGACACAGGGAAGGTATGAGGGATTGTGAGAACCAAGTTGGGACTCAAAACCATACACGGGTGGTGACAGGTTTCTTCAGCAGTGCTCAGCTCTGTGGCACAGAGAGGAGGTGAAAAGACAATCTAGACTGGAGGTTCTGAAAGGCAAGTATGTCAGAATGACAAGGTCCCAAGCAAGTTAGGAGACTCATCAAGAGGTCCAAATCCAAATAATATCTATATACTGGTATTTTTATATACCAGTATATAAATATAAAATATATAGGAGGGAGGATATAGATCAAGTGATAGAGCGCATGCTTAGCATGTATGAGGTCATAGGTTCAATCCCTAGTACCTCCCCTAAGAATAAACAAATACTAAATAAACCTAATTACCTCCCACCACCAAACCAAAATAAACATACATATATATACACCATTATAAATACATAATGGTCACCTGGGGCTCAAGAACTAGTATGTTCATACTCATTTCTGACTAAAGGTGTATATTTTTTAAAGGTAGCAAAAAATAATCAAAGGCACTAGGTTAAAAAATAAAATGGGATTGCTCTGTAGAATTTAGCGCACCAGCCTGGGCCCACGGCAGGCCCTTAAAAAATACCTGTTGACTTGATGGAATGGATTTGTATGGCCTGAGGCCAAGATTACTTTAGGTTTTACTTCTGTCACTCCACAGAACACCTTTTGTTGGAGAGCTACCACAGATGTTGAAAAGTTCTTTTTAACATAACTACTCTTCTGTCAGTCCAAAATGCAATTTCTGCATCCCTCACTGAGCATAATTATTAGGGAAGAAATAAACTTCAACTTCTAGTGTCAACTTTAAATTACGTTATGTTACAGGGATGTTATTCCCCAAGAGGTCCAGTTCCTCCAGTTTGATTTCCCAAGAGAAGTCAGAGCAGAAATTTAGGCAGGTTTAATATATCTGTGGAAAACTAGCATATTAATCCATTTTGCTCTTTTCTTTCAATTATCTTCACATTTCCCCCAAACTCCTGATTTCTCAATCTTTAGGAGACAACTACTATTTATTTGTGTGACTCTTTTTCCCTTCAAATTAGGAAACAGGATTACTTACCCTGAACTATTTTATGATTATTCATTTCTTTTTCTTCTAATTGTCTCGTCTATCCACTTGCCAGGACATCTACCGCCTTCCAGTTTTCCTTCGGTCAAGTGTGCAAGAAGTAGGGAGACACCCGATTAGCAAGGGCCAGAGCCCACGCTGTGCTGAGTATCAATTAGAAACCCTTCGAAAGATTAGTCTGAAACACATTTTTCACTAGGTTGTTGACTTTGATTTTTTTCCTCTGTTTTCTCCCATACTTATTTATGGAGAAGTACATTAACATTACCCAAATGGTGGCAGGTAAAACCATGAAGTGAATTTTCTCCATGCCTTGGTAAAAGAATATCGTTAAAATGTAAATACGAAAACAACAGTTACTTAGGAATTTACTACTTAATATAATTTTTAAATTCTTATAATTTTTAAAAAGATGTTTACAAAACAAGTATGTTGCCAAGAAATTTACACTACGAAGGAGGCTAGAGTTCTTATTTATTTGCATGTGCCATGGACACAGTATTTTTAAATATGTAAAATGAAATATAAAAGATTTCAGTGGAAATCAGTTATATTGAAACAGGTATCATAACATTTAAAGGTAAGGTATTTAATAAATGTGCTTCTTTTTTAAATACATTAAAAAGATCTAGTGATGATCTGATAACTACTATAATTTTGGAGGGGTGATTAGCATAAATAATATTTCAGGAGTTCAACAACAACTATAATATAATGTAAAAAATCAGTGGCAAAGTCACAGGTACTCCTAATGCCACTTAGGTTTATTGCCTTCATTTATAATTGAGAGAAATACTAAATTTTACTTAAAAGCTAGTCAAATTAAGTTGAATTTTTTTTCTCTCAAGTCATGGACTCCTCCCAAAACTAAGAACCCCATGAGAATCTAATTCAGTCTAGGAAAAAGTCATTGTCAAATATAGCTCCAAATTTTTATGTCTTTGAAGCTATATACCCATGCTTACAAACATACAAGCTATGAATTAAACTATCTAAAAAGAGTATTAAAACATTATTACTGAAAATGTCATGAATCTCTGCCATTTGAGTTCCTCTAAATTGCCGTAAATTGTTCAATGAAATCATGTAAAATATCTAAGTGAAATGAGTGAGAAGGGAGAGAAAATATGAAAAAGAAATGAGGGGAGGGTGTTAAAAGACTTACAGACAGATGGACAGAGATAGAGAAGGTGTGCTTTGAAGTAATGACCAAAATGAGGCACCCCAAACTCTGGGCTTGTAGGCCAGTTCATCAGAGATAGAAGCTTCTCTGACACACATTTTCAAAATATACCTTCCCATAGATCAGCTACAAAACAATGTTTTGATATGAAAAGAAACCTGTAACCGGGTCGTCCTGGGTTCTCCATCATTGGAATGAGATTAGATAAACTTCAGGGTGAGAGTACACAAAGCAGACATAGTCTTAGACTTGTTCTTTCAGAACCTTCTTTTTGAAAAATTCCATGTTCAAAGTTAATTTCCCTCTGACATTATAATTCTCTATTCATAAACATCTTAGTGTCTATTTAGCCAGTAAAACAATAGAGCTTTTATGTGTAGAGAGATAGCAGTTGGGGGCACACGAAGGAATTGAAAGAATCCAGTAATAAAACACTGGGGAAAACGAAAGAAATTTATGACAGCACCAGAGACAACAATAAAAAGAATAGACTATCATCAAAACATTTTTAGTTAAGGACAAAGGAATGTGAGTATAATCCAGTTGGGCTCAAAATTTTGAATTTTCTCTTTCCTCCAGATTGTCAACAGGCAGACCATGTGGCATTGGGACATGAATTAAGGTACGGATTATACATTAGTATTTTCTTCAGTTCATCAGCTTATTTAAATCTTTTCATTCTTCTAGCCTCAAAAATGGAACTAATCTTTTAACAGGTGAAAAACACTTTAAAGAGGTAAAACTGAGGCTAAAGTGAAACACAAAATATAAAGAAAATGTTTTGAGTTATCACAAGCATCTAAGATAAAGTTTTACTGTAGGTAGTCCCCTCAAATATTTAAAGACAAATTATATTCAATGAACAATGCTATTTTTCTTGTGTATACACTTCATAAACTACAGGAGACTGATGAGTCATGAGCCCATTTTTGTCAGAAGATTCAAAACATCCTGCACATTCTGTATCTCTTCCCAAAAACTTCCTCCTTTGAGAATTGTAGTATTATGCAGTGTCTAGTGCTATTATTATAACTATGAAATAATCTTTGAAATCCTTCTAAAAGGAATGGAAACTTTTAGTGTATTTTACATCATTCCAAATGATAAAATATTTTCTTAGATGAAAGGGTTTCAACACTCAATCTACAATGTCAAATCCTAGTGGTTATTTGAAAGCTTTCCAGTTAAAAAAATAGAAAGTGTCTCCTATGTGTAAGTCTTCTAGAGAAGGCACTATAAAAGATACTCATTCTTCTAATGATCTAAAAATCTGAGAGGGATGATAAGATACAGATATCAATAACAACAACATACGGCACCTTGTAATGGACCTCCTCCACTTCACCTACTCAAAGACATCTTTGTCCTGCATCATCAATCTCTTCCCCTCTACCAGGAACACTCAACCAATAGATCCCATTTCTAAAAACATTCCTCCTTAGCTCACAGACCTTTTACTTTAAGAACACTCCTTGAACATAGTAGCTTAGACTTGCAATCTTAATCAGACTGTTGTCCCTATCACAACACCAAAAGTATGATGGTTACCAGTGACCTTCACAGGACAGTGTCAGTGATCACTCCCTTGATCGTGAAACACATTCTTCATTTGGTCTCCAAATTATCTTCTTTGGTTCCTTCTCCATCCCTGACTCTTCATTCCATTTTCCTCATAGTATTAGACAGGTCCAGAGCTCAGTTCTTGGAATACATCTAGTTTACTTTCCGAGCAGTAGTTCTGAACCCTGCATGCATATTAGAATCACATGGGGATCTTCTAAAGGATGCTGATGCCTTGGCCCCACTCCATTCCAAATGAATTTGACCCCCTGGGAGCTAAGCCCAGAGTGCTATTTCACATTCTACTCTCTTTGCCCAGGGTCCAGGATTGAGTACCCCCATCCTAGGTGATGCCATCCACTGAACGTTTAGCACCCTCATGGCTCACAAAACATCTCAGGTTTCAGGCCTTTCTGCTGACCTTCAAACTCCTCTATCCAACCACTTACTTCACATCACCACTTGGGAAGATAATGGGCACCTGAAATCCAGCATGTTCGAAACCAAGCCCTGTTCTTCCATCTCCATGAATGGCACCTCCATACTTTGAACTGCTCAAGTCAAATAACCTGGAGTCATCGTTAAGTCCTATCTTTCTCTCACACTGATACATCATCCTTCAATAAATCTTAGTCTGCCCTCAAAATACATCCATATTCAACATCTCACCACTGCCACCCTGATCCAACCCTATCATTTTCCAACTGAAGAGTCACACAGCAGGCCCCACTTCTTTGGTCACTGTGTACATGTAGTCTACTCTCAGAACAAAAGGCAAGTGATGCTTAAAAATGGTAAGTTAGATTATGTCACTCATCTGCTCAAATCCCAGTCACTGGCTTCCCACCTCACTCAGATCAAAATCAAAATCCTTACAGTGGCTCATCAGCCCTCCCTTCATTGTTTAGTCTTAGAGATACTTGGTTTTAGAATAAGACATCTGAAGGTATCCAATGTTTTTGGTTACCTTCAGGAACAATATAAGAGCTAAAAGGATTTTGTTAGCACCTTAAAAACCTGAGAGAAAGAATCATAACTGTTGTTGGATTCTCAAAGAAGCCCATGAACCAAAAATGATCAGAATCATTGTGTAAGAGACTGTCATAGTTTACCTATAATAAATTAAAGAGTTTTGATTGTCTTAACCTTTTTAAGCCTTTGCTTGTGAAAGTAATTCAGTGAAGAGCAGGCCACATGAAAACACAAATTTACTTTAAATATGTTTTAAAATTAAGCTGCTAGGTTCAGTAGTAGTTTCCTTACTCATATTTCCTACACTTTTCTTCTAACTCTGCTGGTTTATATTCTATTTCCTTTATTAGTCTATTTCTTAGTCATAGCTTTTATGCATAGTATAGTCTAAATTCAATTAAGGGTCTTATCAATCTAAAATGTAAGAAGCTGTCGGCTTTCATCAACTTGTGATCCAAAATGCAAGTCAGGAATTTGGAACTCAGAATCATAAATGTCTGCCCTGTCATTATCTTCCATTCAAAGGCAATGAATGCCCCTGGAATGAGGTGGCAGTGAGGACTTGAGATAGGCTTTTTAATCATTTTAAAGGTTACATTTCCTCACACCAAGTCATTCTGTAGAAGTTACTCAAAAAACTTCCAAGATTAATCAACTACACAACCCATACAGAGTGGAGTCACCTAGGTTAACAATTCAGTAAATGCTTCTCTGGTTGCTCAATTCTCCTACTTTGGTAATAGATGTGCATTTGCATTATTCAGTGTATTGAACTCTAGATCTAGCCTCTATAGCCTGGCTTGTCAAGAAAAGTATCATCATTACCTTCTTAAATCTTCCAAGTTTCTTTCCTGGACCCTCTCTATCCAAATATGAACATACACAACTTAAAATAACCAAAAGCAAAACAACCTCCTTGGACCCACACTTCAACCCTGGACTTTGGCCTTTCTAGAACTATTGTCATCAGTCTGTTTCATCACATCCACAACCCACATCATTCTGGCTTCTTGACAAAAATGGCTCTAACTTTTAGGTCCCCAATGACATCCACATTGTTAAATTCAACAAAATTATTTAAGTACTCATCCATAGCAGGTGCAGTCCACTTCTTTGACTTAGAAGCTATTTATTCCCTTGTCTCCATGACACCACCCTCTCCTGTTTGTTTCTTCTCTCACTTTTCTTACTGGTTCCTCTTAGCCATATCATCTTCCTCTTCTATTTGCTTTCTGACCTCTTCCCTCTCTTATCTTATCAGTGCCATGGCCTCACTCTGACTTATTCTATCTGACATCACCTCTGGAGAAAAGTCTGAACTTTCCACGGGATTGTCTCCCAAGTGCTCAAGCTGAAACCACACTCCCATCCCACCAAACTGGCTGGCCTCCAGTGATTCCTGAGTCACTCAGTTCTCAGCCATCTGACCTTTGCTCTTAAATCTCTACTTAAGAAAACTCACCCAGATACAGTTTCAAAGATCCACTCCAAGAGAACAAATATAAGTAGTAGTATGCTTGTTTCTAACTCCTTCCCTCAAGCGCCATTTGTATGTTTCCAAATGTTCTTGGATTGTGTATAATCATTTGAAACTGAACAGGTCTAAACCTCAACTCATGCTCAGCCTCAAACTCCAGCTATTCTTCATTTTCCCAGCTAAGTGAACTAGACAACGGCAGTCCTGCTCAGGTTGCATATCCGGCTGCTGCCCCACTTCTATTCAGCTTTAGTCAGGAGCCAGGACCCCACACTCAATCCTGAAACCCTAAAGAAAACCTTCAGGCCCTTTGCGATCCAAGGGTGGCACAACTCTTGGGGTTGAGAACACACTTTAATCCTAGAGAGAAGCCTGGCTGCTGTACCTAATGAAACCCTGGATATATTAATAGGGTCATTAGATTTATTCAATCCTTCTTTCCAGTTAGCCTATTATCCTAAAGCTGGGTTTCTAAATAGTCTCTACACTTGCCACCCCCACCCCGCACCCGAAAGCTTCCTGGCCAACCTATCTGTGTCTCCATTGTTTTATTTCCTCCCCACCCATCTCCTGAGTGAATGCTAAGCTCATTTACATTCTTTAGAGCAGTGGTCTAAGCTGGTCTGCAGAAGCAAAACACCAAAGGTGGAATCCATACCCAGCGGGTGGCTGTGTCTCTTTCTTCTTCAACAGGACCTCCACAGCTTCAGCAATTATAAAAGAAGTGCTCTGAGAGTTGAGGCATGTTTTGAGATGTCTGTTTGAAACATCAAATTATATCTATTTCAGAAACTTGTAAAATCTTTGCTTTTCATCAAATGGATGAGTATGAGAATAATGCACTAAAGATCATAAATTAGAAAGCGAACCTATTTTCCTAAAGTTGAAAGGAAGTGCATTTAAATATTTACTTTTGGCCCGAAAGTAATACTTAATCACTTATAACAATTATCTACCTAAAGTATTTATAATTTTTCAAGGACAGCTGATTCACTCTTTCAAGTAAATAAAAAGCAATGATTTATACTTTGACGTGGTCAACTTTGTTGCCCCGCCGGTGCTCCACACACCCCTCTCTTTGTATTATTGTTGTTCCATTTAGCTTGTTGGCTGAGCAATGAAATTTATTAAAATCCTGTTTTCCAATGGACTGGCAAATATTGCATCAGAAAGCAGAATTCTAAACCTTTCTCCCACACAATTATTCTGACATGGAACAGAAGGCATGGTGCCTGAGAAAACAAAACAAAACTCGTCATCCAAGCAAATTAAGAATGTTGAGGAATGCAACAATCTGTCTTGCCAAAGTCACAGCAAATTTGCTTCTGGAAGCTCAGATTATAATACCACAGTCACATCATGAAGTCCTATTATTACCCCTTTCCACGAAAATACTAGTACTTCTATAAGAGGAGATTTTATGGGGGGAGAGGGGAATGAATAAGATTTTACAGTACTCCTAAAACTACGAATGAACCATTCAATTCCAGTTTTATCTTTCTAATTTTTTTTCTCATTTTAAGATTTGAGAATGTGTAGTTGACTGAAAAACCGTATGGAATAATGACAAAACTTGATGTGGTTGGAAGGCAGGAGTTTGAAGTTCCAAGCCTGCCTCTGCTGAGTTTCTTTTATCTTCCCACATTATCTCCCTTACAGATTTCAACGATTCCTGAGGTTTCAACCACAGGCTCTATGGAATGTTACAGAGTAAGTGTCGATGTTCTCCAATCCATGTCTTACCTGCTTCAACATAGACTAAACACCATGACAAGCCAGGCACTAGACTGTGTGCTTCAAGTTAAAAGATGACTAAAACAGGATCTTTGCCTTCTCTGAGACCACATCTTAGCACAGGAAGACAGTAACAGGCAAAACAGAAGTATCATTTTATATTCAGAGAAGTCCAAAGTATCTGGCTGTGTATCTTCAGAAGCACAGGGCCCCACAGTTAGACTGCCTCTGGATTGGCCCTTTCCAGGCTCACCTCTCCTAACCTGACTTTGCAGCAACAGCAAACTCTTTATGGTTCTCTGAACAAAACACACTATTTCATAAGCCTCCTTCAGCCTTGAATGCCTCCTTCAATTCCTTCAGGTCTCCATCCAGAAGGCTAATATTCCTGACCCTCCCTGCCCCGTGTGTCCTTCACAATGATGGTAGTAACAGTCGCTAATCCTTACCAAATACTTCACCTTAGCCAGGCTCTGTTCTAACCCAACTGAATGCAACATCAACTCATCTCCTTCTCACAATAATCCTGTGATACAGGTAACTAATTCTACCCAAATTTACAGATTAAGACATTGAGGTACAAAGAGGTAAAGTAACCTACCCAAGGACACATCATGGATTCAAATACTGGCTGTATCGGTGCCCCAAGCCGACTGGTTCTAAACTCTGTAATCTAGGCTTTACTGCATCTGTGATTAAAAACGAGACTGTTCCTAGATACTGCCCTGTGTGCAGCGCTCCTGACTCTTTTTCAGCAGTTATGTTCAATGAGCTGCTGGGACTGGATATTTACGTCCCTGTAAGTACTAAATACATATATCCATATGGAATGTCAACTATCAGATATTCCTAAAATGTATAAAATCTCTTCCAAAAATGTCTTTTTTGAAACAATTTTTACAAAAGCATAACTACAACTGGAACACCTAAGATCTGTTAGGATTTACTATTCCTAGGATAAGAAGTGTGTCTTAGAGTCTACTGAAAACCCTTGGCAATTTGAAAATTATAGTATAGTTTAGTATCATAATAATTTCAAAGGTCAAGAATCCTAAAACTCTCCACCTGGGTGATACAATCAGAAAATTGAAGTATATATAAAAATATCTAATTATACAAAATAAGTAGAAATTTATTAATTGATTAATCTTTAAATAAAATGTACAATATTTTCCAACATGGTTATCTTATCCTCTGTTGCATAAAAGGAATTTTTTAAAGAACTTTTTTTAATGAATATGAACAAACATTTTATTTGCCAGTGCTAGTTTCAAGGAAGTAGTTTGAAATAAAACATTGTAATCACTTATTAACTCATGGGAAACTCTGTGAAGCTATTGTGCTGGGCACTACTGTAAATTAAAAAAAAAGATTCAGCCCCAGTGTAGCCTCTTCAGGAATCTATGGCCCAGTAGGGAAGGGAAATGAACACAGAATACAGGTATGAGAAATTTTTTAAATTTTCGGTGGGAAGAGCTTAAAGAAGGCAAACGTACACTAACTAAGGAGATCCCTCATGGACCAACTGACTTTGGTGGGTTCCCTTACCCTCTCTGGGCCTCAGTGTTCTCGTTTATAATTATCTAATTACATATAGGTTATACAATCGCAGTGCTGTTGGGAGGGTTAAATGAGTTCATGTGAGTGAAGCAGGTAGAACGGTACCGGGTCCACAGACTGAATCTACATAACTAACTCTCCGAATCAACAGAGCTTAAGAGAATCTGATCGAACACATGGCCATTGGTACTCAGGCTCTAAATAACCCACAGTTAAAGACATGAAAAAATGTCACTAACCTGCTGACTCAATTCTATGACTGGGTCCACTCCTACCTCTGTATAAGCACCGGACACACATCTCAGCTGTGTTTTCCAAAACTGGTCAGCAAAACAGCCTGTAGTGCCTTTAATGGAATACTATTAAATAGTCACATGTTTAATTCTATCATCTGAAGCAGAAAAATGCCCTTCTAGTTGTCAGTATTATGTGCAATAATACAAAAATCATAACCACAAGCACCATTTATCTAGAAAACAAACACACGTTACCAAACTGGGCATGGATGGCTGTTGTCGAGGTTTTTAGCGAATGTTATTTTGCTCCTCATTTGCCACTGCTGCTATATAAAAACAGGCCTAAACAATGAAGATTTCAGAAAAATGTGTAACAAAAAACTCCATAAAACTGCAAAAAGTCTGCTAATTAAATCTCCCCATTGTTACTGTTTTATAAAAAATAATTTCTATCCATTTTTAATAGCATCACAAATCAAGCCTGTTTGGACACGCAGGCCTCCTGGAATCCAGATGATACCTGTCTGTCAAAACCATTTCTGCCATTGTCCCTGTTCTACTCAGCAGGTGTTCCGTCTTTCCTCACCCAAGACTCACAGAGTCTGTAGAGCAAGAGACCCCACAGAATCTTGGAACCAAACCGAATCTTAAAGATTTCTAATCCAGAGCATTTCCTAGAAAAGAGCAGCCCCAGAGAAACCCTAGTCTCCCAGCTGGCTGGTAGCAGAGCTGAGATCCTTTTCCTTTGCATCTACCAACTACCAGCTCTGTGCTTTTTTGTTTGTTTGTTTAATGACAGCACATTGCCAGAGAATAAACTTAACTTCAAAACCAATAGTCAGAAGAAACAACGTTTGAGGGCACAACCTTAAACAGTAGCAAAAAGCATCAAGACGTCTAACTTTGAGAAAATATGACCTAGGACAATGGAATTTTCATCCAGATTCAAGCAACCACAATAAAAGGAACCTACCATTAGAAATAAATTCAGACATGGTATTTAAAATATGTTGAATTAAAAATTTTATAAAAAATTCCATAAGCTATTTCAAGTTGGATTGATATGCAGATGTTATGATTCTTTAAAATTTGTAAATATCAAACAGAAAATTAGAAGTTAGTGACATAATAAGAAAAGTCAAATGTATAAAACAAGTAGATTTCAATTGCATTCAATTATTTCACCCAATCACCTAGAAGCAAAGATCCTCTAAAGAAAATTGCATTGCCTTCCCAACTCCTTGGAGAGCCAGTTTAGTTAACAGCCTACCTATACTTCAGAGATGACCATGCAGCTTACATGTCAAACTCATTTTCAAGTGTCAATCATGTCCCTTTCCATCTAATTAGTTTGGAAAGTAGTGTCACTGACCTGGAACTATGCAGACCATTTATTATCATATCATTTGATCAACCTAACCATCTACCTCAGTTGAGTTTGAGACACCTGTAGCCAAAATGTAATATCCTTTCTCCCACTCATTACTGGTAACTCTCAATACAATTTCCTATTTACAACTCAATTTATCTCTAGGAATAAGCACGGCCAACTTCACAGAAGCATCCCCAGAATTCCCCTTATTTAAGATTTCATGGTAATTAAAATAGAAAGGTAAGGGAGTAAGAAAAGTATTTTATATTTGTGTGTATATATGTACACACACACACACACACACACAATATCTGAACCAGAAAATATATAAAACAGTTTTGAGTAGTTGATGCCCAAGTCCTGCTAAAAGGAGGAGAAAAGGAGGAATAGAGGACCCTGCATACACTGAGAGAAATTTGGGACCTTAACATGAGGGAAAGCTATTCTTTTTTTTTTTTTAATGGAACACAGCAAGCCATTTTTATAAAAGTAGTCTGTAGGTTATAAACCCAATGTCATTAGAAGGGGTTGTGTTACAATAAAGAAAACCTTTTCCAAGTTTATAGTACTTAACTAAGGAGGTAACCACTAGTTCCTGAGAGGTCAGAGAACAGAGGTCAAGTGCCTCTAGGAGAGGCGCTAAAGGCCAGACCACCATGAGCTTGGAACGAGGAGGGGCTAGGGGAGGGGGCGATCCATGGCATCACTGGGAGCTGGAAGATGCTGGTCAGTCAAGCAACAGAAATCACCTAGCCCACTCCCTGGAAAGACATGAAGATTACCAAGTCTTTGCTTTAGTTCTGCATATTTAAGAACTAATTTGCAAGACAAAAATACAAGTGGGTACTCTGAACCACAGAAGAACATACTGAATCAGCAACAGAAAAAAATACTTACATTCACACATGCCACCAAAATGTTGTATTCACATTTTTAAATGTGGTATTAAAGAAAGATAGCAGTTATACTGAAAGTCATGATTATTCACTCTAGAAGACAATCTGAAAGCAGGATGTCAGTTGCCAATGCTTCCGTGCCTAGCCTGTGCCTTCCTTGGGGGAAGCTGCGTTTTACCAAAATTCCTGTTTGAAGGCTAAGCAAGATTCTTCATTTATGTTTGCTTGATCAAATAATTATTAGTGAATATGATTTTACATCTGGTCAAGTAAAATACGCATATATCTCAGACTTACCTTCAGGTGAAGAGCCTGTCTTTTGGGAGAAGACAGCATTTACTTTAGTCTTCTTACTGACGTCACTGTTTACAGACAAGCTGGACTGGATTTTTCTATGCATTTTTTGGGACACAGGCGCTGAAAGTCTTCGGTTCTCTGCAGATACCAGTTTGGCCCCGTGGTGGATTCCATTTCCATTGCTCAGACTCGGGTGGCCGTTCTTTATCTTGCCTGTTTCCTCCTCGCTTTCCTGTGCTGTGGTTTGAAGCTGAGGCAAGCGCTGAGGTTGTGCTATGTTAAAGAGAGGGAAAAAAAAAAGTGGAAAAGTTTAAAAAATGAAAATTAAAAAATCATCATACACTTAGAAACAGACTTTCTTAGATTTTACCCATGATACTAAAAATGAAGAGGGAAAAAAAAGGAAAACACTAATAAACATGAACTTAGAGAAAGCTTCGTTATGAAAAGGGAAAATGTGAAGGGGCCATCACGGTGATACACAAGGAATGGGATACAAAAAAGAGGAAAAGAGTGGGGTTTAAGAATTTAAGTTGGAAATCAGAAAAAAGTAATTCAAAACTCATTCAATAGCAACTGTTGTTTCCTAAGTCCCAGGTCCTCTTTTGGGTGCTACAGACACAGCAGTGTTATCTCAGTATCCCTCATAACAGAGTTAACTACTCTGTTACCTCTGGAGATAAAAGGAAAGAAACAATGAATTCCAGGTATCAAAGCTGGACAACAGAGAGAGAGAGAGACAGAGTTTTTTTTGTTTTGTTTTGTTTGTTTTAATTCTGCTTTAAATTCTGGAGAAGAAAACCTGTTCTGTATTTATTCTTTAATTTTAAAATAAACCATTTATGAAAAGTCAGGAATAGAAGAGAACTTCCTTAATCTGATAAAACACATCTACCAAAATTAAATGTCAACACTGGAGAAGTACTCTTGTTTGGTCAGGACCAAGAAAAGGATGCCCCCTTCACCCTCTCATGCAGTATTATACTGACAAAAGTAGTAAACACCAAAAAGGAAAAACCAGTCTGAATCCTGCAAAAGAAGAAACAAAATTTTTGAGATGGGTGCAGAATTTGAATGTTCCAGCAGAAATCTAAGGGACTATATACATTCTGAATAACTAAGAATTTCATAAGATTTATACAGGATGAACCATATCAAAATCAACAAAGTTCTATAAGCCAACAATATAATTCACTCTCCACAATAACAACAACCAAAAAAGCCAACAAACAAAAAACTCTCTAAGTATCTAGGAATTAAGCTAGGCAAAAATGGGCCAAGATTTCATGGGAAAAATTACAAAACATTACTGAAAGACATAAAAGGAAACCCTAGAAATACCCTCTAGTAAATGGAGAGAGTATAAATATGTTAATTCCAGTAATATGTTAAATCTCCCCAATTTATTTATTTTATATAATTTCCATAAAATCTCCAAAAGGCTTATTTATGGAACTTGACAAGCTGATCCAAAAATGTATAGATCCAAAAATGTATAAAGAAGAGTAATCATGAATCACTAAGCCCATTTTAAGAAAGAAAAAGACAGTTGTGGGATTTTACTTAACAGATATAAAGTCTTATTTTAAAACTACAGTCACCAAGAGAGTATGGTGTTGGTCCAGGCACAGACACATGAACGAGTGGAAGAGCACAGAGTTCCAAAAATGCACGTGTGTGCACATGTCAGTGCATGTACCTCTCGTACAAGTAAATTTCAGGTGTATTAAACACCTGTGAAAAGCTTAAAAGAAAAATATAAAAGAATATTTTCATAGGATGACAGTAAAAAGGACAAACTAATTTGTTTCTCTGAACAATGAATCACAAAACAAGCAGACTGACAAGTGATCATCTGTGCTGCCCAGCATTTCTGAATACACTCATAGGTTTTTTTTTAATTGAAGTATAGCTGATTTACAATGTTGTGTTAGCTTCAGGTGTACAGCAAAGTGATTCAGTCATCTTATGTATATTTTTTCATATTCCTTTCCATTATAGGCTATTACAAGATACTGAATGTAGTTCCCTGTGCTATACAGTAGGTCCTTGTTGTTTATCTATTTTATATGTAGTAGTGTGTATCTGTTATTCCCATCTTCCTAAATTATCCCTCCACCTATCTCCCTTTCCCATTTGGTAGCCATAAGTTTCTGTGTCTATGAGTCTATTTCTGTTTTGTATATATATTCATTTGTATTATTTTTTAGATCCCACAGATAAGTTTTATTTATTTATACAATACTTACCATTATCTGTCTGACTTACTTCACTTAGTGTGATATTCTCTAGGTCCATCTATGTTACTGCAAAAGGCATTATTTTATTTTTTATGCCTGAATAAATTTATATATATATATAAATGCTTTTATATATGTGTGTGTATGTATATATATATATGTATATGTGTGTGTGTGTGTATTATATATAAATGCTTATATATATATAAATGCTTCTTTACCCAATCATCTGTTGGACATTTAGGCTGCTTCCATGTCTTGGCTATGAACATTGGGGTGCATTTATCTTTTCCAATTAGAGATTTCTCTGTATATTATGCCTAGGAGTGGGATTACTGGATCAAACAGTAACTCTGTTTTTCTTTTTTTAAGGAACCTCCATATTGTTCTCCACAGTGTCTGCACCAATTTACAATCCCACCAACAGTGTAGGAGGGTTCCTTTTTCTCCACACCTTCTCCAGCACTCATCTGTAGATTTTTTGATGATGATCATTCTGACTGGTGTGAGGTGATACCTCATTGTAGTTTTGATTTGCATTTTTCTAATAAGTAGCAATGTTTAGCATCTTTTGATATACCTTTTGGTCATCTTCTTTGTATGTCTTCTTTGGAAAAATATCTTTTTAGATATTTCACTCATTTTAATTGGTTTTTGTTTTTTACATTAAGCTGTATTAGCTATTTGTATATTTCAGAAATTAATCCCTTATTGGTTGCACTGTTCGCAGATATTTTCTCCCATTCCATAGGTTATCTTTTCATTTGTTTATGGTTTCCTTTGCTGTGCAAAAGCTTTTAAGTTTAATGAGGTCTCATTTATTTATTTTTTTTTATTTCCATTACTCTAGGAAATGGATCTGAAAATATATTGGGGTGATTTATGTCAAAGAGTGTTCTGCCTGTTCTCCTCTAGGGCTTTTAGAGTATCCAGTCTTACATTTAGGTCTTTAATATACTTTGAGTTTATTTTTGTATATGGTGTTAGAGAATGTTCTAATTTCATTCTTTCGCATGTAGCTGTCCAGTTCTTCCCAGCACTACTTACTGAAGAGACTATCTTTTCTCCATTGTATATTCTTGTTGCCTTTATTGAAGATTAATTGACCATAAGTGTGTGGCTTTATTTCTGGGCTTTCTATACTGTTCCTTTGATCTATATGTCTGTTGTTGTGCCAGTCCCATACTGTTTTGATTATGACATATCCCTAGATAAGGCCCTGCTCACCAGAGGGGCAGGACTCAGCTCTATCCACCAGTGGGCAGGCACTAGCCCCTTCCACCAGGAAGCCTACACAAGCCTCTAGACAAGCCTCACAAATGGGCAGACACCAGAAGCAATAAAACTATAATCCTGCAGCCTTTGGAACCACATCTGCAAACACAGGCCATACTCTACCCTGGCACCTTGGGAGATGAGAGAGGAGCGTACTGCTGGGACACACAGGACATCCCTAGAGAGAGCCACTTCTCCAAGATGGAGAAACATAACTAACCTACCACATACATAAAAATACAAATAGAAATTTAGACAAAAGGAAGCAGCAGAGGAATATGTTCCAGACAGAATCCCAAAAGAAGAACTAAGTGATATGGAGATAGGCAATCTACCTGAGAAAGAGTTCAGAGTAATGATCATAAGATGATTTAAGAACTCGAGAGAAGAATGGATGCACAGAGCAAGAAGTTAGAAGTTTTTAAGAGAGTTAGAAAATATAAAGAACAACCAAACAAAGTTGAAGAATATATAACTAAATAAAAAATACACTAGAAGGAACCAATAGTAGAATAAATGAGTCAGAAGAACAGATCAGTGAGCTGGAAGACAGAGTAGTGTAAATCACTGCTGCAGAAAAGTAAAAAGAATGAAAAGAAACAAGGACAGGTTAAGAGACCTCTGGGACAACATCAAGTGCACTAACAGTCACATTATAGGGGTCCCAGAAGAAGAGAAAAAGGGCCTGAGAATTTATTTGAAAAGATAATAGCCGAAAACTTCCCTAACCTGGGAAAGGGAACAGTCACCCAAGTCCAGGAAGTGCAGAGTGTCCCATACAAGATTAACCCAAAGAGGAGCACACCAAGACACATAATAATCAAACTGACAAAAATTAAAGACAAAGACAAAATGTTAAAGGCAACAAATAATGTACAAGGGAACTTCCAGAAGGCTATCAGCTGATTTTTCAGCAGAAACTGCAGCCAGAAGGGAGTGGCACAATATATTCAAAGTGATGAAAGGGGAAAACCTACAACCAAGAATACACTACCGAGCAGGACTCTCATTCAGATTTGATGGAGAAATAAAAAGCTTTACAAGCAAGCAAAAGCTAAAAGATTTCAGCACCACGAAACTAGCTTTACAATATATGCTAAAGGAACTTCTCTAGGCAGAAGAAAAGGCCACAAGTAGAAGTAAGAAAATTACAAAATGGAAAAAGCTCACCGGTAAAGGCAAGCATAGAGTTAAGGTAGGAAATCATCCACACAGAAACTAGTAGGGAGGTTAAAAGACAAAAACAGTAAAATCACCTGTATCCACAAAATGCAGTTAAGGGATACACAAAACAATTATGTGTAAAATATGGTATCAAAACCAGTAATCATGAGGGGAAGACAGTATAAATGCAGGATATTTTAAAATGCATTTGAAATTATGAGATCAGCAACTGAAAACCACTATATATATAGTGGAGAGAGAAAGAGAGAGAGGGAGGGAGAGAGAGAAAGAGACTGCTATACCAAAACCTCATGGTAATCACAAACCAAAAATCTTTGATATACACACAAAAGAGAAAAAAGAATACAAATGTAACACTAAACATAATCATCAAATCACAAGAGAACAAAACAAGAAAGGAGGGACCAACAAAAACAAACCCAAAATAACTAACAAAATGGCAATAAGGATATACATATCAATAGCAACCAATGTAAACATATTAAATGTTTCAACCAAAAGACATAGACTGGCTAAATGGATTTAAAAAAAAAAAAAACAATACCCATGTATGTGCTGTCTACAAGAGATCCACTTCAGATCTAGAGACACATACAGACTCAAAGTGGGGGAATGGAAAAAAAGTTTTCCATGCAAATAGAAATCTAAAGAAAGCTAGAGTAGCAATATTTATGTTAGACAAAATAGACTTTAAAATAAAGACTGTTACAAGAGACAATAAAGAACAATACGTAACAATCAAGGGATCAATCCAAGAAGATGTAACAATTATAAATATATATGCATCCAACACAGAAGCACCTCAATATATATATGTAAGGCAAATGTTAACAGACATAAAAGGAGAAATTGACAATAACACAGTAATAGAGAGGGACTTTAACACCCCACTTACATCAGTGGGCAGATCATCTAGACAGAAAGAAAATTAATAAGGAAACAGAGGCCTTAAATGACACATTAGGCCAAATGGACCTAACTGATATCTATAGAGCTTTCCATCTGAAAGAAGCAGAATACATGCTCTTTTCAAGTGCACACGGAACATTCTCCAGGATAGATCACATGCTGGACCACAAAGCAAACCTTGGTAAATTTAAGAAAACTGAAATCACATCAAACATCTTTCTTGACCACAATGCTATGAGACTGGAAATCAACTACAAGAAAACAACTGCAAAAAACACATATATGTGGAGGCTAAACAATGTGCTCCTAAAGAACCAATGGATCAGTGAAGAAATCAAAGAGGAAATTTAAAAAATACCTTGAGACAAATGAAAATGAAAACATGATGATCTAAAAACTATGAGACACAGCAAAAGCAGTGCTAAGGGGGAAGTTTATGAAGATACAAGCTTACCTCAGGACACAAGAACAATCTCAAATAAACAACCTAACCTTACACCTAAAGGAATCAGAGAAAGAAGAACAAATAGCACCCAAAATTAGTGAAAGGGAAGAATCATAAATATCAGAGCAGAAATAAATGAAATAGGGACAAAAAAACAATCAATGAAACTAAAAGCTGGTTCTTTGAAAAGAAACAAAATTGATAAACCTTTAGCCAGGTTCATCCAGAAAAAAGGAGGGAGGGTCCAAATTAATAAAATCAGAAATGAAAAAGGACAAGTTACAACCAACACCACAGAAACACAAAGGATCTTAAGAGGCTACTATGAGCAAATATACACCAACAAAATGGACAACCTAGAAGAAATGGACAATTTCTTAGAAAGGTACAGTTTGCCAAGACTGAGCCAGGAAGAAATAGAAAATATGAATAAACCAATCACCAGTACTGAAATTGAATCAGTAATTTTAAAACTCCAAACAAACAAAAGTCCAGGACCAGATGGCTTCACAAGCAAATTCTACCAAAGGGGAGTTAACACCTATCCTTCTGAAACTATTCCAAAAAATTACAGAGTAAGGAACACTTCCACACTCATTCTATGAGGCCACCATCACACTGGTACCAAAACCAGACAAAGATATCACACACACAAAAAATTGAAATATGTGTATGTATATGAATGACTGGGACATCGTGCTGTACACCAGAAATTGACACATTGCAATTGACTATACTTCAATAAAAAAACAAATTGAGAAAATTACTGGCCAATATCACTTATGAATACAGATATAAAAATTGTCAACAAAATACTAGCAAATCAACTCCAGCAATACATTAAAAGGACCATGCACCATGATAAAGTGGGATTTATCCCAGTGATGCAAGGATTTTTCAGTATCTGCAAATCAACCAATGTGATATGCCACATTAACAAACTGAAGAATAAAAACCATATGATCATCTCAATAGATGCAGAAAATTTTTTTGATAAAATTCAACATCCATTTATGATAAAAACTCTCCAGAAGGTGGGCATAGCAGGAATATACTTCAACCAATAAAGGCCACATATGACAAACTAACAGCTAACATCATACTCAGTGGTGAAAAGCTGAAAGCATTTCCTCTAAAACCTGGAACAAGCCAAGGATGACCACTCTCACCATTTTTATTCAACATAGTTTTGGAAGTCCTAGCCACTGTAATCAGGTAAGAAATAAAAGGAATTCAAATTGGAAAGAAGTAAAACTGTCACTGTTTGCAGATGACATGATACTACACATAGAAAATCCTAAAGATGCTACCAGAAAACTATTAGAGCTCATCAATGAGTTCAGTAAAATTGCAGGATGCAAAATTAATATACAGAAATCTGTTGCATTTCTATACTCTAACAACAAAATATGAGAAATCGAAATTAAGGAAACAGTCCCATTTACCATCGCATCAAAAAGAATGAAATACTTTGGAATAAACCTACCCAAGGAGGCAAAGGACCTGTACTTCAGTCTGAAAACTACAAGACACTGATGAAAGAAACTGAAGATGACACAGCAGATGGAAAGATATACTGTGTTCTTGGACTGGAAGAATCAATATTGTTAAAATGGCCATACTACCCAAGGCAATATACAGATTCAATGCAATCCCTATCAAATGACCAATGACATTCTCTTCACAGAACTGGAACAAAAATTTTTAAATTCGTATAGAAACACAAAAGGTCCTGAATAGCCAAAATAATCTTGAGAAAGAACAGAGCTGGAGGAATCAGGCTCCCTGACTTCAGACTATACTACCCTCAAAGATATTGAGAATTTCCTCTATCTCATTCCTAGGTTCCTCTTCAGGTAGAGGGCATATATGTGACCCAAGTTCTACCAAGCAGGAGTATGACTTACATGCAGAAGTGATCAGTGCAAGACGGCAGCCACACCTGGGAGATGGAGCCTCTTAGCACTGAAGGTGAAGAAGGTGTTTGTTGCTTTAGCAATAGAATGGGGTGGAGTGTGCAGTGTCCATTCCCTAGTGGATCAGTGGGCCAAGGGTGCAGTAGTAGTGAGGTTTTCATTAGGGAAGCCCTAGTGAATGGAAGGGCAGGATCCTCATCTGTGTTACTTAACTCTTGGAAGAATCTATGTGCTCCTTATAAATCTATTTTCTATTTAAATTAGCCACAGTAGATTCTGGTTTTTGCAGCCAGGAGACCTGATCTCCCTGCAAAATGTTATCTCTTTAAATTGGTTAAGTAATGAGGTTCTTAAAATCAACATTTATCTTGCTTGTGTAGCTCCTAAGCAGAGTTATCTATCACAGCATTTCAGCAAAAACAACAGCAACAACAAAACCCATTCATTATTGGATTTTACTATTTTATAATTTCCTAGAATTTCAAAATCTAAAACTGCTGTTTTAGTGGGGTTTTTTTTTGTTTATGATGATGAACAGTTAAGAAATGTAAATTAAATCTGTAAATTAAATCTGAATACTCTGAATACTAAGAACTCTTCAACTTAGAAAAAGTGTTGCATGCAAAGCTGTAACAGTTACACATGGCACTGATAATGTCTAAACTGGACTAATTGTCTGTAATCTGGGGACTACATAAGACCTGGTGTATATTTTTGACACAGACGACAGCTTGCATGTGAGTAAGTCTTTAGCACACATTGTTCACTTCTGTTCCTGTTCACATAGCCTGTGTCTCTTGATCTCAACATACCAGAATATTTTACTCACGAATGTACGTATTTTAAGAAAACAAATTTTTTTAACTTAACAAAAGCATCCTTTAATACCAAGTCTATTAACATTAATACCCAATTTATAAAACTAATATATGAACTCCTCTTAGAGTTTTTTAGTTCTTTAGTGATAAAGGAGAATAATTATCTGAAAATTCAATACTTGGGGATAACAAAGTAACAGTTGTAAAATGTAACAAAATATTGTTTCTCTCCTGACTTCCGGTGAAAAGAAAAAAACAAAGGTTACTGCTCTGTGTAGCAGCTATATATGCCCTTCTTAAAACTAAAATCGACAACCAAGGCTTCTGCAAAAGGAGATCCATTTCCTATGGGTGTGCAATCATTTGATCTAGAGATTAATTTGCTGCTCCTGTAACTTCTTGTACAACTAGAATGACATCCTAATGACTGCTATTGAACATAAAGCCAGTTATGCATATGTATTTAATGGGATGCCAAAGAAGACAGTTAAACCTAATTTGGTGTTCTTTTCAGAGCTCTTTCCCGTAATCTCACCAAATAAATGAAATGTTTTGGGCCACTTCTCTGAAAAGAATAATTCAAGCAATCTGAGAGCTTGCTGAAGTTGAAATGTTATTGACCAATGCTGGGGAGACTGCTTATCAATCAAAAATGCCCTGTCATATTCCATAATCCAAGATAAATTTAAAATCACTATGTAACAAACATTCTCCATAAAAATAAAGGTGGTAAAAGACAATCAGGTCTTGCCACCAAATTCTAAAACTGACAGATCTGACCTTTTCCTACTATCAGAATTGGCTATTTGCAAATTACTGGGAATGGCTGCTGGAGTCATATTCAAACATATCCTTAATGATTTATCTACTTTTCAATCTTCAAAATGATATCTATTTCTGTTGGCAGATAAATGATAGTACATTCATTTTTGTTTCACTGTCACCTAATTATTTTTAGTGTAGTTTGTATTATGGTCAGGTAGCTAAGTATTATCTCTTCACTCCGGTTCCTAAACATTATGATTTTGTCAGATGCAGGCAGTATATAAGTCAAATCACAACTAGATGAACCCTAGATATGTGAGTTATCTTAACAGACATTTATTTTAACTTCGTGGATAATTTTTCATAGGCATGACTTAAATCTTACGGTAAAAGCATGACTAAAATGCAGTCAGAAACATGATTCTATTCTCGAATAAAGAACAAAAACATCTGACTGATTAAACCATAATTACTTGGCTTTAAACAGATTTCTTTTCCTTACTGTGTACAAGTTGTGTATGGCTTTAAAAAAAAAAAAAGCACACTAATATGGGAACGACACAATGCTTCTTAAAACACAAGTGATGCCTAGGGACCCTCGCTCTCCCTTTAATGATCCACTGTTCTCATTCAGCTGTCTTTCTTTTTTCAAATCTTTACATATGTGACAGCTCTCAAAAGTAGACCATAGACCATCTGGCATTTCCAGAGGTGTGCCTTGTGCAAATTCAGCTCTATTGGGAGTGCGCTGCTATCTGCTGCCTGCGTTATAAAGGGACAATAGACTGTAGAACTTATGAGTTGTTTTGAATTATTCATTTTTTTGCCTGTATATTCAAGAAATTTTACAAACTCTGCATTTTGTACTACATAATCACATGCGTTAAAGGTACAAAGAAACTTTCTGACACCTCTTTTCTACTGAAAGCTGGCATTTTGTTTGATACGTGAACATTCAGCGTCTGTTATATCATACTAAACAGGATGGGTTCTTCTACAAAAGGCCCCATTTTAAACTCACTCTCTGTGAGCAAAAAAATGTATTCTTGATATCAAAATTTCAAATACCAGTTATATGAACATTCAGCATCTCCAAACCTGGATAGCACTGGTCACCCGCTTACCATATGTGTAAAGAATTTTTTTTTAAATCATTGCTCACACAATGCAGCATGATTGTAATTTTAATATCCATGATGAATAGTTACAAATGTCTTAAGAAATACTGTGCTTTCTAGGTTCAAATGTTTTCAATCAGGAAGGAAACCAATAGAATTAGATCTAGTGATTTTCAATAAGAATAATAAATATGGGAGTAATGAGTCAATAGCATGAACTTCTTTTGATAATTTTTTTTAAACTGGGAGATATTGTAGAGAGTAATAACTATACTTGAAACTGCAGCTGCTGGAGTAGCAATATAAAGCAACATTCTGCTATAGCATATAATCTATTAGCATGTGCAAATCACCTTCAGTCACTGGTCTCTTTACACAAGTCAGATTTAATAAAATTACAAAAGAATTCACATGCCATATAGTCAGTTTAAAAGGTTGTTGTACACATACAAAAAAATCTAAATTAAATGCTTAGGATGTAAAATTGCCAGTAACAGAAAGATCAGAATAGAATATGGAGAGTAGAATATGGAGTGGGGAAAATGACTTGGTGTAAACCAAAATTACTGTTCCCAGGGCAAGTTACGAAGCTTTTATTGGGTGCCCAGTACTCTGCTCTGTGGTCACCATGAGACAGACAGATACACACACAAATGGTAGAGATTTTATGTGTGTGTATATATATATATATATAACAAAATAGTGTTTTATTATATATATATATATATATATATATATATATATATATATATATAATATGCATCTATATACAATAACAGCTTTAAAAGTGACTACTTCAAACTTATTTGCAAAACAGAAACAGACTCTCAGAGAACAAACTTGTGGTTAGGGGCGGGAGGGGATAAATTGGGAGTTAGAGATTTGCAGATACTTACTGATATATACAGAATAGATAAACAATTAAGTTCATTCTGTATAATGCAGGGAACTAAATTCAATATCTTGTAGTAACTTACGGTGAAAAAGTATCTGAAAACGAATATATGTATGTTCATGTATGACTGAAGCATTGTGCTGCACACCAGAAATAGACACAACATTGCAAACTGACTACATGTCAATAAATATATATACAAAAAAGTGACTTCAATATGCCCTAACATGCTAAAACTGTATTACTTATATATACTTTTATATACTTATATTTATATACTTACATATTTATTGTTATAATGTAAATAAGCACTAAAATCAACTAAATGTGCTAACAGAAAGCTATCACCTTGATGCGAACCTTTCTCAGTGAACAGACCCTGGGTGAGGCTGTACCCTCACACGCTGTCTAGAAGCTCCTGGCATTTTCTGTTTCCTTAGTTCCCCTCCAAGAGCCTTCTAAAATTTCTCTCGTGCTTCTGAACTTTTTCATCACATATTTTCCATCTTCATTTTATCTAATGTGTATACTAAAATATGGAGATATATTTTGGAATTGTAATTTTTTTTTTTGAAAGTGTGATCATTTGAAAAGCTCAAATTCTGTCACTACGGAAACTCACAGCATCGAGGGGTTTGTCCTATGATGGTATCACATCTATTAGCGTTTTCACAGTAATTCCTTTTTAATGACTGCAAAATAAATCACCAGGTATCAGGGATTGGAGATACTTCTTCCCAAAACAAGAAAATAAAACTTTAGAAGTTTTGCAGAATCGAGCACTTATCTCCATTTCATAAAGAACATCTAATAAATTATGCAAACACCTTTAAGTAGAGCCTGGAAGAGGGAAACTGCCAGCTTTTCCCCAGACCCTTCCTCCCCATCGCCCTGGGCTCACCCTTACCCGGCCTTCCTGAGCTCAGCCGCGTGGCCACATTTGCTCTGCAGGAGTGAGAGAAGGATTATTCCTGCCACGTCTGGGCCCGGGCCTTCACACTCAGGCATGTCCTCCCTACACTTTTTTTCTTGCACTTGGCAGCAACCTAGCTTTGACCACAGCGGAGGGAAAGATCTTTAGGAACACTGAGAAACCAAGTAGAAGGAATCTGCAAGGCAGCAGGGAGGAGAGCCTCCCACCTGGGATGCTCACCTCGTAATGCTACATAAGAAAGAAACTTTCACTTAGCCACGGGATTAATGCTGGGACTCATCACAAAACATTTAGAGCTTCTATCAAGGCCTATGAACAACTGTGTCCAGTGCATACACATATAATACATATAAACTGCCACTCGCCCAAATGACCTAAAAGATTACCACTAGAAAAAAAAAAGAAGCAAAAATATATCGGTAACAGTGGAAAGATGACTACCCAGTCCACAACCTCTGATGGATCTCAGAAAGCAGCAGCTCAGTTTTGCAAGGCAGGAGTTACTACTGAGGGATAACAATGCATCATGCAGTCCCATGGGAAAAGTATTCCGGCCTTACTCTGCCATTGGAATAAGACAGTGATGCAGGTCTGGCAGATGTCTGTCTTAACCGTGGCTGGCAGGAAATCCAGCAGGGTGACCAACCATCCCAGTTTGCTCAGGAGTAAGGGAGGGGCTGGGGTGCAGAACGTGTAGTTTTAAAACCGGGACAGTCCCAGGCAAACTGGGACCGGTTGGTCACCTTTGTATCAGAAGCAATTTGTACACAAATGTTTTCTTCAACAAGATAGTGACAACAACAGATGGTGGGAAGTGCGTAGGCTTTGCACAAGACCCACTAGAGTTTGAATTCTGGAGTCAGCATTTCTGGGTTCTGTGAGCTTAAAGTTACTTCATCTCCCTGGCTAGTAGGACCTTCCCTGGCAAGATGAGAGAAATGACAGATCTTCATGGGTGTGGGGAGGCTTACCTTCCCAATTCCACCCCACTAATTTCTCCCTATTCACTCTCCCGTACTTAATTCCACCACCACCCCCTACACTTCTTTCTGATTTGTTAGATGGATTTTACTTTTTATTCTGTGTTACCAGGTGTTTTTTTTCCCTATAACTCACCCCAAACCTTCTTGTAAATAAACAGGTTTTAAGTAAATATACAAACAGTAAAATAAATGAAAAAATAAAGATTATTAAGGAAAGCATTCTGCATTTTAAGATTTGCATGTATTACTGAAAAGTCCAAGATAGTATACCAGTGAGTAACAAAAATCTTTGTTACATCCCCACCAAGTGAAGATTTTCTGTTTTTTATCCACAAATGGATGATAAATTTGACCTTAATGCCCAGCTATTGTACATCACAGGTTCTAGTTAACTTATCTGGATAACAGATACACTCATATATTTGAGATAGACTATTTTCAGCAGAAGTTAGCAGGTTTCATTATGGATTGCTGTCTACAAGCTTTATTTATATATTAAAAGATCATATATTCCTTCCATATAAGCCCACAGTGAAGATGGGCTCTCTCTTTGCTGTGGTCTCCTTCGTTCTCTGACTCAACAGGTATTTCCATCATTTGATTCAACTGATAGAGTGACCTCTGCTTATAATTATTTATAATTGTATAAAAATATGCCTAAATAAATGTATATGTACTTTTACTTCACAGAAAATAAACAGCCTAAACAGTGTTTTTATAGGACAGAAAACATATTAATAAAAACATAGCCAAAAGGCACAATCTTCCAAAAAAGGATTTTACACACTGGAATTTTTTTAATATGATAACTTTACAAGGAATATAATTCCTTTATGTTCTTTTGAAGAATGACTCCTGAGTTTTCTAATAGGTAATAATGGGCATATTCAGGAGATATATATATATGGCATTTCCTTTGCCTTTTAAAGATTAAATAGTGAGCAAGCTAAAGTTCAATAAGTTTTACTGTTACTGTGTTATGTTTCAACAAATAGAAGCTTTACTCCAAATTCTCAAAATAGCAAATCAAGAAGTATCAGGCAGCTACTATTCACTTCAGTCTTCAGACCATTAGTTAAATATTTCCTTGACCTTGCTAGTGTTTCTCCATGAGGTTTACAGGAAAAGAGTTTTTTAATAATTAATATTTGTTTTCATAAGTAATTACTTGGAAAGCACCTGATTGTCTATCACAATGGGATAGAACATATTCAAGTATTATCTTTTTACATAAACACATCAGAAATACTTAACCAAGTTCAGCATTTACAAACATTAAGCAATGTATACTACAGTAAAATCGGGGTAGATAATAAGTAAAAAAGCACACAGTGAAAACCCCAAATATCTGAAACTTCAAAGTTTACCCAGTCTTTTACACACTGATTATTGCTTTCAAGGACCACATAGCATGTAAAAAGACATCCCATTAGGAAGCACGCAGCACTAATAGATTTCAACTAAGATACACACTGACACCCTTGGACAGGTGCAGAACTGCTTTCTGACGTAGGTTCTAGACCCAGCCCTGCCTTTGGGTGCCTGCAGCCCTCCTCTATGCGATGAGGCTCTCTGGTAATGCAAGATACAAATCAAAACACCTGAAACGAAGGACACCGATCTAATAATATAAAAACCTGCATCGGGAATAGGCTATTAAAATATGAAACCACCTAAGTAAAGGCAAGATTGGGGAAAATGAGGATCACTCCACCCTATGCTGGAAAATCAGCAGTCAGTATGAAACAGAAGCAAAGTAGTCAGTTAAAATAAGCAGCCATCAGTTCTCAGGACACAGCTCGTGTGCACACACCGGCTGGAGCTTTAGGGTACTCTGCAGAAAACTACCCAGTATATTGATTGGTATATTACATTTCTCATGGATTTCAATAGCTGTTACAATAAAACAACAAACTCCATTCTAACCGGTTGACACAGAAGCCGACTAGAAAAAGCAGAGAGTTTCATTAAAGAAAGCTTTTTTTTTTTTTTAACCTCCAAGCAATACAACCGGAGCCAGCAACACACAAATAAATCCGCTATTGTGTAAATCCAAAAAGGTGCACCCCTGCATAGAGACAAATTTCTAAAAGGCTTCCTTGCCTGAATGCTAAGACTTGGTGAGTAGAGCAAGGGCTGGATTTCAGCCCCAACTTGCCTTGGTGCAACTCACAGATACAAAACCATAAGTCACAGTCACCGGTAGCCAGTGATGTGGGGCCCCTCAAGTGCAGATGTTATCTGGATTTCAGCAGCCCAATTATTCATCACAGTCTAAACGTAGTGTGTTGATTAGGTGAGTGTGAAGTGCTGGAAAATGGAAGAGTGGATATTAGGGAGATGTAAGAACTGTGGAACCTGAAACTCTAGGTTCTCTGCAGTGCCTCCCCTCCTCACTCCAGAGTTCATGCAACTCATTCACAAGGGATGCAGCCTAGGTCAAGCTTCACCACCCACAGGAGACAGGAAGCCATTCAATCAAGACGATCAGAGACAGGGAGGGAACCCCGAGCTCTGAAACGGAAGTGGCCAGGGAAAGGGCCACAGTCAAATATCATTATTTGACAAAACTTTTGGTGTCGGTTACCAGAAAATGAACTATGCTACCAATACCTCCAAAAAAGGTATATTGATAAGCAACTGGCAGAGACGTTAAGGAAATTATATTGCTGGAAAAAAAAAAAAAAAACCCTAGCCTAGCACATAAAGACTTGCAACTGCTCCACCCTAAGGCAATCCCTGAATCTAAGTCCTTGTTACCAACAAGAAAAGAACTGCTAAGGCTCCTGCAAGGGAATCCCCCCTGAAGCACTTCTCAGAGATGGCCAACGCAGGACACCCAACAAGGGAAGCTTCCTCGGCAGATAATCCTCAGGTAGGCACATCCACTAGCCGCAGAACCCAGGTCAATGTTGGGCAAGAAACTCAACAGAGATGCTCAGGATAGTCCATGGCCTCGTCATCTTCTGTACCATCCTTAACCAGAGGACTATGGCTATTCCCTAGACCAGCACCATACTTGAGAGTTTACACTGTGGCTACCCTATACTTCCTTCACCATTAAAAAAATCAGATAGGTTTTAAGACAAAAGTCCCAAGATCATGAGGTGCTACATCCAAATTTGACTGAGATCAGATTTCTGGATCATTTCAGAGGAGGAATAAAAATGACCCAGAGGTCTGTGGAATAATGACCAAATGACACCAGCTTTGGATGCATCATCTGGATGTGACTTTGATTTGTCTCTCATTAGCGAGGGGCAGAGTACACAATGTTTGTTCAAAAGATAATTGGATCTCATTAGGTCAGAATATTTTGAAATATGTAGGGAACAAAATGTTATCTGTGTATACACACACATAAATGTGTGCTAGGCAGCCAAGGACTGGACCATAGTAGATACCTACTCTTGGTCCACCCAACACCACCCCTTTTCTTCTGGTGGCAGTAAAGATATTAATGAGAGCAAGACCTCAATTTGCTGACAAGCATCCTTCATCAAAAACAGTATTTTCCATTACATGTTTGTACACAGAGCTTGACAACTCTAGGCATTTTGCTGACTTGCCTTTGATTATATACCAAGTGCCTTAAGGACGAGATTCCATCTTCTTAGAGTTCCATCAGCCTTAACAGGCAGATACCTGCTGACAAAAAGCCTTGTACGATGTTCAGCACCCAGTGAACACCCAGTGAAAATTAACTGATGATGATAAATTATACTAGCTTTTAAGCTGTCACTTGATCCCAGTACATAACAACTTTCCTGAATAAATCAAGCAACAGTTTGGTATTCAGTACCATTATAAACTTCATCCTTCACCTCCTCGAATCTAGGGAATTGCTGTAAAAGCATAATATGAGGATGGTAGGGCTACAGCAAGGATTCAAGAAACTCTCTGTTATAACAAGGGAATTAGAGATTCAGTTACAGATATCAAACTATGTGGAGGGAAATGCATCAAAAATACTAGCTAAGTGACCTTTTTGAAAACAGCATTGGAAAAGTCAGTACCACATTATATAGCTAAAAGCTCCCCCCACCCCCATAATAAAAGTAAATCCAACTTAATGTACAAGTAAAACTGGTATCTCCTTGAGGTTAGAGCAGTGGAAATGCAAATGCAGTTCCAGTTAGGAGATACAGAATTGGATAGAGGGAACTGTGAATTGCTAACTGAACATTTAAAAAGTAAATTTATTTCCAGTAGCTTATACAAGGTCAATGAGAAGAAAAGTAAATTCTGTTATGAATTCCCAGGAGCTTTTTTTTTTCTTTTCCCCAATCTTTACCAGTTTATTTTATGCAAAGCAGCAGCAATGTAGAATACGCAAATTACCTTACGCTGCAATGCACGTACGCTGTAAACAATCCAAGGCAACATACACAGTTTGGAAAATGTATTCCCCAGAGCTTTACTCAGCACGTAACTGTCAAAGTTCATTGGTGAATATTTGTTATTAGGATGACTTTTTACTTTTCAATAATTTCTCTTATGGCCTGAGACAAGGAAACCTTTGTACTTTACTTCTAATAACAGTTCTCATTAGAGACGATGCTGCCTCTGACATAATTTGAAAACAGGTCTCCAAACAAAGTTCTCAGAATTAACTCTAAGGCTGGAATGGTCCTAGTTATCACCTCCAACCCCTACAGGAGATTCTGGTGAGATCCCCCCATAAGGAAGTAATAAATAAGCTGCTTATCCCACATATTTAACAATATTCAGAAAGATGGTGCAATAAAGTCTTCCGAACCTGTAGGGTAGATTCACATATATGAATTTTAAATTCTTTCTTATATGTGAACAACAGATTATAAACTTAAACCTAATGGAAAGGCTTCAACAGGCAAACGAATAAGTAAAAATAATTTTTCACTATTTTCTCATTATCTTGTCTTCTCCCAAGATGAAATCTCTCTCTCTCTGCCCTGTTACAGGGCTGCTTTAAATTTTTGGAGCCTGATCTAAGGAATGCAAATTTTAGATTCTTGTCTTCACCAATGTATCAAGACAATTTTAACCTCCATGGGAATAAAATGTTACCGAAACATCATTCCCAGGAAATGACTAAACACGGAGGAACAAACTCATTAACGACATTTAAAGATGAATATGATTGAGATCATTTATACAAACATTTCTTCCTCTAATTTTGCCATCAGAACACACCAAATCCATCAAAGTACCTTTGGCAGCTAACTTAAGTAAGTTACTATAAAATATTTGTTGAGTATATACTCTTGTGCCAGCCATTGTCCCGGGAATAAGGGACATTACAGTGAATGAAATTTACAGAAATCTTGCCATCCCAGAGCTTATGGATATGTATTATCTTGCAAAACAAGAAATCCAAAGATAGGGCAGCTCTAGTAGCATTAATTTCGCAGTTTCTATACTTTCACTGCCATCATTGGCACGTCAACTTTTCCATCTGACTGTTCCGCTCAGAGTTACAAGACTCTCTGACGTGGCTTCAGACACCACTTCCAGAGATGACAGCCCTTGAAAAAAGAGGGTGCTCTTTCCCACTGTCTTTTAAGAATATAAAACTGCCATTCCCAGGAACCCTCCACGAGACATCCTTCAAGTTTCATTGATCAGCACCTGGTCATATGCTGACCCCAAATTTCCTTTCTCTCTGCACCCAGAGCAAATTTTGTTTAAAGGTCTGCACTCTCCACCAGACATTGCTCCTCTGTAGCAAGAAATATGTCATTCATTCACTTGGTATAATCACTCAATGAGCACTTAAGTGCTTAAGTGCCCAGCACTTCCAAATATCTGCTCTCGTACTTTGAACAGCAGTCATTTAGAAAAATGAAGGGATGGCAGAAGGAAAAAATACAATGTTCATTTTACAGCTCCCAATTTCAATCATTTCAATAAAACTTTAGTAAATACATCCTCCATACCTAGAAAAGCAAGCAAGGAAAACGTAAGCACAATTGTCTTCCCCCGTATCTCCCTGATGTAATGACTTCTTCTACTTAACCCAGAGGATTTTCAGAACCTGCAGCTACTATCTCCATCCTCCAAACCCCACAATTATTCCACATATGTTGTATAATCTCTACAGCTAATTATCATCTATAATTTAGATGAACTGGAAAAATAAGAATGTCAACTTGACTCATCACCACTGGCCTCATATTAATTTAATCAAAAGAACAATGCTCTAGTTTCCAACAGTAAACAAAAACACATAACTAATAACTGGAGCTGGTAAAAAAAAAAACAAAACTGAAACTAAGACTGTTAGCACGTGAAGCTAAGAGTCAGTGGAAGTGCTCCTTATCTATAAAATTATGTTTTCTTTGTGTCATGTGTTCTTTCTCCAAAGATTTATTGAACGTCTACTATGAGTGAGACACAGTGCTGAGACTAAATAGAGGTGAAAAAAGACTTTAAACATTAAATAACAAATTATAAATAGAATACCACATTTGAAATGATGGTAAATGCTGTAAAGGCAAAGTACTACTATCAGAGAGAATAACGCAGGAAACTGTTTTGGTTTGGATAGCGGGGGCCATCTGGCATTTCATCAGAGATCTGAAGGGGAAAGGCCTCGCAAAGAGGGGTAACAGGGTTCCAGGCCAGGCTAACAACTCGTGACACGTCCTGACGCCGAGGAGGGCTCAGCACGTTTGCTGAACTGATGGGAAGCCGCTATGGGTAGAGGACACTCCCACAGTCCTTTGGACCATGTATTTATTGCCCAATTCAACTTATGAGAGTTAACAAATATATTAGACAAATTGTAGAATGTGCTTCCATAAACAATTCCTGGCAATATTTTTCTACATATTGTGCTTCTTTATTATATAAGCCATTACTACAATAAATTATTCACTTACGAGACCACTCTCTGTCTAACTGACCAGAAGCTGGCTGAAATACTTACTGTGAGTCAACACACTCTCAATAAAAGGATTCTCAGGAAGTTACATAAAGGAGCCATCAATTGTATATAAATGTGAACTACAACCACAATTTGGAATATTAGGAAACATTTATAGAAATCTTATCCTTTAATTACTTTCCAAGAAAGAAACACATACATCCATTTCTCTGAAATGCACATATCTATTTATACTGAAATTGGGTGAAAATTGTTCTGAGGCTCAAGAGAATAGCAATGAATTATTTGATGTTCTTTAACAGTAAAATGAATGGTTGTGAGGGAATCTTGCTGCTGTTCTTGTGACTCTGCTCAGATTTTAGAAATGATGCTATTGCTTTGACTTGTATTTATCTTCATATTTGATTCCAATTTCCTAAATCAGATTCTGTTACTCAATTAAAACAATTCTCTAGCAGTAGCTGTCAACCTTCTTCCAACACCACAGGGTTTATTTGAGCAACCCACACCTCTCAGTAACATCTTGGTATGGTTTCAAAAAACACAGTCCTTCTCCAGGGATTCTCCTGTCTCTTGCCTCATATACTCCACTGGAGAATCATAATTCTAATACCAGAACCACAGGTGGGCAGAATGCTGACCAAAAGCAATTTTTATCATGAAGGTAAACTCTTAAGGGAGAGAAAATTTGGCAATTGGACAGTGAATTGAATAAGTTTATCTACCTGGGGCCTTTAAGATTCCTATTAATTTTCAGTAATTATTTTCTATTAATATAGCCTTTGAAATCCCACATTGTGGTTGACAAATTGCAAGGGGTAACTAGATATTCTCATTGATAATCAAAGACTATTTTCAAATACTATAGCCCTGCTTCTGTCACTAACTAGCTGACTATCTTTGGACAAACTGTTTACCTTTTTCTGCTGACTGAAAAAACACAGAGATTGAATACACTGGTCTTTAAGGCACCTTCCTTAACTTTAATATTGAAAGAGTACAGATCCACGATTCATTGTCAACATGTAGAAGAACAATGTACATATGACATGATATTCAGAAAACAATCTGGAAAGAATGTAAGTACTCACCTCATTAGGACCTTGTAATTTAGAATCTAAGCCAATAGATAATATCTATTCATGTAATTATTAAAATTTTCTTTTCCTAGAGAAAGAAGTATGAGAGGGTGGGAGATATGACACCTTAAACAGAAACATTCATTGGGAGCACGAGTAACCTGAAGGGGTGGGAGCAGGGACTGAGCACTTTTCTGTCCACGGACAGCCAACAGTGACTCATTTAACAAGGTTCATGGCCCCTCTGCTCTTGGCCCTCTGACTGGAGCTCAGGGCTGCTCCTAGACACTATGGTAACCAGCAGAGGTAAGATGAAACCTCTTCCGTTTTTTCTTCCCCAAAATTCTTCCCCAAAACTAATGAACAAAAGAAAATATGAAAATAAATACCTCTTCTATCTGCTTTGTGATATTTGGCTCATGACCATTAATGCTTAAGGGGAAAGGAGGTCTTGTCTTTAGGGCAGCTGACTGTCACTGTGCCCCCTGTGGTCAGTATGTCAGTCACTCCCATGCTCTGCTATGCCAGGGTCTAGAGCCCCTCTAGTTTAATTTCTCCAGAGCATCACTCTCTTGTGTCTTGTTAGGGTTGGCATGGGAGTGGGAGTAACGCAGCTGCTCAGATTCAGAGGGCAGAAGACAGCTGATGGTCTAAGTCTTGTGTATGCAAACTTTCCACCTGTATTTTTCTTCCCTAGTTCATATTTCATCCCAGATCTCAAGAGCCCCGGCATCTCCAAACCCTGAGCCTTTTTGGGGTAGTGAGTACCAAACTGTGCTATACTGACACTTTGCTTCTGGCTCTTAGTGCTGCAAAGTCAGTTATTATTTTTCTATCTACTTTCCATCTTCCAGAAAATTCTTAACATCTCTGATCCACTGTTGCCTTCTCATCTGTTCTCTCTCTCCTTAAATTTGTCTTTTTAAAATTATTATTAATTGACTATCATTTAGGAAAGGTTTCCAAAAAGATTGGAATATATATATATATGTTCAATCTGGCATGTTGGACAAGATATATTTTTTAAAACAAACTGAAAAAAAACTCAAGAAAATTTGGCAAAATGTTAATACTCAGTAAATTTGAGTATGGCTGGTAAATGAATATTTTTTTTCACTTTAAAAGTGGTTAATTTAATGTTAAGAAAAGTCAGAATTCCATTTATTAAGCACATAAGTCTACAGAAGTGAACTGCCATTGACTGGTAACTTAGGGAGAAGCATCACTTTACACTGAAAACACTAATATAAAAGGGTATTACCAGGCATCAAAAACAAAAAGAACATTTTTTGTAGAAGAATATTCTTTGGTATATGTTTTATCTGATTAAGATATTTAATTATATTTAAAACTTAAAATTAACTTTAAAATAAAGAGGGATCCATTCAGTGCACATTTTCGATGTTCTGAGTGGTTATTTACTTTTAGGATCATATGAAAGAGGTCAAGATGTACGTACATGACTCTTCCCCAACTCCTAGATAAACAGTGAGAACCCAGAAAATCATGCCCCATTTTCTCTCCTGGTTCTCTGCTTAGTATCTCTGGTTCAGCCTAAAAATGCAACTGTGGAAGAGGTTCCATTCTTTCCAAGGTATAACTCCAAGTGGTCCTGCACTTCTACCTTTAACACAGGTACTAATTTTTCTCATCATAATATATAACTAATATCCATTTATAGACCTAGACATAAAATATTTACATTTAGATTTCCATGTTTAACCCTTCACCCACCTTAGGAGATAGGGAAGGAACTCCTCCCATCTATGTTCTAAAGATGCAGAAGTTGAAGCTGGATGACAAAAGTAACTTACCCAATGCTCCACAGCTAATGAGTTTTAGGCAGGATTAGAATCCAAATCACAGGACTTCACCCCTTACCTCCTCCACATGCACAGAGCCTTTCTCTAAGCACTGTTTTTTACCCTGTCTGACCAGAAGCCTCAGTCCTGTCAAAATGGATCTGGCTGACAAGCCAGGCAAGCATTTGGCCATTATTTCATTTTCACTCTTCCTCCAAATGCTTTGTCTATTTAGACAGAGTTAAGCTAATTGGCTTGCCATATGTATACCTTCCCTTACTTTAAAAAAGCAACATGCTATGTTTGTATCCATCGTCAGCAACCCTTCCAGCTCTTCCAAAGTCTTCATACACAATCATTAACAGTGTGTGAGACTTCAGTGGTTAGTTTGCAAGGCATACTGAACGGACTGCATGACTGGAAATTCTCTGAGTTGAAGAAGTCCTTTCAAAGATTTACAAAAATTAAGTTCCTAAATGTCCATCAACAGGTGACTGGATAAAGAAGATGTGGTATATTTATACAATGGAATACTACTCAGCCATAAAAACTGACAACATAATGCCATTTGCAGCAACATGGATGCTCCTGGAGAATGTCATTCTAAGTGAAGTAAGGCAGAAAGAGAAAGAAAAATACCATATGAGATCGCTCATATGTGGAATCTAAAAAACAAAAACAAACAAACAAACAAACAAAAACAAAGCGTAAATACAGGACAGAAATAGACTCATAGACAGAGAATACAGACTTGTGGTTGCCAGGGGGGTGGAGGGTGGGAAGGGATAGACTGGGATTTCAAAATTGTAGAATAGATAAACAAGACTACACTGTATAGCACAAGGAAATATCCACAAAATGTTATGATAACTCACAGAGAAAAAAATGTGACAATGAGTGTGTATATGTCCATGAATGACTGAAAAATTGTGCTGAACACTGGAATTTGACACAACATTGTAAAATGATTATAAATCAATAAAAAATGTTAAAAAAATAAATAAAAAAATAAAAATTAAGTTATCTGAATAATGAAGCTTTTTTATGACATCTTCCAAAGGACTAAGTTTTAAGGGACACACTGGGTGGGGAGATACATAGTACTAAGTCTCTTTTCCAAATAGACCATCCACAAATATTTTCACATTTGTATTAATACACAAAGTAGTGAAAACAACACTGTACCTGCAATTAAAAGGGAAAGGAATAAAACCATCCTGAAATGATTTAACGTCATCCTTACCCCCCACAAAATCCTATTCTAGGACGATAAACTACCCATTTTCAATTCATTGTAATTTAGTGTTTCATACACTAAAATGGACACTAAAATCTGTCATTATTACTGACCAAGCTATAATCGCACCTCCTCAGCCTGAAAGAACTGTAGATTTTGACTCTGTGAGCTTAGTTACCCTATTTTGTTTTTTTGGTCCAAGAAGTAGTGGTTGGGCTTTTGTTTGTTTTGAGTAAAAAAAAAAAAAACAAAACTAATGCAGAAAATGAACCCTCCCACACATTTGTGCTTTTAGCACATTAAGTATGCACTCAGTGAACGGGTCCATTTAAATATTTTTACTTTAACACTGTAGATGTCATCAGAAAAACAAACTAAATTGAAGACTTCTTCCCAGTGAGTGTTGTAACAAACCCCTCATTTTCCATAGGCTTAATGGGGACGAGGAACTGATCATGCCCAGTGTTTATCAAAATAAGCAAACCTGAGAAAGATGAGGAGGAGCAGAGAGTGTTGACTCCTTGGCTATGTCATGGGGTCCGTTTCCCAGGAAGAAAACCCTTGGACACATTTACAATAACGATGCTCCCCTGCACCAGTTTCAGAGTACAAACATCAAAAGGCCGTGCAAAAGATGAGGAGGTTTCAAAAAACCAAGAGCTGGCGGTAAGCTGTGCCTGCACAGGGTCCCCCACAACCTGTACTGTGCATACTGCAGCCTGATTAATTTCCACGATGACACCGAAACCTCAAGGTGAGAATTAGATACTCTACTGCAGGGACCGTTCCGTTTGGAATATTTATTCCTGGTAGCAAAATAGTTCCTTCCACAGAGGTAGTTTCTTCATTTTTACTTAATAAAATCAATTTATTCTGAACTCCATTCCTCCTTTCCTCCCTCAGAATGTATTTATTGCACAAATCTAAGTCTTCTTACTCTGTGAGCACTGATTTTTCTGGAGTAGGCCCATTATTCAGTGTTCTGTAAGAGTAACTCATAACAACGACATAACCAAGCCCTTTCAAATGCTTAAGAAATGTGATACTAATTATTCTTATACAAGCAAGTGATTATAATTTGGTTTATTGGCTACAAACAATGGTGCCAGGAGTTGTATAGAAATAATGTTTTCTAAGAAGGCCTATAAATATTTGATATTATTCTTCTTTTTAGTATCCGGTTCTAAGGAGCAAACTACGAACATTTATACGGTAAGAATGGTTTAAAATCGCCCCTAATAAATCTTCTCAGTCTTATGCTATACTTCCATACCATTGAAAGAAATAGCTGATACTGCACAAAGTTTTGAAATACACTGTTCTCCAAAGTATTTGCTTCATCAGCAATTTATTTTAACATCCACATCTTCCTCTCAAAGGGAATTGAAACTAATTATGTATTGTCCCAAATGCCTAGATACCACTGATACCATATGAATTCATATATTATTCAAAAAGCTGATCTTTTTTTTTTTTTTTTACTTATTAATACGACTCTTAGGTAAACTGTATCTCTATTATAAGAGACTTTGCTTTACTCTGAGAACAAACTCTAACTATAATCATTAGGGAGATATTCTTTCTAACCTATCTACAAACACGTGATCGGAAGGCTGCTTATGCCATTGTTAACCGAACACAGCTTACTCTAATTCGGGACAGAGCGTCTAAAGATCAAGGAAGCAAGCATTTGTAATTGTTCAGAAAAACAGGCAAAAGGGTTTTCATACTTGAAAATTTGATTCACATAATATAAACCTTGATTTTGATTTAATAAATTTCAAGATTCCTAAAATAATCCATAATTCCTTACAGCTACATCGAGCCTTAGATTTTGAAGTCTTTTCATTGTGCCATTTAACAAGGCTACACAAATTACAACAGTCTTTTAACCAATGTTCTAAAACTGAGATTAAACTGCTACCCAGCACAATTAAAAGAAATACGTTCTGAACAATGTAAACACCTCTCGAGAAAACTACTTCCCCAAAGCGCTGAAGGCTCTGACCAGAGGCCAGCCCCCAGGCTCTCCCAAACACACGGCCAAGTCTGCCAGGCCCCGCTGGTCTCACAGTCACAACCGTAAGAAAACACTTTCAAAAAAGAGTTTTCAAATATTCAAAGAAAAATCAGCTGTCATGGTGTTATCTTACAAGCTTATTTGTTGTAGGGCAACATATTTGATTAAAACCCTTACTGGTTCTAAGTCTAAGCTGCATCCCAGAATGAACTAAGGAGCTTTTAAAAATTCAAGTTGTCTAGTCCCTACTCTGAGGTCACTGGTCTGGGCAGGGCCTATTTTTAGGCTAATAGGGAGGGCTGAGAATCATTGCACAAAGGGATACAACCATAGAATCATATTCGTGACCTCACCTCTCCCCACTCCCCCAGGTCTTTTTTGGCTTCCATTATTAAGATCTCTTTTTCTGCAGAAGGAAAATGCATACCTTCATACCACAAAAAGAATGGCAGATGCAATCGATTCTCTGCTTATCTGCTGGAATGAGAACAAGTTCTCATGGAGGCAATGAGTAAACAGTTCTAAAAACTAAAGAAGCCCTTTTTCCTAAGACGTTAAGTATATATGAAGCCCAGGAACTGTCTTGAATTTATCACAACAAAGATGACATTCCAAAGGAGTATAGTATATTGCAATTTTCTCCACTTTCTTCTGACCTAGCACAAAGGCAGAAGGTAGTCTTTGATTAACTGTGGTAGAATGGCAACAGCTCCCAACTAGGGAAATAGATTAGAATTTTCAGCTTGGAGTAAGCCTGTAATTTGGGGAAACTGCCATTTCCTTCTGTGATTTTAATATAATCTCTGTGGGACCATAAACAACACAAAGTCCTTACCCTTTGCTCTGTTCCACACCACCCAGGTGCGAATCACTGCTAAATAATCAGGATATTAGCTGTTCAGCCTGAGGCACACCACTTGACTTTTCAGAGCTCAGTCTCATCTATAAATAATATTTATCCCACCTGCCTGATAAAGTTGCCGATAAGCCAAGTTAGATCATCAATGTGAAAATTTTCATTAACTGTAAAAAGTTCTAAGTAATAACATTGTTACTATAACTGATAAAAAAAATCCTTGAATATGCATGAACTGTAGACTGAGAAAATTAGCTCCTTAAGAGAAGCAAAGATAGTCAATCCGCATTTTAAGACAAATTACTACAGCTTAACCAATTCAAAGCTGTCAGCCTCCTACAGAGAAGCTAACTGTAGTCAAAAGGTACAGATTTTCATTTATTCAACAATTAACATGTACGTATTGGGAACAAGCTCTCGTGCATGGCCCTGGGCTAGATGCTGTGAGGGCTACAAAACTAAAAGACATGCCAAGTCTGCCTTGAAGGAGCCTTCAGCTCAGTGACAGGGACGAGGGCCATCCACTGGCACACTACAACTTTGAAATTAATGAGTCCTTTAGGAGACATGAAGATAAACACTCCGCAAGTCCAAACAGAGGAGAAATCACAGATGTCTGGCTGGAGATGTGGAAGGCAGGTAATACGAGTGAAGCTTGGGAGAAGGAAAATACTGGACAGGTAGAGAGAATAAGGAATGTATTTTGGCTATGGCAAAAGTTCATGAAAGGAAGTAGTGGAAGAAAAAGTCAAATATTATTCCCACAGTCAATCATCCCAAATAGTTTATTCTAAGTATGCTGTGGTCCTAGAATGGTGCTAATTGCTGGGGATACAACTTAAAGCCAGCAGACATTAGACATGTAATTGCAAAAATAATGACAAACTGTGACGAGGGCTAGAAAGGAAAAGGTGCTACGAGAAAGAGGGAAACCCAACTTAGACTGAGAGGTCTGGGAAAGCCTCTCTTTGGAAGTGACGGTTAAGCTGGGAGGGAGAGCTGGAATGCAAAAGTCCAGAGACAGGAAGGAACTCAGGAAGCCAGACATGGCTATCGCAGCAGAAGGAGGGGGAAAGGTGCAGAAGGAGGGGAAAATTTCAAACAGGAAACATGTCCTGTCAAATACTACAGAAAAAATGAAGACTGAGAAGATGCCATTGGCTGAAAAAAGTGACAAATAAAAAGACCATTTGTGTTGTATTTAAACCTTCCATGACATAAATCAAGATAGATGAAGGTTTCAGCCATATAGACCAGTATTGGTTTTGAATACCAGCAGTTGGTGCTTAAATATAACTTCAGATGTCTTAGTGATGAAGAAACTAGAATATAATCTGAGTCCTTATAAAACAGTGTCATAAAATCAAAAGGCAAGAATGGACCAAAGGTGGAACTCAACCAGAAATTGCACATCTGGTAGTTGGAGAGATGTCTGTCGAGATCAGAGATCAAATATTTATATGAGAGCTACTCGTTCTGCTATAATATTTTTCTGTCTATGATCCATAGCTCTGAAGTGAGAAGACCGATGGTGAGGTCTGCTCGCTCCCTTAGTTTCAGCATAAGCTTGGCAGGTACAGCGTAAGGTCACAGAATTTAGGGGGATAATGAAAGATCATTTGCAGGTCCCAGATGACCATGAAAAAATGGTAGTCACGTGAAGGAGATAAGACGCTATGGGGAAAAAGAACACAGTTAGCAGATTAGGCATAATTATTATTAAGGTAAAGAGCAGGAAGGAATGAGAAAAGTTAACTTCTGACTTCAAAATCTTAGAGCAGATCTTGTTGATAGCAAGGTCCAAGGTATGTCCACATTTGTAAGGTGGTTAAAGTAAAATAGATATAAAGTCTTGATAGCTGAAGAGGCAAGAAGTGGTATGATTTCAAAGAAATCAGAAGCAGCTCTTTATCAGTGAAACACTGGGAAACCTTGAGTTAGAGTAAAATAAGATGCTAGTTAAGGATAAAATAGGTCATGCTAGAAAGCAAAGCTGAAGACGTGAATAGACACAGCAATATCACACTCGACACCAGTTCCGACAATGACTGAGTAAGATTCTGCCACTTGATTTGCAGTGTCACCAGGGAATTAACATACTACAACACCTCTTTACGTCTACTTTCCAGGTACCAGATTGGCAACTAGGCTCAAATTTAATGTTCAAATAACGAGAAGATCTTGTAGCCTGAAATTAATTGTTCAGCCTGCCTTGAAATAGTCCAAACAGATTTGGACTTCATGGTAAAATTAAATATTATTTGATCCTCTCTAAAAAAGACTCATGATATATATTACCTATTACATATATTACATATACATATATATTTCATTGGGGTATAATCTTTGAAATTTAATAAATTAAAAGGGAATCTTTTTGTTAAAGGATTAAATCCTTAATTTATGCCTAATTAAATAAAAAAAAAAAAAACTGAGTGGCTTTTGTTCTGTTTCTTTCAAAATGAAAAGCCAGACTAAGAATCAGTCCCCTTAAATTACCAGCTAAAGTGAAAAATATTGAAGACCTAAATATGTAAGAATATGGGTTTAATTTTACATTCTCAGTAGTTAATTTTCACATTCAGATGTGATGAGACTTTAAAAAATTTACTGGCTATGAGAGAAGCACAATGAGAAAAGTACAACTCAAAGGAAGAGCAGGACAATGCTAATTGCACACGACCACGCTGTTCGCTGGGTGTGGTGGTGTCACCGCTCCGGCCCACACCATCAGCACCTTTGTGACTATGACAGCACCTTTGTAACGCTGAAGGAATATGGAAAAGATAACCTGCAAAGACAGGCCTCTTCACAGATGATATGTGCACATCTTTTTCATAAAGACAAGTAGTGATGGCAGCATCCAAAGATGAGACGTATGGTCTTATCATAATCACACCAGCATGAATCAATTATTTGTGACAATTTGAGATGATGGGAATCTTTTTTTTTCCCCTTAAATTTCCTAATCCAAGTTCTCAAGAACCACAGAAAGTGTATTTAATTAAATAATGTGCCAAAGCAGAACAAATTTCTCCACCCACTCTCTTCTCTGGTTCACTTAATGTAATTTCACCCTCTAATACCAGCAACTGAGGGTTTTAAGAGTTCCCTGACTTCGGTGTCTCTTGCTACTGGAAACGCAGGGACTTGGGAAGAACACCGTTTCCAGTGGAGAATTGTGGAGCTCGGATTTACCACCAAGTCCTGAAGGACTCCTTGAAAGAAACATGGGACAAGTCACAGTACTAACTCTCAGCTGTGCTAAGATGAATGGGCAATGGGGATCCTGAAAGCAGTGGAGAGGGGACTCCCTCAATGCTCCTCATTCGGATTCAACCCTCACTCTTGGTAGGCAGCCTTGGTAAAGCTGGAAGCAGGTCTCACCCCTTCTGTGGCTGGAAGAAAGCTGGGAACCACTGCCTTCGAGAGTCTGCCCACGGCAGCTGCTTCACAAAGCTACGCAAGCTACTCCTGGGTGTGGCTAATGTGTCAACTGATTTGACAAGCCCAGAAAAACTCCTTCATTCTTGAACTGCAGTAACTTACTGGAAATAAAAACATTATAAAATGGGTACCAGATATTCGTTTTTACTTACTGAATCCTGCTCCCTCGATGCTCCAGCCAGGCGCAGCTTCTTGGGCACGTGACCGCTGCAAGAGCACGGAGCCCCGTGCTGAAAAGGACCAGCACACTGGGTTTAATGTTCTGCGTGGCCATCTTGAAATTCATAGTAACTGTTTAACACAGGGCTCTGCATTCTCATCATGCACTGTGCTCCACCTCCAAAATTATGTAGCTGGTTCCATCTTCTGCAGAACCTGAAGGAAACTGAATCTCCTGGCCTGCCTGTCCTCTGCGCATTTCCTACAGGTACCTGGGCTCTAATGTAGCTTTGGGAAGCCGGGCCCTTACCATGATCATTTTTGTTATATGGGAGAATTTTCTTTTTAAAATATTACTCGTTTTAATACAGTAAAATAATTCACCTCATTGAGAAAAAACAATATGGAAGAAAGTATGCAGAATATTGAGTACTCTTCACCGATAAGTCCCCACTCATTTCTCATTACTACTTAGAGGTAACTATTTTGAGGAGACATCATCCATTAAGAAAAAAAAAATATACACACGTCTAATTCCATACACACACGCTGATATTAACCTTTTTTGAGAAGTCCCAACTTTGTATGTCTACTGGACTAGATGGAGAAGACCCTTTGGAATCTCAAATAAAGAAAGCCAGCAGCTTCGATAATGTGAATTATTTTTCATTCATTTCAGGACCCTCAGCTTACAGAATATCAACCTACCATTCCATTCATCTACAGTAGGTGACTAACCTTAGAGCAAAGCTGCAAAGACCCAGAGATAACCAAATGGCCACCTTCTCCTAACCCATTAAGGTTCAGTGAGGAATTCAAGAGACTGAGTGTCAAGAAAAACACAGATAAAGCCCCAGCTTTGCCATGTTGACTGGAGGAAACATCTGGATTTCTGTTTCCCCACCTGCTAAATACAGCAGTTTTTCCAAAGCTTCCAAAACTTCTTCCCAATACAGCAGTCCTGGTCTAGGAAAACTCTGGTGTCCCTGTCGTCACCTGGGATCATTCCACCTCAGAAACTGTAAATGCATAGTCCCCATTCTAATACTCTGTCTCCTTTTCCCACTTATCTCATCACTCACTGCATCTATACCTGTTTTGTTTTGTACAAAACAGAAATATTTAGGGATTGTTAGTCTCACTGGATTTTCCTCCTTATTTATAAGATCCTTTCCTGTCTTTATTTTTTCCCCTACCCATCTGACATTCACAGCCCATCACTTCAAACCCTCATTGTACAACGTCTAAATCCTTTCCCCATTGTCCTTTCCTCACAACTGTCATTTGTCCAAACTGAAAACCTTGGCTTCCTTCCCTGCACCCGCCATTCCCTTACCCGCCAAGTCTTACTCATGGGTTGTACCCGATACAAAGCTGAATCCCTCTACTTCTTGCAACTCCACCTGCCACTCCCCCAGTCCAAGCTTTGTTCTCTTCTCAGCTGGATCACTACAGCAGTCCCAGGTGATATTTCAATGCCTTCTCAGTCTTAATTTATTTTCTAACGATTTCAAGAGCAATCATTCCAAAATATAGCCAAACTAAAATATAATTTAAGTGACTACTCCTTTCAATACCTTCCATCTTCCCTTAACCCTTTGTTAACAAAGCCTTTCCCTCCATCTCTGCACTCCTCATGTAATATTTCACACCCAGCTTACACAAACTTCTCCCAACTGTCCTCGAGCTAGCCATGTTCTCTCTGATCTCTAGACCTATAGGTGAGCTGTTTTTTTGGCTTGGAACACACCCCCTCCCCTGCTCTGCTTGAGCTGGCCAACTCCTTCAGGTATCATTGCAGATCTCACTTCTTCTGGAAGCCATCTCTGACCCCTCCCCTACCCGAGTATTTATCTTTCTCAAATGTGAACACACAGCCACTTGCAAACACACATTATCATTTTAAGATGATCTCTATGTCTCTTCCACCAGACTGTCAATTCTGAATGTGGAGACTACACCTGTACCGTTGTTCATCACTGTATCCCCACCCAACACACAACACAATGTCGGCACACTATAAGAACTTCATTGTTATGCACTGGAGTTTTTACTCAGTTCAAAGTTATATTTTGGTTCCTAATCCTGAAAGTCCATTATAGCAACATGTTCTACCAATAATAATCTATATGTAAATTCACAGAGTGTTCAGATCCAGGAAGTCTGAGGTTTGAGAACTAAACTTATCTAGACCGCAGTATTTATGGTCTTGGTCATTAAAGGCTGTTTATTTCTTCCGTGGTTAGCATTTTCAGGGTGATCTCTAAGCTAGTTCCCAGGCCTCAGCTCCTCCCTGAGTCTCGAAGGATTCCCAAATGGGAAAGGAATAAAACTGGCTCCTTCACTGGGCCCTCACCCACCACCTGTACTCAGTACCATCTCCCCCCGTAAAGACCGGAAGATTTTAGGCCTATCCGAAAATCTTTAACAAAAGTTTACTAGGCTATAGATTGGAAATTGAATGACTCATGGTATTTGATAAAAGTGAAGGGTAAAGAATAGTAACATTACTAGGAATAACAACAATAATAAAAACATACGTTGTATTTTCTAGAATACAAAACATTTAAAAGTCAATTTACGAAGGCAGAGTAAGATGTGAGAAGAAAGGAGGCAGAGAAGGAAGGAGAGAAGGGTGGTAAAGAGAAAGTAAGGGAAGAGGGGATAAAGAAGGGAAGGAAGGTAGTCCTGAACTTTTTTCTTATGGGTAGGAAGAAGGAGAAGGAATAGGGCACCAAAAAAGGCTCCACATCAAGGGTCATCCCCACCCACCTCCACAGACAGTGAACATTATCCAGAGCACTGACACAGCTCATTGAACACTTCCGAATAGCCTTACCCGTGAACAGCAGTCACACTTAGGACTTGGTAGCTTTACATCGTTAGACTCATCTATAAACACCTGCAACTTGACATGAATGAACCATGCATGGCTTGGGAGTAAGAATGGGGGCTAGAAGGACTAAAAGGAAAAATGCAGTGATTTAGAATGTTCATCTTAGGACCCTGAAGCCTGAAACAACAGAAGCAAGACAGCTAAAGAATCTCTTCCTTCCTCTCATTAATTCAATACACTAAAGGCATCAAGCACTTATGAAGCATAAACCACAGAGGATCCAACGTGCTGGCTACTGTGGTAGACACAGATAGCAGTGGTCTCAGGAAGACCTGACCGCTGTACCCAGCATGTCTGGACATGTAACCCACTGGAACCAGGCAGGGAGAGAAAAAAGCCTTATAACTAATACTTGGGCCCAAGAATAATCACAACAAAAAATGATGAATTCACTGAGTGCACTGAGGGTTTACTCAGCTCTGTGCTAAATAATATACATTTTCTTATATAATCTTTCAAATAACACAATGAGGTATATAGAATTAGTACCTCCATTTTAAAAATGGGAAATCCAATCTCAGAGAGTTTAGGTAACTTGCCCAACACCAGCAGTAATGATGCATCCAGGGTGTGAACTCTGGCAGTCAGCTTCCATTGGTCTCCAGGACTCTGAATTTAAGATGCTCAAAACAGAAGATGGACAATGGTTCTCCCTCCCATTTGGGGCAGAACCCAGGTGAGCATGGAATAATGCACCCTGAGGAAGAAGTGTGTCCGGAAACTTGAGCTCCCTTCCAAAACACAGCCCAACGGCTGTCATTGACCAATAAGTTTAACATGGGTAGCCTTCAAAAATGGCTGATGATTATCTACCTGACCCTGAAACCAAACCGTGAGTTGGATTTGGGAATAACTGATGGTTAAAGACTCCTCTCTACAACAATAATCAAAGCATCTGAACTGCAGCTACATAACCATTTGGTTAGCATGTGGAAAAACAATGTTTTTTGAGAGACAGAGGACTAGACACTGAGCAAGAGGTAAGTCGGAATGACTTACTCCCAATATGGGCTCCCAAAATGAATGAGCGTAAGTGTCAGGGAAAGAATCCCAGATTACCTAAGAAACATAACACGAAAGCTACATCTCCCAATCATATTGGGTGGTACTTATGGAGGAGGGAGGTTGTTTATGTCCTTTTTTTATAGAAAGTAAGTTCTAAAGAAAACCGAATAATACTTAATACAATGTGCATTCAAACATGAGAGCAGCTGAAAAAACTTTAAATCCACACTTCTCAGTGCTCTTTCCTCATATTCAAAGTAAGAAATGCTCCAAGTATATGAATACTTGAGTAGTATCTGCCTTTCTTTGCACGGAGGAGACATTCCCTAAAGTAATACAATCGTACCCATTAAAGGGTGATCGGTGGTAAGCTGGCAAAGGCTAGGCAAAGTGATAATAGAGTTCCCAACAGCAGAGCCCGCTGGTGTGGGGAGGAAACTCAGGATGCCCTGAGGAAGGCTTCCAGCAGTAGGATGAGCGAAGAAGGAGGATGCATCAGCCCCAGGAAGAGGAGGCAGGTACGAATGAGAGAGAGGGCATGCGTTCTCCTACCAAGTGCTTACTGTTACTAGCGCTAAAAGCTCTTCAAAATGAATAAATGGGTTAAATAGAATGGGGATTACTATTTAAGTAGAGCAGTCTAACTTTGCTTGAGATCATGGGAATTCTACAAAATCACAAAGGAGAGAATTAGCTGAACAAAATAGTTTGATTTAATGGGAAATTTATTTCAGAAGAGAAGCTAAGGAAAATTTCTGGAGTTAAGTAATGACATTTAGAATTAGGAGACGTTTATGTAAAAAGCAACGTCCAAGGATAAAGTTAAGTAATAAGAATTTTCAGAAAGACCTAGAAAAATCTGAGATAGAGACCTGAGGCACTTTAGAAAGAGGAACAAAGAAAAATGTAAGCTCTTGCTCTCTGTAGGAAGTAAGTAGACTAGAGGAATTTGACCTAAATTAAAGGAAAATTTACTCATGCCTATGAGTATAAGCACAGGAACACACACAGGCGCACACACACGCTCCTTCCCACCTTAGAAATCCCCCCAAAGACTGAGATCAAATGTTACTCCTGTTCCTTTTCTAGTCTAATTAAAGCATGAAATGTTGCCTATTGCCTGTTATCAGTTTATGCATATTATGGGTTAAATAGAAAAATTAATATTAATTGAGGGTGTCACTTCACTGCAACATTCATTTTACTAAGTCAGAGGAATAGTGATTATTAAAACAAGGCATAGCTCCGAATCATACTGTCCCATATATGCTAATTTGAGGGGAAAAGCCAAAGTCGTAATCAGTGCTCTCATAAATTCTAAAATGTGAGCCCCATTCTAGAAATTACATTATATACCAAACTACTTTCACAGCTTATGAATGCCTTTTAAATTGTAAAAAGGCTAAAATTTTAGAAAATTAAAAAAAAAAAAACTTTGCAATTATAACATTTCCTCACAAAACTGCCATTATGTTTTTAATTCTTTACTAGTTTGATTTAGTTTTTTTTTTTAACAAACTCCAGTGGTTGGAATCATCTTTTTAATTTAAATTTCATAAGAAAGAGAATCACAATGCACATTCCCTGACCAGATTGCATGTGGCCTATTTATTCGAAATGTTCAACTCCATATGGATTTCTTCTCTTTTATTTATAACTGCCAGAAAGGACTCTCTCTAATAAGTTAGCAACTCAGGGGCAACCAATTTGAAATCCAGGCCCTGACAGCACAGCACCTCAGGTCTGCCACCTGCGATGTGTTCTAGAAGGACCAGGGGAGGCACACAAAGCTCAGACTTCCGTGCAGATCATGTACCAAGTGTCAGCCACAAGTGGGTGGTCCACTGAGGTCAGGGTTAAAGTTCACAGAATAATTTGGAAATTATTCTCAGCTTGGATCTCGTCTATGAGGCCTGAGAATACACCCTTTAATTAGGATATAATTTCCAAAGCAGCCACTCCCTTGACTTTCCAGAGCTCAGTTATTCTCAGAAAAGTAAAAACAGCCTCATCACGCTGACAACTAACAGTCCCCTATAAATTATGGCTTAAATGTCCAACAAAGAAGGCAGCAGGCATCCGGGACGACAGAGACGTCAGCTTCCAGCCCTCACTAACCACTCTCAAGAACAGAGAAAGAAGTCACAGTAAATAGAGTCACTCTCCTTCACTTCTTGCTTATGCAGCTGAACTGTCCCATGGAAGCTTGGAAAAAGAGTGGGCTGTGCATTTGAAAATGTTCCCACACCCCAGCCGGCCTCATTTCTCTGATGATCCCTCCATCCAGCCAACCTCACAGTACAGTGGGAACACGAAAATCAATTCCATGAGAGCCAGCTGTCCGCCTCTTCCACGGTGCTCAGGGAGCCACACAGGACTCCTGGCACGGGAGCCAGCCCGGCCCTGACTCACCACAGATGTTCCCCTCCTCCCCCATGCAGCTCGAGCCAGAGCCTTCTTTCCAGGGCCTATTGTTATTACACAAGATGCAGTGGGCCCCACAAAAGGGCTAGGTGCTGAATCCAGAGGAAAACACACCCCTCCCTAAATGCAGGGTTCAGAGACAGACGTTAAATGACGCAAGGATGGCCAACGACTCAACGGGGAAAGCCAAAGATGGAAAGTCAGGCAGCTTTGGAGATTTTCATATCTGGGAGTTGGAATAGCAGGAGCTATCAGAGTATCAAACTTGCAAATGCTATCCAGACTTGAAATGGTTTTAAAGATGATATAAAATGTTCCATTCCGGCAAATCCAGATATCAGATTTTTCTGTGGACCCAACAAAGTAGTCTTTGTCTAGGAAAGTGAGACCAGGAAAATAACAAAAATGTAGTTTCTGAAATTTGTAAGCAGAATTCACAGTCTAAAGTCACCCACAAGTATCTGGAAATTCTTGGCAACTTAGGTTTCAGGCAGGAGCAGCGTTACTGTCTCTGGCCATTACCTTTTGCATATCTGTTCGCCTGCAGGTTTTCCCAGCAGCCCTCTCAGAGGGGGCCATAAATCTCTCTCTCCACATTCCTTCAGTGCATATTAGTGGGCAACTAGACGGTTGTTCCCCAATGCTCCAGTGCCCCATGGTATAGGCTGCGTCACTAACGCAATAAAGAAACTTACATGAAATCTACATTTAAACATCACTATCCATGTAACCATTCTAAACAAGAGACAGTGGCTCATTTTAAATCCATTCCCTTTGATGGAATGAATTCTGTGACTAAAATGAGCTTCACCAAACAGCACAAAACATTTTTAACACATCAACATGAGATTCTCCATATCTTTACATAACAGTGTTTATGTTTCTGTTTTTGTCTGAAGACTTCTTATTCACGTTTTCCTACTGTGGGCCTTGGGAAGGGAGATTAGGGAAATAAATCAATTAAATGAAGCACACACATTTAAAATTCTGTGACTATGGAAAAGAAAAATGAGCAAATAATCATGCCCCCAAAAAGGTGGAGGTAAAATTGTCTGTAAGACCTCTTCTCGCTCTCACTGACTCTCTGCTTGTTGGGAAATCACAGATGAAATAGGCCAGCATCTCACAAAAGCTGACGTTTCACAACAGCAGAGTCAATATTTAGACAGAAGACAACCAATATATGTTTGGGGGATAAATGTTTACTTGAGATAATGTCTATTTAATTCTTTGGAAAAAGCTATATAAATCTGGCTCCTCACTAATTTCTGAGTCTCATTTCCTTCCTACTCCCTTGCCCAATAGAAAAGTGTAAGAAGCCAAAATTAAACTAAAACACACTCACTTTTAGAGCTTTTGTTTAAAAACTTGAAATGTCCTTCAATAGTGTTTGTATTTTTATTGTTTCCTACGAAGTTGGCTTTTTCCTTCTTTTTTATCTGCTTTTTTCTGTTTGATTTCAGTTAGGGACAGATACTGGGCATTCTAGAGAGAAAAGGCAATATTCCAAGATTCAAAGTAATGTAATATGTAACACACAAAAAAAGAGTCCGTGTTATAAAAATGTCTGAACTGAAGACTTGAATCTAAAAAGTAAAAACACTACTTAATTCCCAGAATGAAACTTCTCCTCTGTCCTCTCTGGAAAACTGAGCAGTGACGTGGTAACTTGGTAACCAGGAATGAGAATTTCTAAAGATGTCGCACTCCTATGCTCTTCCAGGTGTGGCACAGCAGTGACCTTCACACTTAACACATGCACTACAGAGAATCGTTTGTTACATGGCAAATTCATCTTGAACTCACGTGGGGAACTTAGCAACCAGAACCAGCAGAACCTGCCACGTAATCAGCATTCCCAATAGCACCCGAAAGATACTGGCATTTCTGGGTATTCCCAGAGTAAGAGAACACTAAACCAAAGCTTCTGTGTATATTCTACAGAGCAATTTTAAGAAGAGAAAGAGAATAAAAAGAAACTAACTAGTGATAAAAAATGTTAATTGTGAAAAACAGTTTGGGATCCTTTGGGATCCCAAAGAATAGGGGCCTCATGGCATTACTGAAGTACTGCTCGTGGTCCGTCACCTTCGTCTTTCTGTACCTTTTTAGTTTCAGTCTGTTTATACTTAGAACTGTCTGACTTCTACTTTGTCGCTGCTCAAGAAGGAATTAAGTTTTGTCTAAACCTGTAAATGGAGTCCAAAACTTACAGGTCAATTCTTCCTTCCTAAAGAAAAGCTGGCAGACGGTATTATTTACATCCTAGTTTTAGCTCTACTTTAAAAGACTCATAAAAACACTTTCAGCTAAACTCTGATTTACAGATTTCTAACAGAATTATATGAGACAGTTAACTGAGAGTATATTACAGTCATGTCCCCAAATCACTCCATTTTTCTCCAAAAGTACTTACTTCTGATGAGTTCGTCATCCGAACAGTTTCCCCAAATGGACTGGTCTTGGATCTCTCCATGAATGAAGCAGCTATTGGTAGCTTGAGATATCTCTCGCTCAGTATTTTCTTTATCACATTTTTCTAAATTAAAAAAAAAACATTTATTATCATTAAATGCTACATATTTTTCTCCATTTTTGCATTTTATAGATTTTTTTCTAAATGCTTCTAAATCTACCATAATTTTAAAAAATGGCAGCAGTATCTCCACTGACTGTTGCATGTTATTGACTCAGTAACAGAGATTTACTGAGCACCTACTATATCACTAGCATTGAAGAAACAGTTTGTACTGTAAAAATTATCTGTTAAAGTTCTTGTAAGCAAGTCATCATAATACAGCAAATAATTTACCATGATAAGAAAAATATGGAAAGGTTACATCAAGGATAGAAGTGAGTCTATACATGTCGAGGGTAGGGTGGCAGGGAAAGAATCAAAGAAGATGACAGATTTATATGTGCGTTTATGGGTTCTCAGGGAGCAAATCAATAAGTAAGGGAAAGTAATGTCTTCTTGGCAGCATAAGCCAAGCAAAAAAGCAGACTCAAACACAGGGTAAAATGAATGTTATCAGAGGTCAAGGAGTACTAGAGAGGTTCAAAGGGAGAAGAAACTCATCAGGGTTCAGAGCTCAAGAAAGGCACTCTAGAAAATGGTCTGAGCTGGATGGTCTTTAAAAGATCAGCAGGAATTCTCAAGGTAGAGATGGGAGAAAGGCCATTCCAGGAGGCAGAACAGCATGGGAAAACTCCAGAAACAGACACTCGGGCAAAAGTTCCAACCTGGACTGTGAAGTACTTTACAAGGCACATTAGGAAATAACACGGTAAAGGTCTGATTGGGGACATGTTATGGATATTTGAGTGGCAAGGTGAGAAATCTGGACCTAATTTAAAAGCAAGATAAATAAGTGACAGTAGTCACTGCAGCTTTATGAATTGCCTAATGGAAGCCATGCATTAGGAAGACCAATAAACTTGTACACACGAGTGGCTCTCAATCCTGACTATACTTTAACTCACAGTCTATTTTAAAAAACAGATCCCTGGGCCCCATCACGTAAGATTCTATTTTAATTTGAGGGAGGGGTGCTTAGGTGATTCACCTGCATGTACGTCCTAATCACTGGAGTGCGGGCGCATGGAGGAGGGAGAACAGAGGAAGGGAAACCAAAAGAAGACTCAGCACAGTCCAGGCAGAAATTGATGAAGAGTGTCATCAACTGGATAACAAGATGGGAAAGAAGGTAAATGTGAGAAAATAACTAGAGGTTTCACAGATTATCAGAGAAAAAAGGACTGGAGATGACTGAGTTCTCTCAGTCTGGATTTGACTGGGAAAACCTGGAGATCAGGAAAATAATTTTTAAAATACCGCTTTGTACATAGTAGCTGTTTAGGCATCATCCTATGCAGTGGGGATACAACCAATCATAAGACACGGCCCAGGCCTTCATGGAGTTTACAGTCTAGTGGATGAGTTTAGCGTTGAACCAACATGTGAATTTGCTAGTCACAAGTAAAGTGACAGCTAGAAACAGCCATCTTCCTAAACATGATTGCTAAAGCCATTCAAATAACGAGGCTCACCAAAAGAGTATTTTAAAGGAAGAGCATCAGGAGGGGTCTGTACAATTAGAAACGAGTCAGAGAAGGAAGAAAAAACCAGATGACGTCAAGCCGTGGAAGCAAGGAAAGGAAAGAGATTCAAACAGAAGTTGTTAGTCAACTGTATTAACATTTCCAGTGGAAGGGAAAAATTTCTGCACATGCAGAAATTTCTCATGTACCATTGGGGATTTCACAATTGAAAAGTCCTGCCCTGAAACGTTTCAACACATGAACATAGACGGACAGTCACTTAGGAATAAGTCCAGGGGCTAATAATTCTGAAAAAAGTAGGGTCTTTGACGCTAAGTATTTTTAGAAAGCAAAACCATATTCAGATAGCAGTAAAATATAAATTAGAAGCATGCTAAACCAGTATGTACTAGATTTACGTAACATTTACTCAGCATTATCAGAGAGAAAAATGTAATCCTCGTGAGATGTGTTAGTTTCAAGGAAAATCTTTACTTTTTTCAACAACTCCAGCAATCTTTCCACTGCTACAGAGCCTTCTTGAGATGATCAACAGAAAAGATTTTTATGCAGACTCACTAGAACACAGGAACTCTCTCACCAGCAGGGTCCTACATACTTGCTGCTACTGTTATGTAGCCGACTGCCGCCAGGTGTCATGCTAGCAGGCTTGATTCAATTAGTAACTTTAATTGCAGCTGAATGAAATTAATTATATAATTTTGAGCTGTTCAAGTTTAATTCCATTAAAATTAATTCATGAAGCCAGGGCATTATGAAGCATTGCTGACTAAAAGAAAATAGGTATGAATAAAGCCTCCAGACACACTTGACTCACATTTGAATCATGTCCAATATTCAAGTGCTAAACACAGACCCTCTCAGCTCTCCGTTGAATAAATGAAAATGTCATATGGTCCATATACACACGAATTTAGTGGTGACCCACTACTAAGAAGCAAAATTCTTCTGTCTCTAAATATCTATTAAGATACAGTCGTCATGGTTTTTTTGTTTGTTTATCTGTGAAATTTTAGAATTAGATGATCCCTAGAGTCCTTCTCAAGTTGAAGAGGAGAAAAATGATCATTCTCTGTCTCACTATATTCAAGAAATAATATGTAACTATTATTCAATCACAAGTATCAGCCTCTACAACTTTGCCTCCTTTGAAAACAATGTCTTGGCTCAAAAGTTGATCTCAGGCTTTTGCTGTGATCCACAGTCCCCAGCCCAAAGCAAGGCTCAGAAAAGTTTCCAAGTTGAAACTGACTTGCTAATTCTCCACTTTTATAAACTAAACTTCTGTGACCACTTGACCGTTCGGTGACTTTCTAACGTATGGATTTTTGTTTTATTAACATCTCTTTACTATTTAATGGAATACCAACATGGCAGCCTCAAAAACGGTGTGCAGTTATATCTGATGTTGAATAAATGCACTGAGAGAGATTTAATTGACAGATAACAGTAAAATGGACAACAGATGTCTCGCCACAGAACCAACCTTACTACAACTTTCGACAGGTTTGGGTCAGCCACTTCTCAAGATGATAAAATAGCAGTTTCTAATAACAGGTTTCTGTTACTTCTGAATCGCAGCAGCAGAAGCCACAGTCCTACTCCTTTCTGGATCTACGAAGGTTTGTAGCTGCAATTCAACTGCTACATGGGCTTGAAAGACATATCCCAGAGGCAATCAAGTAATTACAATGGTGCAGAAAATCCATCTGTACCTTTCCATAAGATGTTTATATATACATCTACTCCTCCCCAACTATATATATACCAGCACTCTTCCCCAACTTAGCCACTTCTTTTAAAGAGAGGCCTTCACCATCTCAATGACACTGTTCTTCTAAGCTAATGGTTCTCTACTATAGAGCACTTTAAACATAAAGATGGACAAGTCCCAACTTCAGGGGTCCCAATTCAGGTGGTATGGGGGAGGGGGAGGTAATCATCATATTTGGCCAGGTTTTAGGGGCACTGTTCCAGGTAAGCTCTTCTGTACTATACAATTTAGAGAAAACTTAGAAGGGCCCATCAAATACTGAGATACAGACCTTGCTTCATACAACCTTGTCAGAGTATTCTAAGTTCTCAGAAAATACAATTCTATCTGATCACTAACTAATGTAGAGGTATTTAGTTCTCTGTGTCAGGACAACTATGAGAATACAAAATCTGAATTATATATAAAACTAAACAGCTCTACTAATAGATGAACATGTAACAAATATGTTTTAGATATTACAATAAAAATTGAAGATACTTTAAAAATAGCACTAGACCAAAGGATACTTGTATACCATTGGCATCTGCATCCAAAAGGGCAGCTCCCAAACATTCTCCTGTATCTACACTCAACAGGGAAAATGCGGAAGAATCCTGGGATGAGGGGGAAAAAGCTTGGTCCCTGACAACAAATTCTCTAACCAAACATACACATGAAACAATCAAGCAACTACAAAATAATGGAAACTGTCCTGGGTCATGATTCTGACTCAAAGACTAACCAGTTGTGTGATGGGGGCTGGGTCCCATTCTCTTTATCCAGAAATAAGGGTGTTGAGCTGGATGGCTGCAGAGACCATTTTTGTCTAAGATTCTATAGCTCTGACTCTGCACAGGGCTGAACAATAGAGCCAAAACTTCATAAATACACTGTAGGATGGAGAAGAGAAAATCATAGAAGCACTGGAAGTGAGTTACTTTTCAAAGAAATTGACAAGCATGAATTAAGCTAAAGAGTGAAAGGGAAAAAAACAGAGTTCTAAAGGATCAATTTGAATATAATACGCCCTACTCAGAAATGAATATCTATCATACAGAATCAATACTCTCTATTTTTTTTCACTATTTTTCTAAAGGGCATGAATGGTGAGAAGTAATCTGTCTCTAATCACAATTATTCCTGTGAAAGGAGAATGAGATAGATTCAGGTACAGAGAATTTCCACTTAATTTAATATTTTCTAGTATTTTATTTAGTTAGTTTTATCCAAATTTAAAACTTTGAGAGTTTTACTTATCTCAGACAGTTTAGAAATAAAATAATAGAATGGTGCTTTAACAAGAGAGAAAAATCTTAGAGCATGAAAAATAAGTAAATTGGATAATAATATATGTAAACTATTATATATGCCATACAACAGCCACTCAGCTGGTAAGAGGTTGTTAAATAAGAAAAAAAAAAAAAGAAGAAGAAAAGAGTGGGAAAGAATTAAGAATTTTTGTAATTCCAGTATTAGCAATTTTCAAAGGACTTTCATATATAGTATTTATTTGATCTTTAGAACCCATCAACCATACAATAAAGAAGAAAACGTTAGCTCAATTTTACTGATGAAACTACAGAGTGAGTATCAGGGATAGATATGCAATTGGAAATAGGATGATAGAGTGCAGAGTTGGAAAGGATCTTGCAGCTCAGTTAATTTCCTGTCCCACCCTAGGCAGAAAGCCCCACCCCAATCCTCAGCCTCTCGCCACAGTTCCAAGGAGTGGTACCACCCAAGGGAACACATCTTGTTTTCATCAGTTTCATTCAGTAGTAAGTTGTTCTTGATTTTGAGCATAAATATGCTGCCAGGTGATCTATAACTAGTTCTAGTTCTGCCCACTGTAGGCAGAAATAATAAACCTAAACTTCTTTATAAGATAATCATTCAAACTATTGAAGAGATATTTTTTCTATCAGTTTGTAGTCAAGCAAATGTATCATCTCAACACCTAAATTCTTTTAACAAATAACAGTAACAGAAGAATCTAGTAATGTTGTCTGAGGATGAAATAGGCTTGTCAAAGTAACTAATGAACTTCTAAAACATATAAAATAGTGTTTGTGCCATGGTTTTCCAAGAAATAGGGACAATGTTGCCACCTAAAAAGTCCAGAAATTTGAATTCTTCCTGATAAATAAAAAGAGTCTTGTTAGGTTCTCTAGGAGAGAAATACTGTCCCTAAACTGCACCTGGCACTAAAGAAATGATTAACAGCACGGGTTCTGAAATTAGGCTGCCTGGGTCCACCAGTAATCACTACTAGCCACCACTGGATCCTGGGCAAGTTAATTAATCTCTGTCAGATTCTTACTCTTCAAAATGGGAGTAACACCAGTACCTACCCCAGAAGGTGGATGTGGAAACAAGTGGAATCACTCCTGGAAAGCAGCGTCTGGTACACAGTCAGGGCTTGTTCACACTTGCTGTTAGTATTACATTAAGTGCCACTGCAATAAGCACCTTTTTAAAACCTTAAGGAAGCTGTTGAGGATAGTATCTACCTATTCAGTAATCCCTGAGTGAAAAACCACGCTTGAAATCTATTTCCAGACTCAATAAGAGGAAAACTATTGCTTCCTCTGAGACACTGTATGTTATTTTTTTCTTATGGGCAATATTAGGGAAAATATTCTCTTTTTGACTTGAAATTTACAGACAAAATTGAATAACTGGGTTTGACCCTACAGTTACACCTGTACACTTCAATTTTCCCTCAGGTTTGGATCTCCTGAGCTACCCGTATTTTTTATTATTCTGTTTTAAACTTTTTTTTTAATATATTCTTATAAGCTACTTTAAATGGTCTCCTGAACTAGGCAGATGCATGTGCAAATGCACAAACTGATCATCAAATACATTTCCTGATTTTTATCCATCCTTTATTTGCTTACTTTGTGAAAGACTAATATAAATTATGGTGCTTGGCAGATATACTTACAAAACCTCATAAAACTTAATCAGTATAACATTCACCTATATCTTTTAGAAAGAAGTATTAATAGCTTTCTTTATGCTTAAAATTTGGGATTTTTTTCCATGTTAGATCTACTTCAATTAAACATTTGAGGACAACCTATAACATATCATTTATAATCTACATAATATGTAGTCTACATAATACATTCATACCTCCTGTATCCATATACAGAATTGCTCTAGACAATTTCATTTTTATTCTTCCATTCAAATTCCAGTATAATTTCAGATGATCTATGTGTATTCAGTGCATGAAATTTCAAGTAATCTGAGACTAAAATGTCTGGGAAAAGTAAAAAAAAACAAAAAACAAAAAACTGCGTCTGTATTTCCCAGAGGCTTAGAACAATGTGGAAATCTACAAATGCTTCCCAAATGTAACCTTTGAAAACCAAAGATAATGCAGCTTTCAGGAAGACCTGAGGCTCTGGAATTTTACTTCTTCACTGATCCAAAAAAAAGAAAAAAAGAAAAAAAAAATCCCTCAAGCTTATGACCTTTAAGAAACATTGCAAAACCTACCTGCTTTGTTTGCCCAATGTTCTAAAACCAATTAAAATCTCATTGTGAAAAAAAAAAAAAACTTTAAGACAGCCAAAGCATTTTTAACAGATGAATGAGCATATGCACAAAATTTCATAATTTTATAAATATAAGTTACTATATAATCACAGATATACTATATTTGTTGAATGAATTAAATGCTTAAGTCAATTTAACCAACTAATCATTATTATCATGATTTTGAAAAATAGACTTTTGAGCAAAATCTAAATGCATTCCTTCAAAGGGCTGCTGATGCATTTAGAAGCTTATGGTGTGTTTAGGTTCAAAAGAATGAGAAAAATGACATAGACTCAGCTAGTTTGCAGGTTGGGGACTGGTCGAGAACTACAGGTTTTACACACAGCAAAGTGGAAAATAGTTACAAAAAATTTCATGAATAAGCAACTGCATACAAATATGCAAATAGGTACAAAACGCAGCAATAGTTCACAATCTCCCAATAATCGGGGCTCTAAATAAATGGGGGGGAGAAAGAATTAAGCATTTTCTCCTTCAAGAAAAGTAATGGGGTGGTTAGATGAAGGCTTTCAAGCCAATACAGGGACCAGGATACATTATTTCAGTCATCCTAATGCCTGCACTTTTATAACAATCTAAAGTTCCTTATCTGAAAAACATATTTTCAGGAAGACTGACTCTGAGGCATAGTCACTCCTGCCTCCTCAAATATAGGTTCAATTGTGTTCTTTCCACCAACAAGTATACTCGTGTTAAAGACAAATTCTCAAAGGCTTATGGAATTTGGGAGTTACACGGGCTCATAAAGAGCCCAACCTGGTAACATGAATTCAGTTCAAAACATTTAGCATCCAGCATACCTAGGAATAAGGCAAGGAGAGGAGGCATGAATACGTCCAGGGATAAGAAACAGGCTCAGGAAACAGCTTACTTCAGTTTAGGACTCCTTAATTATTCAAAGACATCCCCACAATTGTCTAAAATCTAATTCCTTATAATTTTCACTGATTCATCTTATTTTGCTCTCGGCAATCAAAATCTAATCTTCCCTTCACATGACCGCACCTTCAATTCTATCCACTTTTATAGGCAGGATGGTCTTCTTACTCTTATCTAGAAAGCTAGCAAGAAAGAGTTTGCTTTCCTAACTGCTGAAATCCAGAGACACCGTATCTATAGCAGTTCCCTTACTGAGCAGTCAATTAACCCTCTTATAAAAAGGAACTGAGGAATCTGCCTTCTTCCCCTTTTTAAAAATAAGGACACACACCCATCTTTAGTCTTTTGGCATGATCGCTATTCTAAGTGCCACAATTTTTAAAACTTTTCTGTCACCTCTCAGTTATACCGAGTGATTTTATCAAGAACACTCTGTAGCCCAAGCCGTCTAGTTAAGGGATGAATGCTTATTTGGCACTATTACAAGAATGAAGGTATCAAAAGTGAACCAAAGGAGGTTGTTTAATCTGTAAGGGCATTTCAGACTCAGAGCTATGATCTGAGCCTGATCTTGAAATAAATGAGAGAGAATGGAGAAGAGTATTTCAAATATTTGTAATGAAGCCACAAATAAGATCATCATAAGAGAATGTGAAGTATACTGAAATTGATTTCTTGAATTCAGAATAATGGAGATGGATGAGAAGTCAGGAGGTGCTTCCTGTCTGGTAATTCTCCTAAAGGCCAAAACCTGGAGCCTCTCATTTAATTCACCAACTCCGCCTCTTGCCTTCTGAACCATCTCTCTAGGGCACTGCCTTCTCTGGATTCTTCTTTTAGACTACCAACCCATTCTGGCTTTAAAATCTTGCAATCTCAGTAACTTCCACAGTTTCAGTCACCTCCAGGAGGATAACTTGTAGATTCATTACTTTCACCCACATTCCTGTCCTGTCCTACAGATTTGAAGTTTAAACTCTACATGAATATACCCATAGTCACTGGAACATAATGTTCCCTAAAATTCATCACCACTTCTCTTCTGTCCCTGCCTGTTTCTCCAGCAGTGGTCTGTATCTTGGTCCATGATATTCACAGAATCGTTTTTCAACACTCTATTTTCCCCTTATTTCCTTTACTCCAACAATCAATGATCAGATTCTGCTACTTACAACTTCCCAACTTCTCTGAAATCTGTATTTTTTTGTCCATGCCCACTACTATTGCCTCCCATCTTTTTATCCTCCAATCAGAAACACTTTTCTAACACAAAGATTGAATGTTACTCCTTGGCTCAAGTAAGAATTAAATTCATTTTGCATATTCATGAAAACCGGATAAAGTTATTTTAACATTGTACATATTTTAATGTTGTAACTCCCTACACATCACCCACACTCCATCATCTCAGCTGTTATCTCAGTGAGAAATAAAGGGTAAAACCTCTCAGAAAATCTTACTAAGGATCCTGCATGTTGCTTGGGTGATGTGATGGAAGAAATGAGAACAGAATAGGTCTATGTTCAGAGACACAAAAGAGTAAAGGAAAATCTACCATGAAAAACAGTAGGAGGACTATTTCTTGGAGTAGAGAATGTGAGGAGAGGAAGTTGTCCTCTGCCACCTGCCTTCAGAGGGCCTGTCACCTGCTCAACCACAAGCTGCCTTATTTTTAGTGCTCAGCTCTGCAGGGTGCAAACCAAAAAGACCGACAAACTGTATGTTCTTCAGCTGGGATCACCTGCAGCCCAACCCAGACAAAACTGACTTCTTGCCATCCCAAGATTCTCTCTCAACCTTTATATTTGGAAGCTCCAAGACTATCCCAATCAGCTGGCAATTAGCCACGAACCAATCTGTCAGGGGTTCAGGGTATCATCTTGAATTGCTATTTAGACAAGGGATTCAATTTAATTTGGCACACATGTACATTTCATCTTCTCTCTCACCGAGTTTATAAATTCCTTGTGGACAAAACTATACTCTTTCAATCTTCACAGGATTTTGTACATAGTAGGCACACACATAAAATATCTGTTGACAGAGTTTCCCTCCAAAGATGTTGATAATAAAATCTATGTGCTAGCATGAAAATTTCAGACTTCATTCCTGAAACTACTTCAAAATCAGGCATAAAAGCACATGCATATGAATCATCTTACTTCCGATTATGTGGGTGTCGACCTGAAAACAGAAGTGGACTGCGAGCAGAAACCACTAACGAAATTAATGTTAAAGTAACTCTTTTCATAGTTCCTACTTTGTGAACCATAAGTGATTAGAATTAGAAGCTATAAAATAGAACTCAATTTCAAAAACTTAAGGTTAAAAGCTCACCTCCTTCAGGATGTGCATGCTAATGTCAAAAGAAGATACGAAAAGCTTAAATAACTTCAGTGAAGTGTTAATGGCAAGAGAGAGGAGGGGGAAGAAATAGAGAAAAGAGAGAAAAAGGGGGAGAGAGAGAGAGAGAAGCATCCAAAACACTGGTGCACAAACACGTGACGTTAACACAGCAGGAAGGGCTGCAGCATCTTTAATCTGCTTCAATGAACCACCGAAGTTCAACTATTCAAACACCTAGAATCTAATCAGTATAGAATCAATCTCCTGTTAATAAAAACTGAATAAAGGCTTCAGAAACATCAAAATCACACCCCATGCCTTCATACAGTAGAATAATGACACTAACTCAGAAAAACAATTGGGTTGAATTGTTGCCCTCTTTTGTTTGTTGTTTTTCTAACTGATTTTCCATTTGCCAATGGCCTAACTTCAGCTTGTGACAATTTATGTTTCCTTTTCCCCCAATCTTTTATTATTGTAAAAATATAATGCTGAGTAAAATAATTGCAGACTGTTATTAGACCTTTCCATGAAATCACCCCAACAAGATCCAGGAAATGAGGTTCAAAGAAACAGGAAAGGCCCTTACACACCCAGAAATTCCACAGCTTCCCCAGGAGTCCTGTAAAGGTCACTCAGTTATATATATATTAAATTCTTGTATGTGAATCAGCCAAACAAGGCCAACAGGCATGATTCTTGCTGGCCAGAAATCAGAGCCTGCTAATTGCAAGGCTGGTCTCTCCAGCTGCCCATACAGCCTGGAACACAAGATCAGTTAGCACAAGACTGGTTACTGTAAACACACTCTTCCCACACATGCTTGATTCTCCCCCCATCATTCTCTGCCCCACAGTGCTTCCAACCTGCCAACTTCCAGTCCTAGGCTAATTCCAAACACCAATTCTATCTGCTTCTATCCCCAAGCTCCCACAGGCTTCCTGCTGAGAAAGGCAGTCAACCATGCTGACCGTGTCCACTAAAAATTCATGCCATTCATTCTTAGTTAAGCCCTCTGTGTTACTGAGCAGCCCTTTTGTTTGCCCCAGATGGATCACTTCTTGAATTCTTCATTCTTCCAAATCTTTTCCACACATCTCAAATTTCTTGACTCATCCTAACCCCCCTTGCTTTCAGCAAATGTTACGTCTACTTTGCTGAGGGGATCTTGGCCTTCAGTAATCTCCTTCTCATAGGAAACTTTCTCTAGATGATCACTCATCCTTTTCTCCCATTCCCATCTCAAAGGGGGAACGCTTCCAACGTTTCCAAGACTGGTCTCATCGTCCCTTCCTTCCCAGAATTTTACTCTTTCAATTACAAGCACTCACTGCACAACCACTCCACCCCATGTCTTTCTCTCTCTGTCCCCTGGCTTTCTTTTCAGTAGTACATGGTGAGCATGCTCAAAGGCAACCCATCCCATAGTAGCCCTCTATACACTTTCCCCTTTAACAAACTATCACTCTTCTTATCTTCCATGACCACTAAACATCTAACACTTCTGTGACCAATCCTGATGAACTCATTTTCTGTATTCTCCTTCTCCTCCCTCAAGGGTGGCCACCCCCTCAAATCTGGTCCTCAGTCCTCTCTCTCACTCTTGTGCCCATCCATCAGCTCCTTGACTGTGAACTCTTCAACAGTGAGCCTGAACCTCACCACCCTCCTAGTTACACGTTATCTTTTTCAGCGGCTTAGGGATAAGTTCCATGAACCAATATAACCTCTGTATTACATTAAATTTCCGCCTTTCCACGATCTCCCATATTACATACTTTGCTCAACCATATCGATTCCATTCGACAAAATGTGGACACTGCCTGGTTTTAGGAGAATCAAAAATAAGTAAGTAAAAATCAATGCCCTCAAGGGACTCTCACAGCAAAGGCAAGCTCCATCCTGCTTGTGCTATTGTTCTTCAATCCATAGTCTCTATTCCACTCCCCCCAGTACTGCCCCAGGTCCTCTCATCTTTTGTCAGCCTAGTGTAATAGCTTCCTGGATAGTGACTGCCTTCACTCTTGCCTCCCCCCCCCCCCAAATCATCCTTTGAACTGCCACCAGATTTATATTCCTGAAAACACCAATTTGGTCCTATCCTTCCCCTTATCAAGAACTTTCCATGGCTGGCCACTGCCTACGGAAAGGTTATACAGATTTCTCAGCAGGAGAATCCTCAAAATGACTTTAGCTTATCTTCGCAACTTGACCTCACTTTCAGCTCCTTAGTACAACTCATACAGTGGTCTCAGCGAGGTGCCCCATACCCTGTGACAGTCCCCTGCTAGCCTGGCTTTCCACGCACCAACTCCACAAAACTGAGTCCTAGGACCATGCTTCTTGGTCCAACTCAAGTTAAGTTTTCCTAGAGGTTTTTCTAAATGCCCCAGCTAGGCAGAGATGCTGTCTTTCTCCCCCATTCTGCCATCACTTTCTTTGTGCCTCTGTTATAATGCCTTTCCATCCACCTTATATTATAGACATGTGTGAACATATGTGTTTCCCCATCATCCTGCATGCCCCAGATTTAATTCATCAGTCTGTTTCTCTCTGTATCTGTCATATAGCAGGGCTGTATATATGACATCTCTCTCTCTCTCTCTCTCGTATGTGTGTGTATATATATGTGTGTGTATATATATGTATGATGGAACATTTACAAAGCACCTGAGTAAGGCAGAAATAAACAATGGGAAGACAAACAAAAAGGCTATGGTAGAAATGAAAGTCAATGTTAAAATTAACCATCTCTACAAGTGCCCTGAATTACAAACATACATGCCTTCTCTATTACTATCTTCACCCCAACAAAAAAAAATGCTGGAGAGCCCTAAGAGAGAGTTCACACGGAGTGATATTATTTAAAGTTTGGAACTTGAAAAGGGTACTTTTTAAAGGGCTTTCTACCAAAAACAAAAACAAAAACAAAAACCCTTTAAAAAAAATCTACCAATAGAGCATGTCTTTCTACAGATAAAAGCCTCTAAAAACAATGACTCTCAACCAGAGCTAAAGAGCACCTGGAGCTGGATTAAAATGCAAATTCTTGAGTCTTACTCTGGAGATTCTGATTCTGTAAGTCTGGAGAGGAGCCAAAGATGTCAGTCTCCTTGAGCCATTAGGGTAGTATCTCAAAACTAGTGACATTCTGGGCAGGTAATTCTTTGTTGGGAGGGGCATTGTAAGATGTTAAGCATTTTCCCTGGCCTCTCCCCACTGCATGCCAGGAGCACCCACCCCACCCCACTGTTAAGGCCACCAAGCATGTCTCCACACATTCCAAAATGTCTCCTGGAGGGCACAATCGTCCCCAATTGAGAACTAGAGACAGAAGCTGCCCAAAGATGACACACTTTGAGAAATGCCATCCTTAATCAAAAGGATAACATGATATGATAAAAGTCGAAGAATATGGATATTATGAGCATACATGGTATAAACTGAAATAAACAGGCTTCCCATAAAGGAAATCTGATTAGCCACTATAAATTCCTGACAACTCAGCTAAGCTTCTAAGTCAAAGCTCTTCTTATGTAATTTCAACTTGAAGATTTTCTCCCTAGCTTCTATTTTAAATTATTTTTAATTAACTTTACTGGCATTTTGCATCCCGCTATGAAAAGTCCGCCTAATAGTCTCAGAGGACTCTCCCAAGAGAGAAGAGTGCATTAAATCACACATTATCACATTAAAGAATATTCCAGCACACAGCCCAACAGTCTAAATCTTGGCAAATGCAATGCAGGGGGAGGGGGGATGTAGGGACTCGAACAGGCTCAAGTGATTCACAGTATCCAAAGCTGATTATCTCCAGTTCACCCATCCGTAGGAAAAGTTGTATTCTCTACTCCAAACCCATTTATCACAATGACATATACTATATGTTTACAACCTGTGCTTCCACCCTGATTTCTACTGACTGTATATGAGACCTTGGGCAAGTCACTTAAAGTCTTTGGACATCCCTTCTAAAAAGTGAGCCAGTTGGACTATACTATTTCTAAAGATCCTTCTAGTTACAAGTTGCAAATTTATAATGAAGCACAAAGAAAAGGCTCTTTTTATTCTTTTGGAGTCTAGTAACTTTTGCACAAAAAATGACAATACCTACATTTTCAGTGTTGGTAACACAATGAATTTAAGATGCTTAATCCAAAAGAGAAAAAACTGACAATGAGACGAACCACATACACAAGATCCATTCTCTCTTAAAACAAAAATCAGTTTGGCCCAAATTGTCCTTCACTTATCAAGACACTTATACACAGGTACTTTCATGAGACAGCAAATCATATCCATCTTTCAGAAGTTAGTCAGAAATAGGGAAACAGTTTTCAATCACACATTTACTTTCTATTTTGTGTAATAGAGATCACAAATCAGCTGCTTAGAGGCCATTTCCAGCCTGCAGGTGTGGTTGTTTTCTTTGGCCTGAACAAAAAGTGTATTTAATTAGTTGCCAACTTTTAAAAAGGGAGGGATGATACATTTAAAAATCCCTATTTCCAGTATCTCTTGAAATTTTGGAAGATATTAACCCAAATGGCAATGATGATCTGGCACTGAGAAGCACTGCCTCCCGGCCCACGAGCTTGCCAGTGGCCGCAGTCTCCACTGCTCCCTACCGTCCCACACCCAGACACCCATCTGGTTCCCTCTGATAGCCCGGAGCGTATGCCCTTATGTCATTGCTTGGTAACAATTTTCCAAATGCATAAATAAGATTTTTAATGCTTTCAAAGCAAAAGAATTGTGTTTGCAGGACACAGCAAAAGGATAGAGGTTGTAAAGAGACAGAGCTATGCTCTCAATAAGAAAAACTCCTCACTATGAATCTGAGAAGTAGAATGTGCCACACTGTAGGTTTCTAACTAACCACCTGAAAGGCTAGAAATTCCAGATTTGATGGGGAGTTCAGACTAGAGGCCCCCTAAAACTACTTTCAACTTTAACTTTATATGCCTTTGGTCAGCAGTACAGTGAGCTGAACACAACACAGTGATATATGTATGGGTTATATCATACGTCTTTGTGTATGTGTGAATACACGCATATACATGCACATAAATACATACATATTTTTAATTGTGTTTGCAGGGGAAGACTTGATCTTATCGTTGCCCTTCACGAAAAGATATGTTCTGGTAACTTTCATAAAGCATTCCATTTTTCTGATTGAAATATATACAATTTTAAAATTAGATTCCTATTAACTAAGCAGCCATATCTTACGAGATAATTATTAAACTATTCTTCAGAAAAGATGATAAAGAATCCAAGGACAGAAGGAGGAGGATGAAAGAACTCAAGGAAGCACCGACGAGAGAGGTCTGTGAGCAAAGCTTCTCCACTAATGTCTTTACCAATAAAACCAGTCTAACCACTGGCAGCTACATCCTGAAGCTTTCTGCCTACCTACTTGCATCCACTTTTTTTTCAATACAACTTGTGAAACCTACCTGTTTGAGAAACAATGTTTTAACAAGATTCTGAGGATTTTCTGTTTAAAAAGATCAGCTTTATATTATAATTAAATTGATGTCTTTTGAAAGGATGTGGTGAGTCAAATTTGAACTAATTTAAAAAAGCAAAACTAAAAAAAAAACAGAAAATAAAAATGTGTTGCTGAGGCTAAGCCAATTTTCAGATAAAACATAACCCAAGAGTTTCCACATTGATCATGTGTGTGTTGTATGCAGTCAACACTCGACATTCTCCTTCAGAACATTCTAGAAGCCTGGTTCTTAAAATCAGATCACGGACACCTTACAGCATTACATCTGCACAGGTGCACTAAGGGTCACTGCAAGACGTTCTAGCTGACTTTAAAAACGCACGTCATTAAAGTTGGACATTGCAGATATCACTAGTTTCAAATCGTTTTTCTAGTGTGTTTGAGGTTGATTTCTGACAAGCATTTGTTAACAACAGTGATTAACAGCTCAAGTGTGAACACAAACAGCCCATCCATGAGTCGATACGACTGCTAAGGGCATGCCTCATGACAAGAAAATGATTGTGTTGGCCACACAGTATGCAGAACATGGGCTACTTCTGGGAAAACTTGTTTATCCTTCTGGGTTCTCCAATTTTCTGATTTTCTCTCTGTTCTCTGTTTAGAAAAAAAGTGACTCACTGTTTAGAAGCAAAAAATAATGATAAACATAATTCAGTTGAACAGCCCTGAATGCCAGAACATTTTAATTTAGCCATGGATGTTTTCTGCTTTTACCTATTGTGAGTTCAACATTAACTTCTTCCTTTCCACTTTTTACTGCCTTAAGGACAAGAATCCCAAGAAACCCACTACATAATTGTCAAGGACAAGGGGGGGAGGTTGGGGGGAACTTATCAGACATGCTTAAAATCATGAGTATCAAGTAGGTTTTTGAGCCCTAGAAAATTAGTTTGTATCTGTGTCATAACTCTTCAAATCAGAACCACCCTAAGAAGACAATGCATCAAAGGAGTAAGATCCTTGCTCTCTGTCACCATTGAAAACCTGAAGTATGTTACCTTCAAGAGAAAAAAGATAGCCATACTGTCTGAGTTGTTAATAAGCTTGTCAAGGAAGTTTTCCCCAAATAAAAGTATTTCCTTTACAGGCTGTGTATGTTTATACTTTGGAAGAATATAAAGGGCTAATTCGTTCTCGGAAAGCATTTCTTTTAAAGTTAAGTTTATTCAAAACTATGGTTATTGAAAACGTATGCACGAACCATTCCAAAGCAATTGGTCACAGAAGCCCGGATTATCAGAGTTGCAGAGGAGCCCACAAGAAACAGAAAGATGAGGGGAGTGCAAGCTGGCTCAGAAAGCAGCCTAAGTCTTGGATCTGAGGAAGAGCCAGAACTGAAGAGAAGTAGGGGGAAGAGCTTCAGATCCCACACAGCTGGGTTAGGCCCTGAAATGCATAGGTTTAAGAAAGAAGTAATTCTGCCATCCTGTTTCTCTGCAGCCAAAGGAAGGGGGAGTGGAGGCACCAGCGGATCCCGCCCTCTTATCCGGTTGTTGATCTAGGGCAGCGATCCTGGAGAACTTGCTTGGGTAATGCTAACTATGCAAAAGTTCACAACTCCAAGGGAGAATCGGTCCTCGCACCAATAATCCACCCGCAGACCCCCATCGGTAAACGTGTGAACACACTTTAAAATGCAGCAATGACAAAGGAGCCTGCAACTTGCAAGCGGCACTCACCCTGGGCTGGGGCGCCCAGCCCGCCGCCGCCCGCCTCGGCCCCGCGCTGGGGCCCGGGAGCGAGGGCTTCGCCCGCGCCGGACATGGGCCGCTCCACCGAGCCCTCGCCGCGCCTCCGCCTAGCTCGCTGCCCTGCTGGGCGGACGCACCGAGGGCTGTTAGGTGTTGGGTGCGGGGAACTGACTGCTTCTGGCGAGGATTAAAAAAAAATGTTTTGAGAGAAGCGCACACCACCCCTGCGGGACATTCCCTCCCTCTCTGCTTCCCTCCCCCAAACCCCACCCCAGGGAAGTTTTGATTTGAAACCCGGGAGGAAAACTGTTACCCGGCAAGTTCACAGCAGCGCGTCCTGGGGGGTCAGCGTGGGGCACCCAAGGGGGAGGGGGCTGGGAAAGGAGATCAGATCAGGGAGAATCTCGGGGGACGGGATCAGACCCCTCCTCTCCCCGCCCCCTGGACCACCACCTACCTCGGCATCCCCCCAACTCGCTCCAAGCCCCTTCCTCCTCCTCTTCCGCCTGGAAGTTAGCAAGGCTCCGGCAGGGGCCGCATGTCGCGGTGGCCTGACGGAGGCGGCCGCCCCTGAGTGTCCCTCCCCTCCTCTCTCCGGCTCAGCCACACACCGCAGTGGCGGCAACTGCGGCAGCGGCTGCTCCTCTGACTTCGCGCTCTCCGCCCCCTCTTTCCAGCCAGCTCAATCCGGCCGGTTCCCCTCCAAGGGGGACTCTTCCCCCTCTGCCTCTTTCCCCCTTCCACCACTCCTACACTCCAGAAACACTTCTCCCTCTGTTGCTCCTTTTCATCATATCCGGATGAGGAGGCCTAGAACTCTTGGCTCTCGGCCCGAGGCTGGGGGCGGCGCGACCTGTGCTCGGCCCCAGGCTCCCTCGCGCCCCGGGCTGTCTGGGTCAGGAGGCCAAAGCCCTCCAGGGCTGGCACAGAGCGCAGGGGTTCTTCCCAGGGCTGGGAAAAAGAGGGAGTTGGCTATTCCCTGGTTGCCCAACAGTGCCCACACTCAGAGACTCACCCCATCCCCTCTCAACCAGCTCCTCTCCCCAGTCCTGCCCCAGACTCACGGGCATTCTGAGAATGCTCAGAAAGTAGAACCCTTCAGGGGGGCAATGCAAAACGAAAAAGTATCAGACTTTTCCGGCGCAGTAGAGAAATGGTAGTTTTGAAACCTTGACCCCTGGCTGAGTGTTTAATCTCTTAATCTCTGACTCTACAGATAGGCTTTATTCTGTTTTTCAGTTCTTTGTTTGTATTGGTCAAACAGTCAAACTGGATCCAGTAAAACCTGTTGCAAGGCTGACACCCTTGAGGATCCACTGGCCCAGCACTTCGGGCCCAGCCTACTGCAGGCAGAGTGCCTCCTCCACCCAGGACTTCTGTGGTGAGATAAACTTGTGGTTGGAAGTAAAAAGCTGATCAACTCTACACTTACAAAGGAGATGTTCTGATTTCAATTTAATCTGATGAGCCACGAATAACAAGTATAAAGTCATTTGCAGATATAAAGTACTTTCATAATACATTCAGATAACTTTTGCTCTATATTTCATCATGATTTGAAATGCAAACTCTGTGTCCAAAGCTAGACCAAACTCATTCTCTGAATCTCTAGGATAAGAGAGTAATTACAGTAACGTTATCTAAATTGGAGAAAATGGACATCGGATACATCTTCCTTCTAGGTGTATTAGTAATATGCCAGGAATTTTATGTATTTGAAAAACTAACTGGAATTGATTCCAATTGATTGAGAAGACCATTTCTCACCTTTGAAGAGTCAGTGCAACCAAACTTGCTTTCAATTAAACCTGAAAACACAGCCTTTGAAGTTTCTGATCAGTTACTAAGACTATATTCTATCCCAAAAGACAAATGATAGTTTGCCGAATGACCTATGACTAACAATTTTTTTGCATTGTTTTATTTAGAGATTTTAGCAATGGTGTGTATAAAAGTGCCTTAACTCTGTGAAAACTTGTCTAGGGGCCTGGACTATTTGGCATCTACTTGATGGAAGCAGATCAATTCTAAGGGCAACTGCATAACCATCAGAGAATAAATGTTTAGGAAGTATCACTGTCTCCTGCAGCATCATCTACAAGCAAAGGAGTAGAACAGAAAGCAGATGCTCTGGAAGATTCTGTCTTACCCCATCTTATATATTTCCTTGCCTCTTTTTTGTTTTTAGAAAAATACACCCTCACTAAGATGTTAAACTCCATGAATATTAAGAAAGTATAGCTCTCAAATGCAAATCAAAACTACAATGAGGTATCACCTCACACCAGTCAGAATGGCCATCATTACAAAGTCCATGAACGATAAATGCTGGAGAGTCTGTGAAGAAAAGGGAACCCTCCTACACTGTTGGTGGGAATGTAGTTTGGTGCAGCCATTATGGAAAACAGTATGGAGATTCCTCAAAAGACTAAAAACAGACTTACCATATGATCCACCAATTCCATTCCTGAGCATATATCTGGAGGGAACTCTAATTCCAAAAGATACATGCACCCCAATGTTCACAGCAGCACTGTTATACAATAGCCAAGACATGGAAACAACCTAAATGTCCATTGACAGATGACTGGATAAAGAAGTTGTAATATGTTTATACAATGGAATACTACTCAGCCATAGAAAAGAATAAAATGCCATTTGGAGATCACCATACTAAGTGAAGTAAGCCAGATAAAGAAAGAAAAATAACACATGATATCACTCATATGTGGAATCTAAAAAAAAAAAAAAAAAAAAAAAAAACACAATGAACTTATCCACAAAACAGGAACAGACTCAGACATAGAAAACAAACTTATGGTTACCATTGGGGAAAGGGGTGGGAAGGGATAAATTCGGAGTTCAAGATTTGCAGATACTACTTTGTATAAAACAGATGTACAAGTTCTTTCTGTATAGCATAGGGAGCTATATTCAACACCTTGTAGTAACCTATAATGAAAAAGAATCTGAAAAGGAATTTATACATGTATAAGTATGACCGAAACATTATGCTCTATACCAGAAATTGACACAACACTGCAAACTGACTAGACTTCAATTAAAAAAAAAAAAATTACAGCTCTCTTCTAGAAAGTCAGTCAGTGATGAATATTTGTTAATTTAATTTCACAGCCCTTAATGTTGCACACACGGTACGTGACTCAATAAATACTCCTTGAATTAAATTTAAACATTTTAGTCTCTAATGGGGAAGAGATAAGATTCAAATAAAAATATCACAACAAATGAGTCTGCATGGTAGAATCACCAAGACAGGTAACTGCTGTATCTTGCTCAGCTGCGTGACTCTGAGCAAGTTAACCTCTCCATGCCTTGGCTTCCTCAATGAGAATAAGAGAAACTCTTCATAGGGTCCCAAGAGATCACAATAAGATAATTTTCAGAGGGATATCAGATATAAGGAAACATACTCAAAATATTAACTATTGTTGTTGTTGTTATTATTATTATTATTAAACAGAAGCATCTTGACGAGTAATACTGAATACGGCATAATGATTCTATCACAAGGGCCCCATCAAAATACCAGGTTACCACGCCTGGTGTACATGTGTAATCCATACTTTACTTATATTTTAAATTTTCTCAGTGACTTCTTACATTCTGACAAGATTATCCTGCCAGGATTTATAGCTCAAGCCTGTCTGAGTGAAAGGCTATCTTGTGTCTTTAGGTAAACTCAGGTCTTCCTTCTAGGAGGACTTAGAAGTCCATAAGCCTGGTATCTGATACACCAGGAATTAAGGGTGGGCTCTTAAGTGTTCCCCAAGCTGTCCGTAACCATCCTGTGCTGTATTTGTTCAGTCTTTCTGTCTAATCACAGCATGGTTCCTGATGATCACCTGGTGCCCTCATCCTCTCATTCTTTTATTCATCAAAGCCACATGGAGGCAGGGGCACTGCCATGGGTGCCAGGGATGCAGCAGTGAAGATGATATATGGAGCTCACAGTCTAGAAGGAAATACAGACACACAACCACTTACTACAGTTGCTGAGTGGGATGGGAAGGGAAGTTCTGGAATGCCAGTACTTCGAAGGGAGATGCAGTCTGGTCTAGGAATCACTGGAGAAGTTTTATCTCGGCTGAGACCAGAAGAAGTGATGAAAGGAGAAAAGATGGCTCCAGGCAGTTCAGGTAGAGATGCAGATGTCCAGGGCAGCCCAGCATCACTGAAGAACAGAAAGCAGTTCAGTCTAAGAGGATAACCCAATGCACAGGGGAGAAGAATGGGGGATGGAACTGAAAAGAAGAGCAGGGGTCTTATCAACTTTGAACAAGGAGGATATACTTTCCAAATTTACATTTATAAAAGCCACTCTAGTATAATATATGAGACGATTCAGAGGCACTGAGACTGGAGCTAGGAGGTCCAATGAGGAGTCAAAGGCTGATGCCAGCAGTGAGAATGGAGCCAAATGGATTGAAGTAAAGGATGAGGGAGCTACAGGAATCAAGGGTGACCTCCAGGTTTCCACATCTTGGTGGATGGTGGTAATATTACCTACAGAGATGGGAACGTTCAGGAGAAGCAGGTTTGGGGGAAAGCTTCTCAGTTAGTCATGTAGATGATGTAGTGTCTGAAAAACCTGTGAAACAGCTAATTAGAACTATCCAGTAGGCTGCTAGTAGGTGTCTGGAATACCAACACATAGATGGTACTTCACCAGCAATGAGGCTATGAGTACCCAAGGAGAGTATGTGGTATAAGAACAGAAGGCCTAACACAGCTGCTAGGCCCTGAAACTCAATCCAAACGTGTCCTTACTGGCCCCTCCCTTTCTGCACACCCTTCCCAATGCCCTAATACTATTACTGACTGGCTTTGAGAATCACCACTACTGACTGCTACTACTGCCCGTGCCCCACCCTCCATCCTAGATGCCCCAGGGTATAGCACATGATGGTCTTTATTAAACCAGGTTTTATCATGTCTTACACTACAGTAATCTGGATGAATGGGAACCTCCCCTGGGGACCAGTCTTCTACTGGAATTAAATACCCTAACACTGGCTCAGAGCCCTCTGCCACTGAAATCCCAGTGGGCCTTCCAACCATTCCTGCCTAGTGATGCACACACTGATGATGATGTAATAATATGTAAACACATTGTGAAAGAGGTCTGACAGGAGCTAAGCAAATAAAATGAACCAATTAAAAGAGTTTATACAGCATCCTTACGGACTCCTTACTCTTCATCACTCATTTCACAGTCAAAAATTTATTGTGCACCTATTACATTCTAGGCCACATGCTAGGTTCTGGGTGGTGGTGGTGGTGTTTTTTTTTTTTTTTTTAACTTGACTTAATGTCTTAAAAAGCAGCTAAATTACTTTTCACTTGGGTAAAGGCTTCTCTGACTAGCAAAAGTCAAAGTCAATATCCTTACCTAGTTATCCAAACCAGGGGACTACAAGCGGGGTATGCAATTAATTATACGTGCTTCCCAGGGGAGCACAAGACAAGTGTCTGGAATGTGAGAAGGGAACAGTAGAACGAGCATTTATACTTGTTTTTATGTCACCATTTGTAATTTCTATTTTCAAGCATTTTTTTAAAATATAGTTTTATTTTATCTCTTGTTTTGTTTTGTTTGGAGGAAGGTAATTAGGTTTATTTAGTTAGTTAATTATTTTAATGGAGGTACTGGGGATTGAACCCAGGACCTTGTGCACGCTAAGCATGCACTCTGAGCTATACCCTCCACCCTCAAGCATGTTTTAAAATGTGTATAACATATTAGTTCAAAAGTGTGTATAATTGTTTAAAACATATGTTAGGGGTTCATGCTCAAGAATATTTTATCATTCACTTTGTACCAAAAAAGTGGCATAAGTGCTTTAAAGCACTGAAGGTATATTCATTCAGTTATTCCCAGATTGGACCAAAGTTAGTTTTTCTAGAAAACATATATACCTACCTCATTTAGGTAGAAGCATGATTTTAGCAATCCCCAAACCCAAGGACATAGAAGTCAGAAAATAATCCTGAGCCTCTAAACACAGGAAAGTAACTTTCATGACCTTCACATACTGCCAACACCATAGCTATCGACTTTCTCAAAACCTACTCTTTTGTGTGTGTGTGTGTGTGTATCTGTGTGGACATATACTCTTGTAAAACTTTATTTTCCATTGTTGTACCTCACAGAATATTTAGGGCACAGGGGCTTTGAGGGAAAGAGATTAGCTCAGGGAGACATTAGGTCTGAAAAAGTGACAGCAGAAGAAATGACAGCTGACAGAGAGGGATGATACAGGGAAATAAACACGTCATAACAACGCCTGGGTGAATTCAGCTCAGTGAAACAGTGGCTGTTCCGAATGAGGGCCTGAGTCATTAAGGAAAGATTCAGTTACGTTAGTGCTGCATTCTGTTTCTTAGGGAGGCAGGTCACTATTTTTACGTTTTAGGAAAAAATCCCACCAAAAAAAAAAAAAAAAGTTCACATCAAAAAAAGTTGCTACTTCAAAGACTAACTTCCACAGAGCTACATTTTTATAGCTGCCAGGGAAATGAGCGATCGCAATTCTGGGTCAATTTGTTTTAACTGTATTTCTCCACCTCCTAGTGCTCAGTTTGAAGAGGAGAGGTCAAGTGGACAGGTTTCTAGAACCCAGTCTTACTTCAAATAGACTGCTTTCTTCTTTTTCTCCATAATGCCTGGATCCTGCCCTCAAATGTTTAACTGAGAAAACTGGTTCTTCCACTTTCTAAATATTTGAAAACTACCCAAGTGCCCAACTCCTTCGCTTAATGGATCAAGAAACAGAAAGACATAAAGTTCATGGATTAGGTTCAACAAACATATATTGAGAGTTTACTGTGTCAAACCATATGTTGGACATGAGAATTTCAGAAATAGAGGAAAGATTGGGAGCTCAGGGAGTGGAGGGAAGGGGTAGGGGAAGGGGACAGGGTGGGAGACAGAAACACACTAAGTTGTGACTGCACTACAGGAACATGGCAGGAGCAGCACCTAAACTGCTCGGGTGTGGGCAGGGAGAGCCAGGGGCTGTTTCAGAAAGAAGATGATGCCGAGCTGAGTACTGCTGATGAGTAAAAGTCTGCCTGTCAAAGAGCTCAGGGAATTCCAGACCGAAGAGATACCGCCTACAGGCACTGAAGTGTGAAAGCCCCAGAGAAGTTAAATGACCTGGCAAAGGTGTTTTGTGAGTTTACTGCTACAGAGCTAAGTTTCTTGACATCCAGGCTTCTTGGTCTGACTGAGTATCTGGATAAGCCACGTAAATGAATCCATCCCTTCTAAGGGATGGAGAAGCTAGGGCAAATCTGATCTTATACTTAGGAGTTCCAAAGATTTTCCGTTGTCAACGTGTGTCCAAAGAATGGGGCACAGGCTCTCCTGTTGCTGAATTAGCTTGACTCATCCTTCCCCTCCAAGCTCTCAGTGTTGCTCTCAGTTGGCTGACTCCTATGGCCTGGAGCATTGGCCTTCAGGGTATTTCCTTGCTGTCAATGGTAATTTCCTGCTTGTGTTTTAAAGGAAGGGAGGGAGAGGTTAAGACGTGAAGCGGCACATTGTCATAAAAGAACAGGAGGGAAGGCAGAAGTGAAGATGAGTGTATCACACGCAGTAGATAAGGTACCTAGAAAGTGACCCTGGATACACCAGCTATTGTGGAAAAGTGGTAAATACCAGAGGCCCTTGAAAAGGATGACTGACCTGCTGAAATCACAACGGGAAATAATTTTAGCACAATGATCATGACAAAGACACTGAAAATAATGTAGAAGATGAAGATTCTTTTGTCACCATGGCCCCTAAATACATTTCTATTCTCAGGTGAAGAGTTAAACTTTCAACTCTGGATTTAAGCCAACATCTGTATTTCTCCCAAGGGTGTACTAAGAAATAGACACTAAATAAAAAGTGCAGGATTGTAGATCAATGATATTGTTCACTCACTCCTGGGACCTTTAATCAACTCTGAGAAAAAGGTGACATTTTCTTAAATATTCTCCCATCCCTGATTATTCTCCTCCCTCCTACTCTGGACAGCCCTTGCTCCCCAGGCACTGGGACCCCCAGGCTATTCTTTTGCTTCCCTCGGTTTCCAACCTTTGATTTGATACAAATATATGCCAAAGTTCATAATGAACAAATTTGATTCAATATACTAAACACAAAGATATAAATAATTCAATGTCTTCCTAATTCTAGGAGCAACAATCCTGTTCCTATGTTCATAGTCCCCCTAAAATGTATCCAGGCCCATAAGGGGACACAGACAGGTTATTTGTTGCCACGTTATTTAGGGCAGGGAGTTGGAGTGAACCCTGTAGCCATTCCTGGGAGAGCAGGAAGTTAATGGGATGGATGCAAAGCATGGGCTATCATGTAACTATCTGAAGGTACAGATTACCCACACATGTTGGCAACAAAATGGAACTTTAAAACATTGTATGTTGTGAAAAGAGCAAGAAACAATGTAATTTTAGTGCCACAGCGATTATTAAAAATATGTATACACGAAACAATAGAACACAGTTCATAAGAAGACACACAAGCAAAAGGACTTACATAAATATCTTAAGAATCATAATTTCTTGGGGGAAGGAAAAGAGTGAATTAAGGAAATCAGAGAGAACATATAAACATAGGCAGACAAGCATACACACTAGAAAGGGGACTTGTACAGACCACGATGATGTGCTATGTACCAAGGTCCTGATTACCTCAATTCTTTGCTCTGGAGGTCCAAAACAATGGCAACTATTACTGCCAATAGTATTATTATTATTATTAATAGCAACACCAGAACACTTTGGTTACAACAGCCAATCCATACAAAGCCATGTTTTCTTTACTCACTCTCACGCGGACTGTTTCAGTCTGCTGAATAGCGGCCCCTAAAACGGTATACCCACATCCTAATCCCTAGAACCAATGAATGGTACATTGGTTGGTTGAAGGATCTTTGCAGATATAAGTATTTTGAAATGAAGAGATCATCCTGGATTATCCATGTAGGCCCCCATTTCAATGGCAAGTGTGACGGTTAATTTTAGGTGTCAGCTTGACTAGGCCAGGGGATGCCCAGATAGCTAGTTAAACATTACTTCTGGGTATACCTGTGAGAGGGTTTCTGAAAGAGATTAGCATCTGAATGAGCGGACTGAGTAAAGAAGATGACCCTCCCCAACGTGGATGGGCATCATCCCATCCCTTGGGCCTGCAGAGAACAAAAAGCAGAGGAAGGTTGAACTCGCTCTCTACGTAACTCTGAGCTAGAACATCAATCTTTTCTTGTGTTCAGCACTCCTAATTCTCAAGATTTCAGACTCAAACTGGCATCTGTGCCATTGGATCTGACTCTCAAGCCTTCAAACTACATATGCTTTGCTGGGTCTCTAGCTTGCAGATGGTAAACCTTGGGACTTCTAAGCCTCCATCCAGTACTTTATAATATACATATAGATATATATATATAGATGTATATATCTCCTATTGGTTCTGTATTTCTGGAGAGTTATGTCCAATATAGCAAGTGTCCTTGTAATAAGCACACAGAGAAGAGCAGAGACTATGAAGATGGACCCAGGTACTGGACACAAGTGGCCACAAGCCAAGGAAGCTGGCAATTATCAGATACAACAGAGGTATGACCCAGAGCCTCTCCCTGAGCCTCCAGAAGATGTACAGCCCTGTTAACACCTTGATTTCAGACTTCTGGCCTCAAACTCTGAGAAGAAATTTTTGTTGCTTTAAGGGATAACTCTGGGATATTTGTTACAGCAACCACAGAAAACTAATACGATTGTATTTATAAAAAGTGAAAATGAAGCTAGCGCTTCAGGCCCAGTTTGCTATTATTAATTATTTGATTTTTGCTGTTCTCTCACTATCAAAGGGAAAAATGATCTACTCTGAATCCCAAAAAGGACTTAATCATTTTATCAAATGCCTTTTCCAGGTTGACATATGTCCACCCCAATACCTCCACAGCTATAGCCCACCTCTTAGCAATAATTTTAATGACTATCACATACCAAGTCCTTTAAAATTTACACATTCCTTACCATCCACTCTCAATTTTACCCTAGGGATAATTGTATGTGATACACATTGAAAGTATTATAATTCTCATTCTATAAAAATAAGGAAACAATATTTGAGAGAATTAAATAAAGAACACATAAATAGGAAGTTGAAGAGCTCAGACTCTTAACTGAAATCCACATCTAATTACTTATCAGATATTTATTGAATACAGACTCTACCCCAGGCCTCCACTTAGGTCCTGGCAGTATTTTTGTTGTTGTTGTTGTTCAACTACAAGGTGTCAGGTACTCTGCTAAACATTGGAATAAAGTAAAAAGTAAAACAGATGGGTCCTGAGCTTCACCGAGTTTTTGAGTCTTGGGACAGGTAGATGGTAATTAAGTTATCACACATGAAAAGATGTAAGTACAAACAGTGGTTAGTGAGGAAAAATGGTAGACTCCCATGAGAGCCTGTAAGAGGGGCACAGAATTAGAGATGAAGTCTGGGCTCTAGAAAGACTTCACAATAGAGTAGGGAAAGGACTGAGTAAAGAGATTAAAATACAATCATAATGGGATTCATATTATGAAGTAGGAATTGGGTCCAGTGACAGGACACAAGAGGGGCACCAAACCCAGTCTGAAGAGAGAGGAATTTGAAGAATGAAATGAGTTTGGAAAAGACCCTGGGTGAGAAGAGGAGGAAGGAGAAAGGGAACTCCAAGTGCAAAGATACAGGAGAAGGTGGAGAGGGCATTCAGAGAACTCCAAACGTATCTGTTTATTGTATTTCTTATAACACGTCTGCCTAGATCAAAGAGGACCCCAGTTATACATTCCAGAAGCTTTTCATTCATCTCAGAATTCTACTAAAGACTAAATTTTCTATTCTAGACTAAGTTTTCTATTCTCTAACAATGAGACTGTTTATTAAATTTCCCCCGGGTATCAAACAAAAATCCATTTTGAAGTATGCTTGAAGATGCTACTGGTTATGTGGTGCCGGCAAAGACTGACCTGACAGCAGGCAAAAAAAAAAAAAAAGAGAGAGAGAGAGAGAAAATTATGCTTAAGAGGCTCACTTGTATTTACACCATAAACTTGCACCACCAACACTACCAATATTAGAATAATCTTGCCCCATAAACGCTGGAATATGACACTGGCTAGAGTCCTTAGGTGTCATCTCTCTTCATCCTAGAGTCTTTACTTTTAGGCTCTGAAGAGCAGTTTCCTGGGTCTTGCTATAATCAAGAAGGTGGTACCTGGAAATCCCACTAATAGGTAAAAGTTAATTTTTAAACAAAAAAAAAAGAGGGGATGGGCCTTATAAAATTATTTCAAAATAAAAGGAAATCTCTAAATCATATAAGACATAATCATTAAGACCAAAGATGATATGAAAGATAAGGTTGAAACAAACCATTCCAAAATGAAAATCTTGACATTTAAAATTGCTGGAAGAACTTGGGAAGACTTCCTTTAGTTTGCACTGAGACCCAGAGTGCTCTTTCCTTAAATGCTGGCTGATGGACACTGTGATCATTCAGCACAACAGACACTAAAGCTCCTTCACACAAGGATGTGGATACCGTCACAACCAGAAGGAAGCAACTTCTCAGAATCAATTAGTATTTTTTTTTCCTCCCCTCCTGATAAATCAATCCTTGGAGAGGATCTGGGATTTCTTTAGCATTACTTTTTAAAAGCCGTTTAAAAAACTGAGTCTAAATTTCAAAGTCAGTAAAACCACCTTAAAAACAAGGGTATGGAAGATTCTTAAATAACTCAAATTATCATTCTGATTTTTAGGTTAGCATAGCAGAAAATAAATCACTTCTCTTTCTTTGGCTCTGCTAAAGTCATGCTTTACCAGACTCAAAGGTTCTTTAAGTCAAGGAGCCACATCTGCTCTCCCAGCTCCTCACCCTAATCAGGGTAGATGATGGGGTAAGGGGGAAAGAGAAGACTTTCTACTAGAGAATCTGAAATCTTAATTCAAGAGAAAAGTTTTAAAAACAAAAACAAACAAACAAACAAAAACTGTAGTAAAACGATCAGCAGTTTGAAATATTTTCCTAGTGGACTGTGACCCAGGGCAACAGATACATTAAAAACTGCACATTTTAAGTGAGATGAAAGAAATACATTTTTTTGATCTTTGACAAGTTTAATACTATTCTTTTGGTTTGTTAAAATTTCTCCAAAAAGTGATAATCTCTACTTGCAAAAATCTTGCTTCTAGGATTATGGGTGATATAGAAGCTTGATTCAAACATATTAATAAAATTTTTTTACCTGGCTATGTGCATGTAGTTAAGTGTATTCAGTAGAAACCCAATGGTAACTTCAAAATATTGAACAAAAAAGATAGTTTTTTTCTAATATTAGAAGCATTTTCAAATCATGTTGTTTCCCTAGCTATTTTAAGTGCCTAATAACAGTGGTACTTAATAAATCTTTAAAAATCAGCAGTTTAGAAAGCCACCTTTAAAGCTGAATAATTATTTTCGATGGTTTAGGATGAGTTCTGTCATTGAAGAATCAAGTAATCAATCAAGTTTTAGCTACCGTATTACAAAAAGTATCATAGCAGCACAAATTTGTATTTCTGAAAATGATCAGCTGACTAAATGAATTAAAATAATTATTTAAACCATATTCGCTTTAATACTTTATAAACTGTCATGCAAATTTAGTAATTTATAACTTTGAAGGATTTATTCTCCTGTCAATTAACATTTATATTATGCACTTGTAACTATACACTGTGAAGGTATAAAGATTGTTAAATTTTATGTTTAGCATCATGTGAATTTCTCAGTATTATTAAATAAATAACATGCATACTTAAGGCCAGAAAATGTAACTTTCCATAAAATAGCACCTTACCCTCAGTATCCCTTATGCTATACATGTTAGTATCTTGGCAGGCAGCATTTTAAGATGACCATCAGTGATCCTCACCTCCTGTGCAGTCCCTTTCCTTGAGTGTGGGCTGGACCTAGTGTCTTGCTTGCAATAAACAGAGTAAGGTAAAAGTGATGTGCTACACCTTCCATGATTAGATTACAAAACCTGAATATTCCCTCTTGTTAGTACCTTCTCTCTCTCACTCCCCCCCCCCCATTTCCCTCTCTCTTTCTCTCCCTCTCTCCCTTCCTCCCTCCTATGATGAGGAACTGAGGGTGGCCCTCAGGCAGCAGCCCTTGAAAAACTGAACTCTGCAAAACACTATGTGAGTGATCTTGAAAGCAGACCCTCCCCAAGCTGGGCCTTAGTAAGAGACCACAGCCCTAGCTGACACCTTGGTTTCAGCCTGTAGGAGACCCCGAAGCAGAGCACCTGGCTAAGCCTTACCTAGATTCATTACTCACACGAAGCAAGAAATAATAAATGGGTACTGTTTTAAGCCAATACATTTTAGGGTAATTAGTAATGCAGCAATAGAGAATTAATACAGTCATTTAGCGTGGGTTTTGTTGTTGGTTCTTTCTAAATCCACAGACTACAACAGAACACCCTCCAGAACTGTAAGGAGAGAGCTTAAGCCTTGGCAATGCCTCAGTGCCCAGCACTCAGGCTGGTGTTTCAGGAGCATGGGATCATTGTTCCTTCGCTTCTCAACCAAAAAAACCCACAACAGTTGCCCTTCAGCTAAAGGGTAAATGTGTGCCTATTCTGTTAGGGTCTGATTTTTTTCTAGCATACCAATGGGTAAGTAAGTAAATTCTTCTACCCCCCTAAAGTATCAGACATTTCAATTTTTTAAAAAATTGAGATGTGACTAATACGCCTAAAATGCATGAATTATAAATGCTTAGTTTGATCAGTTTTAACAACTGTATATATCTATGTAACTATCACCCAAAATAAGCTATAGATTATTTCCACCACCCCAGAAGGATTCTTCCTGCCTTTTTTCTGTTACTATTCCTCCTCACTGATTGCCACCCCTCCCCACAACAACTATCTAATGTCTACTGACATGGATTGGTTTTACCTTCATCTATATTTGATAACAGATTTAAACACTGTGCATTCTATTGTGTCTGGGCTACCTCAGCCTAACACGACACTTTCATAGCCAGCCATGTCACGACACGTGTCGGCAGTTTCTTCTTTTTTGTTGCTGAGCATTACTTCATTTATGTGGCTCTGCCACAATTTATTTACCCATTCACCTGCTGATAAACATTTAGGGTACCTGAAGTTTTGCCTACAATGAATAAAATCTACTATGAACATTTGAATACAAGTCCGGATGTCATCTTTTTTTTTTTTTTTTTTTTGTCTTAGGTAAACACCTGGGGGTGGGATTTCTGGTTAAGCACATGGCTAACTTCATGAAAAACTGCCCAACAGTTCTTCAAAGAACTTATAATACTGTACAATCCCAAAAGCAATACAAAAGAATTCTAGTCGCTCAACATCCTTGGTAACCTTTCATCCTGACAATTTTTTTTCAATTTTAACCACTGTAGTGGGTGAATGTAATACCTCATTGTGATATTAATTTGAATTTCTCTGATAACTAATGAGGTTGTTCACTTTTCAAACATTTATTAACTATTTATATATCTTGCCCATTTTTGTGAGTTGCTTGAATGTTTATTCTTATTTGTATGTATGTGTCTGTGTACAAGTCCCTTGTTACATATATGTGTTGTAAAATTGTTTTTCCCCAGACAGTGGCTTGTCTAGTCTTATTCTTAAAGGAGTCTTTTGATGGAGACAAAACATTAAATTTTGATAATGTACCAGTTTTGATAATGTGCAATTAATTTTTTTAAGTGTTGTGGTTTGTGTTTATTGTGGCCTGTGCAAGAAATCTTTGCCTACTTTGAGATTATAAAGGTAGGTTTCTATGTTTTCTTTGAGAAGATTAATGGTTCTGAGTTTTAAATTTAAGTCTATGATCTACCTCAAATTGTTCTTTCTGTCCATGGAGTAAGAGAGGGTCTTGATTATTTTTTAAAATATTGATACCCAGTTGTCCCAGCACAATTTGTTGAAAACTCTTTCCACATTCAACTAACATGCCAGTTTCATAAAAAATCAAATGACCATATGTTGGGATAACTGGACAGCCGCATGTAAATCAATGAAGTTAGAACACTCCCTCACGTTACACACAAAAATAAACTCAAAATGGCTTAAAGACTTAAACATAAGACACTGTAAACCTCCTAGAAGAAAATATAGGCAAAACACTCTCTGACATCAATCTTAGCAATGTTCTCCTAGGGCGATCTACCCAGGAAATAGAAGTAAAAGCAAAAATTAACAGATGGGACCTAATTAAACTTATAAGATTTTGCACAGCAAAGAAAACTATAAATAAAACAAAAAGAAACCTAAGGAACTGGGAGAAAATATCTGCAAACAATGCAACTGACAAGGGCTTAACTTCCAGAATATACAAACAGTTCATACAACTCAAGAACAAAAAACAAACAACCCAACCCAAAAATAGGCAGAAGATCTAAACAAATATTTCTCCAGTGAAAACATACATATGGCCAATAGGCACATGATAAAGTGCTCAATATCACTAATTATCAGAGAAATGCAAATCAAAACTACAATGAGGTATCACCTCACACCAGTCAGAATGGCCATCATTAAAAAGCCCACAAATGATAAATGCTGGAAAGGCTGTGGAGAAGCGGGAACCCTCCTACACTGCTGGTGGGAATGTACTTTGGTGCAGCCATTATGGAAAACAGTATGGAGATCCCTTATAAAACTAAAAATAGACTTACCATATGATCCAGGAATCCCACTCCTGGGCACATATCCAGAGGAAACTCTAATTCAAAAAAATATATGCACCCCAATATTCATAGCAGCACTGTTTACAATAGCCAAGACATAGAAGCAACCTAAAGTAACCTAAATGTCCATCGACAGATGAATGGATAAAGAAAATATGTTGTATATATATATATATACCCCCACACACACAATGGAATATTATTCAGCCATAAAAAGGATAAAATAATGCCATTTCCAGCAACATGGATGGACACGGAGATTGTCCTACTAAGTGAAGTAAGCCAAAAAAAGAATGAAAAACACCGTATGATATCACTTATATGTGGAATCTAAAAATTGACACAAATTAACTTATTTATAGAACAGAAATAGACTCATAGACATAGAAAACAAATTTATGGTTACCAGAGGAGGAAGGGAGGGTAGAGGTACAAACCAGGAGTTCAGGATTTACAGACACTAATTACTATATAAAATAGATAAACAGTAAGGTCTTACTGTATAGCACCAGGAACTATATTCAATACCTTGTAATAGCCTATAATAAAAAGAATAGGAAAAGGTATATGTATGTGTATATAGATATATAACTGAATCACTATGCTGTACACAAGAAATTAACATAACTTTGTAAACTGACTATAAATCAATTAAAAGTTTAAAAACATTTAAAAAAAAAATCAAATGACCATAAATCTGTTGGTCTATTTCTGGACTCTATTCTGTTCCATTAACTTGTTTTCCTGGCATTACGTGGATACCACACCATGGCTCTAGTTTATCTTAAGTCTAGCAAGCATATGGTTCAAGTCCTCCAACAGTGTTCCTTTTAAAATTGATTCGATTTTATATACTTAAATTACCATACAAATTTTAGAGTAATCTCTTCTATCCCTTGAAAATTGCCTGTTGGAATTTTGAAAAAGATTTCACTGAATCTATACATTAATATGGGAAGAATGAACATCACAACAGTATTGTCTCTCAATAATATATGTTATCTCTCTCCCATGTGTTTTCCTTAATATCAGTGATGTTTCTAATTTGAATGTAAAGACCTTACATATTTTGTTAGATATATTACTAAGTATTTTGTCAAGAACTATAAAGTTTCTGATATTTTACCTTACTTGCAAGCTAACAAGTTAGCCTACCACAGGCTTAATGGATGCTGGCAGAAGACAGTTGACTTCTGGGACAGAGACAAAAGATAGTTTGTTACTCACAGCAACAACGCTAGCCAGAGTTTCATCATTTGCACCACTTCTCCAAATTTCAATGCCTGTGTGATGCAAAAACATTATCATGTGATGACTGTATAAACTTACAGACCTAAACATTTTATAATGAGCAATGAGCAAGCCTACCCTTTATTCTATAGAGAGGCACTATCTCTGTCTTCCAATGTTTTCTGTGACACAACCACACCTAAAATGATGGTTTAGAACAGACAGTGCCTGCACTGGTGAGACATGCAGAAACAAAAGAGATGAACAGAGAATTTTCTCTCAACCTTACATGTTTTGATGCTATTTTAAATGGAATTTTTAATTTTCAATTCTCCATTGTTCATTACTAGTACATAGAAAATAGAAAATTATAGATACAAATAATATGTATTTAATAATATATGTTGAATTGTTTAATTGCCCTGCATATGGTCAATATACCACGAGCGCTATATTTGAGCCTACTGTTCTGTAAATATCAATTGGATCAACTTATTTTTATATTTTTCAGGTCTTCAGTGTGTTTACTAGTATTTTATCTAGTCTTCCTATCAATTGCTGAGAGAGTGATATTAAAATCTCTTGTAGATACAGTTCTCCTTGGACCTCTTACATTTCTATATATTTTTATGGGTGTGCCAGGACTGAAAAACTCTGATCCCTCTTTATCTGGCCATGTCTTGGGTTTGTTAATGACACTGGTAACCTTGAGAGATGAGGTACCACCCCCCAACTCCCAGATGAACAGCATACTTGCTTACTGTTTGTTATAAAAGCAGTCAATTCCCCACTCTCAATATTCCTCACCTGAACTGCATGCCCATCTGGGCCCATCTTATTTCTCTCTTGGAACTTGGGAGCAAGGGTAACTAATGCAAGTATATTGACACTTATGCTGCTTGCTATGAAAAATAAACCCCCTTTTCTTTGACTTAGGAGTCTTGTATTTTCAGCCACCATCCATGAAACCGTAATTGGTAACCAAAAACTCAGTCCATGCCACTTCCTTCATTCAAGTTTGACTCCCCTCCAAAATCTCTCAGCTTTTGTCCATTGTCTTTATCCATAGCCTTTGGGTAGTTGTTCTGTATTTTCTCCAAAATTGATATTGGTAGTATATGGGAGGATCAGTCTCTTAGGAGTTTATTCTCCTGTAAGGGAACCACCAAGCCTATACTTTGATCAATAGATCACAGGTGCAAATGTCTTCTAAGCATTTTGTTTTATTAAAACGTGTGCTACATTATCCAAACTAAATCATTCTCTAGGTTTATGGACTAGCTAATGTTCTGTAACAAAATACTACTCATCACATTAATGTGTAGAATCAATGGGCTCTAAAGGCTTGCTAAGTTTGGGACATATATTTAATATGTATTCAGACTTATACTGTAATGTGTCTTTTGTTTCTTCAGTATTTTCAATGAATGAGTATTAATGAAACCATGTATTCTGCCCTTTAGACCCTTACTATATATTGAACCCATACACGTGTCTATTTTTCTTCATACATATTCAGAGCATATCTTATAACAGTTCCTTTGGAACCATTATCCATGTACACTGTAAATGCATATTAACAGTAGAATATATTTGCATAATATGAGTTTATCATATTGAATGCATAGCAAATTTTTATTAAAATAGTTATCATATTCAAAGCTATTTACTTAAACACATTACTTGCTATTCTATCATTCTTTAAATGTTATTTTTTATATTTTGTAGTAGGAATTAATAGAAAACCCAGGTTTTCAGAGGACTACATAAACACAGTTTTTTTTGTTGTTTTTTTTTTTTTTAAAAACAAGATGCTTTCTGCTAATATTCTCAACAGAATACAGTCTATTTAGGTAAAACAATTAGCAAGTACAGTTACAATGGACATATTTTCACTGTGCTCACTGCATAGCTCTTATTTTTAAAGGCCTTGTAATAGATGAAAAAGTTTGGATAAACACCTGAAAGTCCCCCAACTCTCCAAGATGTAAATAAAATTAAACTTATATCCACTTAACAAATCATACCATGATACCTAGCTAGTTTTTCATCAACTAAAAGAGTCCAGAAATTATCAGCTTCATCATGTAAACCCAACATGTTATTCACTTTCCTGACAAATCTTAGTTACTGAGTAAATAAAAGCAGTAAGATTTGTGAGGTTTTTTGTGTGATTTTAAATACTTTGGAGAGTGTTATAGGGTCATAAGCTGAATGATTTTATGTAGGTGAGAAATGCAAGAGCTCTCTAGAAAAGAGTATTTTTTATCACATTAGCAAAATGGAATTAAATTTCACAACAGCACAAAATGAAAAAGAGAGACCTCTCCATTCAGGAAGAGGGTTAACAAGAGCATTAAATCTAAGATTCTCATCAAGAGATTCCATTATGTACAGTGTACTAGAGTCACTTCATAATCTAGATAATGTTGCTTCAGCCAGCAGTGACTGGGTTCAGTAATATGCACTCATGTAATTAATACAAAAGGTCTAATAGCAAAAGTCTAATTCTTTAATGCTGTACCAACTGCAAAATAAAACTGTCGTATCATTAAAAAAAAAAGACATTCTCTTAAATGCAAAACTTCACATTTATAGAGAAGTAGCTTTTTCTTCAAAATGATGATCAGATTAGTATCAACATTATTAAAGTTATAAAAAAAATCTGTGGAAATAAGTATTGAAAACAGATATATGAATAAATAAGAATGCCCACTCTCACCACTTTTATTCAACACAGAATTAGAATTCCTATCCTGAGGAATTAGGCAAGAAAAAAAAATTCAAATTAGGAAGGAAGAAGTAAAACTTTCACTAACTACAGATGACATAATATTATGTATAGAAAACCCTATAGATTCCATTAAGAAATGTTAGAATTAATCAACAATTTTGGTAAAGTTGCAGGATACAAATTTCATCATACAAAATCAGTTGTGTATCTATACATTAATAATGATCAGAAAAAGAAATTAAGAAAAAATCCCACTTATAATTGCATCAAAATATAAAATACCTAGGAATAAATTTAACCAATAAGTGAAAGACCTGGACACTGAAAACTATGAGACACTGATGAAAGACATTGAAAAAGACATAAAAATATATTCCATGCTTATGAATTAAAATAAATGCCCATACTGCCCAAAGTAATCTACAGATTCAGTGCAATCCCTATCAAAATGTCAATAGCATTTTTCACAGTAATAGAACAATCAATCCTAAAATTTGTATGGAACCACAGAAGATCCCACAAAGCCACTACAATCTCAAGAAAGAATTAAGCTGGAGGCTTCCTGATTTCAAACTATATTACAAAGCTACAGTAATCAAAATAGGATGATACTGGCATGAAACTAGACCATAGATCAGTGGAACAGAAGAGAGAGCCCAAAATAAGTCCATGCATATATGGTCAATTAATTTACTATAATAAAGGAGTCAAGAATATACAATGGACAAAGGACAATCTCTAATAAATGCTGCTGGGAAAACTGAACAGCCATATGCACAAGAATGAAATTAGACCACTATCTTACACCATACACAAAAATAAACTCAAAATGAATTAAAGACTTGAATATAAGATGTGAAACCATAAAACTCCTAGAAGAAAACATAGGTGGTAAGCTCCTTACCATCAGCCGTGGCAACAGTTTACTGGATTTGACCCCAATATTAAAAGGCAACAAAAGCAAAAATAAATGAGTGAGACTACATCAAACTAAAAAGCTTCTGCACAGCAAAGAAAACCATCAACAAAATGAAAAGGCAACCAATGGAATGGAAGAAAATATTTGCAAGTCATATATTTGTTAAGGGATTAATATCAAAAATATATAAGAAACCATATAATTCAAAAGCCAAAAAAAAAAAAAGTGACTTTAAAAATGGGCAGAGGACCTAAATAGACATTTTTCCAAAGACATACAAAAGGCCACCAGATCCAAGAAAAGGTTCTCAACATCATTAATCATCAGGGAATGCAAATCAAAACCTCGATGGGCAGAGGACCCAAACAGACATTTTTCCAAAGACATACAAAAGGCCACCAGATCCAAGAAAAGGTGCTCAACATCATTAATCATCAGGGAATGCAAATCAAAACCTCGATGAGATACCACCTCACATCCATCAGAATAGAATAGCTAATATCAAATGGAGAAGACATAGCAAATGTTGAGGAGGATGTAGGGGAAAGGGAACCCTTGTGCACTGTTGGTGGAAATGTCAATTGGTACAGCCGCTGTGGAAAAGTTTGGAGTTTCCTCAAAAAATTAAAAATAGAGCTACCATATGATGTAGTTCCACTTCTGGATATTTATCTGAAGAAAATGAAAACACTAATTTGAAAATATATATGCATACCCATGTTCACTGCTGCATTACTTACAACAACCAAGAAATAACTATGGAAATAACTTAAGTGTCCATCAATGGATAATGAATGAAGAAGCTATGATACATACACACACATACAACGGAGTATTATTTGGACACAAAAAAGGGAATCCTGCCCTTTGTGACATGAATGGACTTTGAGGGCATTACACTAAGTGAAATAAGTCAAACAGAGAAATATTATATGATCTCAGTTGTATGTGGAATCTAAAAAACAAAATACTGAACTCACAGATAAAACAGATTGGTAGTTGCCAGAACCAAGCAGTGGAGGGGTAAAAGAAATGTGTGAAGGAGGTCAAAAGTACAAACTATCAATTTTATTTTATTTTTTCCCATTTTTTAATTGAAGTATAGTTAGTTGATTTACAATGTTGTATCAGTTTCTGGTGTACAACATAGTGATTCAGTTATATATATATATATATAAAAAATTCTTTTTCATTACAAGTTACTACAAGCCATTGAGTATAATTCCCTGTGTTATACAGTAGAGCCTCATTGTTTACTGTATGTGTGTGTGTGTATATATATATATATATATATATATATATATATATATAGTATAGTAGTTAGTATCTTCAAATCCCAAACTCCCAAGTTACCTTCCCTCTCCCCCTTTCCCCCTGGTAACTGTAAGTTTGTTTTCTATGTCTATGAGTCTCTTTCTGTTTTGTAAATAAATTTATTTGTGTCGTTTTTTTAGATTCCACATGTAAGTGGTAACAGGATATTTGTCTTTCTCTGATTGACTTGCTTCACTTAGTATGGTAATCTCTGGGTCCATCTACATTGCTGCCAATGGCATTATTTCATTCTTTTTCCTGGCTGAGTAGTATTCGTGTGTGTGTGTGTGTGTGTGTGTGTGTGTGTGTGTGTGTAAAATATTTTCTTAACCCATTCATCTGTTGATGGACATTTAGGTTGCTACCATGTCCTGCCTATTGTAAAAAGTGCTGCTATGAACACTGGGCTGCATTATGTTTTTGAATTAGAGTTATCTCCAGATATATGCCCAGAAGTGGTCTTCTGGATTGCATAGTAACTCTATTTTTAGCTTTTTAAGGAAACTCTGTACTGTTCTCCATAGTAGCTGCACCAATTTGCATTCCCACCAACAGCGTAGGAGGGTTCCTTTTTCTCCCAAACTACCAATTTTAAAATAATCTTGGGAATGTAATTTATAGCTTGATGATTATATTTAACAATACTATATGGTACATTTGAAAATAGCTTATAGAAGAGATCTTAAAAGTTCTCATGGCAAGAAAAAAATTTGTTACTATGTACAGTGACAGGTGTTAATTATACTTATTAAGGTGATTATTTCACAATATATACAAATATCAAATTATTATGTTGTATGCCTGAAACTATTATAAGATTATATATTATATTTAAATTTTTTTAAAATAGGGACACATGACAAATAGAGTGAAATCAAAAATGTGTTTATAATACATTTTAAAGTAAACATAACAGTGTCTATTATTATGGATGCACAGTGACATATTCTTCTTTTCTTCAAAATACACTTCATTCTGTTTTCTATAAGCTACTTTATTCCACCCGACTAGAATTCTTTGTTCAAGTGAAATACTCCCCAACACCATGTGCATGATAGATAAGTATCAATGAACAGGTTACTTTAAAATTTTTTATTTTCTCATGGAAACCTCTGGTTTTGATCTAATCATTTACATACTTTCATTGGAGCTAGATTATTTAAAGAAGACGGAAAACTCAGAAAAAACAGCGTAAGAAACACGCAAGGATCGGTGGCCATATCCATCTTACAGCTTACTGTTCCTATGTCTTGAAGGTGCCTGGCCCATAGTAGGTACTCTGAATATTTTTGAATGAATGAATGAAACAGAGACTTCATAACGTTGTTCCTTTTGGTAAGCTCATCTAGTTCATGTAGACAAAGGCTTATATACCCAATTATGCTAGAACTGCCCTGATGGTACAATGCACTGTAGCATAAATGATAAAATATATTAAGTGGTATTTTTCAAAAACATAGTAAAAGACAAAAACCCCAGGTAAAATGAGAGTCATGGATTTGGGGTTCTGTACAAAGTTCTGCCTTTACCTTGAAAGTTCATCACTGGGACTTGTGCTAGTGTTACCTCATCTGTAAAACCTCCTGACCAGAACTGGTTAGCTCGTAAGTTCTTCTCAGCAGTAAAATTCATACAGTAGTGCAACTTCAAATGTTACAGAATTTTCTTAATTGGTGACAAAATAGATACCCTAAATTATTCTTAAAGGCATTACACAATTTTGAGGTATAGAGGCAACAGTGAACCCATAAAACAAATATTCTCAGACATGCACACCTTAGCTAGACACTATGGACTGTCACATACTCCATTGCTTCTGTCAAATATTCATCATTTCACTTGTCATCTTAGTATTTAAAGATATCATTCAATTTCATTTTTCTTTTAAATAGAAAGGAAAAGATGAACCAATGGATGAAAGTAGAAATGACAGATGGAGGCAAATATTTCAATTCCTACAAAAATTGTTAGGTTTCCACTCTCTGTAGAGTAGAATAAAATTCTGAAAAGCTAGATGTAGACAAATGGTCTTTGAAAGTAGGAACCCACTATATATAAAAACAGATTTTAAAAATTTCTTCTGTATAGCAGAGAACTATATTCAGTATCTTGCAATAAACTTTAATGAAAAAGAATATGCAAATGAATATATGTATGTATATGCATGACTGGGACATTGTGCTGTACCAGAAATGGACACATTGTAACCGACTATACTTCAATTAAAAAAATAAAGTAAAAATTAAAGAAAATAAAAGTAGAAACTCATTATGCAGATAAAAATTGAGACAGCATTGACATTATGTGGCATGAGAGTTAGCTCCTTGAGAGTAAGAGCCATGTTTTCTTGTATTTCTTTCGGTCATCATTTAAAAAAATTTCCCAGAACTTAGCCCAATATTGGACAAATGTGCTCAGTTAGTGCATGTTGATCAAAAATAATTTTTAAAAAAAGAGAAAACAGATTTTTGATAGGGCAGAAATTGAATATATTTATTACATATATAAAAATACCTGCTGTGTTCTAGGCCTTGAGCTAAGCACTATGAGGAATTTAAAAACAATAAAATACGATTCTACTTAAACTATTTAACAGTAAGCACAAGATTTCATAAGGGGTCATAAGAGAGAAACTGTGTGATGTAAAATGGCACCTATGTAAGTAAAAAAAACATCAGGGCATCTCAGAAATACCCACAAATAAACAGTATTGAGTGGCCGTGGTGTTCAAAAAAGAACCATATTTTATTCACCTGATCACTCATCTATAGCCTTATAGTCACTGTGCCTTGGCACAGTCATCAACCCTACAGGAAGTGATTCATCACTTCATGATTAGCTTCATTTCAACAAAAAAGATACCATATTGCTCAAGGAGCAGCCTGCTCATGTCTAAAACTAGCAAAAAGGCAACAAAAAGTTGTCTTATTGCTCTTTGTCAATACCAGAGATATAGTGACATATTTTTAAGATAAAACATTCATAATACATCACTTCTCAGGCTTTTAATAGCCAGGCGCTGCATGTGTGTGTGCATGCACACAGTGTATAAATGACTACATGCAATTTCTACTAATTATTACAAAGGTTTCCTCTTTGTCCATATGTATACTTATATAGACACCTGTATCTCCCTACATCCAAGCCCTTTTACTCCTTCTCCTCTTTCCTTTTCTCCATCTCTTTCTTTAAAAAAAATTTTTTGAGATGCTACCGTGAAAGTCTGGCTTCCAGGTATAAATTCTATCCCTAAGAATGCAAAATTTTAAAGAAAGTGACTGCAAATGTGTACCAAGTTAAGACAAATGTGGTAGAAGCCATAATGAAGTAATAGAAATAACTGAGAGTCAATTATTTCTGCCTTGGAGGGAGTCGAGGTGGCCCATGCCAAAGCAGACTAACGGTTTCCCAAGTTGCAGAGGCATCTTGAACACATTGCTTAGACCTCATTGGGCTAAACATCTTAAAATAAATAGCATCACTTAATTAATGAAATCCCTTAATTCTCTTTCCCCTGTTTTCTTTTCCCTTCACTTAACAGCCAGGGAAGAGTAGTGAGGGCTAGAATTCTGAATAAAGGAATTCTATGATCCTGTAATATTAAGTCAGCTGTCAAAAAGTATGCTGGACAAGCATGCGTAAGATTCCGCAAACTGAGTCACAATTCTTCTTACTAGGGTAAATTCATGCCTCAGAGCAAAAAGCAAAGTCAAGAGGGACATAATCATACCAAGTTCCTCAGTTGTTGATTCCCCACTGAAAGAAAACTAATTCAAACAAGCACATAGATTTGACCAGCCTATGAGAATGTGATCAGTTTATTTCCCAATGATCTTGACTTTAAACCATGACTTATCAAGCTGCTTAGGATCTTCCTCCAAATACTTCATGAGTCAACACATCTTTCTTTTCATTCTCCGCACTGCCATCACATTCCAAGCGCTCACACTCCACACTCAGATTGTTGCAATAGTTTCTCTACCAGTTTTCCTGGCTCTGTTTTGCTCTTTTTCTATACATTATAGACACCAAACATGGATTAAATCTTTCTGAAATCTTGAATTATTATTAGTCTCTGTTCTAAAGTTTTCTGTTTAACCAAAGATAAAATTCAAAATCCCCCACCTGTCATTCAAGTCTCTGATCTCACTTACCTTATTTACCTTTATCTTACTTTTCTCTCCCACAGGAGGGTCCTCACCATTCCTCTGGCATTCCATACTCACTCCTGACTGGTACCCAGGTTCGCCTCATAGCTCTGCATAAGGGACTCTTTTCCTTCTCTCCACCTCTCCCAACTGTGACTATCCTACTGTTTTCATCAAGCTCTGTATCTCCTATAGAACTTTCAATGTTCTCAATCATATTCCTGGAGAAGATGTATGTGAACACTGAGGTTTAGAGAAAAACATCAATGAGCACTGTGTTCCGAAAATGCTTTCCTGAATATCTGAGACTGGAAATAAGGATCGGATAGTGGGGCAAATTTTAACAAAGAGGATTGAGTGCAGCTATTTCTCTTGTAAAGAGAAGCAGCTTGAGGAAGTGGTAAAGGCTGAGGGCCCCTATTTCAGACTGTCTTAGTTCAAATTCTGTCTGTCACTTACTTGATCATGGGCCAGTTACTTGGTGTGACGATGGCTCACCATTTTCTCCTCCATAGAGTGGTTACACGGGTTACTCAGTCAGCACTTGGTAAATAAAACTATGCACAATACTATCAGTGATATGATACTTTAACAGTACTGGCCAACAGAAATTCAAGATATAAAAGTGAAGGAACTAATCACAAAGAATAAAAGTCTTGGGAGAAGAAGAGAGAGGGTCAGGACAGAGTGACAAATAGCCAGTGAATGCAGTCATCATCGGGAGAGTCGAATACAGTGGTCCCTTCAAGAAATTTTTCTACATAAATTCATAATCCTCACAAAAAATCCTAATAATTATATATTTTCCCATTATGAAGATAGGGAAACTAGGATGCCATTATTTGTTTATTCACACAGCTAAATATTTGTACAAATCAATTAAATGGTTCCCATATTTCAAACTCTAGCAGAAGTCTCTGTCTTGAACCCTAGATTCCAGTTTTCCATTTTTGGATGAATGTTTTTCAAACTTACAATTAAAAATGTTCAACATCAAACTTATTCTATTCTTCTGTAATTTGCTTTTCTGTCTATTCTGCCCCTTCAGAAAGTAATCTCCTTCCTGTCAATCCTCCTAACAAGTGCTCTCCCTTTCTTTTGGTATTTGCTACATTGTGCCTCTAGCTGCCCTATAACAGATAATACACAGTGATGTTAAGTTGACCACCTTGAATCAAATGAATGAAGTTTTCCTTCCCCCATGGTGGTCCATGGCTGAGCAGATACTGGGGTGAGCAGTACCTATAGCAGAACACAAGCTGGCTTCTCAAAGTTATGCTTTGCTTATGATTTCTTAAAAGGGATTTTCTGTCTCCTCCTATTGTAAGAAGGAATGGACTGACGATGTGACAAATTTACACTGTTGAAAGGGCTCATAACACTAGTTTCAGTAGGATGCTGGAATGAGGAAACTGTATGAACAGTATCATAATGTAGAGTATCTTGCAAAGGTTTCTCTTTCAAAGGATGACTCTATTAGTTTATAGATTCAGTTTGACCCATGTTCTTCCTAGTTACATGAGCGAATACTTTCTCTTTTTGCTAAACCAAGTTTCAGTTGGGATTTATGTCACTTGTGATAAACCTCACGGTTAATATAGCAAACAGTTGCCAGAAGTGTTGCATATGTTATTGTAAAGTCAAGGTGACTGAAGAAAGATGAAGACAAGATATTGAAGACAGAAAAACTACTTTTGACTTTTAATCTTTACCAGTCATCTCTAAAAGTATAATTTCATTACAATACTTGAGATAAGAGCTAGTTTTCAAGTAATTTACTAAACACCACCTAGAACTAGGGTAATTTTTTGGAAACTTTTTCTTGATTCTTACTACCACCACCACTACCCCCACCACAGACACACTCAGCAGAACCTCTAGATAGCTTTTGTTCACCAATAGTAAATCCCCAGTATTACAATCCATCTAATTTAAAGTTAAGAAATGAAACTCTGAGCAATGCAGAAATTTAACTTCAGTTTAGTGACTAGGAAAATATTTCTAACTTATAAACTAACATACACCGTCTTTCAGAAGTAAGGTACTTAACATAAAGCTTACAATATGGAAATTTACATTCTTGGAACTCAAGACATCACTAAAAATTACCCTTTCTAATAAACCACAATAGTGAATAGTGAATTAAATATATATAGAGTTGAATGGCTCCAGTTGATAGGTTAAGATTTGAAAAATACCCTAAATATAAAAGATAATTCTTATAGCAAGTAAGCTTCAATAACATGGAGACTAGAAATCTTATATATTATGAAACAAAAATATATTGAAGAACATTTGAGGAAATTATTTTTCTCAGTTAGGACTGTCACGTTGAAGGCAGATCTTTTGCTTCCTCTGAGTTTTGCTCCAGGTGGTGGAATTAATCGCAGTATTGCTCTCTGGGGCAAAGCAGTAATCCCTTTCTCACTCTCAGGACATTTTTGCTAAAGAAATTTATTATGACTCAAAAGTAGGCAAATGTGCAAATTTAATAATTTCTTCACATAAAATACTTTCTAGCCTGGATCTAAATCTAGATTAGTGGACATGTTATGCTTGCATTTTGTAAATGAGAGTTAATCATGTCCTTCCTTTTTGTTTCTATGACTGGTGACCTTCTTGAGCCAGCCCCATGGAATATTACAGTTTGGTATATTTTTACTCTGACAATTAGCACCCAGATGATGTAGTTGTAGCATAAAAACACTCCATTTCAGAGCTGAAGAGCATGAGTCTCATTCTTTGAGAGATCTGCTACATGCTTTAAGAAAGTATAAATTTTGATCGAGTATCCTGATTGGAACACACATTGTAGCAATAAACTCATGAATGAGTTCCTGAGCACTAAGAGTATGTATTTAAAGATATACACTGTATGAATTCTAAATGCTTAATTTTCTATTAAAACAACATCTGGTTTGATTGGACATGGCTCATTCAGAGGAAAGAACTGGAGACAACCAAAAAATGCTTTTCTAACAATTATTCTTGGGAACCTTTCCTGTTTTCAATCAATACTTCAGCAATCATTGGAAAACTACTTTCTCTTTTAACCTCTGCCTAGAAATATTCAATTTGCAAATGGCATATGACACAGAGTGGTAGAGTTATACCAGAAGAAGAAAAAGAAATGCCTCTGTGTGAAAGGCAGACTCTGCTGTGTGATTAGAAAAAGAGGATCCATTATTCACTTTGAACTTTTTAAATGACAGTAAATTAAAAAGTGTCACTTGGTATTTTATTAAGGATATATCATATATCTATATGTACATATAAACATATAAAGATAAAGCAAATTTTATATCAACCTGTATCTCAAGAGCTAAATATTCTCAAAATGAGGTCATCTTAGCACCTTGCTAGTAAGGTGAAATACGATGAAATAATTGAAAATAAATTAGCTCAGAGAATAATACAACACTGTTCATATATGATTATCTACAAAATGTGAAATTAGCCTAAATCAAACAATTGGTTAGTGCCAAGTAATTTAGCCTCATCAAAATTGGACAAATCTATTCTGTACCAACTTTGAAAGGTATCCAAGGCAAATTGCTGGGTGAATGAAGTAAGATGTAGAAGCAAAACAAAACGACAACCTACAGAATGGGAGAAAATATTTGCAAATGATGCTACTGGCAAAGGCTTAATTTCCAGAATATATAAACAGCTCATACAACTTAATAAGAAAAAAAACAAACAATCCAAAAATGGGCAGATCTAAATAAGCAATTCTCCAATGAGAACATGCAAATGGCCAACAGGCACATGGAAATATGCTCAATATCACTAATTACCAGAGAAATGCAAATCAAAACTACAATGAGGTATCACCTCACACCAGTCAGAATGCCCATCATTCAAAAGTCCATGAACAATAAACGCTGGAGAGGGTGTGGAGAAAAAGGGAACCCTCCTATACTGCTGGTGGGAATGTACTTTTGGGAATGTACTTTGGTGCAGGCATTATGGAAAACAGTATGGAGATTCCTCAAAAAACTAAAAATAGACTTACCATATGATCCAGCCATCCCACTTCTGGGTATATATCCAGAAGGAACTCTAATTTGAAAGGATACACACACCCCAGTGTTCATAGCAGCACTATTTACAATAGCCAAGACATAAAAGCAACCTAAATGCCCATCGACAGATGACTGGATAAAGAAGTTGTGGTATATTTATACAATGGAATCCTACTCAGCCATAAACAAGAATAAACTAATGCCATTTGCAGCAACATGGATGGGCTTGAGATTGTCATTCTAAGTGAAGTAAGCCAGAAAGAGGAAGAAAAAAACCATATGATATCACTCATATGTGGAATCTAAAAAAAAGAAAAGAAAAAAGAAAAACAAGGACACTATGAACTCATCTACAAAACAGAAACAGACTCGCATATGTAGTAAACAATCCTATGGTTACGTGGTAAAGGGGGTGGGAGAGGAATAAATTTGGGAGTTTGAGATTTGCAAATATTAACCACTATATATAAAAACAGATTCTTAGAAGTTTCTTCTGTATAGCACAGGGAACTATATTCAATATCTTATAATAAACTTTAATAAAAAAATATGAAAACATATATATGTATGTATATGCATGACTGGGACATTGTGCTGTACACCAGATATTGACACACTGTAACTGAGTATACTTCAATTAAAAAAATTTTTTTTAATTTCGCTCATCCAAGAAATACACAGATAAATAAATTTTTTTTTAAAGTTCATACACTTTGCCTTCTATGTAGTTTGTATTTCCCAAAGTGCCCAGTATAGTGTTCTATAAATAATGAAGATGGTTGATAGTTTACTATATAAGAACCATACTGCAATAAAGGTGTTAAAAAATAATGGAGATGGTTGATTATGAGCAAAAATTAAAAGTAAAAATACCTAAATTAAGCTGTGTATCTTGGCATAACTTGGTTTTTGGAAAATACATAGGTGTATGTGTTGCAAAAAATCTAAGGAGGCATTTTAAAAGGAACAAGAAGACCTGTTATAAATTTTTAAAGTTAATTTTTAAGGTTAAGAGAAGCTTCTGATTCATTCATTCATTTAATAAATAATTACTAAGCACTTACTCTGGGCCAAGCATGATTGAAGACACTAAAGATTCAACAATGAACAAGACTACGTTTCTGCCATCATGGAACATGCACACCGAGATCAAACAAAAACAGTACCAACGATCCAAGCAGCCAAGGAAAAGGGCGATATGATGGCAGAATGAGTTACTGTCTTGGGGTAGGCTTGATCAGCCCCACTCTGAGCTCGACCACGAAGTAAGGTAGAGCTCAGAAGTACATGACTGTGGCGTGGTGAGAACTCAAGGGGGACCCTGAGTGCCAGTAGCCTTTCCATTGAGCCCAGTATATAAAAGGCAGAAATACCTGGCCCTGAGCTCCTCTCATTGAACCGATCCTTCATTCTACAAAGTGTGTCTCAATGAGAGCAAGGGAGGCAACAAGGAGATGGATATTCATTTCCATGGTTCCATGATCTCACAGAATATCTATCCTACTGGTTTGCTGGGACAGGGGTATAAATCAAGGAGGAAGAATCCTAGAGCCAAATATCTGCTGTTATTCTTGTCAGTTTTTGAATTTGTATCAGCATTTTTGTTCCATCCCAGCCTCACAGTTCTTCCAAGATAGTCAACTTCTTCATTATCTCTGATTTTCAATTGAACATTTTTTCATGACATTAAATAAAAGATATTTATTACTAGGGTTATTCAAAACTGACAGAGGTCCAGGCCACATTATTTTTTGTTTTGCTTTGTTTTGTTTTGTTTTGGTACCTAATATATTAAAAAATGGAGGGGAAAAGAAGGATTACAAAAATTTTGATAACTTAAGAATATGTATATAAAACAAATTACCCTTTTAGCACATGCATCAATCTCATGTATATTTTGAAATAACAATGTCAAAAATCTAAGTTTGATGGCCTTCATTCATGTTGACCTTCACCTGTCAAGCTAGGCTCAAGACAAGCGTCTGGAGCACACGGCTCCTCACTCCACTTACCAGGCCTAAAGCAAATCCACTGACACTCTCCTTAGTGATAATTTTGCAAAATATTCAGAAGTGATATATATGTTGCCATTTCTTATAACCATTCTCATGGAAGTGAAGGCTGTGTTAAGTTTTGTCTCGAATTAGGGAATTCTACAAATAAGAATATTCCAAAGAAATAAATAGATATTGTACTTTTTATAAGACTGGCAAGTCTCGAACACAAAAACAAAGATTTCAAATCTCTTGGAATCTTTCTAGCAATACAGACCACCGGGCACTACCCAAAGGGATTCTAATTCAACAGGTAAGACGGAGTCCAGGCAATTCTGTCTTTTAAAAACTCCAGCAATTCTAGTGGAAGAACAGGCTTGGTAACTACTGCCTTTGACTAAAGCTCTTCAGTACACATTATTTTAGCTGGGCTTTAATTCTCTTAATATTTAGGTTTACCTGTCTGGTCTCCCCTACCTCAAACACAGATCTTTTGTTACATAGTCACAAAAACACTGATTCAATTTTTTTCTTTTTTAAAGTTGAAGTGCACAAATTTTTAATATTTTAAAAATTCTGGTAATGGTAATATATGTAAATAATTTACTTATATATTACATTTATAACTCAAAAATAGAAAAGTTAACAAATCTGCAAAAAAAAATATTAACTAAGACATAGAGGTTGGGATATTTTAGATTAATAAAAATCTCTGAAAACTATGCTCATTTGTAGATTCTATGATGTTTGTCAAATCCAGATTGTATAAAAAGCTTAACAAATTAAATGGAATGGATAGAATTCCAACTGCTTTTCTGTATTTTAAGCAAAAGAAGTGTTAGAATGACCATAAGGAATTTGATAATATAATTTATGAATCTGAGAAAGTGGCTGATTATATTCTACAGAAATTCTAAAGTGGGATGTTTAAGGAAGTCTATGTTGAGAATAATTTTAAATACTGAAGAGGCCATGGAGAAATAATTGTTGTCTTTTTAAAAAATTCTTAATATTATATAATAATTATCTATTCTTTATTTTACATAAAATAACTACTTTTCCATTTTATTACAATTGTATACATATAATTTGTTAAATTGAATTTCACTTCCAAACAACTAGAAAAAACAACATTGTTTGCTTCAATGTGTGTATTATAGTTAGCTACCAGCACTGGGATGAGCAGTATCTAGAAATGAATTTGTAAATAAAATGAAAAGGCAACCTACCAAATAGGAGAAACTATTTTGCAAACTGTCTACCGAATAATGGGTTAGTATTCAAAATATATAAAGAACTCACGTAATTCAATAACAAAAAGAAAACCTGATTAAATGGGCAGAAGACCTGACAGACGTGTTTCCAGAGAAGACATACAGATGACAACACATACATGAAAAGGTACTCAACATCATTAATCATCAAGGAAACGCAAATCAAAACCATGAGAGGTCACCTCACATCTGTGAGAATGGCTATTACCAAAAAGACAAGAAATAACAAGTATTGGTGAGGTTGTGGAGAAAGGGGAATCCTTGTGCACTATGAGTGGGAAAGTTAAATTGGAGCAGTCAGTATGGAAAACAATACAGAGAGCTCTCAAAATATAAAAGATAGAACTACCATATGAACCAGCAATCCCAGTATTTGAAGGAAACAAAGAGATATCTGCACCCCATGTTGACTGCAGCACTATTTACAATAGCCAAAACATGGACACAACCTAAGAGTCCATCAATGGACAAATAAAGAAAATGTGATTTTATATATATATAAATTATATATATATATATATATATAACACATATAAGTATGTTGTCTATATAAGATACATATATCATATATACATATGTAATATATCACATATATTATATACATATATATAGTATCATATTTATACATTTAGCCCTTGAACAGCACAAGTTTGAACTGCATTGGTCTACTTATATGTGGATTTTTTTTTCAATAAATACATCGGAACGTTGGAGAATTGTGACAATTTGAAAAAAAACTCTCAGATGAATTGCATACCCTAGAAATATCAAAAAAAATTAATAAAAAGGTATGTCATGAATGCACAAAATATATGTAGATACTACTGTATTTTATCATTTACTAACATAAACTACACAAATCTATTATAAAAAAAATTATCAGAACTTACACTCACTACACTTACAGATCGTACATGGCACCATTCGCAGTTGAGAGAAATGTAAACTAACAAGAACATGCAGTATCAAATACAGCATAAAATAACTATAGTGCATAGTGAAATACTGTAATAATTTTTTAGCCACCCTCTGTTGCTATCATGGTAAGCTCAAGTGTTGCCGAGTATCCTTAAAATGCCACGTGACCCTAATCATCTCCATGTGAGCAGTTTGTCTCTTCAGTAAATTGCTTATCACAGTAAAATGTGATCTCTTGCAGTTCTCACCTATTTTTCATAGTGTTTAATGCAAAACAATACACCTTGAATAGCACCGTGGGACCCATACGAAGTGCCACTAGTAATGCTCGAAGTGATCCCAAGGAGCAGAGAAAAGTCATGCCATTGACAATAAAAAGTTGAATTACTTGATATGTGCTGTAGACTAAAGTTTGTAGCTGTGGTTACCCACCATTTTAAGATAAGTGAATCCAGCTTTAAGGACCATCATGAAAAAAGAAAAGGGCAGGGGGAATAGCTCAGGGACAGAGCACATGCTTAGCATGCACGGGGTCCTGGGTTCAATCCCCAGTACCCCCATTTAAAAAAAAAAGAAAATTTGTGAAGCCATCACTGCAGCTATGGCACAGGTATAAAATCCTTCCACTTTCTGTGAAATAACTTTTTCTCTCATATTGAAAACGTAGCTTTTATGTGCCTGCAGGACTGCTGTAAGAAAGGCATACCTACAGACTCAAAATAGGATTCTAGAAAAAGCAAAGTAATTACATGACAACTTAAAGCAAAGAGAAAGAGAAGGATCTCAAATTGAAGAATTTAATGCCAGCAAAGGGTGGTTCAATGATTCTGGAAAGAGGTTTGGCTTAAAAAATGTCAAGATAACAGGAGAAGCACGATCTGCCAACCAAGAGGCGGCAGAGGAGTTCCCAGGTGCCATTAAGACAATCGGTGAGGAGAAAGAAGATCTGCCTAAACAGGTTTTTAATGCAGAGAAAAGTGTCCTATTCTGGGGGAAAATGGCACAGAAGACATTTATTAGTAAGGAAGAAAAGCAAGCACCAGGATTTAAGGCAAGAAGGGATAGGCTAAGTCTACACTTTTGTGCAAATACAGTCAGGTTTATGATCAGGACTGTCTTTATCTATAAAGCTGCTAACCTCTGAGCCTTGAAGAGAAAAGATAATCACCAGCTGCTAGTCTTTTGGTTGTACAAGAAATTCTGGACAAGAACACTTTTTCTGGATTGGTTCTACTGATGCCTCGTCCTTGAAGTCAGGAAGTGCTTTGCCAGTAAAGGACTGCCTTTTAAAGTTCTTTTGATATCAGACAGTAACCCTGGTCACCCACAGCCCCATGAGTGCAATACTGAAGGCATCAACTTGCCTCCAAACACAACATCTCTAGTTCAGCCTCTAGATCAGGGGGTCATAAGGACCTTTAAGGCTCATTACACATGGTGCTCTATGGAAAGGACGTCAACGCTATGGAAGGGAACCTTGATAGAGGGAACATCATGGAGGTCTGGAAGGATTACACCAGTGAAGGTGCCCCTGCTGTCATAGAAAAAGCAGTGAAAGCCATCAAGCCCAAAACAATAAATTCTTGCTGGAGGGAACAGTATCTAGATGTCATGACTTCACAGGATTCAGGAAAGAACCAATCGAGGAAATCACAAAGGAGATTGTCAATATGGCCCAAAGGGTGGGGAGTGTGAAGGGTTTTAAGATACGGATCTTAAGAGAAATGCAAGAGCCAATAAACAGCACCCCAGAGGAATTAACAGAGGACAAACCGATGGAGATGAGTGCCTCCAAACCAGTGCCACACAATGAGGAAGAAAACAGAGAGAAAGCAGTGCCAGACAACCAACTGACGTTAGACAATCTGGCAGAAGGGTTCCTATCATTCAAGTCTGCTTTTGACTTCTTTTGAGACATGGACCCTTCTATGATAATGGTGCTGAAATTAAAGCTAGCAGTGGAAGAAGGATTGGTACTGTAGAGAAGCATTTTTAGAGAAATGAAAAAGCAAAAAAGACAAAAATTACAATGTATTTCCATAAAGTATACAGGTTATTACTGAGTATGCCTGCCTCCCCTTCCACCACCTCCACTTCTCTGCCACCCTGAGACAGCAAGACCAATCCCTGTTCCTCCTCCTCCTCAGTTTACTCAGTGTGAAGATGATGAAGAACTTTGATGGTCCACCTCCACTTAATGAACATTGAATAATCATGTGTCTGTTGGCCATCTATATGTCTTCATTGGAGAAGTATCTGTTTAGGTCTTCTGCCTAATTTTTGATTGGGTTGCTTATTTTTCTGTTATTGAGTTGTATGAACTGCTTGTGTATTCTGGAAGTTAAGCCCTTGTCAACTGTATCTTTTGCAAATATTTTCTCCCATTCCATAGGCTGTCTTTTCATTTTGTTTATGGTTTCCTTTGCTGTGCAAAAGCTTATAAATTTAATTAGGTCTGCTTTGTTTATTTTTGTTTTTATTTCTATTGCCTTGGTATACTGACCTAGGAAAACATTATGATTTATGTCAGAAAATGTTTTCCCTATGTTCTCTTCTAGATTTATGGTGTCAAGTCTTTAAGCCATTTGAGTTTACTTTTATGTATAGTGAGACAGAGTATTCTAACTTCATTGATTTACATGTCTGTTTTTGTGCCAATTCCATGCTGTTTTAGGTACCATACCTCTGCAGTATCAGTCTGAAGTCTGGGAGGGTTATGCCTCTAGATTTGTTCTTTTTTTTTCCAGTATTTCTTTGGCAATTCTGGGTCTTTTATGATTCTATATAAATTTTAGGATTATGTGTTCTATTTCTGTGAAAAATATCCTGAGTAATTTTAAAAGGATTGCATTAAATCTGCAGATTGCTTTGGGTAGTATGGCCATTTTAACAATATTAATTCTTTCAATCCAGGAGTGTGGGGTATCTTTCAATTTTTTAAATCATCTTTAATTTCATTTACCAACACTTCGTAGTTCTAAGCATATAAGTCTTTCACCTCCTTGGTCAGGTTTATTCCTAAGTATCTTTTTAAATGCAATTTTAAAAGGGTTTTTTTTTTTTGGTTTTTTTTTTTACTTTTCTGATATTTCATTGCTAGTGTAAAAAAATGCAACAGATTTCTGTATGTTAATCTTGTAACCTACTATCCTGCTGAATTTGTTTATCACCTCTGGTAGTCTGTGTGTGGAGTCTTTGGGTTTGTATATATAGTGTCATGTCATCTGCATATTGTGCATTATGCATATGACTGTAATACTGAATGCCATAAAAATTTTGAAATGATTCATTCATTAGCGTATAGGCTGGTCTCTGAGAAGCAACTGTATCAAATACACTAGGTACCATAAAATAATAATATTGCTGCTTCTTTGTTATCAATGCACGAATTGTTATACCTATAAATATGAATTTCTTTTCCATGTTGTTTTTTCATTTTTGATGTCCAGTGTTAGTAATATATATAACATCTGCAGTGTTTTGTGTCAAAGAAGATAATATTGACACAGGTACTTATAGATGATTCATGCTGTAAACAAATGATGTAAACTTACGGTATCAATAAATACAGTACAGTACTGTAAATGTATTATCTCCTATGATTTTCTTAATAAAAACTTTCTTTTCTTGATCTTATTTATTGTAAGAACATAGTACATTAATACATATAACATATAAAGTATTAATAGGCTTTATATAATTGGTAAGGCCTCTGCTTAACAGTAGACTACTGACAGTTAGGTTTTGGGGGTGTCAAAAGTTATGCACAAATTTTTGACTGCACAGAGGGTCAGGACCCCTAACCCCTGCATTGTTCAAAGGTCAGCTGTATATTTGTATATGCATGTGTATGTGTAAAAAAATATATATAATGGAATGTTATTTGGGCATAAAAAAGGAGATCATGCCATTTGTGACAGCTTGGATGGACATGGACTGTGAGGGTATTATGCTAAGTGAAATAAGTCAAACAGAAAAACAAGTATCATATGATCTCACACATGGAATCTAGACAAACAACCGAACTCCTGAATACAGAGAACAGACTGGTCAAAGGTGAGGTTGGTTGGGGGGGGAGTGGCAGTGACATAGATCAAGGGTGTCAAAAGGTATAAACTTCAGTTACAAAATGTCATGCAGATATAATGTACACCATAGGGACTATAGTTAATAATACTGTATTGTATATTTGAAAGTTGCTAAGAGTAATACTTAAAATTTTTAATAAGGAAAAAAATGTAACTATGCGTGGTGATAGACATTAACTAGATTTCTTGTGGTGATCATTTCATAACATTCAAATATTGAACCATTATGTTGTGTACCTGAAATGAATATGATATTATATGTAAATTTATATATAAAATTTTAAATGCTAGTACACAAGTTCTACTCTCAAGGATGCTATCTAGAGTGGAGAAATTTTAACTCTAAATGCTCTCTAGGTGGTTCTAATGTGCAGCCCAGGTTGAGAACCACTGATCTAGAGGGAGGCAGATACACATATAAGATTCAGACACAAGTAAGTTCAGGGGTCAGTGACCCAGATTCAGAATGTCACTTCAAGATGTCAGAGACCCAGGCTCCTTCTATCTTGCTGCTCTACCATGACCTACACTGCCCAGATCATCTCAAGTCCAGGGTGACAATGCCAGTTCTGGCCATCATGCCCACATTCCAGAAGGCAGAAATGGAAGAGTATGCCTTCTGTCAGTAAGAAAACATCTTAGAGGCTGGACATTCCACTTTCCCTTTCATTCCATTTGTCAGACCCTAAATGTACAAGATCACTCCTCGATAACAGAGGCGGAAAACGTAATTTTTCCTTTTTTGGATAGCATCTGCTCAGTTAAAAATCACAAATTGCATCACGATAGGAAAAAGGAAGAAAGGATATCAAGAAATAATACCTAGGTTCTTCCTCAGGAGTTGAAATTCTATAGCAGTAGGTGCAGCTATAATTGGTAAGGAAATTGGCAAATAAGACTGCCAGTCAAGTTTCTGGACACGGAGGGAGAAAGTTCATCTTTCTCACCGATTTTCACACTACTACTAGCTCAGGATGGCATTTTCAAATATTCTTGGGTTAACTCTAGATGGAAACTGTTAGGCGCCAAGATAGTGACTTCACTTTCAAGGAACAGGAAATGAAAGGGAAAGCGTCAGAATTCAGGCAGAAATAATTTCTTCTCAAACTCAAACTCATTTGTTTTCTTGCTTCTTATCCACGAGCCAAAGTGCTAGATATGTGAGGTACTTTCCAAGACTCTCTTTCCAGTGCTAAGTGTAATGTTAACTTTAATTGAGTCTGTCAAAGGCATCTCTTTGACTTTGGAGGCACCTTTGGGAGATCCTGGCCCAGAGAACTCCTTTCAGTAAGTCTCAAATAGGGTTAACAGAAGCCAGAAACCAAGCTGAGGGTATTTAAGATGATTCATCTCCTAAGATAATGGCAGCCAAGAACAGGAGCAATTGGCTGCCACCAGAACCCAATTTTGAGCAATTAAGCCACAATGTGTGAGAAAGATCTAGGTGCAGAGACACACAGGGACAGGTGCCCTGATACTGTGATCAGTTAACTATAAGCTTGCAATACATGGTTCTTACCACAAAAAGACTTCTATTTCTCACAGGACGAATGACACCTTAAAATTCAACATAAATCATTTCCTTGGACAACATTTTTAGATCGTTTTTAAATAGATATATTTTTAAATACAAAGCGTAGCGGAGGAATCAGGCAGAGAGCACTTGACCCAAGTGAGTGGGGTTAACGTTAACTATAAGAGGACAAATTGTATCCACGTTTGCTGAAGAATGCCATCACTGCTATGATACTACTGGCCAGAAAAACAAGTAAATCATAATCTAAATCTAATCATGAAAACATCAGTTTTACTCAAATGGCAATCCACACATAGCGCCCATAGTCCCTAATCTCTACTAGTGCACTTAAGTGGTTAACCTTCCTTCAGTATTCTACAGATCCCGTCTCTTCCAACCAGTCTCTTTCAGAAAGGAGGAACAACAGAGATACAGAATGTAAATGTTCACATGTTCTAAAACCAAGGCATTTTAGGAGGAAAAGAGGACACTGCACTGACCCAGGACAGGACATTTACCTGAGAACCTTCTGTTTCTTCCTTTTCCTTGACCGGGTTTCTTCCTCAAGTGAGATAAGGTGGAGAAATCACATAAGCATCTTGAGAATATGCCTTTAATGGCTTCAGCGCAGCCTCTTCGCCTGTTGCATCAGAACCACAGGAAGAAAGGACTTGGAATACACTCTCCCCTGTGCTTCATCTCAGAAGAAATTCAGGAACAGTGAGCTCCTACATGAAGACCAAATTTTGAGTTTCTTCTTCCCTGTCTCCAGGGGCCCTCTCCTCCTACACATGCCCCCAAATTTTGCTAAAGCACGGCTAACGTGTGCTGCTCTGCCCTACCCCGACCGTACCCATGGAGAGCCGACTCTATTACGTCCGCTCGGACCAAAAGCTCAACTCAGTTCCCCTAATATACTCAGAAGCCCTCATCCTTAACCCTGGCCTGACCTTAGAATCACCTGAAGCACTGAATTAAAGCAACACTGATGTTCCCACCCAGACGAACTTAAAGACTCTGTGGGGAGGGCACAGGTGACAACAGTTCCTTAAAGCTCCAAGTGATCCCCCTTGGAAGCCTGGGTATAGAGTTACTTATTTTAGCCTTGCTTCTCAAGCTTTAATGTGCATAAATAACACTTGCATGGATGTTCACTAGATTTGTTGTGGTGATCATCTCACAATACAGACACATATGGAATCATTTATTACGCTGTACACCTGAAACTAATATGGTGATCTATGTCAATTAAATCTCAATAAAAAATCACTTGGAGATTAGAAAAGAAAAAGAAAAATACAGAAAAGAGAATTAGTCAGGATCTAGTCTTCCCTGAGTTCTTAACCCTAGCTCAGAATGTGACCTGGGTTATTTGAAAAATATGACTCTTCTTAGAAGGAAAAAAACCAATGAAAAGAACATTCAGAAGAGATCCTAGGTCATACCTTTTCTTCTTTTCTCTGCTCAAGTTCTAGGAGAAAAGCTAATCTTAAAATTTTTTTTAATTAAAAAAATAAATTTGATTCACATGAGGAGAAAAGATGTCTTAAATTTCTAAAGGATGTTCTAGGCAGCGGTAGCTGCCCTATTTACAGAACTTTATAGAGCAGAAACAGAGAAACACAGGCATAGGGCAATCAGCTAGGCTTTTTGCAGGAGTTATATAGCAAATTAAAAAAAAAACCCATTTAAGATCACGAATGATTCCCTTAAGTACTGAATGAAGACCCAACTTAATATGTACAGTGATGACACAAATAGAATGTTTCTTTTAAAAAACTAGGAACTTTTCCATAGAATCCAATCATTTTTAATGGGATTGAATGTTTTAATACATAACTCACCTAAAATTCCAGCTGGAAAACTTTATGGTACTGTCCCTTCACGTCCAATGCCTGCAATTGCATTCTTGGGCCGTGTGCTGCTGAGATTCTGAAACATGTATTTTTCAACCAGATGTTTTAATTGCATGCAGGCACCGTCGCTGACTATTAACAGTGATGATTGAAGAGAGAGGTATTACTTTTCAGGGTGAAGGTCAAATTTCGATTTTTTTAATCTCCTTTCATTTTGGTCTCATTTCTTTTTAATTCTGTATTATCCTATGACAGGAAAATGAAACAAAAGGAAAAGGAAGTTTACACACATTTTATTTTAAGTTACAGTTTATATGAGCATCAAACATGAGTGTTTTATTTAATTCTTCAGGTTGATACCTTTCTGGTTTCCTGAAATATAATACCCATTAATCCCTGTTTGCAGACACCTTGAAATATTTATTGAATAATACAATACAGATTCTAAAACATAATCTTCTTTTATGAATACTGGCACAATTTCACCCAGCTCTGTGGAAGATTTAAGAAAAATGGCAGGGCAAGATCAGACATTGTTTACATCTCACCTCCAGCAAGATATAACTTTACTCTTGGCTGACCTTTAAGCAAAAGCAATGGTTATGTAACCAAGTAAGCTAAAAACTAAACAGGAAAAGTCACAGAGCCAGGGATGAACTACAAACTTACACTATTTGTTAAACTGAGATTTTTATCATGTTGCTCAAAGAAACACTAAAGTTTCCCAAATGGAAAAATGTGACCGATATTTAATCTTTCCTATCTGAATGTATACATAAATATTTCACTATTTAAAAGAAGTTTTTTAGGAGTCTACTATAAAATGCATTGCAGTATTTTGTAATGTTAAGCAGTATTACTCTTTGCCAGAATGAAATTTCTGAATGAACTGCATTCTATCTTCACATAAATATTGGTTATAATTAATGTTCATGTTATATTGTTCCTAAAACAGACATCCTAGGTTGTTCTTAAACAGATTTATCTTTGGAAAATTTTAAATATAGCCTTATCCAGGGGCACAAGAATAAATTGTTAGAGTCTTTTTTTAGCTGTATCATTTTTTGCAGCATATAATCAAGTTAATAGTGACTACATTAATGTTCAATAGGAAAAAAACAGTAATTCTTGCCAAGGGAAAAAAAAAAATACCAAGGAAATAGCACAACCTGGAAATACTCTAAGATTCTGAAAGATCTTGTTTTTAGTAACATATAAATATCTTTAGCAAATTATAGGTCCTTTTTGACATCCCAATAATCAGAGTATGTTTAAGTTTTTGCCAAAATTGAAGTCATCTAGTATATTTTATATTTCACATGCAGTATAGAAACTTTAATATATCTATTAATCATTTTAAAATCATTTAAACAATGAAGCTATACCACAAATTGTTATCAAAGAAACGTGAAAAGAAAGCTGGAGAGTAAGAGATGAAATTGCACTGAAAATGTATGATTTGAGTTAACATGTTGGATGCTGTACATTTGCATTGAACAGGACACAGATTGCTTACAGTCTAGTGGATGAGACACAAATAAGAAATAAGCAATTAAAACACCGTGGGACAATTAGTCTAACAGGAAAAATCATATTCTAGTACCTTGCAAGGGCACCTAAATGAGTCTTGGCAGAGGAAGGGTCATCAGAAGAAAAATTCTTGTCTTAGAAGGAGCAACAATAAGCCAAAAGGAACACAAGCCATCACAGAAATAGAGGTCACTTGATAAGACTGGAGTAATGAGTATAATGGACTTTGGGAGGTGGGAGGTGAAGGGTGAGGCTGAGGAAGGAAGCAGATCTGGAAGCGCCTGTAACAAGGTAAGGAGCTTAAATCTTCTAAAAGAATAAAAAGAAATAACCAACAACCACACCAAAGGGCGCTGACACGACTGTCAGCAGTTTGGGGTGATCCTTCTGGTTGCATTGGGAGGATGAATGGAAGGGATCAAACACCAAAATCTAGGAGGAGAGTCAAGACTGGGAGCTGTATTAGGGTTCCCCAAAGAAATAGAAACAGCAGGATATAAAGGTTTACATTAAGAGGAAATCAGTTACAGGAACCAGTTCACGGCGTTATGGAGGCCAAGAAGTCCCACAAACTGCTGCCTACAAGCTGAAGAACCAGGAAAGATGGTGGTAAAATAATTCAGCTCAAGTCCAAAGGTCTGAGAGCCCATGGGAGTGAGGGGATAGAGTGGTCACTGGTCTAAGTCCCAGACTCTGAAGGCCCAAGAATCTGGAGCTTCGATATCTGAGGGAGAAGATGGAGGTCCCAGGTCAAGAAAAGAGAGAGAATTTGCCCAAGTCTTACCTTTTTTTTATTCTATTAGGCCCTCAACAGATTGGATGGTGCCTCCCCACATTGGTGGGGGTGACTCTCTTAACTCAGTCTCCTGAATCAAATGCTAATCTCTTCCAGAGATACCTCACAGATACACCCAGAAATAATGTTTTACCAGCTATCTGGGATCTCTTAGCCCAGTCAAGCTGACATACAAAATTAACCATCATAGGAGCCTGTAGCATTAATTCAGGTGAGAGGTTATAAAAGCACTGGGAAAGGAGAGAAAATAGATTTTGGAGCTATTTAGGAGGTATGGGATCGAATGTACACAGGGAGGGAAAGCAAAATACCCCTGGCACTCACTGAAATAGGAACATGGAAAGAGGACTAGGTAAAGGGAGGGAGGGTGATAAATGCAGTTGTAGACATGCTGTCCATCCTTTGAAAAGCCTGGATCTGGGTGTCAAATAAGCAGTTGGATACATGGGAAGATCTGGTGGAGAGGCATCATGGAGTTGTGATATACAAATGAGATTAAAAATTGACATCTTTTCCAAATACACTTGACCCTTGAACAATGCAGGGGTTAGGGGTGCCAGCAGTTGAAAATCCAAATATAACTTACAGTCGCTCTCCATATCCACGGTTCCATACCTGCAGATTCAACCAACTGTGCATCACGCGGTACTGTCGTATTTACTACTGAAAAGAACCCATGTGGAAATGGACCAATGCAGTTCATACCCATGTTGTTCAAAGGTCAATTGTTTACATATGCAATTCAAAGAACACCATCATCTAAATGCATTATATATAATGTTTTTACTAAAGCAATAATAGTCTGATCAAGAAAGTAAACAATGATGTGACCAGGATACCTTTTTGAAAGAACTGGAAAAGTATCAATGAAATTTTAAAAAAAAAGCAAAACAGTAAGCTTAGACTGAAGATGAAAAATGTAATGGGACTCGATTCAGAATTTGTCCTTTATTTAAAGAGACACGGTCTAGCAGCTGTTTTGATGTTGCTCTTGTGTTTTATTTTTGTTTATTTGTGGAATCAGTAGGTCTCAGTAAGGTCACTCAGCTTTTACAGCATCGTAAGGCAATCTGTTTCCAAAACCAGCTGTAACTATCTACTTCCCATGGAGGAAAGATCCATCAATTATAGCTCAGGTTATTTGTCAGTTATGTAGCTTAAAAATTCTTTGGCAGATAGGATTAAAGTGTGAGAATTGATCCTGAACTCCAGCTGAGGGGCCTGTGAAATTATAAAGATAATATGTTCACTACAACATCTCCTGCTGCCCAATTTAAAAATGCTGGGTAGGAGGTCAGTGGAAAGGGAAAGCAGTTGGATGGCACTATTTGAAATATTTTAAATAAATGTTTTGTGAGAGACTAACATATTATGTAAAATGAATGATTTTTTTTTTTTTTTTTTTTGGCTAAGCAGAATCTTCATCCAATCACTTAATTTATGAATGAGAGGTTTCACTTAGACTTGGGTCTTCTGGTCAATCCAGTTATTAGCAGAGCATTTTCTCCAGGGTATAATTTTTAATGCCTTGTCTAGTCTTTTTTATTTTGAATGACTAATAAGAAAGACTTTGGTTTTTTCCTACTTTTTCCTCAACAAACTATTCTGTGGTCTAATAATTCTCACATAGACAAACTCGCTTACAACCTTCTGCAGGGATATTTAATCACTTTATGAACAGATCTGCTGCTCAGAAGCAGTGTGGAAACTCTTATAGATCCCAAGGTTGTTACTCTGTAAGTTGGCTGGGTGAACCAAAACAAACATAAATCATGACACCTTGGGTGCAGGGAGGATAATAATAGCTCAGTGGTAGAGTGCATGCTTAGCATGCATGAGGTCCTGGGTGCAATTCCCAACACCTCCATTAAGAAAAAATAAGATAAAAGTACTTTTTAAAATGACATCTTTGGGTTTTTCTTTGGAATAGCCAGCTATCCTGAAATCAAATAGTTAATCACATACAAAAGCTGAGGTTGCTTGACTGATTTGTCCCAGATGGATTTTAGGTATATACAAAGCAGCATACAGTGTAGCAAAATAAAAATAATTCCCAACTTGTTGGAAGAATGGAAGGAAAAGAACATGAAGGTGGGAAGAAAGAAGGAACCAGGAATAAGGGCAGGACACAAGATGCATGAGGTGGAATCCAGTGGCAAAAGATAAACTCAAAGCGTGCTCTAAGCTTGAAACATCAAGTAGAAAATTGCATTTAATTACAAGTTTGACAGTATCTACGAGGGAAAAATGAAGCATTAGTGAAACAGTCTTTCAAGTTTTGATTTGCAATCTGAGAGGAAGAGAAGGGACCCTTTATACAGGAATGAACAATAAGTTCCCATCATTACAGGAGACATAGCGAGGGCTTCTCTCACTGTGTCTAATGATGTCCCTCACAGAAGCAGCTGATGTAACGCCTGTGTTGTAAGAGAAATCTCAGAAGTGGGAGAGAATTAGGTGTTGAATTACCAATATGACTCCCGGTCAGGAAAGGTTAAGAGCCCCAAGTATATCATTACAGTTTATTTACTGAAAAATAGAAAGTAATAAAATAAACAGTACATTGTGCAAAAATTTTATGTTGTGATTTGTTTTAGAGCTTAACAAACCGGAATGGCCAGTTAAAAATCCCAGAAATTCAACTATGGCAGAAAGCCTGAGTATTTCAAGCCATCACGGCGGGGTATTGGGAAAAGTTTTCAATTAACAATAATCGTGCCTCAGATAAACCTCATTGGCTATGACCCTGCTGCTGCCCAAAGCTGAGCTTCCCTAACTTTTTTTTTTAGATATGAATTACATCATTATCTATTTATTTGCCTTCAGACAGATTTTTTTACATAAATAATATATACATATATTTTAAACATATATATATATATATATATATATATGTACACACACACACACACACACATACTGCTTATTGTTTCTAAGAACTGAACTTCCATAACTTCTAACAGCCTGATTTTGCTGGGGGCAGGTCATGAATAATCCTACCGAGACCCAGATTTCACTTCTGTAAAAAGGAATTAATACTACCAATTCAGAAGTTTTTTCTCAAGATTAAGCAAAATACTGCACATAAACAGCTTTTCATCACACTATCTGAAATACTCTTCCCTTTATATCATCTGAAGGATCTTTTAACTATATCTTGAAGATGTATTTCAGGGATATCAAAGTTGTTTTATAACTACCCCACATGATAATTTATGTGGATTCACAGTTATATGCATAGAGACCTATGAAAGATATTTTCATTGTTATTATTAATAATCATACCCACAATTTTTTGAGCTCCTAGAATGTGGACATCAAGCTAATAAACGCTTGATGTGTTTCACCCTCTGCAACATTAACACAATACTTACGAAGCAAGTGGTATTATTTTACCCATTTTATAAGTGGTGAACTTAAAGGGATAAAGCTACTGAGCTCGGGTTAGAAATGTGAAGTTTGTCAAAGGAGAAGAAGGCAAAACTAAAAGACACTGTATGACAGAAGGGAAAAAAAGAAATATTTAAATACAGAAAACTTCCGTTAGACAACAAAATTAGACCCTTTTAAATTATAGGTATTTACTGATAACTGGTATGGGATTCTTTTATAAGAACATATTCAAAGGCCAATTTTTTTAAAAATTATGTTTAGTACACAGTAAAAGTTTTCAGGTACTTTGAAGAACATCCTAATCTTTGTAATGTTCCAAACCCAGGGAGCCCACACACACCTCTAGATCTGATGTCTATCACCAAAAAGGCCTGGTTCTGCACCACGGCCCTCCCATGGCTAATCTGAGCTTTAGTGCGACAGCAAAAATCATCATGCTCAGTCCCTAAATGCTCACATTTTGTTGTGTATATTTTGGAAAGAATCCTTTCTTTCTTCCTTTCAAACTAGAAAGCTAGTTTTTCAAGGTTCCTAAATAAAAATTCATTTTTACATAAATGAATTACATTTTTACACCTAGTTATTAGAAAAGACACCATTTGCTTTGTTCATTTTGGGTTAAATTGCGTTCCAAGAAAGCAGACAAGAAGAAATAGAGATCTACCTTGCATTCTGTCCAGGGGTTATGAAAACCCCAAAAGACCACGAAGTAAAATGTTGAATCACTAAAAGCACTAAAGAAATGTAAGACATTGTTATTTTACCTGGAACAACAAGTCTGCCCATAAACTTATAATGGGCTAAATTAATTGCAGTAGTCTGTGAGGATCGCCATAACAAAGTACCACAGACTTAAACAACAGAAATTAAATTCCTCACAACTCTGGAGGCCAGAAGTCCTAGATCAAGATGTCGGCAGGGTTGGTTTCTTCTAAGGCCTCTATTTGGGTTTGTAGATGGCTTCTTTCCCCTGTGTCTTTACATAATCTCTCTGAGTCTGTCTGTATCCCAATCTCTTCTTCATATAAAGACATAAACCATATTGGATTAGGGCCCACCCCAATGACCTCATTTCAACTTAACTACCTTTTTAAAGACCTTATTTCCAAATCCCATCACATCTTGAGATACTGGGGGTTAGGACTTCAAGTATGAATTTGGGGAGGGTGGAGATACAATATAACCTATAATACTAATAGAGTATAAATACAGAGAAAGAATGACACTATGTAATAGCTTAAATGTTTAAATGAGTATCAAAAATAGTATTGTAAATATTGCATAGTAAATGTGTCAATAATAATTTAATAATTTTTATTGATTCATGACCTTAAAATGCCTGAAGAATATCAATTTGCTTGTATGTTTCAGTTGTCGAAGCCAGCTGCATGGGAGATGAGTTCTGTATTCCTCCCATTGTCACCCAACCGTCCTTATGTGTGTATTGCTAGGAGCTGGGAATCAAAAGGGAAAGAATGTACAAACCCTAGAGACTTAATATCTAATTGCAGCAACAGTGTGGATGCTTAAGAGAGAAAGAAGAATAAATAACAATACAAGTTTCCATGTCCTAAATTCCAAATGCAAGATTAGCTGTCTTCCAGATTCTGAGGTCACACCAACCAGCTCTGTGTTGATTTCTAAAGGATTCCAGGAGACAACTAATATTATGTAAATATGCTGATAATTAGTGGAATAGAATTTCAGAAGAGAGAACAATAGTGATACACCTTTTGAAGGCCTCTGATTTCAAATTACCTGATCTTCCTTTGCTTCTCAATGAGGAAGAAATAAAATGTTAAAAAAAAAAAAAGTCCCCAATTATTTAAAAGTTCCATTATTTGAAGTCCATTCAAGTGAGGTTTTGCTATAATAAGGGAATGATAATTAGATTAAAAAATTTTTTTATACTTAGTTGACGTGAATTCAGCAAATAAAATTTTATGACTCAAGAGAAAGCAGGGCTGAGTTATTTTGACTACCTGAATCAGACTTAGTATCTCTTTACCCCCATAAAGATTTGGTCTAAATCAATTCTGTATTTCACTGTCAAATGTGGGAGGTGGGGGACAAGGAACAACTTTCGTTATGTTCTGTGTGTACAACTATTAACAGAAGTCTCTGATAGAGTAGATTAAAAAATGCAAAAGTATATTACTGTGGTCAAAATTCTAAAGTGTTTGATTTTGTGGGTAGACGAACTGAACTTAGCACTGAAGTTAATTAGATTTCCTGTTAGCATTTCAGTATGTAAATGAAGATAATGGCTTAGTTCTAAGCATCAAGAGTCTGCCAAAAGTAGTTTAGAGAAGCGATGGTTAAATGTCCAAGCTCTGGAATCTCAGCGCCTAGACAGGAAGCCCCTAATTTACTACTTGCAAGCCCTTGGGCAAATTGCTCTTTCTCCCTGACGTCTTAGTTTTGTTATCTGTAAACGTGGACAATGACAGTATCTGCCTCATAAAATAACCATGAGGATTTAGTTAGCGCATACATCAGGAAAATGTTTAGCACAAAATTAACAATAAATGTTAGCTATTATTGGCAGCCAATAACTTAGGATATATTTAACATTTTGCTTACAGTTTCTACACAATTGTTTTCAACCTCATCAGCACATCAGAATCATCTGAGAAATTTTTAAAAATAATTCTAACACCTTACCCTCAGAGATTTTGATTAAATTGGTCTCAGATGAGACCCAGACATCTGTGAGTTTTCCAAGTTCCCCAAGTAATTCCAACATGCAGCCAGAGTTGAAAAGATTTGATCCAAACAACCCACAGAGATGCATGGCATCAGACAGCTCTGTCAGTATCTGAGCTGACTGTCAGTATCCTAGAGTAGCTTTCCCCAAACTGTATTCTACGTGACGTTGGCCCACCAAGATGCTCCCTGAAACAAAATACAATAAAAAGTAACTTAAAGGGACAGATGCAGAGTCAACTTAGCTGGATGATGTATACAGCTCTTGAAGCTTCATTTTTTACCTAGCATATTAAAAGACCCGGGGAGTCCTGCTGAAGTAAATGTGTTTATTGCTGATGGACCCAGAATTCTTTCAAGCTTTTTGTGTGAATATTTAACTTCCTTGTGGAATATTTAACTTTATTCTCTACAATACAGTGGTAAATGTCACCAACTATCACTCCTATTTGCTATATCAATTAATTAATAATTGTGTAATTAATACAATACACGTTTACTAACATCTGCTAACCAGGCCCTGAGCTAGGCACTGGGAATTTGAGGCTAAAAGGCACAGGGTTTGGCCATTAGAATCACCCGTGGAATCTTTTTTAAGTAGAGGTACCTGGATTTCACACCAGACCTACTAATCTATGGGAGTGGACCTGCCAAGATGTGTTCTTTAACCTTGCACTGGGATTCTGATAATGCACTGGGTTTGGAAATCACTGATCCATAACCTAACCTAGCCTTTCATGTTAAACCAATCCAGTTGCGTTCTATTTTGCAAATATCAGTGACGAAAACAAAGCTCAAAAGAGAAACTGCCAAACAACCACAGAAAAAGAAAGGAGACAAAAAAGGACAGATGAGAAAGGAGATAGGACAGCAGCACGGAAATGCGGTGGAACTGAGTGTGCATGTGCGCTGCATTCGTGTGTCTCTGGGCCTAAGTGTGCGTGTGTGTGTGTGTGTGTGTGTGTGTATGTATGTGTTGAGACTGATGGCACTGGCTGGAGAGGGAGCAGGAAAAGAGGGACACTCTGGATCCACCATGGGCTGAGGAAGAACAGATCCCTATCCTTTATCAGAGAGTGACAACAAACACCTCCTGTCCCTTAGCTAAAGACATTGAGGAAGAGGAGGGAACCAGTGTAGGAGGAATGAAGTGATTACAAACTGGGGAATCGAACAGTTTAGGACAACTGACTTCAAAATTGTTCTGATGGCAGAAGAGTTAGGAGTCATCTTGCTCTTTGAGGCACTATATGAAATATTGACATAAGCTCAGAATAGACATACACACTTTTTTTTCAAAGTCAAGTATTACCATTTCCTAGTGGAAGCAGGTGATAGGGTGCAAGACAAACATAAAGGAAAGGGCTGTTGAGAATGTTATCATGCTTCCTCGAATAAAACTCTATTAAAGGTAGGCTCTTAAATGTTGTATGAGCTCACTTACACATGGAATCTATTTTAAAAATAGCCAAACTTAGAGAAACAGAGAGTAGAATGGTGGTTGCCGGGGGCTGGGGGCATGGGGGAAATGGGGAGATGTTGGTTAGTGTCACAAACTTCCAGTTACAAGATGAACAAATCCTGGGGATGTCATGTATAGCATGGTGATTATAGTTAACAGTACTGTATTGCATACTTCAAAATTGCTAAGAGACTCGATTTTAAATGTTACCACCACCAAAAAAATAGTTATGTGAGGTGATGGATGTGTTAACCAACCTTACTAGGGTAATCATTTTACAATATATATGTGTATCAAGGCATAACATCATACACTTCAAATGTATACAATGTGATATATCAAGTATATGTCAATAAAGCAAGAGAAAAATAGTGGGTTCTTATCGGGTCCCAACTTTTATATTTTGGGTATTCCTTAAGGAGCTCGACTTTTAGCTCGATATGTGTAACTACATCCCATATTAAAGCATTACTTTCTCAACCCGAGTCAGAGAAATAGTCCACCTTACCTTTGGAATTTTGTGGGGGAAAATGTGCCCTTTATCCAAACACTAGATGTTATGGTTCTAAGAATACAACCTCAACATTAGAGAGACATGGTAGGTACAATACAGATGTTAGAATTTCTATTTTGGGGGAAGAATATCTAGATATTTTAGAAAGAATGATTGGAACTTTTAGGAAGAAAACCAGATCTTCATAGCATTATGTATAACTTTCAAAATTCACTTATGAAGCTACAAGATGAAAATTAATTTTTAAACTCAATCTCTACAGACATAGTTTAGATACAGAGAAGACATCACTATCAGAGCTACTCACAGTGGCTGAGGGAGGCTGCCCCATACATCTGCAGAAATGAAAGGCCCGGAACATGGCTGCCATCTTGTGGTCTGCAATTAAGCAGGCTTTGGAAGTACTCACAGTGGCTACTTCCTGCCAGAAAACAAAGAATTTCAGGCAACACTGTGCCTGAGATAGGGGCAGAGATTTCAAATCCTGAATACTCATGGAATCCAAATGCTGCCAAAGTATTAGGTTCTAAATGCTGAGAAATAGCAGAGAGTAAGTAAGGACCTATTGAGAGGATTCTCTGATGTAAAGTGATCTTAACTTGATTTCTTCGGAAGACATTACCTAGAATAAGTACACAGCAGAGTGGATAGAGGCTGGAATTTATAGCTGCAAAACAGTAAGAGGGTAGAAAGTGCTCCAACCCTGTGTTCACCACAAGCCTTTCATCAGCAGGCAGAAGAACACAACTTGAAGGACGGGTCTTGTTCTACTTCAAAGCTGAAGAAGAAACCAATTATAGCCAAGATTTGTTAAGCAACCTTGGACTTCTCTGTAGCCTAAATGGATCTCTCTGATTTTTTCTTTGGCTATCAGCCACACACCAAAGACAAGTTTGAATGGGTCAAGATGCTGAGAAGAATTTGGCAGGTTGGAAGAGTTTTTCAGTTTCTAGTAGCCCAGGATAAGCTCATTCTCCAATCTTCAAATCAAATTCCCTACAACCCCTGCTCTGGCCCAGTCCTGGATTGAAGGCTAAATGCCTTGATTTACTTTTATTATGTAGGAGGGTATCATCATGTAATTCCCTATAAGCAACTGGCTACTTGTCCCTAGCACTTAGCAGGCACCAACTATGAATGAAATAAATTCAGTAACTACATGAACTGGGTATAGAAAAAAATATTTTTAGTTGTGATTTGAGAGATGAAGGGTGCTAAATGATAAGCACCAGAGAAGCTGGGGGGACATGAAAAATTGTGGAGGAAACAAGGGGGGCTTTAGGAAACACTGCAGTGAGCTTTGAATTAGGGTGCACTTCATGTTAAAGAGATACAAATGAAGATCAAATTCTCCACTAATGGTTTGGCTCAGGCCAAATATAAGACATACAATTTTGGTGTTTGTACCTAGGTTATAAAAGACTTCTTGAGACCCATCTGCTTTGGGCAAGCACTAGGTTAGGCAGATACTTCACATATACTGCTCCATTTCCTTTCAGAACAACTTTATGAGGCAGAGAGAGGTAAGTTCCTCCTATTTGTCCTCAAGTAAGTGTCATAATCAAAATCTGAAAGTAGGCTGCACTGACTTTACAGCGTATGCTGACTCCACTGTACCAGGAAATCATGCCTCTTTCTCTGCTGACGCGTGTTCTTTATTGTGTCTAACTGGGAGCAGACTTTCAGCAGCAGCTGACAGTAGTTATTAACTATTGTCAGAAGCAGCAGCCTAGTCAGAATTACCATCATGTATATTGGGTAAACATTATTACTCACGTAAACAATATGAAAAAAAACGCATTCAGCAGGTCAATTCACTCATCCACTTTGACTGCATTTTGCAGCCCACTCATCTCAACTGGCCATCTGCATAAACTACTTTTCCAAAGAATTAAATATTTCACAGGGCACATAGAAATATTTCTGGTCAACTCACTTCTACTATTAAAATGTGCCATTAATATTTTTCAGGACTATTTTCCTTTTCCATGTCATATAATAAAGCAATAAAACATGTTATATCAAGTACATTTTTTTTTTCCTAAGAGCTGGAGTAGTTTCAAGGCTCCTACTAAGGAAAAACTTAGTCTTTCCAAAAGGTACTTCCTGGACCCACTTCCACATGCAAGTGGGCTGGCCCATTCAAAGAAAGTGTATTTTGAGTTCTTCAACTTTTATAAGAGAATATTAATTCTGCATCACCCATATCTAGTTGGTAAACCCAATCTCCTTTCAGTTAATAATACAGAGAAATAACTAATAAATTGACTTCCATTCTATCCTTGTCAAACTCATTTGAGATTAACCATTCACCTGTCAAGATTCTTTAAACTTCTTCCTCTAATAAGCTGAGTTACCAGAGATCCGCATGCCTGGACTCCATTCTCACAGGCTCCCTGAAGCACTGGTGAGTGCTGCACAAGGCATGCACACACCTGGGCTCCTGTTCTAGGTTCTCTACTTCTTAAGTATGTGCCCTTCAGAAAATTACTTACTTTCCTTAAGCCCAGTTTCCTCACCAGTTAGGTAATTTTAGAAATTCCGTTCAGTTCAGCAAACATATTTAGAGTATCTATTAGATACTGCGCTTCGTGCTGGATTTACGTACAAAAAAATTCATTCATTATTGACCTGAGATTTATTTTGAGCATATACTGTATGTTAGTCATTGTCTTAAGTGCTGAAGATAAATCTTTGAACAAGGATGACAGATTTCCTGTCCTCATAGCTTTTACTTCAGTAAAATATTCAGAAAATAAACAAGGAAATCAAGAATGAATTCAATATAAATTCAGGTTAAGTAACAGGAACTATGAAGAAAATAAGGGAGAAGGAACAGGTGACTTTGTGGGAATATGGCTGCTTTAGAAACAATAGAAAAGATCCCATCTAGGTGGTAGACATTTGACAGAGATCTGAATGATAAGAAAAAAAAAGATCAAGAAATCTCTATATTTAATGAGTTGTCTAGCAGGGCACAGAGGAACAAAAGTATAATTTCAGTAAGTGCCAGGATCGGGGTACGGAGTAGAAATTTCTGGGGAGGATGTGCGTAAGCAATGTGAAAGTGCCTCACGTGAAGCTATGCCCAAATACATATTCACCAAACGTTAATCATCTTTTCTCTTTTTAAGATTTAACACAGCATCCTTCTCCTTCTATTGGTGTCAGAGAAAACCACTTGAACCTTCATGATGACTTCTTAAAATCAGAAAACATCTGGTCTAATTAGATGTCTGAGGAGTGTATAACCTGCTTTTTTGAGACAATAAAACTTAGGTAACACTACAGGTTTCCCTTTTCTCTTTCCTTCTACTAGCTAAGGAGCTTGATTTCTGCCATCAACCTCTATTTCTCATTGTGTCTTTATTTCCAACTGTTGTTATTGTTTTAATGTCAAAGCTATCTTGATTTTTATATCTAGACAAGGAATAAATGTTTTTTAAAATTAAAAAAACATGTTCACCCGCTCCAGTTATTTTTGTGTCTGGTATTTAGAAGAAGTGTTTGGTGACTGAAGTGGAAAAACAGTCCTAGTACTGTCTTTTTCCACATAGTAGCTTAGATATGACAGAGAAAAGAGATTTTTAGAGAGAATAGCCTTAATCCACTCTGTTACTTTACCATCAGACATTCGGGGTTGTTTCACAGCACATAATCTATAGTAAAACTTTATTAATGCAATCTTATTGGAGTAGAAGGCAATATAAGCCAGTAATAAACCAAAATACACATTACCTTTAAGGCACATTAACTTAGTGGTTAAGAACATGTACTTTGTACTTGGACACTAAGGATCAAATAGTGTTTTCTGCATTTACTGACTGTGGCCTTGGTGTGTGTTTCAATCACTCTGGGTCTTATCTGTACACTGTGAGAAGTAACACCTACCTCAAAGGATTATGCTGAGGCTGAGGACATTATATACGCTAACCAATATTTACAAAATGCTTAGCAAAATACCTGGTACATAGCAAGTATCCAAGATAGAAATTATTATCTAGATTTCTTATCAATTTTATCACATGTTCTAAATGAAGTCTTCCAAGATGATTAATTTTTGTCATGAATTATGGTGTAGCAACAACCAGAGTTCTTAGAAACTGTCTACCCCGTCACAATTCAAGCACAAGCAATACGATGGACAAAGACAGAGCCTAACCACACAAAAAAAAAATCCAATTATATCCATATAGTTAGATAGAGGTTGGGGTGCTAATCAGGGGAGAAACGCCAAGGGCTGGTGTTTTCAGTGTGAGGAAATGAGAACGTTAAACTAAAGATCAGCCTAGAACCACAAGAGACAGGCAGCATTGTTAGTTAAAGCGATGGAATGAAGTCTAAGAATTGGATTATCTTAAGTCTGCGTGGACACATGAGCACTCAGGGAGGTGGCAGCACTGGCTAGGGAGAGGGCAGGTGGGGAGACTGGGATTGGCTGGACCCAGTGGGAGAGGGAAGCCCCAGCAGAGAAAAACAGGTCCAGGGAAAGCATTTCCAGTCACTGCAGGGATTCAGGCATGAAAGTAGGACTCCAGGCTGCAAGTCAGAGGACCTAAGCAAGCTTTGATTCAGGGCTCATCTTGTAACCACTTAATCTTTTCCCACCATAGAAAAAGCCATGCTCCGGAATCTGGCATGAGGTTAAATGGCCTCAGCAGTAAACTTTCTCAGTAGAGGGGTAAAGCCCTGTAGCTTAACAGTCATACAACATTCAGAGACAAATTTGAAAGCACTGAGAATGGCTGTCATATAAGTAAATGGAACACAAAGGTTTTCATCCATTCAGGATTTTACACATGCAGTATACACAGCAAGGTGAGATTGGCTAATTTTCTGATGCCTATTTTTTTCTAGTAACTTACTATTTATAGATTCAATTTCTATTTCTCTAATTTTTAAAACCTGCCATATAAACTCCTGAGGAGCTTGATTAGCACCAAAAAGCAAAGGTATCACATCGGGTGGCTGGAACAGCAAGACATCTCCATCTTCTTTCTACTTACACACGTGCAAAACACACAGATAAAACTCTTCACCACCTCAAAGTCTGTCTTCTGCCTGAGGAATTTCGTGTTGATAATCTGACATTGATAAAATCTCCGAGAGAAACATGTTTATTGTACCTAGTGACTGGGAACAAAAGGAATAGAAACTCTAGTCCTTTGGTGAGGATACAGCCATGGGGATGATGGATGTCTAGAGCAGGAAGAAGCATCCATTAACTAGTCATAGCTGACACCCTGTTCCAGCACATAATGTTTGACCCCTACTCACAGGTTACTAGTGATTATGTGCTCAGGAGTGAATCCATGCCAACAAACCAAACTCACTGATGAAAAAGGGAGCCTGTTACCTTAAAGGGTGATTTAAACAAATTCAGCTTTAAAGTTAGTATAGTTTATAATAATGAAAGCAAAAGAATGGTTGGCCCTGAGACACAATAAATAACACTGATAGCCACTTTCTTGTGGTTGTTGTTCTCTATGCTGGCAGCAGGGAAATCAAATTAGATTTAATAAAACCTTATAGTACAATGTGATTCAGACTATCTAATCAAACCATGATTCACTAATTCAAAAAAATGTTGTAATCCTATTTCAGATAAGGTAAACAGGGATGCCAGGAAGATTTCACACGTTAATCAAGCAGTAAGAGAGAAAAAGATTGTCATACTTCCTTAAGAAAAAGTAGTAATCAATTCTTTTTAAATATTCTCTTGTAGTTGTATAAACTGGATTACAAGGTCAATTGTAAGTCAGCTTTTAATCATTAGCAGAAACAACAGCAAATAGCAGATAAGACCCCATCCCTCCTGGGCAGAGGGAGATCAGGCTTCCCATGGGCAGAGACGGGAATGGCCGCATCAGAGCTTCTTGAACCTTTCTAGGTAAGGATGGACTCCAAGTTTAGGAAGCAAGAGTCCAAGAAGACGGCAAGGACTACTGCTAACAGGTCCAAGCATGGGGGTTGACGGGGAGGACGGTGTCTGCCATTTGCATGGTTTGTGTACTGGCCACTCTTCAACGCTGCCCTCCTGCGCTCTTACAGCAAATTTCAGGGAACAAATGCTTGACCGCAAAATGGCATCAAAGAATTATAATGTCTCCTTTAAAAGCTTTAACAAGTTAAAAATATATTGTTATTCAACTAAAAAGTCATACATTCAAACATTTCAGCGTTTGTCTCCTACCACTGCATTATTTAAGTTGATGTGCTCAAAGCATGAGAAAATGAAGAGCTGAGGATAGGCTAGCATCCTATCAGAATGTCCAAATCTCCTGTATCTTTAACTCACACTTAATCAATCAATACTAATCAATAAATGCTTATTGCACTGCCAAAGACCTTAGGGTACAAAGGAGGTCAAAATGTGGTTTATGCTATGGAAGAATTTTTGGCTAGTAGAAAAGGGAGAAATATAAATGCAAAACAATACCGTGATAACAACAATCTATGTGCTTTGCTGGAGGTCTGTGTGTGGGACCGGAACACTTAAGTGAGGTGTATGGCTTTTCTGTGCCATTTCCACCAGTGAGAAACCTCAGTGCAATTTGGAAAGGGGTAAATTGTTCCCACATCTCCTTTTAGCATCTCTCTACCCTTTCTAGGCTTCTCAAGCCTGAAAATCTTCATGGCCCCCAAATGCACTCTCTTTACAACTCTGCCATAGTCTCCTTCAGATTTAAAAGAAAACTTAAATTCCTTTCTCTAGTTGATCAAGTCTTTAAGACCCAGCCCCAACTTCCTCTCCAAGCTCACTGCACTGATTCACTAGATTTCAGACACTCTGATCCTCTAGCTCAGTACCTCTCAAACTTTAATGTGCATCACCTGGGGTCTTGCTAAAAATGCAGAATTCTGTTCATGCAGATTTTTATTTAGTGAGTCTGGAGAAGGGGGGCAAAATTCTTGCATTTGTAAAAAGCTCAAAGGTGAGGCAGGTGATGTGGTCCTGGGACCACATGTGGAGCAGCAAGGTGCCAGACACCAGCAGGCTACACTATACCACTACAAGCAGCAGTGCAATTCACCAAGCTCATTGTCCCCTTGGATACATGGTGCTCGTTATTCCTTCTGCCAGGAACTTGCTTCCCCAACATCTTTGTATGTCTAGCACCTTTTGTCACATAGGTATCTGCTCAAATGTCAGCTCCCAAGAAAAGTATTTCTTAACAACCCAATTTAAATGGCCCATCTAATCACTGATCTGTAACATTCAATCAACACTTTTTCTTATTTTATTTTCTTAATTACACTGTCACTCTCTGAATTTTCTTTACTTAATCTCTTCATTTCCCTGTAAATCCATGAAACAATAGCATGTCCTTTACTGTTCAGTACAGCATCTCAGCACATTTACAAGACAATACCTAATCTATGGAGCTGGCTTTATGGGTAAACAACTTGTGCAGCTGCACTTGACCTTCTGCTTAGTTTTAGGCTCAGCTGCCACCATTTAAAAAATGATAATTTAACCTTTGAACTTGTGTTTTTTAAGTAAAGGGTAATGGGACAACAAAGCATGCTTGTGAGCAGGGGAAATGCACTCAATATACATGTCTCCCTTTCTTTGTTGCCCCTTCTCATGGTATGTTGGTGATGCCCTATAAGCACAAAGCTCTGATGGACCCACATCCATGGGCATTCAGACTCAAAGTGATTATAAGGTAAGGGTGCTACTTACAAGCTAAGTGGGATGATGACAGCCCCAGGAGGTCATGCTTTCTATGCAAGCCAGAACTTGCTTCAAAAACACAAAGAACAATGGTGTTCTAAGAAGCATGAAAGATCAAGGAAACAGTATCTTATTACTTCCTTAGTCCATCACCTACATAAAAAATGACTTACTAGGAAAGGGAAGATAGGGAAACACATAGTTCCTTTTCTATTTGGTCCTTCCTTACTCAGGGCAAAAAGAGAGAGTACTGGTATAATGTGTACATGGTAAGAAGCGAGATAAAAACAATTGACTTAGTTTTGTGCAGTATTTCTACCGCTCTATAAGAACAAAATACATGCATGCATGTATGAGCTATGGAATACGAATTAGTATGAAATACTAAATTCAGATATGGAGTAAATGCTCTATACTTCCATTTTAAATGGCATTGCACAATATAAAAATGAATAGTAAAATTCATGCTGATAATTAAAATTTTAATTTTTTGCTTAATTAGAACAGCAAATTGCAAAAACAAAAAAAACAAGATACATCACCAAAGATCACTGAAGAAAGAAAAAGTGTTAACATTTTCCTAATTTTAATGGCATTTTTTTCTGCATTTTGAACAAAAAAGCCCACATTTTCATTTTCCAATGAGCACGTAAATTATGTAGCCCATTCTACCAATCCATAGAAGTATTTGTTGAATGAATAGAATTACTGTGAATTTACAGTGTGGCTTGTGCTGTGTGAAGCCCTCTACGTAGATGATCTTATTTTATCCTCACAATAACCTTTTACAAGTGACGTTACTGCTTACAGATGAGAAAACAAAGGCTGAGAAAGATTAAGTAATTTAGCCAAGATGTCAAAAGCTAGGGTTCAAAGTGGGATTCCGGTCTGTAGGATCCCAAAGCCCATCCCTCGATGCCTCTGCTATAATTTCTCCCAATCTCATTGCAGCCTTCCCTCGAGCTGCTGAGAGTATTCCAGAATGGGTCCAAGGTTCCATTCCACATCAAAATGAACCAAGAATGCTGACTCCATTTCTCTCTTAATCTTAAGGACTCTCAAAAGTCTTTAGTTCTGTGCCTACACCCAGATTATATGGATCCATGTAAATAATTCATGACAGCGTAGGTGCCAGAATGTCCCAGAGTAGTTCTGTATGTATGTCTCAGAGACCAAGGGAACTTTCAATCTTATTTTGACTTTTTACTTAGCCCCCCAAGATGAAGACATTTCATTAGGGTCTTTTATGTAGACCTAGCTATATTCTAGAGTACCAAGAAACTATGTCCTTCAGCAGTTTTAATCTTCTTTGCCCAAATCTCACTGGCAAATACGAATATATCTTTTATTCATGGTGTTGAATAAAAGTCTCTGCCTGGATATGTATGATGTTTAAAGTATTTTAAATAATGTTCACTATAGTAACAATATATTTGAAGTTTCTGTCATTTGGATGTTAAAATGTTCAATTAGAGGGTGAAATGTAAGTACCAAACTCTTGAACATTTAGTATTAATGAAAGGGGAAAAAATCAGCATATGATCATATATCAAACATCCCATGTTTTTATTTTAGTATTTGTTAGAAGATAGAATCTATTTATTTAACATGTTTGTGATTAAATGTATTTTACCATTATAGTTTTTAAATCAAATGTTTACTTTTAGTATACATTTTTTGATAAAGTATTTATTACTACAAACCCATTTTGAGATCAGATGTGTTGTAACAGGTTCAGTATGTATAATAGGGCCTAATCACAGGCACTTACCTTCTCTCTATTTCAAGGTGCACAGTACAGATAATTACACTGGTAAAACATTCATACATCATGGGGTGGAAGAGATTTTCAAATACTTCTAATTTTGTTGATATTAGCATCTTCAAATATCTGTATTCACTTATTCTTTATGCAGTTTAAAATCCAGCACAGATACAAAATTAAGTGACAGAGACATTTGGATATCCTTTAATTTGGACTCATAATAAAATAAATCACCTAATTGTAAACTTCTCTAACTTTTAAACTCATTTTTGTCTGTTAGAGAAGCGAGTACCTTTGCTAACACAAGCAATAATATATTAATCTATATATAAGCTTAACGTAAGCAAAGAAATGACAAGAGAAAAACTGGTAATTCTCTTAGCCTCAATTTCCTCATTTCTAAAATGAAGGTGAATGGACTGGACGACTTTCAAGGGACTTTCCTTCTCTACGAATCTAGAAGGTTCATTTTTCTCCTCCAATACGACCCACACATTATTTCATCCTTCACTTTGAATTGACTATTCCTATTACTTCTGCTCATTTAATTTGTTCAAAATTATATTAAGCTAGCCAAATAATTCAAAGATCAAAAAGTATCCATGTTCATTATAATCAGTAGGATTATTTATGTGAATAAATTTTTTTGTTTTTGCTTTGAGATTTATCTCAGTTCCTTGCTTCACTCTAGGTAGGTAATATCAATATTATATATGGTACTATTTTTTTTAAGTGTCAGTTACCATCTGCTTTTGTCATGTGGTGGAAATGTTGATCTACAAATGTTTGCTTGATGCAGGAAGGATGGAAGAAGTAAGAGGAAGAGTAAATTTTTATTCTTTCAAGTGAAAGACTAAAGCATTATTTAAGTGAAGTATAAAGCATTTTCACGATAATATATTCCCAGTTCAAACAACAACAGTTATAAGATCAGAAGTGTTTGTGTATGCCTATTTGTGTGTGGGTGGGATGTTAGGGAGGGGTGTGTGTGTAGGAGAGACAGGGAGAAAGAAAATAAAACAAAATAAAAAGGAGGGAAAGAATAAGAAAAAAATACAAACAGATCATTCTCTCAAAACCCAAAGTAAGATTCAAGGTGTTGCAATATATTGTACTGCATATTACTGAATGCCCTTCCTGATTAGGTTTCATAAACTAAAACCTGAAATACACTTAGACAAATAAAATAATTTCCATACTTCTTCTAAGTATTTAGAGCAGTTGTTCTCACTCTTGGCTGCACATTAGAATCATCCAGAAAGCTTTTTTAAAAAATTGCTGAGCCTCACAGTAGATCAATTAAAATCAGATACTGGGTGGGACTGGACATTCCTACTGTTTTAGAAGCTCTCTTAGGGATTCTAATGTGTGGCCAGAGTTGAGAGCACTGATTGAGAGGAAACCCTATCATACAGGGCAGTAAGAAATATGTATTTAAATTTTAAGTAAGAAAGCCATTTTTTTAAGAGTTTGAAGTCATCTTACCGAATTGATGATCTGTTCTGTCCATTCTTCAATGATGACCCAAGCCAGAAATCAGAAGTTCCTGAGCCCATCCTGAGCTGGTGGGATGGTGAGTCAGGGATAGATCATACAGCAGCCTTGATGTGCACTGGCCCACCTTCCAGGGTGGCCATGTCTCCAGGTAAGCTCCGGAGAACCAAACCACACCGCTTGGCATGGGCTCATCTTCAAGCTGTTTATTCTTCTCCTGTTTGAAACAGTTAAATCAAGGTAGAAATGTAATAGTCATAGGCTACAGTGAAGCTCTCTAGACTGGACATTTTCATTTCTTTGCCAAAGGAAGGTAGAACAGTTTGCAGGCAAAAAATAGTAAAATTAAAATTGCCTACATTTTCAAAATCTTTTAGTCTCCTACCAGACCAAAGTGAAATGTGACCTGCAGCCTGGAGGTCACTCTCAGAATTAATCATCTCCAGGTGTATTCAAAACCATTAATTGCCTTGAAAGGGAGCAAAAGGAGGCTTCCAGAATCCTGCTATTTGAAGGAGAGATACCAAGCTCAGTGTTTGCTGCTTCAGTGAGTTCCTATGGCCAAGGTATTCAGTTGTGCTTAAACCAGGCAGCTTGAAAAGAATAACTTGGGCAGAGAACTCTGTTGTACCAGCATGAATGCACCAAAGGCCTCGTAAAGAAGGTTGTTTGAATTACATGTATGTTAAACAGTTTCAGAAGAACTGTTTCCACTTTAGGTTTTTGCACAATAAACCCTAAACTGCACTTTCGACCACTGAGCTGAGTCTTTTAACTTGCTTTTTTCCAAAATAATAAATCCCCTTAATGATGAGTGTGCAGCACTGCCACACACTGACACAGTCTATTTCTCCGATCCCTGTGTCATTAAAAGATGCAACTTACTTATTTATGATGATTAATAATAATGAAATATGTATGAAGAAATGAATTATACAAATGCCGAGCTGTACATAATAGGGAGAGAGACAAATTGCCAGGCCCTGGTTTCCCACAACCCAATACAAAGATCGGACCGCAGGACAGTCCTCTCCTGCTGATTTTCCTCTGGGATCCTGACTTAAGAAGCAGGATGTGAGAAAGTTTGAAAGGTGTTGTGACAGGTTCCAATTCTTTTTTAATTATGGATTTGTAAAACTCGACTTCTCCCCCCACCTAGGCTTTTACTGTTGCCATCACATCCCATTATTGAAGGCAGCCTGGAACACCTGAGTCAATGCCAGCTGACGGGATATGTCACATCTTTTGTCTTAGCTTACCACGTACCCTCCCGGTGCTTTTCCCGAATCTCCATGACTTAACACTTAGCATGGGTGTGCTGAGTAGGGTAAGCGAAGGCGGGCGTCTCCCGGGACCGACAGTGTGGGTGGGTGTGAAATGAGGTCGGGGTGGTCACCATGTGATTGGTTCAGAGATGGACCATCATCAGAGCATGCTCATGAATTCTTAATCACTCCTAGCGCAGCTGCTTCCTCTGCTTGGAATGTTTATTATTAGTGAAAGATATTAAGAAACAGGCAAGCCCAAGCAGCCTGATTTTCACATTTGATACACAAGTGGATGCAACTTTGAAAAATACAAATCATTGCTTCTACAAAATTTAAATGAGCTAACACCTCTGCTAAAGCCGAACTCCCCCAGACTCCTGGCTGGTGTTCGCAGACGGCTATAAGCTTTTTCTTTTCTACATTTTTTTCTTAATCGTTCAGGCACAAACAACAGCCCCTTCCCCCCATAAGAAGATCCTGTCACTTTGTTTTCAGAAGAATTGACTTAAATCGACTGGTGAAATTCCCCGTTTGGAAAAGCTAGTTGAGTCTTAGAAATACCTGGAACAAAACTAAAACTACTGCTCTGCTCTCCAGCAGGGTAACATTCTCAGCCCCCAAGACCCTTGAGAGATACGGATGACCATTTCTAACCACATCACTGGGTGATCATGCCCTACATGCTCATTGCTGTTATTAGCTACTTCCGAGCCTTTTGTCAAATTAATCATTTCGTAGACGTCTCACACACACACACAACAGATGTTCTAACAGATAAATTATGTGACAGAGAGAGAAACATGACACATTTAGGAGATAAATATTAAACTAAGTCAAAACAAAATATGGAGCTGACAATTCCTGTAGTAATTTTTGTTGTCATGGAAGGGCTTGATTATTTTGGTTTCACTTTTGTCAGATGGAGTTCATAAAAATTTTAGAAAATTCACTGTAGACAAAGTCAATTTCTAACTATGCTTATTTGTGATTTTTATCGATTATTGTCTGCCCTTCCATTAGAATGTAAACTCTTTGAGAGCAGTCATGAGCCTGGCTTTATTTATCAGGGTTTACCCAGTACTTTGCACGTAGCAATTTATAAGAAAATTGAATTTAGCAAAAAATATTACTCACCATAAAGAGAAAAGACATTTGAATTTTCTGTTTTACATTATCGAAGGCTTATTTGAGAATTAGATCTACCATTAGGTACTTCTAACACTTACCTTTTCATCTCAAAATGAAACTTGAATATATTATAAAAATATCCCACAAGAGAATTAATAAGTATCTTGTATTCATCAGAAGGCAGTAATATATAAACAATCTCTTTATTTTTATGATTCATGGCCTCCCTGTCTAATTCATAGCTTTTAAAACTCTAGTAAGAAAGCTGAATGGCCCACTAGTTTATAATTCATCTCAGTTTAAACCTCTGAATTTTTTTGTTAATTTACCTTAATCATTTTAATACTTGATTAAATTTTACCTAGCTCATGTAAAATCTGAATCACAGAAAATGAATTTGAAAAATAGATACCTTAAAATAAGAAGTCACCCTTTGACAGTGGTCGTTAAACTTACATTTGTGTAAGTTTCATTCTGGATGACTGTCAAAAATATAGATTCCCAGGGTCTACTACCAGAACCATCAGGTCTGGACTAGGAATTTGCATTTTTAACATAATAATACTGTCCCTTGATCCTTAAGTATGACGAAAATACTTGTGGCTTAGGTTTGAATTAACCTTTTATTCAAGGGGAGGAGAGTAGAAGGTTTTAAATGTAACTTTTGACTATACAAATGTTTCCTATCCTGCCATAGAGACCACCCTCTCTGTCAGCTGATGAATTTCTCTGCATAAGTGGTAGTGAACTTGTGGACTTTCTGCAAATTGTTTCCTCCTTTAAAAATGGCTGATTTCCCTTTCTGTAGCTCTAAGAAAAATGGCAGCTTGGATTATGCACAAGGTAGATTTACCAAAGTATTGGAGACAAGTAAACTGACTGTTCTAACAGCAGCAAATCAGGCCTGAGGAGAGAGAAACATTATTAAGTATCAATTTTGGGAAAAAATTGGAATCAAATCTCATAATTTTTTTACGTACTATTTTCCTAACAATTCAGTATTACTAGCAAATGAAATTGATCTTATAATGATGAATGACCTTTAGTCCTAACATGTATAATATATCCATTCTCTGAGAAAATACAACAAAATGATTATGGATAATATTCTACCTAGATATTTTATTTTTAGCATCTGAACTACAGACTCATAGATTTGGTTGTGCATGGAAGTAAGGTGATCATCATATTTTAATGCCATGTGTTCTGATTTAGGGTTGCAAAATTATGGTGACCATATGCATATATGTCTCAAAAGAAAATACAGTGTTATTTAGACTTTTACAAAACACAAAATAATGCTGGTTTATAATATCCTCTTCAGACATATAGTTCTACTTTCCTTGTTTAGGTATGCCAATTAAAATTTCTGCAAGAACTGAGATGGTCTTGTGAGCATAGGAAGAATTCTATACTAGTCCTGGAATAAAGCTCAAGAAAAATTAGAAATTTCATAATCATACAGAATATGGTAAATTATCACTTGATAAAGCAAACTTAAACTGTTATAACCGTCATCTATGTAGTTTAGTTCAGCTATAATTAATAATGTTAATTGTGATCACGTTGTTGGGTTTTAGTTGTCACAGTTTTTATCAAATTAATTCCAACTTTTATGCATTTGAATGTCTACTTGAACCAATCTAGCTAATGTACACCAGTCAGAAAAATTGCTTTTGTATATTGTTTCCCCTCAATACGTTTTTTCTGGCTACAATCTCTAGCAGTCAGTTGAGACATGTTTTTATCATGCAGTCTGTCAAACTGGCTATTAATCATTTCACCAAAATTTTGGCATCGACTTTTTTCAGTGTGCAAAAAATAAACACATCTTCTAAGCATGTAAAAATACATTTGGATACTGAAGTTCACATAAATTATTGCTAACATTGTGTTACTAATTGTGGCTAGAGATGCAGCCACTGACATCACTTTCCCTCCAATAAACTCTGAGTTCTTCAGTATATTCTAACATTGTTTCTGTCTCTCAAACTTGATTTTAAAGGCACATGGTATGAATTTTCTCCATTTTATTCCATATATTTAATGTAGAAATTAAGTTTTTGGAAATCAAAATTTCCCACTGACTTACACTGTAAATTTATACATGACTGAATTCTAGTTAGCAGTGACATCTAGCATGTAGGGTTCAGATTTCTTGGCCCACTAAACTTTGAGAAGACTTGTCTGCAACTAATGCTGACATGTAATAGGAGGGCTACCATTTAAATAAACTCTTTTGAAAATGAAAAATCACTTGGAACACAAGTTGTCACCCTTTGGTTCATCTCTTTGGCAAAGCTGAACTTTGATATACTAGGTTTTCTTACAAAAGGGGACACCTCTAGTTAGCTTTAAATACAAAACAAATGCTTAACTTTCTTTAATAGCTGTTCTTATTAAATGAAAATAATTTTCTACTATGCAAATGTTTAGTGTTATTTTAAAGCAATAAAGGACTGTTCTACAAAAAAAGCATATAATTAATCTTTCCTTTAACAAAAATTAAATTAATAACCATAATTAATACACATCACATTTTGTCTGCTTTATTATAAAAAAAATGGACATCCATATCCTCATGTTGTTTTTGATGAGATAAACAATATGCTTTCACACGATTAAAAAAAATTGAAAAACTTCACAGTAGAAAGCACTTTTAAAATATGTATTAGCAGTATTCTCAAAATATTCTGAAAGTCACTATGGGAACATTTCCTTCAAGTAGCTGTGCATAAATCACTTTGCATACTCTCCAAATATCAGAGGAAGAGATGTCAGCAAACAGCTTCCTAAATATAAGATACTTTTGTGGTTAAATATTTCATTTCTACATGAAAGGCCATGAACATTTATGGATTTACTGGGCACCTGCAGTCTATGTGGCACACTAATCTATGTAAAATTGAATATTATCTCATTCAGATAAAAGATAGGAGAGTATTATGAGAATTATCAATAAGTTTAAAACATTTTATGTTCATTTTTATTACAGTCAAAAGAACTATAGAGTAGATGTCTCTAATACAAATTTTATTTTTTGTGAACACAAAGAAGGCAAGGCTATGTTTCACTAAAAGCATCAACAACTGTCCATATAGTAATATTTCACGTTTTTAAGTCTGATTTTAGAACTATACTTTAGGAATTTGGTTCATATTAAAAGCTTTCTTCTCTTTTCCCATAGGTGTTATTTTTTCGATTAGTACTATTTAACAATGTTTATATTGTATTTCTTCTATACTAAGTACTTTATATATACTAACTTATTTGATCCTTATGGCAATTCTGAAAGGTAAGTGCTCTCATTCTCAATTTATAGTGGGTGAAACTGGGGCACAGAGTGGTTGGGTAACTTGCCCAAGGTCACACAGCTAACAAATGGCATACCTAGGATGTGAATCTCAGTAGTCAGACTCCAGAGCCTGTGGTCTAACCACTTCCACTGTGCTGTCCCTCTAGCAGTGACCTCAGTTAAGCTGCATACCTGAGAACTGATCATCTCATTTTGTATTTGTTGTTGATCTTTGCTAGTAATTGCATCCAAATACCTATTAAGCCCTCAAGACACATGACAGAACAGGTTATCTATGAAGCTATCAAAAGCTGAATCCTCACTTTCAAGAGCAAGCATTCCCAGGGCGGGATGGCCAGACAGCCTGCCCCGCAGGAGTACAACTTCCCGCGAAGGAACAGAAAGAACCGAGCCCGCCTCGTCTGCAGGCACTGCGGACTCCTGTAGCACAACGAAAAGCAAAGCTGGATGTCCTTTTTTTCTCTTTAATATAAGGAATGCTAATTTCCCCTAGGAGGGAACCACAACTAAAGTTATACTTTACTTTCACCCGAAGCTTTTTTTTTAAATCTTGATTATCTTATAAATAGGAGCATGGAGTAGTATTTTCATTTTACAGAAGGAAAAACCAAGACAAGGTGAGATCTTATTACAAAAAGGTTACTCAGTAAATTGGAAGGAGAGGTTTTCAGTGACCTATAAAGCACTTAAGTGGAGGACCAAAACTGCCCTTAGTTCCCACAGCACTAGAAGCCAGACTCTTTCCTATATATATTTGTGAATGTTTGCATCTACTTGGCAGAAGACTATTTTATTTCACCAGTATTATACTAAATAGTTGAAGGTACAGATTACATGGTATGTTTTCTGGGTACCAGGGATGTTTCCCCTGTCCCTGAAGCTCCTCTGATAGTTACAATTGGAATTTCTATAACTAAAAAGTAATGCTTATGGCTAGGAGTGGAGATGTTATACAATAATATTAAAGATTATTAATAATTTACACTTATGTAAATTCTCCTGTAAGCTGATTTTTGAAGAAAGAGACCTGAGTAAGCGGAGGCGGGATGGGGTCACTAGGAACCCAAAAAGAAAATTTGCTCAGAAGAGGAACAGAGGTAAAACTGAGAAAGAGTTTAGAAGGTGGCATCTAAGGTCCCAAAAATAAACTGCCTCACTTTTGTTCCACGTAAAAGAGAATATCGTGAAAGCAAGCCAAATCTAATTAATCTTTACTAATTGAGAAAGAATGGTCACAGAAATTTTAACTACACAAACCAACTGGCATAGTATTTGACTATTAAATACAAAAACTCAAGATCAGTCATTCAAAACTATAAATAAGCCTAAGTAGCTGAATTCAGGTATAAATCAAACCCCAGGCCAGTTGCTTTTAAAACAGACTGAACAAATTATGCTGAGTACTGTTAACACACAAAGCAAGGCAAGTCCTGCTGAAACTGAAAGTAGGCCCCAAAGTGTTTCCACTGCTAAAATACAAAGCACCACCTAAAACAAGGCACGTGTCCTGCTAGGCTCTGCTCGGATGCAGAGTGAAACTGTCAGCAAGGATTTTTCTTGTGCCCAATTCTTCAAGCCAAAGAATAAAATGATAGAACAGGTATGGTATGGACTGAACAGAAGGAGCCTTGGATTGGAATTCATTCTGCAAGAATAGAGAGGGACTTTTCTGATGGAACAGTCTCCTGGAATGCTAGCAGTCCAAGAAAATCAGCAAATGTGATTTTTTCACGGCTACCATATAGCAAGCAGTCTTAGCAGAGGGGGTAAGACATTTTTAAGGTGTAATCATTGTCTGTTTCACATTTGACTGTAGAGAACTGTGAAGAGTCTGAAATTTACTCTACATGCAAGCTCACAAGCTACCTGGCCACAGGTTCACAGACGCTGGAATAAAACAGATTCCTGGGTCAGAGACAAAGAACCATTAATTTACTGACAGCAGTAGCAATAGCCAGGGTCTCAGCACCTGTGCCAGCTCCCCAAGCTTCAATTCCACAATGCAATGAAATCAGGCCAGGTGATGCTTAAAACACACTGTTACAAGAGAAGAACCCCAAGTGTAGGGAACCCAAATCTCTTATAACGGGCAGTAAGCATGGCCTGACCTTTGCCAGAGAGGGAGACACTATCTCCATTTTTCAAGGATGTTTGCCATATATATGTCCTTGAAGAGGTGATCTGGAACAAAGGCAGTCAGCGCCTCTGTTCATGAGACATGGAGAAAAGAGATCCAAAGAGAACTGGCTCCAACAACAGGAGACTGCGTGCCATCTTTTCTATTTAGACTTCTGAATCTTTCGGTAATCCTTACTTGTATTTTTCTTTGATCCAAAAATAGGAGGCAGTAGATGAAAAAAAAAGAATCCCCCACAGTAAAAATGCAGATGTACTGGACACTATGATTCTACCCCCATTATCAAGTCCACTCCATCTTCATTGTGGAGGAGGATGTTTTTGGGTAAAAGTGATACCACCCCCATCTCCTGATGAGGTCGAGGATGATATAAACCAACTAACAAATTCTGTTTCCTCTGCATTGTGATTGGTTTTGATAACCTACATTAAGCTAATCAGTACATGGAATTCTCCTGGAAATAGGGATTTAATTGAGAAGAGGAGGGGTAGGATGACCTAATAACATTTTTTTATGGTTTGAGCAAGTTTAAGATGCAACTGAAAACATCCTATCAGTACAGTGCAATTCAAGAAACCATACACTCTGGCCGTTTTACCCTACCTCTGGATAATCCCTGGCATCCAAGACAATGGATACTCCATGTTGGACTTTAATATATGAATTTCTTTATCTTTATATTCTAACGGAATAGCTTTACATTGTTTCTTCTTTTTACATGTTGGACTTTCCAAATTAAATCCTTGCTGATGAAAAGATCTTTAGGCTGCTCAGAAGCAGTTTCCCTGTTTTCAGAAGGATTAGGCAAATCACGGATACCAGGACCGTGTGTTCAGTTTAAACTCATGGGATATATGTGATCTGATAACTGGTTATGGGAAAGGAGATGTAGTCCAGGACCACAGATTCAAAGATCTAGGAAAACTAGCATAAACAACACTCACTCCAGGGTGGATCCTGCCATATCACTCTACAAGCCATGGAACTGCTGAATTACAAGCATGTTAACTATTTATTTACAGATGCCTAACCATTTGGAACCACACAAAAAAACTGCTTCATCTCTAGAGTAACAAGGTTTTCAGGAATTTCAAAGATGAATGTAAGCAACTGAAGATTAGCACCAGGATTTCTCTGCCTCAACTTCAGTCTCTAAAGAAATGTGTTGATAAGAATGATAGACCCAGGAGCTTCACAAACTAACCTTTTGCCCCTTGAACTCTAGTAATCAGGTTCTAATTGCAGAAACCATCAGAAAAATATACGCCATATTATTTCAAAGCCTCCCAGATCTAGTATCTTAGGATAATAACCATGTATTTAATTTGCTGTTTTGAAATAATACCTATAAATCCTATAAAACAGTACCAGGCACAGTCATTAGTCAGTAATATTAGCTATCATTATTATCATTATTGGAACAGTAACATCCTGAAATAGATATGTGATCTTTTTAGCTCCGTATTCATCTTGAACTTCCATTACTTTATGTATTGTTTGTAGGTTCTTTCCTTAAAATGTACATGAAATTTTAAAAGGTATTTTAAAATTGCAGTCAAGTTTACTGATATGGTGCTAAGTAAATGCTCAAAATACTAGTTTAGGTATAGGTTATATGGCAAGATGAGACTTCTTCCCACCATTTTCTTTCTTTGACCTTCCCACCTTTGATTAAATCAGCGGAGACAACCTTATGGGCTAACTCAGACATTATGCTCTGCAAGGTGGTCAAAATTAGAAAGAAAGCTCTCAAATGTTTTACAGTTATTCCTCTTTCATAATTGAAAAGACAAACTTTCACTTGCAAGGAATAGTTAGTTGCACTTGTATTAGGGAGCTGTGAATAATGTCTACAACCTTCAACTGGATATAGTTAAAACTGAAGGGTAAGGGCAGAGGATCAGAGACCAAGTGCAATGTTAGGGAAAGCAAGGAGAATGAGGTAGACTAGAAAGCTGATGGGCTTCCAGATCCCTGTACAAGGTTCATGCTATAAGAACCACAAAGTGACTTGTTAGGGCAAATAATGAAATGTCTTAAAATATTCCTTGGACTGTGTGTTCCTAGCAAGATTATTTTCTTTTCATTGAACTGTCCTTACACATTCTTCTAGATATTATGCACATAACTGAAGCTTAACAATCATAAAAAGTCATTGTTTCAAAAACTAAAATTAGTTTTTTTGTTAGTAATTGCTCTGATCCTAGAAATGAAAAAGCAGTAACTTTCTCACTAAAAGAGTTGTGTATTTTTCTTAATGACAGGGATACCCTTTGTAAATGTTGCCTGGTAAGTATAGTTTATTAAATGTATCAAATAATTGTTTGCAAAATAATGCTAATCATCTTTCCTTACAAATGATGCCCACAGTTCTTCCAAAATTGAATGATTTACTTCTGCTTTTCACTGAATAAAGCAACAGATTATCCTTACACAGCTGTTTCATGTACTATATGTATTCTACAAAAGCAAAACTGTGAAGGAAACAATTTACTAGAATCAAACACAGATCTCTTCTTCTTTACTTTCCATGTTGGCTGTAACATTCATAATGTAATGGTTAGATTGTCAAGATTCCACTAGATTGCAATTCATTTTCCCCCTGTTACCCCAGAGCCTAAAAGCAAATTCCCAACAATCCATTAAGAGGCATAAAACAATTCTTGAAGAAAGAATTAGATTAGATATGAAGCAATACAGCAAAAGTTGGAGATGGGGAATTACACTTATCAAGTTGCACGTAAAGAAATGTCATTTGTGAGATCTCTAAGGAACCTGTTGTAGCTGTTTGATACACTGTGCCTAGGATTTGTCAGGTTGCAGCATAGTTCTTGGATTCAAAGAAACAAGTGTTCACTTATCTTGTAAAACTGGTCCCAAGATGGACCAATTTGTCCGCCAGTGTTTAGCCTTCTTTCAAGGTAGCTTCACTAAGTGGATTTTTCCCGAATAAAAGCCAACAGTAAGCTGCTATTTTTTTCTCTTTTTGTCTGTTCAGCTGAGTTCTTGCCTCATGAATATGCCTTGCCTTCTTCCTGGGCTTTTCCTCAAACTTACTGAGGAAAACTGAAGTAAGCCATAATTAAATTCACGTTGCCTGGATAAGGGGCGTCCAAGTAATTCAGATAATTGAAATCCACTCATAATCTATCACTCTCATGCTCTGCCTTCCCCTGATCCTGTTCCTACAATGTGCTAAAAAGTAGTAAAGTTGGTTTTCATCTCATTGTTTTAAGCCTGTCTGCTTTGCAATAAAGCCTCTAACAAGCAGTGAAATTATCTAAGAGGCAAGAGACAGAAGACAGGAGGAAGAAATGCCAGCGGTATCTAAGAAAGGAGCCTTTACAAAATTAAAAGGTTTCTGTAATTAAAGTTTTTCCTACCATTTTTTGTTTGTTTATGTGTTTATCTTCTTTATAAAGTCCATGTAGGCTTTGGGGAAAGGAACCATTCAAGCATCATTTTTCTATAAACACTTTGTCATTTTATGTGCTTTAACACTTTTTGTTTATTCACCTGTCACCTAGAGAAATACCAACATCAAAGGCAAAGCCCTCCTTTTAAAGTTTTGCTTTTTCCTTTTGACTTTCCCTTTTCTCTTTTTTAACCTCATTATACTTTAGTCTTTAAAGAAAGAGGGTGGGGCAATCAATTAGTAATCTCCAAAAGACACACTGCCACTTACTTGGAAACTGAAACCTCTCCAGATACTTTCCACTCTAATAATGGAATAAGACAATTACAGTTTTAAGAGTTCTGTAACCCTCACTGCTCTAGTGGCTCTCCAAATATTTTCATTATGCGATAGGAAATGTCTTTCTGCTCAGTACACCAGATAAATCTGACCATGAGGTTCCTCACAGGGTAACTGAGAGGTGCTGGTCTGTGCTTTTATTGCTCTATTTATAGAATGAGAGCTAAACCTAACATTACCTTATAACTCATGAATAAATCACACAGGCTTATATATATTTTTTTAAATCTGACTTCTTGACCACATGAGAAATGAAACTATCCTAGTTTAGCAATTTGGTCTTACAATTACCTCACTCTGAAAAAAAAAAATAGCTTTGTGCAGTGACCCTCCCTTCCCCAACCACTGGCATTTCTCCCTCCCATGTAAAATCTGAGTCACAACCTTATACTTTAGAAAAGTCTGATCTGGGTTCCCTAGCTCTGCACTCTTTCAAAATCACTATGCAACTTTGCCCACCTTTATCTTAACATTGTCCAGGGAGTGATGTGTGGCCAGAGGTGGATGGCGGACCCAAGACATCTTCTCTACTCAAAAATTTCTCCTCCTCATAGTCCACTAATTACAGACACGCTTAGGTTGAGCTCTTTGCTGTCCCTGCAAATTTAAAATACAGAAGAAGAAAGAAGAGGACAAAGAAACAGTATTGTGAACGTCTGAAAAAATCAGACAAGAATTATTTGAATTGAATTACATTGCTTCTAGGTGACACAAGCCTAATAAAGAATTAAGGAAAAAGGAAGAGATAGAATCATTTCAAATTTTTGCTCGGCCTCTTATAATTTCTGTGGCCCCAACAAATTATTCTCTCTCTCTCTGTGTACTGAACATAACCCTGCCTTGCAGAGTCATTTTGACAATTAAACAAGATCACATGTGCAAAATTCTTAGCATACGGCAGTCATGCACAAAGCAGCTCTTTTTTCTGGGGTCCACTAGTGGGGCTGGGCTGGAAGCTGGATAGGACACCCGTGCACTTATTACCATAGTGCAGCACAGTGGTCTTCAAAGCCTCTCCAAGGAGTAGGATGCGTGAATCGTTTTAAAAGAATCCATTTCTGGATCCATTTTCTCTGTATACATTCTTTTCTAAACTTGCCCTGTTTTGTAACACTCCTATACATGAGGAAGGCAGCAAGCTTCCCTTTCCTACAGCTCCTTTCAAATTAGCTCCTTCCAATTCGGGGAAAAAAAAAAAAAAGGCATTCCTTTCACGTATCACAAATTTGTTATGTTGCATTATTAGGTAGTTAAAATGCTCCAGGGTGTCAAAGGGACAAGTTGAAAAATGGTTATGCACAGATTCTCCTTTAATCAAGGTTCCATAAGAGACCATCCATCCTACTAAAAAGGTGCATTTCCAATACAAATATACTTGTTATAGTTAATGACAATTTCTCAAAAATCTATTTTTGTTGATTTTATCAGTCGACTACTAGTCATAATTATAATAACAACTCAATCAGGAGGAATCTCTAACACTCAGAGCTTTATATTTATAAGAAATTATTTAAAATTCAATTTTAATTTATAGTCATATTTTTGCTACAGAAACTATGAGAGGGTGATCAATAAAAGACTTTCAAGCATGAAAAATGTTATATTATGATAACATTCTGGGGAAGTAATATAATAAAATACAATTTCAAGCAAAAAAAAGGAAGAATTGTTCATGAATTTTTTAAATCAAGGGTTCTGGATACCGAATCACCATGGCTTGTAGAGTCCCTTGGAAACATTTAGAAGACTGATCTCACAGTTACATTTTTAAATGATAATATTTACAATATGTGGGAAACTACATCCTTTTCAGTCAACTTAAACTATTATTAAAAATGTATATGATGGTATACAGCTAAAAAATAATTTCCCAGTACATGTTAGCAATACAAGGTAGTCTGCAGACCTCTGATACAGAGCTTAAGAGCATGGACTTTCAAATCAGCAAGAACTGGCTTTCAAATCAATTTCTGCCTCCATGTTCAACTTAACTGTCCCTGGACCTCAGTTTTCTTATCTTTAAGATGGAGATAAAACCTGATAGAATTAAAGGACATAATGCATTTAAGGTGCTCATTACAGTGCCTGGCATTAGATAGCTACTATAATTATCACATTACTGCACATGAAGGAGACAGGGAAAGAGGCACCTAGGCCCAAAGGCATGAGGAGGATTCCAAAGTTAAATGTAGGATCTGAATCAGTATTTCTCCAAAGAAGCTATGATATACAAATAGCCAACAAGCACATGAAAAGATGTTCAACATCACTAGCAGTCAGGGAAATGCAAATCAAAGCCACAAGACACCACTTCACATCCACTAGAATGGCTAGAATTCAAAAAGAGAGAAAGAACAAGTGTTGGTAAAGATGCAGAGAAAGCCTAACTCTCACACTGCTGATGGGAAGGTAAAACAGAGCAGCCACTGTGGAAAACAATTTGGTGGTTCCTAAAAACAGTTAAACACAGAATTACCATAAGATTCAGGAATTCTGCTCTTAGCTTTATACCCAAAAGAATTGTAAAAAGGTATTCAAACAAATACTTGCACGCAAATGTTCACAGCAGCATTACTGAGAGCAGCCAAAGGTGGAAACAACCCAAATGTCCATCAACTGATAAATGGATAAACAAATTATGGTATGTCCATTCAATGGACTACTATTCACCAATCAGAAGGAATGAAGGTACTGAGACATGCTACAATGTGGAATAAACTAGAAAACTTCATGTTAAGTGAAAGAAATCAGACAGAAAATTCACATATTATATGATTCCCTTCGTATGAAATATCCAGAATAGGCAAATCCACAGACAGAAAGCAGATTTGTAGCTTTCAGAGACTTGAGAGAGGGTTAATGGAATATGACTGCTTAATGGGAACAGGGTCTCCTGTGGAAGTGATAAAAATATTTTAGAACTAGATAGAGGTGATGATTGTACATTATGGATGTACTGAACACTATATGGATTTGAAACACTGTATTTCCTATGTTGTATGCTTTATGGCAACAATTCTTCAATTATGGTAACAAAGAATAATGCTTGTCCCCAGTGTTTCCCTCATATCTCCAGTTTTTATAGTGATGGAACCAAACTTCTCCCACTCTGAAAAATATGAGCTTGTACTGTTTACACTGCTTACCACACAATAGGCCAATAAATTGGGAGACAATTTGCTGGGGCAAGGAATATTGGCTTTAGTCGGAAAGCCAGCAGACAGAGAAGATAGTGGACTAGTGTCTCAAAGAACCATCTTGTCTGAGTCAGAATTCGGGCTTCTCTTATACTACAAGGGAAGGGGATAAAGTCAAAAATTTCCTGGTTCCCATCAGACTCCAGAGGGGATGTGTGAATTTTTCCTTTCCTGCAGCCATTCACTGGTGGGACCCGGTCAGGATGTTTCCTCTGAGCTAAACAAAGGTATTTTAGCTTAACACTCATTATATGGGAGGCAGGTTTCCCAGAAATGGGCCAGTAAGTATAATTTAAGCTAACAGGCAACGTCCTTTTAGTGTTAACTCGTAGCAAAAGCAATAGAATACAAAGGTTAAAGAAACATGGAGTTGGATTTGTTCTCCCCTATTACAGTATCAGCAGCATCCTTAGTGTTTCAGCAGCCAAAGCACAGTTTCCGTCTACAGCCTTGAAGCCACACTGGAGGGAGGATAAAAGACGACGGTACTTCTGGGATCCCAGTTATAACCTGCCCCCCACATCGCAGTCATACACCTGCACCAAAACCATCTTGAGGATTTTAAAGGGACTGTGCTTCCTTTTAAGAGGCAGCTGTCATTCTCTCCTCCAAAACCAGCTTTTGGATCACAAAGAGAACTGAGGGAAAGGGAAGGGGAAAGACTGGGGGGCGGTGTGGTTGGCAGGACTCTTCTCCAGGAGATACAGCTTGGGAGTTTAAGAGAGGGAGACTGGGGAAGAGGATCTGAAGAATTTGTTGGTTTAGTTACTGTACGTCGCCTATGGTGGGAGCTGGCGTTTCAGCTGAGATTCCTACACACAGATCCCTGCTTCTCCACTCACTACTTAGGCAACTTGAGGCAGGTTGCTTAAGCTATGCAAAGTTCAGTTCAGTTCCCTCACCAATAAAATGGGGATGCTGATAAATATGTTCCCCAAAGATTTTTTGTGAGGATAAAAATGAGGCAATGCAGTTTTTTATACATAACAAGTGTTTCTAAGTAAGTTCCTGGGCCCCATAACAGACATGAATTACAGGGTCTAGGGGAGGGACCTGGGAATTGCATTTGGATGTCTTCCTCCACAACTCTAACCATCCAGTTACAATGGGAAATAGCACAGTTCCTGGCCAGTAAGTACTCAAAAGTGTCAGTCATTGTGTTTTAGATGACTTATTATAATGGATAAGGATAACATTTAAATCATGTCTTCCTGAAGTCAAAATAATTAACCCCCAAAATGACACAGTCCATCCAAATGCTGTTTTCCATATCTTCCCAAACAACTGACTTGACCGGTTTTCCCAGTTTAAGTAAAAACTGAGGGTGGAAAATAATACAATTTAAGCTTTTGAAAAGATGACCGTACTGTCAACAATTAGCACAGCCATTCAGGGATTCTTCTATCTGAAAATAGGGGAGGAGGTAGAAATTCTAACAGATGAAAAAATCTCTACCAGCTTCCTAATTAGATTTCTCCTGAGTCAATGGTTATTTAAGTGTCTTCAAAGAAGAGTAATCCATTGGTCTGAGCGTGTGCTGATGATTTTACCTGACTGGAAGAGAGCCAAAAGTTCCAATTAGATCCAGTTAATCCTACCACATTGGCTTTTCAAGCTTTGATCATGGTATACAGTAAGGAAAACATCTTACAGTGAATTTCAGTTACATATATATCTGAAATAATACTTCCACTTATGAACCCTTATGACAGGTCATGTATTATGATATTTATTCTATTTGCTTTTTTTCTTTTTTATTGCCAGTTGCAATGGACTCATTGCTTTGACAACTACTAATCTATCCAAAACCACAAATGTGTAGCCACCTAAGATCTGAAAAGTACAGAACTCACATACGTATCAAAGTTAGCATTTTCACTGCCTCCCAAATTGTGAACGAAAGAACAACTGATTCAGATTCAAAATAAACCGGGGATTGATGATCCCAGTTTGCAAGTCACCAAAGGGAAGAGACGAACAGTCCACTTGGACCCTAACAGAACTTTATGGTCTCATCTAGGTCTTCCAGACTTACCCCAGAAGCCCTGAAGTAGACACGATCTGGAACTTTATGTAGGAAGGTATGTTATAAAGAAGTGCAGCTTTGAAGTTTACTGTTAATTACAAATAAAACAACTGCAGATCTTGTCCACGTATGTAGATACTCTTGAGTGTGAATCTGAATATCAGAGGCAAGCTGATGAAAGTAAGATCTGAGCAACACGTTCTCTGAGAGGAAATGGCAAAGGTGTGTATGAGGTTGCACTGCACTGATTAAAGAGTTGGCTCCTGTGTTTCCATTATTTTGTCTGTTTTCACTCTTCCCTTTCCTTTCATAAACTGCTTGTCCTAGGATCTGGCACTGAAATTTTCCAACATTACGTGCTAAGTGGTGATGCTCTATTTTGTTGTAGTAGAAGGTTCTACTGTTGCTAATGCAGTAATCCTGGGAGAAAGCGTAGGGAAGAGATTAAGTGTGTCGACTTTCAAGTCAGTCATCCTAGGGTTTGAAATGCTCCTCTCTACTTACCCCTTATATAAACACAGGCAATGTTTTAAAACTGTTTAAATTTTCCATTTTCTCATCTGCAAAAGAAGGATAATGTGCAACTCAGAGGGGTTTACAAATTCCTTAAGAAAATGCATTACTACAGGACTTAAACAGTAATATTCCCTAATAAATTATATGCCACATCAAAATTCTTGGATAAAAATCTGTGACAAATCAGTTTTTCCAAATACTTGATGCCAAAAGAGGTAGTTGGAGGGAAGCAAATTAGGCACCATCTCCCACCTGTCAAGTGGTTCCTGTTGTCTCAGGTACTTGTCTCACCTCCCACTGGCTCACTTGGATTTTACAGCCAGTATTTCTCCACTGTTATTTTTAAAAGCAGACAGCTGTGTGTTAGTTTGATCGGGGTAGCTGCTGTAGACAAAAGCATCCACTGTGCATACGTATTCTGTATAGAAGAGGAACACCAACGAAGGTGTCACTAATCAGAGTAAATCAGATAGAAATGGTATTCACCAAACCAATTTGATTATTCGGTCAAGGCTTTCATGGACATACAGAGTCATCTTCCTAGAGCAGACAGTAGATTTCAGTTTTAATTAAATACCTTTGATGAATAGTATAAATATTGAAAAAAAATTAGGTAATCATTCACTTATTCATGGCATGAAAATATTATATAATCACCCTTTTATTTATTCAGAGAAGCCAACTTCTGAATTTCAAATTCAAAATACAGAATACTTTCTAACAGTGGTGCCAGGGCCAGAACTGTTACCCATTCAATAGGTAAACTGGGTAATATCACATGGAAATAGGCGTTTACCATATGTGCTTGTTTGGGTCCCACAGTGGGTTTAGGTATAAGGCAGATACCCAATTTGGGAATGGAGGTGGGGACCCTACAAACATTAAAGATTCACCAGTATGGGCTAATCATTGAATCTGGAAAACATTAGAAAAAATATTTTCCTTAAATTATAAAATAGATGGAGAATAAGATAATAAACACTCTTTTACTACACCCAACTTTAACAAAACTTAACATTTAGTCATAGTTCCTCAGACATTTTAAAAAGCATTATAGCTCCATTTGAAAAGGAAAGAAGGAAAGAAAAAGACAGAAAGGAGGCATAAGGGAAGGAAGGAAAGAAGGAGGGGAGAGAGGGAGGAATCTCAATTTTGTGTTTACAGTTACGTGAACATCTTAATATATTTCCTTCAAGGATATGTGTCCATGAGCAGACCAGGGCATCATGTGTCTTCAACTTCATTAATGGTACTCTACCATACACAGTGTTCTATAATGTTTTTATATTTGCTTAACATTTGCAATATTTTATCTATGTTTATACATACAGCTCTAATTTACTTATTTAAGCACTATATATTATTTCACGTAAGAACGACCACAATGTATTAATACTACTAAAACTACCTGTGCTATTTCCAAATTTCTACAATTAAAACGAATGTTACAATAAACAATCTAGTATAGATACAGAAATGCAAGGTCTGAGGATATGTAAGTCTTCACATTTACTGGTTACCGCCAAATTCCTCTCCAAAATGGTTTGGGAGTTCCTATTTCTCCATATCCTGCACAACATCTAGGAGTGCCATATTTTATATTACTGTTTGCCTGTTGGGTAAGCAATTACATTTCACTGTTGTTTAAATTTGTATTTTCATAATGACATTTAGATTTCTTGGAGAATTACTAAGTTTTGCTTATGTTTATTGTGTAGTCTTTTGTTATTTTGTTAAAATACTTTAAATGTTGTAAAAGATGTAATTATTTTTTCATATATATACATATATGTGTATATTATATATAAAATCAGTGGTGGTACCAAAATTAGTAAGAGAAGTATCAAGACTGCAGAATCCAAAATGTTCTAGAGTGTCTAGGCTTGGAACAACCTGTTTACCTACAAGACATCTCATCCCTTCATGCTCACTTCCTTTGCTCGTTCCACAAACCCATCCCCCAAGGTAGACCTACAGAGACATATATGCTTCCTTGCCTGCTTACTATTTATTTAATTTACCTGTGACTTTTTCAAATAATATGACCACATGAGGAAGGGACTCATTTAACCAAGGCAACAGTTAAACCAACAAAACTCGATTCAACCTTCTGTTTCATGCTGTCGAACGTTAGAGGCATTTCAGTTCGTCTCACTCTTGTGGTGAAGAAAATAATGCGATCATTCTCCTTAACTTACCTGTTTTATCGTCATGTAACCTGCACACGTTGCTGTGAAATCACCGGCTTACTGCTAATTCTACTAACTAACCTCCATACGTTTTCCTCGTCTAATGTGGTACATTCCTCTTCTGATCAATATAATCCTATAATTCTATGCAAATTCTTGTGGATAAGACAACTTGCAACAAATGTGTCCTATTATTTCTGTAAGCATATAAAAAAAAACTTGTGTGAATTTTTTTTTCAGACAAGAACTTTTTGAAAAACCAACAGAAAATATAAATGGAAACAAACTTGACATTTTTAACAAATGTACTACTGGATATATTTTATTCTTGTTCCACCCGGAATATCAACATATTAACTTTACCTTCTATTATCTCTTTCAATAAGATCAATAATTAATTTTTTAAAAAAGCTTTGGTTTCCTGTTAAAATTAATAAACATCAGCTCAGGTTACTGATTTTTTTCTGTAACAGGTCACTGTTCCCGTATATGGTAACTCAGTCTACCAAATTCCTGGCTATTGGAGTCTTCTTTGTAAAATGGATATAAACATCACTGTGCAACTGAAGAAACCATACTATTTTTACAATGTAGAAGAATTGCTAAGCTTTTGCCTTTTTTATTTTTTTTTGATTAATTTCATGCCTGACTCAGTCAGAGATTAGGCCTTGACACAGGTTATAATTAAATATTGAAATCATGAAGTGCAAGAATGTTTAATTTTTAAAATATGAGTTTTAATTTACCTCATACAGAGAATAGCTCTGGTCACCTGCAGAGATGCATTACACACTACATTGCCTAATGTAGGATGCCTGAATAAGGCTGAGCATACAGTTAAAGTAAACTAATGCAATTTACTGAACAGCAGTCAAATATTTATCCAGTTGATGAAGCAGACTTTATGTGAAACTCAGACAATAATTAAAGAGAAGCCTGGCTTAAAACATGCTTACTCCAGTTTTTACAAATACGTCATATCCTTTCTGCATCTTCCATTTTTTTCAAGTAGTTATGCCTCCCTGAAACATTCCACAGTGAGCATTCTATAGCTCAGTATTGACCATATTTCCTGATGTTTCACAGTATTATAACGCTAGGAAGGTAGACTGATTGCAAAAGCATCCCCAGTTCTTCTCCTTGTAGCATACCTTTTGCCACATGGCTTTAACATGCCTTCCGTCAAAGGTGGGATCTATTTCTCCACCCTTTGCATCTCCCTGGCTTGTGACTTGCTTTGGCCAGTAGAAGGTGGCAGCTATATTGCTGTGCCAGTTCACAAGCTCTGCCTCAAAAGACTGCATGCTTCTCCTTGTCCTCCTGGAACCCGGCCATGGGCACAGGGACAAGGCCAGGCTGCCTCCTGCAGGATGAGAAACACACAAGGCCATCATGACTGGTCACCTCCAGCCACTCCCCTGTCTTCCACAGTGAGTCCAGCTGAGATTAGCCAAGCCCAACTGAGGTCAGCAGAACCACCTAGATTCCTTGCCACCTCGTGAGGAATAATGAATGGTGGCTGTTTTAAGCCTCTGTGTTTACGATAGTCTGTTACACAACAAAAGCTAATTGAAGAAGGATTCGGAGATCTTATTTCAACTTCTCCATTTTACAGAGGAGGGAGCTGAGGCTCAGAGAGGTTAACTGACTTGTTCACACCTACTGATTGTCTGTGGCAGAACCAGGTCTAGAGACGGCATTCCCCAGCTCATCAGCCAAAGCTCTTTCTATCCTGCAATTCCACTTTTCTTCTTCTTTTTTGTCAACAGAGATCAATGAAAGCTTGCCAAGAGAAATGGAATCTCAGGATAATAAAGTGGCATTTGTGAAATATAATTGTTGGGGCCATATATATATATTTATTATAGTCAGGATTTAGATGTTACCTGACAGTATTCCTCAGATCTTTTTTTCTAGGTTATGTGAAGAGAATCACGAATGACAGGATGAAGACGGTTTTCAAGTGGAGTAATCCCATAATTTTCAGTCATTGTGATATTACCATTAATCCTCACTTTTGGAATATTTCTCAAATGCTCAGGTTAACAGGGATCTTCTTAGAGCTTTGTTTAGCAGACTAAAATCTTCTCAGAATCTCACTGCATCCAAAACTATCATCTGGAAAATTACTAGTAGATAGCACGTCAGAGCCATCAAATACTCCATATGATGATCATTTAAGAAATTCTCCAATACTGACATTATGCTGAATGAATGTGCAAATGCTAAATCCATCATGTCGTGGAATGGCATGTTATGAAATCTTGTTCAATCAAATTTGCCCCAGAATAAAAACTTCTTCCAAGACATATTTGGGCTTCTTTTTAGAGTAGTGAAAGAGTTGAATTTTAATTCTACTCTTGCTCCCTTTATACCTGCAACTCATATGTTCTATAGCATTGGTTCTCAGCGTTCAGCTCATCCAAATGACCTGGACAGCTTGTTAAATTACAAATTTCTGGGCTCCACTCCCAGAGTTTCTGGTTTGATAACCTGGACTTGGGAAAGAGGATCTGCATTTCTAACCAGTGCCCAGGTGATGCTGAAGTTTGGGGACCAAACTTCGAGAACCACTACTCCATAGTTTTCAACAGCTGTTGAAACAATCCAGGAATATTCTATCTTAGTATGCACCTTACTACAATATTTTAGTGGGAGCTAAAGGAAATATATGTGCAAACTACATCTGCAATTTATATTAGTAGATGAACTACACGGTACAAATCCTGTCAGTCAAAGTCAGTGAGACAGTCACTACAGTTACGAGTTTGTGTAGCCTTGACTTTTGGTTGAGACATGTACAGAATCTGCCCACAAACCTGGGGGAAACTTGTCAAAAAAAAAAAAAAAAAGAGGGGAAAATTGCATACTGTCACAAGACCTATAATATTTGGAATGCAAGCAAATTAGGTCAAATGATCATCCTCCAAAGGGAAATAATTTGCCAGAATTTTTAAAAGGTAAAGAAATGCCTACTTTCAATCCACAGCCATTTTTTTTTTAATGAGAGTATTCACATAACACTTTCCATGACGGCTTCTGCTTTCCATCACTCAACTCTTTGTGAAAATAGTCCATTTTTTGGCTTACTGACTGTACGTTTGAGCTTAGTCCAAAAATGAACTTCTTGAAAGGTTTACAAAAAAATATAATAACTTCAGTTGTTTTTAATTCCCGACTGCTTCAAATAAAAAAAACAAACTATGAAAAGGGTAGTGGGATTTTAATTGCATTTTTTGCATTTAAGTATCAGATAACCTCCTAATGGACCTTTACATATCTCTGTCCTCTGTGGAAAATGCATACGTTCCTCAATTTGAAAACACGGCTGAGATGAGAAAAAGATTGGCGTCTGAAAATGTCCTCTGAGAAAACACACACAGAAAGCACATGTGTGTCCCGAACTCCTGACTATGTACGTCCAGGAGGCGCCAGTTCACTCCATCTTTCTTCTTCTGGTAAACATGCCTCCCTGGGTATTCAGAGAGGCCTCTTAGTGAGGGGTCGTGCAGTATTGTTTATAATTTTTTATTGGTGTGGTTTTTCTTCCACCACCTACTTAAAAGCTCATTTTCCCCTGTTCCTGCACTTCTTAGAATCTGCTTCTCTTATAAGGAAAAAAAAAAATGCAAAGTGAGCTAACCTGAGGCAAAGGGCTGAGAAGATTTTCTTAACCTTTCCATTTTTAACACTGAACATTGTCTTAGTCTACACTTTTGTCCTCTTTTGAGCTGACACTATGAATTGGGTACAGAATACCACACAAGGGTTATCCTGAAGTGACAGTCCCAGGCAAGGAAAGACATCTCAAGGAAAGCCAGTCTAAGTCTAAACATCGCTTTCCTCTTTCCAAATTAAATGGGTTCTTTAATGGCTCATTGTATTCACATAGTTTTTTTATGTTTAAGGCCATCTTCTAATCTAACTTACAAGCACTGTCTCTATATTTGAGTCATTACTCGATATAGTTAAATGTCTTTTACTAAGATTTTTCCATCCTTTATAGACATGGAATTTCCAGCTGCAAATGTTTTCAATTCCTTCATGAATATTTCCCAATTAACTCCAACTTTTAGTGAATTTTTTGAACTCATGGGGCTGTTATGTTTGCTATCATTCCCTTCAGATTTATCTTATCTGATCTTGCAAGATTGCCATCTATCTTTTTTATGGGCACGGTGCCCTGAGGACTCAGACTTCACAGAGATGGTGCGTGTCACGGTGCCTTGCACATGGAGGATCCCCGAAGAGAACGATGGACAGGAGGGGTTGAGTCAACCCTTTTACCTGAGCACGGGGACGGCGAGGATGGGTGGAGATGAAGTCAAAACACCTAGAGGACAGTTTCCCAGCCTAGTCAAGGGTTTCTTTAGCCAGAAGAAAACCCAGGACAGGAGGCTGGTTCCTACAGGGAAAAGCAACTAGGCCATGACCTACAATAATTATTTCTGGCTGAAGTAATGCTGTGTTGAAAGAAATGACTGTTGGAAGACACCAAGTGAGAAATAACTACTGCATAACAGGTAAAGTCACATCGTAACCCACCACTGCAGTGCCCTTTAGTGAGTTATATTGGTCTGTAAGGTAGGAAAAGGGTGTACCCGAAAAAGAAAGGCTGACTCTGAAATCAGGAATGCACACACACACACACACACACACACACATGCTGAGTCTGTGCACAAAGGAAGCTGTAAACAGGCCAGTGAACCTCTTTCATGCCAAGTCATAATCCCTACAAGGGACTCGTCCCCACAAGGCACCCATTATACCATATGCCTGGAACAGTTCCTGTCCTTGTCTGGTCAGATGTCCAACTGGCTCCTCCAACTTGCTAACTATATACGGAAAGAATTTTCCCCTTTAACAATCAAACAGTTGGCAGGAGCTGTAGGTAAATGCTCTAGTCATTTCTCCACCAAAGATCAAGCTCTCCTATGCTGAAACATTCTTCGAGGAATAAACTCATGCAATACTACAATGCAAACGAATAATTATACTTAAATAATCTTTTAAAATGTATCTTGATTTGCCAGCTTACTTGTTTCCAACTTCCCACATCCCCATCAGCCGCCTACACCAATTTGTATATGACTATGACTTAGTGCCTATACCATCACATGTGTGTGTCAGAGGATAATGCAGGTACAACTTGGAATTTGATAATACAGGTCCAAGTTTCAGTTCCATCATTTACCAGTCAGAAATAACTATATGTGTGTATATGTGCATACATATATTTACTCTGAATTTTGTCTCTATGTCTCCTAGTTATTAATTCACTTTTCTCTCCGTACTTTTAGAATTATTACTCAACTGTTGTATGAAATATACGTAAGAATTCATAGCTTTGAAAACGACACATGCTAAAATAGCAGTTTACACTGATGCATGCCAGCTGTTTAACTATGCATACAAATGTCACAGAACAGTTTAGAAACTGAAATGAAGACTGTTTTATACCCACATGACACAAATGCAGGAACAGAGGTCAGCAGAAAATAATTACATTCAGGAGAATTTGGACAGGGACATCGACAAGAGCACAGACCATGAAATCTCCAGTGACCTAAACAGTTAAAAAACGGCTACCAAGAGCTGAAACTTTCATCCACGGAGAGATGCTTTCCTCAAGCTTGGTAATTTTTTAATCCCTACATTATCACATGACTTAACCCAGGTGGCTGGGATGAGAGATGCTGACTGACCCACATACTAGTTAGATGGAAGGGAATGTGGAATTATCGACTGTTCTTTCCATATGAATGAGTATCTCAAGATTTATGCAGCAGGTGTGTAGAAATAGTGGACATGGGATCAAAAATCTCAGTCAAGGCCACCACGCTGCAAAACTCCAGATGTGTCTCTGCTTCCACCATGTGTGTGTATCCCCTTTGCTTATAAAGTTGACCATGAAGAACAAGGCTTCTCAAAAAGACCTGACTTGGTCACTAATTATCAGAGAAATGCAAATCAAAACTACGATGAGATATCAACTCACATCAGTCAGAATGGCCGTCATTCAAAAGTCCACAAATGACAAATGCTGGAGAGGCTGTGGAGAAAAGGGAACCCTCGTACACTGCTGGTGGGAATGTAGTTTGGTGCAGCCACTGTGGAAAACAGCATGGAGATTCCTCAAAAGACTAGGAATAGACTTATCGTATGACCCAGGAATCCCGCTCCTGGGCATATATCCCGAAGGATCCCTACTTCAAAATGACACCTGCACCCCACACCTCAATGTTCATAGCAGCACTATTTACAGTAGCCAAGACATGAAAACAGCCTAAACGTCCATCAACAGAACACCAGATAAAGATGTGGTATCTTTATACAATGGAATACTACTATTCAGCCATAAAAAACGACAACATAATGCCATTTGCAGCAGCATGGATGCTACTGGAGACTGTCATTCTAAGTAAAGTAAGCCAGAAAGAGAAAGAAAAATACCATATGAGATCACTCATATGCGGAATCTAAAAAAAAAAATGCAAAACAGAAACAGACTCATAGACACAGAATACAAACTTGTGGTTGCTAGGGGGACGGGGGGTGGGAAGGGACTTGGATTTTAAAATGTAGAACAGATCAACAAGATTGTACTGCATAGCACAGGGAAATATATACACGATTTTGTGGTGGCTCACAGCGAAAGAGAATGTGACAATGAATGTATGCATGTTCATGTATAACTGAAAAATTGTGCTCTACACTGGAATTTGACACAACATGGTAAAATGAGTATAACTCAATAAAAAAAAAGTTTATATATATATATAAAAAGAAGAAAAAGACCTGACTTGGGTACCAGTTCTACAACTGCCACTTACCAGTCATATGCACTGGACAAAAAAGTTACTGCACCTCCCAAGCTTCAGTACCAAGTCTTCTTAGTTTATTCTGTATGCAGTGGATCCCTCTGAGAATCTGGTGAACACTATGGATGCTTTCTAAGAATGAGGTTTTTTAATTGCATGAAATAATACAGAGGATTTTGAAGAATCCAATTGATTCATTTTTCTGATGTAAAAAATGTGATTATTATATTAGATGTCAGTATCAAGAGACAGGCTTCATAAATACTATAATTTTGAAGTAGCGATGAATGTAAACAATGTTTTGAGATATCTGTAATGACTGTAATGAGATATGAAAATACCTGCCATATCTATTGATAATAAAATGATAAGTACCTATAATACTATTGTTGTTTGTTGCTTATATATTCACAAAAGAAGTAAAAGCTAAACTTCAGCTAGGGGTCAGTGAAAGGAGATGGGACTTTTTTTCTCAAGTTCAAGGACACACTGAAAGTTATCCATCAACTTCAGGCTAAAAATCATTGCTCTTTATTCTGTTATGTAAAAAAAGGGAAACACCACTTGCTCTCCAGAGCTCACTGAGCTTTGCCAGGATCATATTAGGTAAAGTTAATTAAACAAATATCTGATGGGCAATTTCTAAGTGCCAGGCACTGTTTTAGGGTCTGGGGATACATACATCAGTGAACAGAAGAGACACTGTCAAGTGGAAGAAACATTTCAGTCATGGATTAGACTTTAAATATAGGTCTAATAGATCACTATGTCAAATACATGTAATGTCAGAGGATGGTACAGGAAAATAAAAAGGGAAATAAATAGGAGAGAAAGGTATACGGAGAGAGGAAAAGACCCTGTGCTAAGGCATCAATGGAGCAGAGCCTCTATGGACGTGAGCTACAGGAGCCATGGGGACACCTGGGAAGAGACATCTACAGACAATAAAGATCTTAGTACCACCTTCATCTGGTCCCAATCAATTAGCAGGTAGTAAACTGAAACACAAGCCAGCATTATTGAGTTAGAAATAATATGTAGACTTCTTGTTAGAATTATAAATTTATACCAGGATTAATACATTTGCTTTATAGCCCTATTTGTTTCTATCAGTTTTATTTTGTATACAATTTTTTTTAACACATCTTACTTCATGCTAGATATATTTAACCAAAATAACTACAGCTGACCCTTGAACAACAAGAGGTTAGGAGCACTGACCCTTCTCACAGATGAAAATCTGCAAATAGTTTGTATGTGATTACACAGTAGTTATATATGCAGTTCCTCTGTATACTCAGTTCCACAGCCATGGATTCCATCAACCATGGATCGTATAATACTGTAGTATTTATTATTGAAAAAATCTTCGTCTAAGTGGACCTGCACAGTTCAAAACCATGTTGTTCAAGGGTCAACTGTAATTTATTCCTAATGAAAATCTTAAAAGGATAGGACCTATCATTACCCTACTTCACAGATAAGAAAACAGAGGCCCAGAGAGATTAAATTAATTGCCCATATGTACCAAGTAAATGTGAGTGAGTAACAGGACCAGGATTTGAATGCAGCAAAAATCACACATAAATCTAGCTGGCCTACTTACCAGGTCATACTTCTCCTTGAAAATGGTACTGTTCTTTGACAAGTAAGCAATCCATCTCAGATACCATATTCTAAAAGTTGCTAAAGTACTGAGAATTTTACATTGAATGAGAAAACTCTGCATTGCATTCATTAGGGAAAATGTGTGAAGAACAAAGAGCTGAGCCACAAAGGGGTCTGAGAAAGAAAAAGATATTTCTGGCTAGAGGAAAGACAGTCAGTCATTTGGGAATCCCACAGGAAAATTTTAGTCTCCATAATCTTTCTCTTTTTATCATCTATTTGTGATTAGCAAAAAAATTAAATTAAAAACAATTCAGAAAGTTAATCAGAGGTCCAGAAAAGGCAATCTAAGACTTTTTAATTTAACTCAAGGAGAGCTATCCTGGACCCCCCGCTGTAAGTGCAGTATGTTGAACCACAGGTTAAACTCTTAGAAGGCCAGAGGTTTCCTAAAGCAGACAATAGGAAGTGAATGGGAAGAGCATAGTGGTAGCTTTTAAATCAAAACTGGCCAATTTTGGAGACAGCAAGACTAACAATAAAAAAAAAAAAAATCAACTTATATTCTGTCTTAACTTACATTTCTTTCTGAATTTGTGTTCTTGTTCCTCGTTCTCAGGAGTGTACTGCAATAGCTCCAGTGAAAGGTGACAAAAGCCTGAAGACAAGCAGTGACTTGGGGGGGGGGGTGGCTGGTGAAGAAAAGAAAGTATGTGATGCTTATTCGTGGGAGGGGGAGATGGGAAACGACGGCCGGCAAAGGGAAAAGTCCACGTTGGCTTTGGTTTCTGCCAAGAATGCCAATTGAATGGTGTGTTACAAACAAGAAAGGGAGTGTAAGTGAGAACCAGAAGGTAGGCAATGAGCACAAATTTGATGTATTGATTATTAACCTGCAATTGTATTTTTTAATGTTGTGATGTTGGGAGTTCTAGCTGGGAATGACTATAAGCAGGTAGATGTGCACATCTGGAACTGGAGTGAGAAATCTGGAACTTGGGAGGAAAATCTAGCTAGAAATCGAGCTTCAGGAGTCATGAAAAAAAAACCCAGAAAATTCCACCAAACATTTGAGGGATTCCCAGAGGATGGATGAAGCAAAGGAGACTGCAATGGAGTAGCTAGAGAGGGCGGAGGAGCCTGGAGAGCACAGTGTCAGATGCCACAGAGAAGTCAAGCAAGGGAGTCAAGTCAAGGATTGGGGCTGAAGGGCTGGGGACGGAGGGGTCAGTGCACTGGAGCTTTTAATAGCACAGCTGTGTTGATGTGGTGGCAGAAAGTCTGATGGTGAATAGGAAGCTAAAATTAGAATATAACTCATTCTATTCATGCACTTGACTATTAAATAAAAAGAAAGATAAAGAGAGACAGTAGCTAGATGTCAAAGCAGAGTCAACAAATGGAGAGGCTGCAATTACCTGAAAAAAAAAAAAAAAAAGATGGGTAAGTACCTAAAAGAATCAAGAAGGGATAAGACCAAGGGCACAGATAAAGGGATGAGTGTTAAGGAGGAAAAGCAGGTGCTTCGTCTCCGAGGCTAAGTAAGCAGTGGTTCCCCATGAGAGTGGGGAACACGTTATAAATTTGTACTGGCAATGGTTTTGCCTGGAAAAATGACTGGCGGCCCAACTGGTATTGAGTAAGTAGGACCAAGGAGGATAGAAACCTTGCAATTCATGAGACACAGCAGAATTGTCCCATGTCCCACACAACTACAAGATGTCCCAAGGAAAATTCAAGTAGGTGAATAATCTGTTTGTGAGGAAAACTGTTGTACAATATGCACCAAGTGCCTCAGGACAGCTTTGATAACATATTTTCCAGGAATATAACTAGTGTGTAGCTCAAGGGAAAAGGATTTAGCTTTGTTCAGATCTTCACCCAGAATTGGTCATAGTTTCAAAAATTCACATGATCAACAGCAGATACAGTTCAAGAAGAAATACAATTAACATTATGCTAACTGAAAGAAATCAGAGACAATGTCACACATCATATGATTCCCTTTATATGAAACATCCAGAACAGGTAAATCCACAGAGAGCTTGGGTTGATGTTTTACTTTGGGTCTAGGCAACATTCCTAGTCAAGGGCAAAAGCTAAGCTGGACTTACTAGCTGCAGGCTGGAGACAGTGCATCCAACTTGGTGAAAGTTGTTTTCTAAACATAAAATTGGATCAGAAATTAGCTTTGAAAGGGAAAAGAATATGCTGAAGACCATGTGTCATATACAAAGACAAGGCAGTGTCATCCACCAGGTCCTCCTCAAGGAGGAAAGGAGTGACTGACTGGCCAAAGGTTCTGTAAGACACAGCGTTTTCTATCACTCAGGCAATAAAATTATATCGAGCTGCTGCCACATGCCAGACACAGAGCCATGCCAGGAGCAGTGCTAAGGCCCGGGGACAGAAAGATGAATGAAATACTTGAAGGCCTCAGAGGAGTGCTTGGCTGCGTTGAGGGAAAGCGAACAATTAAAAGCAGGAAGTGAATACCCATACTAGATTGGAAATACTCTAAGGCCTTTGCTGCTTAGAGTGTGGTCTGGGAGCCAGCGGCACTCGCATTCCTGGGAGATTGTTAAAGCACACGGTCTCAGGCTGCACCCAGACTACAAACCAGAGCCGGCATTTTAACAAGATCTCCAGGTGGTTCATCCTTACACTAAGTCTGAGCAGTGTTACTCAAGCGGGGTTCAGCATGGGCCTGGGCTGTCGGGAAAGGCCCAGGTTTTGGCTATTGTGTTTCTTTTCTTCAGAGCCTCTTTTGTAAAAGTACTTTGGTATTTCCTAAACAACCACCTACATGACTGTATGAAACAACGTTTTGCACTCTGGGAGGTGGTAGCCATTCACTACCATTATTAGGTCTCCTGGTCCTTGGGTGCTGACTGGCATTAGATGGACTGGTTAATTCTAAAGCTGACTCAAATCTCTTGACTGGGCTCCAAACCCTATTCCCCATATATAAAGTGAACACTGGAGATGCAAAGATGAGTCAGATGGCCCCTGGTCTCAAGAACTAATCCTCTGGAAAGGGCTTGTTTCGAGTTACCATTTGCTCTAGGCAAGAATGCCTGGTCACATCCATGATGAATAAATCATTACAAGTTCTTCCCCGCACACACCTGGAAAATATGGTTAGGATGAATATATATCCTGGTTTGCCAGGATAGTCCCGATTTATTCTATTGTCCCCAAGTAGTTATTAATTGCACACCTTTTCATTCTCAAACTGAATGATAAAATTTAGGGTCACCCTCTCTATAAGCTAAGTCAAGGTCATTGAGGAATGTAGTGCTACTGATAGATGTTTTGAAACTGACCAAGGGAAGGAAAAGAAGTGTGGCTATTCAACAATGAGGTTGTCACCAAAATGGGGGAGGGGAGTGTCAAGGAATAGACCAGGCAAGCAGCCATGGTTGATTTAAATAGGCTGAGAGGAACCCATGTGTTTTACAACACACACACACACACACACACACACACACACACACACACACACACACACAAAAAGACCTGCAATATAGTTGGGAAAAGAATGACAAATCAAATTCACCAATATTTTAAGGGTACATTATAGGACCATTAGAACACTAGAGCTTGCCAAAAAAACATTCAGCTCCCTGCCAAGACCATTTTAAGTAAAAATTTGATTGATATTCAGGAGTCTACACACATAGTACCATTTACCTTTCCAGGCTACTAATAGATCTGAACTGGCCTTCTCTTCCTTTTTCTATTCCAGCGAACGGTAACCCTATCAGAACCAACACCCTCTTTTATAATATATCTTTTGTAACACTTCCATTACTATACTGATATAAAATTTATCAGTATTTATCAGATGATATGTCACCTGCAAACATAATTTTAAAAACTATAATAATGCCCCAATGCTAATATAAAAAAAGGAAGTACCCGATAATGAAATAACATGAATTTCCCTGTGTAAATTCTCAAGTGTGATCACAGGAGTCAGACGCCTGGGCCAGTGTTTGAAGGATCTGTGACTGGGACTGCGGCAAGCACTGAATGACAGACATGTACTACTGGTGAGTTCTCTGCCACCGCCTCTGCCCTCAGCCTTCACCCCCAGGAACAAAACTCATCTCTCCTTCCTTGGAGGTATCACTTTATCAATCTCTATTTTGCCAATGCCATTGCCCATGTTTTGATGCAGCCTTCTGATCTTTCTCCTAATTTAATGAAATCATTTCTTAACTAGTTTCTTTAAAACCAGTATGGCTCACACCCTCTTCCCTTTCTCTTCCCTCATCACACAGCTTCGAGTCACCCTGCTGACTGTTTCATTCTACTTCTTAAAAACCTTCAGAGACTATCTGGTCCCAAACTCTATGTCCAGCCTCCCCTCTTGTTGCAATCATACTACTAGACGTTCTGGAACATTCCTTCACTTTCCTTTCTCTACTGCCCAGACTATTTTTCCCCTCAGTTCCTACATCCCATTTACCCATCATCCGAAACCTTCCCCTGGGCAGAATTAATCATTCAGTTCCTCCTACCCATATAATGATTTACACACACTTCTATTTTGACACCCATCACACTGTATTATGTTTTCTTTCTATCGATCTGGCCCCTTCCTTTATCAGTCTGGCCCCCTCCCAACCTCCAGGAATCAAACTCCTTGAAGACAGGATTAAACTTGAATTATTCATTTGTATAGTCGGAGGAACAAATCAGCAGTCTGGTACAGAGTTGAGGCTGATAACTTGTTTGCCAAGCAAATGAGAAAATTAACAAATAAGTGAATGGATTAAAAAAGATGGTCTCTGTAGTCCTGGATTGTTAAATAAATAAAGTCTGCCCATGGGGGATTTATATTCAGCATTTTTACCGGTCTGATTTGGCTAGTTTCAAAGTCCAAACACTAAATAAGACCCAGAAAAAAGTGAAGGAACTTGCCCAAGGTAGCCCAGCCATTAAGCAGGAAGAAAAAAAAAAAAAAATGAAAATCATACCTTCTTGCTCTTTCCGGGGCAGTGTGTTTGCCTCTGGTAAGTGGCGACTGAGAAGAAATTTCTAAGAAATACACTTTTTATAGAAGAGAAACTTTTCTATAAAATCCTTGTGAACTTCTTTTGTTAATGCTCTACTGGAACATAAAAGATTCAGTGTGCACTGGGGAGATGCTGTAGGATGCAGGAAGTTTAGAAGAGCAGAGGGAAAAAACCTAACAAGAAGAGGTTTACGCTGTAAGCACTCCACTTCGTTTTTGGTCTGTAGAGCGAAAGAAACTCTTCTGAGAGTCACGTTTAATAAGCAAGCATCATGTTAATAATCCAATCCAAAGATCAACAGATGCGGAGGAGATCTGTGCCCAGTAGCATTAATAATACCCTTTTGGCCCTGAGTGGGGCACAGTCTTCTTAGATACCTTTTAGCTGAACTCAGTATAAACAGAAACGATGAGCCCTGTGGTTAAGTAGGTGGTCAGCTACCAGCAGCTTTGCATAATGATGATAAATAGGGGGTGAAAATGTTAAATGGAGTAGGAGTATTCTTGAGGGAATACTTTTATATTTTCAAAGTTGACTAATCACTAGTTTGATAAACCTGTTCAACATGATACATGCTTCAGTGGTCACCAGGCATTCCTTTATGGAAGTTCTTACTCAACATAATTAAAATCTAGTTGACCATTTAGAAACATTTGCATTTACACGTTCTCTTTCTCCTTCTCCAACTCCATTCAGCTCAGTGGACCGTGTACTGACTCAGCACCAACGGTTCTGGGTACTGAGTACGTGTGCGTGCGCGCGCACTGTATTTATTAATCACATATTATGCAACAGCCTATTTAAATTGGTATCTTAATCCTCATGACAGCCTTCTGAGGCAGGTGTCATAGTTATTTCCATAGGATATATGGAAACCCTAGAAGTGAAGTATCTTCCCAAGATCACACTGACAGTTGGGGTGGGGGGATTTGACCTCAGCTCTAAAGTAAAGCAGGGACCTGGTCCATATTTTTTCACCATCTCATCCCTAAAACACAGTAGATGCTCAACATACATCTGTTGGATGAATGTATGTGCCAATCTGGGTTTCCTGCTCTGACCCTATCTACTCCTTCCCCATCAGTTCAGAAAGCCTCCTCACTCCACAAGCCAAGATGATCTGTATTGACTGAAAGTGGCAGTTAAGCTTGTAGGATAGGGGGAGAGAGTGACTATTGCTAAGGTCATTTGGAATAAAGAAAGCACCCAAGAAAGAGCGAAGTTTTTCCTCTTAACTTCTTGAAGCCTTAGAGGGACTGTGTTTTCTAGTTTTCTTGCTGGGAGAGTTGTCCAGCTGCTGAGAGCATCACTGTAGGATACTGAGTAAATGCAGGCCCAGAGGAACAGTATAAGAACGACACAGCATCCCCATTTTTTACTCAAGACAAAAACACTCTGACTCATTTCCACCTTTTAGAAACTTCTTTACTAACTTCTGTGAAATTATAGTTAATATGTGAAGCTCTATATAAGGGCTGAGGTTAAGCTATTTGTTTTCTTGTATATTCATTGGTAAAAGTTAGTGAGCTCATTCAAATGCAAACTCCAGATTCAAACAAAACAATCTGTGTAGCCTTGGGCAAGACACTTAACCTCTCTGAGCTTCAGTCCCTTTAAATCTAAAATCACCTGATGTTGCTTGCCCCATGTGGTTATTGTAAAGATAATCACACAATATTACTGAGAGACTTGGCAGCAATTTGCAAGTGCTTGGAGTCAGGCCAGTTGCCAGCTCTGTGACTCTCAGAAAGCTTCTTGACTTTCCTCAACTGTAACAACTGTAATGATAATACTTAGCTGATAGAATTGCCACAGAGATTTAATCAGATGATGTTCTAAAAACATACTAGTGGGGAGGGTGTAGCTCAGTGGGAGAGTGCATGCCTAGCATGCATGAGGTCCTGGGTTCAATTCCCAGTACCCCTACTAAATAAATAAATCTAATTACCACCCCTTCCACCCCCTACCAAAAATCAAAGTTTAAAAAAAATTTTTTTAAAGAACAGTAGATTACCTAATGTATAGTATGTGCTCAACATGTTTATCCCACTCCTTCCCCAGCCCTTCCCATCAATTTCTGAAATCTGAGTTGACCTTGTCACTGCCCTTCACTCTGCGTCGTTATCACGTCTCTGTGGTCCATCCCGTATCTCACATCTCCCCATGAACTACCCACTAAGAACTAGACATGTTATGTCTTACATTTTCCAGGTGCCCTGCCTCTAGCTCAGTCACACACCTCACTGCCACAGTCAAATTCCCCTTCTCCACTCATGACCTTTCGCTGCCATTGCGTTCACCAAAGGCATTCCATTATGAATTAGGATTCCTTACCATCTCCAAAGCTCTTCCCCCATTCAAAACAAAGGCCAAATATGCCTCTATCATTGTAATCCATGCCTATCTTTTCCTCAAAGCAAACATTATCTCAATCTCTTTTTTCTTTCCAACCTCACCTTGGGATTAGGATGTACCCCTGCCCCCTCCAAGAGTTCACAGATAAGTATTCAGAGGCTTGGGGCAACAAGAGTATGTTCTGATTTGCTCTGCAAGTCCTTCATGTGTCGGGTCCTCCCCTGCCCACCCTCCCCAGTCCAAAACAAAGGGAAGAAGGAAGTTCTCAAAGAATTCCCTGGCCTAGATGTGCAGAATGGCCCTGCTTCCCAAGTGTCCAATGGGGGCATCATGCTTCAACATTTAGTAGTGTTGGGGCTCAAGGCAGGCCCCCCAAAATATGCCAAAGTGATGTATTGATTATCTCAAATTAAAGCTACTTAAGAAACAGCCAGTGCAAGAAGGACACTTTGACCCTCTTCTCTGTCTCCATGAAAGCAGGAAATAAATCACCCAGGTGCAAGGTGCCCTGGCTGCACCAGGAGGTGGAGGGACATCCTCATCACCAGAAAGAAAGAATTCAGGGCCAAAAGCCTATATAAACAAACCCTGTGACTTTTGTACTGCTGCACTACCCCAAGTCCAAACCCTGTTTAGATCCTTCACTCAATAAACATCCAAACCTAAGTTTTGATGGCTTGTCAATTCTTCACAGATGTATTTTTTTTTTGCTGTTGTCTGAAAAGTATAACAGCTGCCTGCTTTGGCCACTTCTCAGGTCCTATTTCTCTGTGACCTCTGTACATACAAGTTAAATTTGTTTTTTTTTTTTCTCCAGTTACTCTGTCTTGTGTCAATTTAATGTTAGATCAGCCAAAAGAGCCCCAGAAGGGAGAGGGAAACCCCACCCCCTCGTAATTTCTCCATTGCTGTGAAACAGCTAGGTGGTTAGGTGTGTCGAGCACGTAGGAAGAGAGGTCATGTTGCAGGAATTCCGTCTTTTTAAATCTTGTCTGGGGAGATTCTACGTAAAGTTGAAGAAGCAAATCTGACGAAAAGGTTGCAGAGGGTTTATGTGTTCAGTGACAGGAACCTGAACTGGATACTTGTTTTTTAGCAGGGGCGCGGGGCGGTGGGTGGGGGGAGGAAGAAAATTAGAGAAGCGACACGGGAAGTGGCAAGACTTAATGAACTCACGGTTGTGGAGGGAGAGACTGAAAGAGCAGGTTCTAAAACGGGCTCAGACGCGGGCCTGTGTGATTGGCACCAGAGTCACATTCCCCACAGGGACTGCAGAGTTGAAAAGCGAAGAGTGTGTTCCGGTAAAAAATTAAAGTCTTGATCTTTGCCATGTTAAACATGAGGTGGTAATGAGCCAGCAGGAAGCTACTTTGGTGAGCCAGCAGGAAAACAAGACTAAACGGCTGGAGAAGTGAGACATGCAGAGGTAAAATGGGCGGCTTCATTAGATAATCATACCTTTCAATTACACAGTACTGAGCTTTACAGTTTACAAAATACTTTCCTATACCTTCTCTGAATCTGCAAAACAACCCCATCAGGCAGGTACTATTATCTACTTTTTACAGATAAGGGGACTGACATTCAGAGAGACTCTTGCTTTGGCCAGTAAACCCACTGGTAAGCACTGGAATCACGATTCAAGCTAAGGTGCCTTTATTGCCAAGGTCAACATGCCTTCCACAACCCCGTGCTGGCACAGTTACAAAAGCTCCCTTGCTATTGTGCCCTTTGGAGATGGAATGGCCCAAGTTTTGTGGAAGGAACCCTATTCCCCTGATAACAACTTTTCAAGTATAACATTTTCCCAGATGAAGGTCATATGGCAAATGTCCAAGAGCCTTGGCTTGCAAGCCCAGAATTCCCCCTAGGTCCTCTGGAATAACGGGTGTAACATACTATTAGGGTTCCTCCCCAACGCCAATGGCCCACTCCTTGCTGGCAAAGCCAGACTTTTCAGGCAAGGGTGAGCCTTGTTGAATTCTGATTGTTCTAGACCAATCGAGGGGAGTACCATTGCCTTTATTAAGGATTGGAATTTGGGCAGCAGAGAGGTGGTAAGGGGTGTGACCAATGTCCTAGGAGGTAACTGTGGAGTCTGCATAATGGGTCTCCTGTTTCTAGAAAGGAGGTAAGGAAGGGATGCCTGAATGTGTTGCCAGAACTACTTCAATTCTCTTATGTCTCTAACTGTAAAGCCATCACAGTAAAGATGTCAGAGACAAGGAGAGATGGAAAACCTCTCGAAGACTCGATGGTATTTTGAAACTTCTGCCTTGAAAAATCTTGACACCTTTCCTATTTGTTCACTTACCACTAGGCAAAATAATGTATTTCCATTGTTTAAGATCATTTGAGTTGGGGTTCTGTTTCTGTGGATAACTTCCTAACACATCAGCTTGAGCCTTTCTTTTTGCAAATTAATTACTAGATGACCCAAATGAGGAGCTCTCCTCACAGACTTTTACTAGGAAACATAATTTCAATTGCTCCTTCAATAAATTCAAATACAGGTATTTTTTGCCAGCACATGACCCACACAAATGTAGATGTAACTGGGTTATTACCTCCTTTTTAAAGCAAAGTACAACTCTGAAAGCAGCTTTCCATTTCGTGTCATTTCTCATGAATACATTAACTTCATAAACATATATGCCAAGCTAAGAATGGATATACATATACATATATATTCTCATGGATTTGTAGAAACAATAGAAGTTTATAACCTCCTCTGTGAATAATTGTGATCATTTTTTCCTTGGCCTGTAATGTAAAAGTATGTCCTAGGAGGACCTGATTTTTCTTATTTCTTCATTCCTAATTCTTTGCCTCTTTCTCTGTTTTATCAACACCCTCTCAGCAAATGTTAACGAATCTAGAACCATGAGTACAGATAGTGCTGTCATGGGAAAAACCAATGGGCTATGCATTGCTGAGAATTATGCCTAAAGTAAGTGGTTACACTTCTCCCAGGGGGACTTAGGAAAAGAATTTCACCCCAAGAAAGTGCTTATACATTATAAGCACCCTTACAGAGTCCAAAGGTTCCAAATACTTCATTTTATTTAATAAACAGCAGATTATCTCTATTCAGGCTTGCTAAGATAATGTTAAACTGCGTAAAGGGGAAAAATAGAAAATCTTATTCTATGCATTGTCCACGTGACTTTTGGTGAGGTTTAAATAATAGCTGATGGCTATTTGTACTAATTCCATTGTTAAATCTAATAATGTGCCAATTTTATACTGTATAGATTCACTTGTATTCAATGTAAACAGTACCTGTGAGTGATGTGAATGTATTAGCACGGTGTAAATGACACTCATCATATACGAACTGCCAGCTCTTGCTCTAGGACCCTCATGATAATGAGATGTTGCTTCTCCTGAAGCTTTCCCAGTGAGTAACCATTTTTAATAAATAAAATAAAATATGGATCCCTAGAAGACTTCACAGCTCTTTCATTGAAAGGGATTTTTTTTTTGAAGTAAAGCATGCATTTCAAAAGAAGAGTCCTTCATACTGCTTAATCTAGAAGCTATCTCTGCCCTGTTCTTTAGAGATTTTTTTTCATCACAGCCGCCCATCATGGTCCTTTTAATGGACAAAGTTGGAGGCTGAATAGCTAGATTGTATTGTTACGATTTCTCAAGCTGTTGGATTTCCCTTGTTGGTTTGGAAGAAAAAAAAAAAAGACTTTATTTCATTTGAAATGTATAAATGATGCCAAATTCCTATCTGAAGTTGTTAGACTGTGATTACCAGCAGAACTATAACCTTACTTATGCAAATGACTAGAGTTCATGGTAAGTCTGACATTTACAGAATTAATGAACTAAATAATTAAGTGATCTAGTAAGTGAATTGGTAAACCAGAACTATTAATCTTTTAATGAATTCTTTACTATCACTTAAATAATAAATTTTTGCATAATTTTAAAGGATTACAGTAAAGAAACATTAGAATAGGAAACCCATTATGTGAAGGAACGTTACTTTTATAAATCCGTCATTATGTCTTTTTTTATTGAATTCATTTCTATTCAGGTTTAGAAAAGTGGCAATTCCTGTATTGGTGACTAACAGTCCCCGACTTCGAAGTTTTTTTTTCCCCCTCACTAAGACAGAGGGTTTAGGATCATTTCCTGCCTCAAAAACCCACAGCCTAAAATGAGTAATTAGCATATAACTATAATTTCAGAAATCCCCTATTTGATGGTGTGCATCACACATTTCCAGAATTTCTAAGCACTCATAGGTTAACTAGCACATAAAACAAGGCCTTTGCACTGGTTATATTCAAAAAGCTTTTCTCGATTCCCCACAAATGACTATCTTTACCTTTCTCTTCAAATACCCTTTTTGAAAAAACTCAGATCACAGCTGTTAAAATAACTGAACTTGACTAAACACAAACAAAATTGAGAACACTGAAATACGCAGGGTTATACCAGGGAATAATGAGAAAGAAGTGAAAAGATTAGATGGGTCTTTAGTATCCACACTATTTGCTTGCAAAAGATGGTCCTCAGGAGGATGAGGGGTCATTGAATCATAAGTATTCAAACCCTTCCACTGGAAGGAGAAAAATTCAAATGCTAAACCAAAAAGAAAGGATAGCAAAAATGACGGCAACAGTGGTCCTCTCAACCCACGGGAAAGAAGATAGTGATGATCGCTTCAATCAAGCAGTGAGTATTTATTAACCAACTATCATGTACTTGACACTGTCCTAGGCACAACAGGATATACAGAAGCAAAAGAGGATGCAGGCCACAAACTTGAAGAGATGATAATCTAAGTAAAGAGACTCAACTAATACATACAAACCAACATCAAGCTACATAGGATAATTCAAAATAGCCTCAACTGTTACACACAAAATCTGTAGTGACGGAGTCTGCATCTTGTAGCTTTTTAAAGCTGGGGAAATCAACTTGAGTAGTTTTAGTCTGAACATTTTCTAAGTATCTGTGAACCTCTATTTCTGGCAATATGGCTGGCTACATATTGCAAAAAAATCTTCCTGATAGAGAACACCTAAAAATGCATAAAATATAGTCTTTTTTTTTTTTTTAATGCAGAGCTGAGCTTGTAACAAATTAAAGGAAACTCCTGGGGTCCCAAGATGAAGGAGAATTTCTAATCAGAGTGGCAAACGGAAACTGACTCAATGGCTACTTTTGAGGACCTGCCATTTCTGATCACCAAGAGCTTCATAAGAACAGCACAATGCCTTAGGTCTTCACACAGAGCAGGGAGATGTCACTGAGATCCCATGTAAAGTGGGACCTTCAAAGGGCTAGAAAGCCACTGAAATTGGGGACTAAGAAAAAAATATCCTTCCACTGGCAAAAGGAAACGGGGCCAGAGTCCTGGCTGAAGTCTTCTGAAAATCTGTCAATTTAGACCTGCCTTTATTTGGATTTGGGGATCAAATTTATACTTCCTTGCAAGTTCGGGAAACCCCAAACCAAGAAATAACATAAACTGTCCCCCTGAATTGATTAGCAATTCAGGACACCTCAGTGGAAGCAACGGCAATCCCCTTGTGAGAGACTGAGTTACCTTTAATCCAGGTCCTGAATGATCCCCACAAAGAAGATTCTGTTGCATTCGGCTCACAATGGAGAATCCCAAAACACAGGAAGGAATAAAGTTCTCTGAATGTAGTGAAACTTGAGCCACAGAAGACTTATTTAGCAGGCAAGATGATGAGGAGATAGAAAAACACGTAAATCTCCAGAGTAGGAAGACCATGTTGTGTTGGTCCTGAAATGGTGAGACGAGCATGCTCAGCAGAGAGTGAATGACAGACTCCTGGCCTATTGTTTAGCTCATGGAAGACCCTGCATTTTAAGAGATGTGACTCCATCAAATCGGTGAAGAAAGGTTCAGACCAAGGGGCATGTCTAAAAGTGGCCTTAGTTCCTTTCACCAATTGAAATGTTCATTTCAAAGAAACAACTGGTGATTTAGCACATAGACTTTAAAAAAATGTAAACATTTTTTGGAAAAAAATATTGCCTTTAGCTGCATTTCAAACAGCCCATGAGGCTTGAATATTTGTCTTCCTTCTTGAGTTTGTTACTTAGTGAGTTAGTGGTTGATTGTACCAGAAGGCAAATGACAGGACAACCCTTGGTAAAGGGAATTAAGAGTCAGGTAAAGGTATCTTCCTGAGGCTACAGCTCTCAAGCTTAATACCTTCAGATTTTTGCCCTTAACCATCCAACTTCCTCAGGTGCAGGGCTTGTGACCATTAAATGTATTCTCGCCCCTCAGATCACTCTCACTGTTCCTGCGATAGTGTGAGAGAAAAACAGGAAAATGACAACACCTAAGCCCGCACTGAGAAAACACAATACATACTAGGTTCATTAGCTGTTACCAGAAACTACTATCTCTCAAGGCCTAAAGAAAAGTCCTTTAATATACGGACCCAGAAGAAGAAGGTACACAAAGCAAGATCAGGAAAGGCAGCTGAGAGCCTTCTAGGAAAAACGTCCCCTGGATATTGTCCTGCCAGGGCTAGTATGGACTGAACAGTCCATAAAGTTTTGTTAGAGTCAAAGGGTCTTTTCTAGAAGATGGCAAACTATGTATTCCACAGAATACAATCTACTAGACCTCACCCTGGTAAGTCAGTGCACGCCCCGCTGTTACATTCAGGTTAGGTGAGGGGACCTCGGAAAAACGCAGCTTCAGGCTCGGTCGACTTGAGCACAGGTTTCAGCTTTCTCCCGGGGAATTCCACCTTCTTGAGCTTAAAACTTTGAAAAACATCCTGTGATAGCAGTTTTTCCATAAAGTACTTTCTTCTCACAGTAGTTTACTCACATTAAGAAACTTCTCAAAGAGACTCAGTTTCACTTAATTTAGTCATTTACTTCAAGTTCATTGAGGAATGAGTATTTTTAAGTCACACATCATTGTAGCCATTGATGTCTTAAGACTTCATAACCCTCCGCCCAGGCTCAAATTTTACAGGGAGCACAATCCAGTTGCTTTTATTTTTTTTAAAAAAATTTTTGCAGGGTAGGTAATTAGGTTTTTATTTGTTTACTTATTTTAATGAAGGTACTCGGGACTGAACCCAGGACCTCGTGCATGCTAAGCACACATTCTATCACTGAGCTATATATCCTCCCCTCTACAATCCAGTTGCTTTAAATGACTATTGTGCCAGTGGGCATGAAGGTCACCTGACAGAGTATATATTGCCATGCAAAGATTCAGGCAAGAATTATCAGCAGGTCAAGAAAGACATTTGATAACTTTTCATAGATGAAAATAAATGTTTTTCATGTCACTGGAAACAGTATTGAACAGGTATTACAGGAAGGGCTATACGAAAACTATTAACATCAGGAAGTCTACAAACATGAGAAAAAATATCTGTAGAAAATCACGAATCTCATATTTAAAATCTACGGTTTGTCAAAAATACATGGAACTGGAAGTGATCAAATGGATCAAGTATTTGTGCACAAGTGTGTATGCATGCCTAGCAAATGTTTACTCTCAACTATGTTAACAAATCAGGATAGGGAAAAAACTTGTTAAGTCATTTTAAAGATTTAATTTTGAACCTATTGTTTTGGGTGTTTTTTTTTAATCTGAATTATCTATCCTAAAGTTCAAATCAGTTGTCATCTAAGTGTGATGTCATAAACACAATATTGCTTATGATGTTTTATGACTGGGAGCAGGAATGCAGCTACACCAACAATGGAAGGAACCTGAGCAACAGTCCTGTGCAAAAGAATCCTTGGCATAAGACCACATCTATCTGTGGGCACTACATCTGACCACAGTCTAGGAACTGTCTTTATGATTAATTCCCATCTCTACTGCTGAATCGATGATGCAGTGATCTGCATTGATTATTAAGGTGACTGAAATGACTGGATCAGACATGGCTTACCAGTGCAAATTGGCTAATTCATCAACACATAAAGATATCAGGAGAAATGTTAGTGATTGTCACATATCACCAGGAAAGGAATTACGCTGTTCTTCTCAAATCTGCTAGGCCCATTTTTACTGACACATATTGTATTTTTTAAATAAATACATTTTACCTTAGAACAATAGACTTGATATCCTTCACAACAGTAAAAACCTGTATTTAACACACACTCATTAAGGTGAAGATCTAAGAGCCAGCCTTTTGGTGGTTGAATGGTCTTTCAGAAAAACCCCTGGGGTGATCAATTCTTATTGGTATGACCTGCTAGTTAGTTATTAGAAGGTTGCAGTGTTTGGTCACCCTAAAACAACCCCAACTCTAACTGAAATGGACATCCATGATCAATTTCCTGAGACTATGAGCCTAATGTAAAGCAAAATTAACTTGGAAAGACCCACTTGTACTTCTATCCATTTCTAATAAAACCTTCCAGTGCTTAATATTATTCTTCAACCAGATAAACTGAAATGTTAATTTAGGCACTAAAATAAGATTGGGTCCCAACATGATTATAAGAAAGCTAAGTACTGAAGCCTAAAGAAAAATTACTAAGAGAAAAAGGGATTGTAGCAATGAAGATTTAGGTATTTCATCCCATCCTGTGCCACTCTAAGGTACATAAGGATCTGTAAAAGTGTGTATCTCTTTTATTCTGATACGTAATTTAAAAAGAAGAAAAAAATGCTGGGGAACTATGATAATTTAACAAATTCAAAATCAACAAGAGAGCCACAAGAGCTTTCTAGTTGGTTGCTGGTAAAACAAAGATTTGCGTTTTGAAGACACAAGTTCACTGGGAGTTAACATGATCTGCAGTGATGGATTCGTGGGAATTCTCCAAAGCATTCAGCATCTAGTCCATGTGCTCCCACTTTGTACAGAATCTTTTCTCCAATTACGCTGCATCACAAAGGTCTCAAGGTTTACTGTAAAGAAATACTTAAAGATAAATGAAAAAAAATGACATAGTGTTAAATTGAGACTCCAATGAGCATTGTTTGGAGAAGAGCTACTAACATGTGTTTCACTTGTTTCTGGAAAGCAAATATACTATGATTCAAAATTACTTCCGACAGCAGCCAACTGCCAACTATTTAGATTGGCTCAATTCAGCATATGCTGTGACTCCCCACGCTCCTCTGTCTTCAAAAAGCAGCTCTTCAGATTGGCAGTGAGGGAATATTTCCTTTGAACGTTTAAGGAATGTGTAAAGATAGGGGGGAAAAAGGATATAAATGCTAATAATTAAAAAGTAAATGAATAATACCCAAAGCAGAATACTTGAAAAGGCATGGTAGATTTTTACATTCCCAGAAAGTGGCAGCCAGATATGTTAAGTTCCTTTCAATAGCTCAGCTTTTGCTAATATCAACAGCAAGAAGTCCACAATGGAGGGGGAATGTCAGGAAAACTCTAGTGAAAATAAATTGGACCAACTAACAGGAAAAAATTGCTCAGTTACCGCAGAACGTTTGCTTCACTTCTCCATTTTAGGATATCGTTCTAGACAGAGACTTAGAGAAAGGAGATCATGAGGGGAATGGACAGGAAAGGGAGTGGGGGAAGTCAACATTACTTTTTCCCAAAAAAAGGTATATTGCAATTTAGAAACACTTTGTCAATGATTATGATTTACTACTTGAGCTGTGAATGGGGACAGCCGTGTAACATACATTCTCCTAAAGATCATAATAAAGTCTTTAATCACTAGCTCTTAAGACCAATAAATTTTGAAATCCTATAGTTTCTGCTTGTTAGTTTACCAAAAACAATGATAAATATAAATAACTCCTCTAACTATTTTTATACACTGAATATTTTAAATTTTTATCTCATAAGTTGAAAATGCTCTGTTGATTTAGTGGTATACCTACTCCTTGAACCAAAATCTATACATAATCTGATTTAAAATAATAAAACCAAATTAAGAACTGAAATGTTTAACCTTCAGAACTTCACTGAGCACGATGACTGTGTGAGATAAGTTTGATTTATGAGCTTGCTGCCTGGTTATGTCAGAGGTACTACTGGCTTGGAGATTTGGGGACAGTGTCTCCTCTAACTAGTCTGTTTCCACAGTGTTTCCGAACAACAACCATTCCCATCAACGAAGACCCTTCACTGTTAGCTGACTTACAACTTTAATTACCTTTAAAAGTCAGCAAGACAACATCTGAATGTTCACATCTTATTAAATGACTCTCCAGATGTAAGGCTTTTAATCTCTTCAGAAGGAGGCTGACTTCATTGCCAACAAGAATTCTTATTCAGGTGAAGACATGACCTGCATAAAAAATTTCCCTTTGCCCTTTTGGCTACCCAATAAATAGCCTAAGGATGGAAGTAAGGATAAATTAAAGAAATCACATCTAGAAGGACTGAAAAGCTCTGCTGCCATAAATAATTAGAAAAAGAAACCAACAAGCTCTGAAGCTGTGAAGGTCAGACCCAAGAAATACCTTGGACTTCACAGAAAGCCATCTTAAACAGAAGGCTGATTGATCAGTATGTGCTTTGGTTAAAGTCATGAGGCATCCATCCATTTGTCTTTTTATTCCAGAAAAAACCTTTTTCCACCATTTACCAAGGACCAGATGCTGTCTGTATACATTAAATCAGCCCCTCGAGGTACCCACAAACTCATGAGTGATCAGGGCAGGTAAAAAGATAATGAGACCTAGAAAGACTGGTGATAGAAGGGGAACAGGGGCCGAAGTAAGCAGAGGAGGAGTGTCTGAACTAGTTTGTGGATGAGGGGAAAGGGGTGGGAAAGACTGCTGGAGGAATTACTGAAAGGTGAGTGAAACTGACCAGGTACAAGAAGAAGGGAGGAAACCTGTGTAGGTGTGTATTTGGGAAAGGTGGGGAGAAGAGAAGGAATATGTAAATATTTCCATGTTGCTGGGATGGGGTGTTAGTGGCCAGTGAAAACTCTTTCCTGAAAGTGTTGGAAAGCCAAGGATTGGCATTTTAACAAGGAAATAAGACCGTCAGGCTTTGCTTAAGAAAAATACTCTGGCTGCTGTGGGAAGAATGAATTGGAAGCGGAGACCAGAATCCTGATATGAATGGAATGGAAAGCATGCTTTCCAGAGACAGTGGAAACTGAACTGAGCACCTGGGGGCTGAGATGCTGAAGGGGTAAAATGGCTGGTCAGGGAGCCAATGGCTGGTTTGATGAGGGCCTCGGATGGCTTTGATGATGATGAACCCTGCCTTTGCTAGGTTGTCTGGAAGGATGATCAAACTCCTTGCCCAAACTCAAAGTCCTTCATTCACTCACAGGTACCCCTGTGGTTTGAACTGCATTCAGCTTTTTTCTAATATCTCCCCACAAATCTTCAAATTGGAGCCCTTTCTTTTTCACCCAGGAAGCCACAGCCTTTCCTGAACACACCTTCATCTCAACAGGAAAAGGTTCCCATTTCTCCCCAGAATGAATCCAAATCTCATCGCCAGAGATAATTTCCTCAGACCTCCCTTTTCCTCTCACCGGGCCTCTTCTTTATAAAAGATTTTTCTGCCCTAGAAAATTCTCCAAACTGTCTGGTGTCACTGTAACTTCTCATCACAGATCTCCATCCTACGAGAGCTGCGGTCAGAGCTACCTAGTTCAGCTTCGCTTCAGGGTTGAAGTTTCCCTCTATGTGCTGCTCTCTGGAAGCAGGTCCATGACCAGAGGGTGGAACCATCCTTGAGAAAGAGCAGCCCCTACAAATCGTAAGACTTACTGACATCACAACACTCCTCAACTTGATCCTTGGTCCAGAATTTCTTCGAGAGTCCCCAGAGGAGTCAAAACAAACTGGTAATATCTGAGATTGAGTAACAAGTTACAGAGTGCCAGGTATTGTGCTAAATGCTTTAAATATATCATTTTATTTTATCTTCATAAGAGCTCCATGAGGTATGTACTGTCTGGGGTTCAGAAATGTTAAGTAATTTGCCCAAAGCCATGGAGGATGACTTACAGTGCTTCTCCTTCACCTCCTGTAACGAAGCCTATTCTTTATTGAGAAGACAGCTAATCCTACATCTTCATTTCTCCTACCGTCCCGTACAGATCTGATTATGTTAGCCACACCACTAGCTAAGTCAAATACAATTCAAAAGTTTACTTCTCTTTTCACTCATCTATTTATTCAAAAACTTTTGGTGTACACTTCCTATTCTGTGCTGGCGTCAGAATTCAAAGGTGAATTTCAACCCCTACTGTAAAAGGGCGCCCAGTCTTCCCATTGTGAATGAAGATACCCTCACAGCATAATGAACTACAATTCCAGACCTCAGCAATACATGGTGAGACTTCTGTACACAGTTAACCCGAGTCCCCTCTCTCTGCCGTCTCAAGCACCCACCTTCTTATAGTGTATCTCTCATTCACTTTCTGGCTTTGCCAAAACATCTAGTAATCTCGTTGTATTGATGGCTTCATGTTCAGTTGGGGGCTGACACCCAAGAGGGTTGACTAAATATCTGATTGAACTGAATACACCTGACCCTTAGGAAAATGTCTAAGAGCCCAAAGGAAGTTCCAGAAGAGCTTCATTTCATTGTCTGCCTGTGACCAGTACCTGGAATTTCTACAAAGAAATTACTATTTCCTCTCTAGGATGCTGAAGCCCCCTCTCTGTGCATTTATTTTTGAGTAGAAGCCCATCATCAGGGTCCCAGCTATTTTCTTGACAGAGCTATGACATATTGAAGGTCAACAGATGCCATTATTGTTAATATTAATGGTATGAGCACTAATAACAGTCATGACGGTCCATGCTGCTGGAGGAGAAGAAACTATGCTGAATAGCCAAGAAAGTAATTATAAGAGTGTAGTTTACTTTAAATGAATTTATTCAAGTTGTCATGTATTTGCTTTGCTTGTGTTTGCACACTGCAGCAGGTGATAGTCCCAAAGTCCAATACTAATAATAAAAAAAAGGAAAAACAACTCAGCCTTTGACTGATCTGCAGAGAAGGTGAGGGAAATGTCTGGAAGAATCAGAGATGGACCATTAGCACAGAGAAAATCAAAATTGTTCCTAGGCCAGGAAACGTGCGTGAGAGACAATAACATTTACACAGCTTCACTCCACTTCCATCTGCACAGACACTGCCACGAAGCTCAGAGAATGCCCAGATCTCCAAGTGTTTCAGATTTAGCTCTTAGACCTACCACATGCTCCTAAGTACCCCAAATCCTCTTTTCAAATACCTGCACAGAGCACTGACTGTCCTCTTTCACAGGAGGTATTAGGTAGTAGGAAATTAAGAGTGAAGGAAAATGGGAAAATAATTTTTCCAAAATATATTTGTTCTGAAATTAATAAGAATTGGCAGACAATGCTAGTTGCATGTCCATTATCCCCTTATTCCTTATTTATTCACATAACACAGGTGGGTGGCAGAAGAAAGGAGGGCAGAAATGCACTCAGTTAAAATACTCTACCAGATTTCCTTCTTCCTAGGGATGGCCATGCTGACATGGTTCTGGCCCAGGACATTCAAGAAAACTTCTGTTAGGGATTTCCGGGAGAGTTTTTTCTTTATCAATACAGGCACCACCCCTTTTATCCTCCTTCTTGTTTTTCCTTCCCATCTGGAATGCAGAGATAAGGCTAAAGATGTAGCAGCCTTCTTGTGACCATGAGGCAATAAACATGAGAACTGAAAGCAGCATCCTAAGCTAGGGAAGCAAAAAGATAGGGCACGGGGTATTGACAACTGACTTCTTGCTAAAGGGAAAATTCCTATTTGCTTAAGCTGATGTCATTGAGTTTCTCTAACATGTAACTGAATCCTGGATGATGCAGAGGATGAAAACAAAAAGAAAACAGACAGACAAAACACATCTGTGTGTTCACAGTGAAAATGCCTCCAGCATCTCTGTCATGTGTGGTTCAAATAACCTTTAGGAATAATTTCACTGTGCTCACTGAAGATTTTTTTTTTTTCAGTCACTGTTGTTCTGATCTCTGTCTTCTACTCAGGGTAGAGCAGCCACATGGGGCCACGTAAAAAGCACACTGTGCTTTGGTTGAGAACTTGAGCCTACATGGAGATCTTGACCTGCCCAAACCCAGGGGAATGGTGGGTCAAGTTCTGGGCAGGGGGGTAGAGAAGGCTGAAGAAGTGAGCCTCCTTCTTCACATGAGGCACCTGGGACACATCTTCACTGTCCTTCGGGAAGGAATTAGTCACTCTCTGATGGAAGCAAGATTGTCTCCCTCCCTGGCAGCTGAGCAGGAGTAGAGTGAGGGCAACCGCTCTTCTGAGTCCTCTCCAGGGTCAGAGTGGGGGGTGGGGTTGCTGCAAGTGCCTTTCTGGACACGCTCTGCTGAAGAAGTTCCTACAAAAACAATCCCTTGACTCCTGTCATCCAAAGCATCCTTAAATAAAAAGGATGGGTCTAGGAAGCCCATAAACAGCACCTGGAAAACCTCTCCGCAATCCAGAGGCTGTCTCCTTTGATAAGTCAGTTGCAAGAACCACAGGAGAATGTGATGGAGAATGTGGTTCATTCGGTACAAATTGTCACAGCCATTGAAACCCAACCTCGTGCACATGTCTTTCTGATAGCAGCAAGGTGCAACATGATAAGCATTGTAAGGAAAGGATTTACGTGCTATGGGATGCTGAAGAAGCTGCTCCAATATTCAGCACCCTGGGACATCAAAGTAGGAACACACAGGCATGCAGGCTGTCAGAGGGCTCTAAGGATGCTGCAGATTGTAGCACTGTCAAATCCCAGGACAGTACCTTCAAATGCCCACAGGGTAGACGCCCACTCTGAAGCTGCGAGTCATTTTCTTAAAATATGTGGTCCTTTAAATCTGTCTTTTCTGTCCCACTTTCATTAGACTCTTAAGTACACAAAAAATTATTTTCCCACTACATGAATAACAACAGTGCAAGTAAGATGGCAAATGGTAACAACTATGTGACCTTGGCAGTGGGGAGACATAAAGGATGGGTGGTGAATGTGGTGAAGAGAGTTGTCACCGCAACTAAAGTCACAGGCCCTCCCCAGCTCTGGCTGAATGCTACCACACAGGCCCAGGATTATGAGGTAGTCAAGTTCTTTCAAGGAAAGCCAGCAATTTTTAAGGCAATCTCCACATTTTTAAACATATTTTTGGTCAGACAAAGCATGTCTGTGTGTTGGATCCAGCACATGGACTGCCAATTGGAGATTTCATGTTTTAAAGGTCCAAACACACTAATAATTGCAATGAATGTCAGCTACAGAAAAAGGCCATCTTTACATCTCAATCTGTTTCCTCCTTTCCTGGTCCCATGCCCATCTCTAAGTTCTTATCTTTTCTTTTGTCATTTTCCTCCCCCTCAACTAGGCTTAAATTATCAGTAGGAGTGAAGTCTTAGCAGCCTTAGGATTACTTCTATCTAAAAAAACCCTGCAATTTAAAAAAAAAAAAAAAAGTTCTGCAAGAACAAAGGAAGGAGTCTACAGGCAGAATTTTGGAGGAGAGAGTTGGACAGTGTGGCTCAGTACACCACATCTCATAACACACAACAGAGCTTTAGCAAATTCTGCTGGTGTTTTATCACGTGAGGGTCACACAGACCTCTTTTCATATCCAAACACAGCCACACATATTTATACACACTTGGAATAACTGTGATTGCCCAAAAAGCAACATAAAAGATAAACCAACACCCTTAGAAGTGGCAGATAAGACTCAGTGAATATCAACTAGTTGACATATTTTATGTTTGTTTCCTGGGTTGGGTTTCAGTTCAGTTTGTATCCACAGGAAATGTTATGATGGAAAATTCCACAACTGGCCCACAACTTACATTCCAACTTGGATCCAAGGACCAATTTCAGCAAATCAAATAGGAAATATAATACAGAATTTTTTGGCTGTATCTTCACACAAAACTAGTAATAATAAAACTTCATGGTAGTGTGCAAAGCACTTTCAATTTCCATAGTATCAATTGATCCTCCAGACTAACAGTACATAAAACAGTTTGTGAAAATGAACACGTCCCTTAACACAAATGATGGATGGAGGCATGGTATTTTAAATTACCTTGTAAAAATTTGTCAGCAGCAATACATGTTAATTCTAGAAATTAGCCCAATCCCCCTGGGAATTAAGTATATGATAAAGGAGGCATACTAAATAAGCAGAGGATGGTAGTTTTTAAAATATGTCTACAAATGTCTTTGTTACTCCTCTTTTCAAAAGATGAAGCTTAACTCTCCCGCCTTTGAGTAATGGTTGGACTTAGACCCTCCTAATGAATAGAAGATCACATGTCACATGTAAGACTATCTTATTAAAAAAAAAAAAAAACCTCCAACATTTGTACTGGGTGTTTTCCTTCTGTCTTGGATCACTCATTCTGGGGAAGACAGATGCCATATCATGAGAATACTCAGGTGTCCCAAGGAGAGGACCACACAGTGAGGAACAGGGGCCAGCAGCCAGCAACTACAGCTGCCAACAACCAAGGGAACAATCTTGAAGGCAGATCTTTGAACCTCCAAATGACAGCATTCCTAGCCAATAGCTTAACTATAATTTTATGAGCAACCCAGAGCCGGAGCCACCCAGAAAAGTCACTGTCCTATTCCTGACACTCAGAAACTACATGACAGAATAAATGTTTGTGTTTCAACTTGATACATTATGGACATTTTGTTACATAGCAATAGATAACATGGAGTCATAATTGATGGGAATGAATCTGAGAAAACACAAACCTAAACACATACTTTATACTGCTAACAAGGATAAATTCTGAACAGAGCAAAGATTCAGATGTAAAACATGACATGTTCTATATTATTACCATAAAAATATGAGCTGATTCCTTAAAAACAAGGTTTCCCCACCTTAGCACTATTAGCATTTCAGGCTGGATAATCCCTTACAGTGGGGTTCTTTCCTGTACGTGGTAGGATGTGTAGCAAGCAGCATCTCTGCCTCTGCCACTCAGGTACCTGGAAGCCCTTCCTTCCCAGTGGTGACAATCAAAACTGTCCTCAGACACTAGAGTCAGGGGAGGGTAGAGGCTTTCTGATCATGATAAAAACACAATACCCACCCACCCACCCACCCACACACAGTCCTACACAAAGTCAGAGGACAAGTGACAAGCTGGGGGGGTAAAACAGTTGCAACTCATATCACAGGCAAATGACTATCAATCCAACAGAAAAACAGGCAAAGGATCAGAACAGACAATTCTTAGAAAAAGAAATACAAATGGCCCTCAAACACGGGAAATGATTCTTGATCTCACTCAAAATAAGAGAAATTCAATTAAAACAAAACTAAGATATCTTCTATTTTAACTTTAAATTGGTAAAAACCTCCAAGTTTGGCACGCTCTCTTGTCATGGCTGGGAAGACAGACAGACCCTCCTACAACGCTGCTAGGAGTACTCAGTGCTTCAGCTCCTATGGAGTACAATGTAGTGCCATCTTCTGAAATCACAAATACATTTATCCACTGACCTAGCCATTCTGTTTCTAAGAGTTTATCTTACAGATGTGCCACAAGAAGTACCATGTAGATATTTAAGAAGTGAGGAGCTCTCCAAGGCCATTTTGTTAAGTGAAAAACACACGGTGCAGAGCACGGCTCTCCAATAAGAAAGTACATCCCTGATGCTGGGCTTGGCCACATGACAGGCTGCAGCCAGCGGAGTGATGGAGGCGCGTCATGTCTGAGTTTCCTGAGGCATTGTGAATTTCCACTGGTTCTCCAGCTCCTGCCCTCCGCCATAGGATGGGTATGTCCCCGCTAACAGCTGCTCCCTGACCTGGGTCCCAGAAAAAGCTGACCTAGGACGCCTACCTACAGCCTGGAGCAGGGCTGCGGTGGGAGCAGAGCAGTCCATAGATCGAGTGGCCGAGAAAGAAAAGTGTGCTTTGAAAGCCCCTGAGGTTTAGAGCTTGCTTGTATTTACAAAAAATAATTGAGTGAAAATATAATAAGCAATCCTTTGTGTAAGAAAGGGGATTGACAGCAATGTATATATCATATTTGCATTTACCTTCATAACGAAGCACTGGAAGGATAAAAAAGCAACTAGTGACAATTTTCATAGCATTGTAACGACACCAGCCAGGGCTGGTATTAACATTTGGTTGTGTTTACTTCAAGTCTTTCTTTCATCTTGTGCATATTTTTAACTAAAAATGAAATAATACACTGTGTGTTGTTTTGTAACCTTTCTTTCCCACTAAGCAGTATAAGAAGGCACCTTCTCAAATGCTTACTAGCCACTTTGATACATAATTCCCAGTTGACTTACTTTGGTTTGTTCTGATATATTGTAGAAAGTTCTAGCAGAGGTCTGTGCAGAGTCACTCACGCACACAAGCGAGAAGGCCAGTCTTCTGATGTCGGCAGGTAGGTAACCCTGTTGGAGGGAGCCTAGCCCTGCAGGGACGGGAATGTGAGTCCCTGCCGGCACAGCCCGAGCAGCCCCAGGGGCCCACATGTGGCGCCAGCAGTGGGGAAGGCAGGAGGGACTCCAGCCACATGATGGACTTGGGCAGTACCTTTCTTCAAAGTTTTGAGAAAGACACAGATGTGTGCATTCCTCCTGAAAAATGGTTTGTTTCCAGAAGATCAGAAATTTCTGTCTCTGGCCAAATCAGAAGTCACACACATGCACAAACAAATGTGATAGAAAACTCAGAAAATGTCTGCTTTCTCAGAGAAAAATATCTTAAGAGGGTATGCTAAGAATAGGAGGAATCTGAGATTCAGCTTGAAGTTTTTGTATCATCCAGCAAGGCCTGAGGTCACATGGCTAAAGGGCAGGGGGCACCCATGGCAGCCCAGTGGCACTGCACTGTCATGCCTCTGTCCAAACAGTGTCGTGCTGAACTGTATCTGTTCATCTGATTCACTGCTGTAACACAGGTTGCTTTTAATGCAAACATATCACCTTTGCACCTACAGTGAAAAAGGACATTCTAATAGTATGAATGTGTATGTTTTAAATCATACAAACTAAAAGCCACATGCAACACCGAACTGCTGGCACACAGCACCCGTGTGCTGAGGGAGGGAATTACTGTCAGGGTGCATTTCTTATTCCTCTAAAGATCCAGGGAATCGACTCAACTGGCCTGGAGGAGAGGGGTCCCTGCAGACTTTCCAGTGCTTTAGAAGCCCCAAGGCAGAATTTTCAATGCCAGAAGGTGATTTCGAGGGCTATATTAGCCCATAAGCATGCCCAAGAGGACTAATGGGAACACTGTAAGATAAAAAAAAATATATTATAAAAGACAAGGTGAAGATGAAACAGATTCAGACTTCTCTGGCAGGTCTAAATAATTTAAAAGCACAAAGCACAGGCTTCTAGGACGGGTTAAGCACAACCAGCTGTGAATCAGAAGACCTGTGTTTTACGAGTTTAACATTTTGGATAGTGACAGAGAAGGAGGGGTTGAAAGCTATTCAAGAATCCAACAAGAGAATGCTGGATTCTTGCCCTTTGCTGACAGAGGAGGCAATGATCAGGAGGATGGCTGATGAAGCTAGAAATAGCTACTCAACTAAACAAAGAAAAGAATAAAACAGGCCTTTTCCAAAGAGCTCTACACTCCATTAGAAGAGATGGTGCAGTGAGTTAGCCTAACACGCATGCCTTAAATGTGCTGTTACAGCAAAACATGATTTGTGTCACTATGGGTAGATACTGGTTTAACCATGAACATGACACTAGTGAGAATTGCATAACCGGATTTCGTGGGGTCAACCTTTCCAAATTTAGCTTTTGTCTTTCTATCCCAAGAGTGTTCTAGGAGATATGAAACCTAAGTGGGAATAATATTAGGGGGTAAGAGTAACAGAAACAGGAGGAGCCAGATTGCTACCACTGTTGGCATCACTTGGTGAGGCCAGATGCCCTGGATGGAGGAAAGGGAGTTAGGAAGCAGTAAAGCAGGAGTAGGAACAGCCTGAACTCAAGCTGAGATCCCTCCCTTATATGACGATGCTGGTGAGGAGGAGGAGGAAGTGGCGGAGGAGGAAGGAAAGATGCTAATGACAAACACCAGGAAGTTACACAAATAAGGCTTTCCCAGCCCCCATCCGGTAACTCCAGGACCACTTGGGCAGGATGGCAGACAGTCAGGATTCCCTTCTGGCACCTTCAGGACTGTACCACTGAAAGGGGGAAAGCTGTGAACGTGGCCCCCATTTGGGCCAGATGAATTCATGGTGTCAGTCTTTGAATACGCCCTGTCTGAGATCACCATGTCTGAAAGAGTCTCTGAACCCCCTGGCCAGCGCTGTCACTTCTATATCAACATATTTGATCGCTGGCATCCTTAGGTACTTCGGCATGTTGGCATTTGTAGTATGGAATTTTTCTGTCAAGCAATCCTGCCCTTGACAACCTTCTAAAGCTCACTTAGGGAGACAATGTTGTTCCTGCCAGTGTTTGGTATTTATGAGCCCAAGACAGCCTCTGGCTGAGTAGCGCTGACTCCATGATAAAGCCACAGAGGGAAAACTTCTCACTTTCCTCCGAGACACATCTCCTAAAGCTGTGCGGAGTTATTGGCTGGAATAGGAGCTGTCATAATAAACACTCTATTCTAGTAAAAGGATACCATTTCTCTGCCATATGTTTTAATCATCTCAGTCAATATTTTTTTTTGCCAGGTAAACTTACGATTTCTCCTTATTTTGTATGTTCACATTGCATTGTCCTTATCTTTTTTTTCCCACTGATCGAGCCACACTGGATACATGCATTGCCAGTCATACTTTGGGGATAGACATCTAATGATTTAACAATCATATAGAAGCACCACCTTCTGAATTATTGTCAAACCATATTTAATCATTCATGCTCCAACATGTGACAGGTGCTGTAAGTTCCAACACTGTGTTGCCTATGAGATCTGGGCCAAACACCAAAGTCACTCGTGGCTTCCTTGCTTCCTATGCTTGAAACCAACCAGGTTGTGTTACAAGACTACTCCTGTTGCAGAGACAGCTGGTATTGACATTATTATACAGTTTCAATGTGTTCTTTTTCAAATAAGGTTCATATACTAGAGTTACAGAAATCACCTCTTGCCAAAGTGTATGCATTTTTCTCAGGCCATATTCAATCAAATTACTGGACTTAAATATTTCTGATGGGGGGGGTTCCTCTAGTCATTTCAGCTTAGACTCTCCCAAGGGTACCAGCAGGGGTCACCCACTCTCTAGCATCTCCTGTATCACTTGTTGTAAGAATGTGCTGCATCATTTCCTCCTGTGATCTTCCCCCTTTGCAATTTCCATTCCTTCATATGAGCAGCTGCCAAGTTTTTTGCTCACTTAGCACCTGCCATCCATGAATCTCAACCACTTTTTTTAAACTTTTCTTTTCATAGAGCTTATTTCATGTTTATATGAAATATACTCATATATAAATATATGTTTATTGTGGTAAAATATATATAACACGAAGCATACCATCTTAAGTGGACAGGCCAGCAGCATTCACTCCATTCACAGTGTTGTGTGACCACCACCACTCTCCATTTCCAGAACTTTCTCATCATCCCAAAAACTCCATATCCATTACACAGTAACTCCCCTTTCCTTCCACCCTCCTTGCAGCCCTTTTAAACTTCCAATCTACATTCTGTTCAGATCACTTTGTATGTATTTACTTGACAAAAAGACAGGGGACTGGCTCCTCATTCACGGGTGAACTGGCAGCCAGGACCAGACACCAGGCCTGCGAAGGAACGTGGCTCAGGGTCACTTGTCTCCAGCCCTGTCTTCCCCCTCATGCTCCTCTGCTCAGAAAGCTGGGTCCCTGGTGCCGCCCTCAGTCTGCCCAGAACCAGGACTAGAATGTTCCACTCATACCCGCGTTTCCTAGACAGCTCCCTTTCCTCTGGGCCCCTCTTCACTGCCGCTCAAATTTCCGTTTCCACTGACAGAAGCTAAGGATGCAAACCTCTGAGCAGGTAAGAGCCGACCCGAAGCACAGAGATCGTCCAGGGTGCCTGTGTTTCGAGGAGAATGCTTATGGACGCAACGCAAAGCGCTGCACCCTCAGCACACACACACCAGGGCCTGAGACAGCGTATGGAGCTGTTCCAGTCAGGTGAAGATTAACCACTTCTAGGTTGGGATCTTTGGAGTGCTATTTGCACTGGCAATTCTGTAGATGGGAGAGGTTGTGGGAGGTAGGGATGGTGAAAAATCAGAATTCCTATTGTGGGTGGGGTAAGAGATGGGTTCACAGGTGTAATCTGAAAGTTTTCTGTTGACAACTGTGATATTCACTTACATCTGTTTCTTGCCGGTGAGTCCTGCGTCCATCCTCCAGTCATACTACACCTGAAAAACACAGATTATTACAAAAATCTCAGTAGGTGAAAAATGGAGTAATACCTATGTAATCAGGACAGTATTTTTCTTGCAATACTGTAGGATATCAGATATGTATATGTATATGTATATGTATATGTATATGTATATGTATATGTGGTGGAGGACTACCCACAAAGAAAAGCAAAGGATAGGATTTGGGTGTTTCAGAGGTAGGGCAGATACTAGCTGGAAGACTTGAAGCCCCGCAAAGCTTTGACTGTCATAGACAATAAACCTTTAAAGCCAGGCTTTGTGGGAAGGAAAGGGAAAAGTAATTTTCTGCATCCTTTTGACATAAAAAGGCCCAAGCTTAAAAACTTAAATCACAGTATTTTCCATAAATTTAGGGAAGATAATTCTTTCACCCAGAAAAGCCTCTGGCCATGCTAACCTCAGGGGAGGAAGGGGCGCTATAGGAAGGAAAGAGGGAAGGAAAGAGAGCCCGAAGCTGGCCCTGCCCTGTCCTGAGCTGTCACTTGAAGAAGAGAGAGGGAAAGAGCAGGGAGGTCAGGGCCAGGGGGCGGCTCCCTGTCCGGCTGTGGTGGGTGGAGGGGGCTTTAGAACAGTCTCAGCGATAGAAACATCAGGGGAGTCACAAACGCCACCTACATCCACACTTCCAAATTTTCTAGACTCCACATGAAAAAGCAAAAAGAAGCAAGTGAAGCTAATGTTAATAATACATTGTATTTAACCCAATAAAACCATATTGTTACTTCAACACATAATCAACACACAATTATTCATGAGACAATTTATACTTCTTTATATTGTCCTTGAAATCTGACATGCATCTTCCACACACAGCGTGTCTCCATTCAGATCAGCCATGTTCCAAGTACTCAGCAGGTGCGTGTGGCCAGTGACCGCCACGTTGGACGGCAGAGCTTTAGAATATCACAAGATACGCAGAAAAGTACCGAAAATGACCTAAGGCACAGCATTGAGAGTGTGAAGCTGGTCAAAGGACGAGAAGAAAAAGAACCCCAGGCAATGCTACGGCCTCCCTTGCCATCTCTTCTAGAGCTTGCCAGTAGCCTCTAGAGGATCTCAAAGTTCCCCTGCCCCAGGGACCGAAGATAGACATACTGCTACTAGAAGAGGACTCAAAGAGCTTGGGCCTGGAACAAGAGGGTAATTGAAGGTTGTGGTTGCATGATCAGGACAAACGTTTAAGGCCACAGGCTGACAAGAGCAGTCCCACTTCAGCAGAAAAAGATCACACAGGGTCCAGAGGACAGAGGCTGGAAGCCAAGCTCGACCATAACCCTGCATTCATTCATTTATTCAGCAAAGGTGGATTCAGAGTCTGCTCTGTAAAAAGCCATTGGTCCTAGTATTGGGGATGTACGGTTGAAAAAAAGAATTTAAAAATCAGTTCCCTTATAGAAATTACATTCTAGTTGAGGAAGGGAAAAGTGAAAAGAAAAAAAATAATAAGCAAAATGTACAGGGTATGAGATAACAGTGAGAACTATGGGAAAAGATAAAATATAAAGCAGGATGGGGGGTGGCAGTAGGGAAATGTGTAGTTTTAAATGAGATGATTCAGGAAGGAGCGGGACAAGGGGATGGGAAATCTTAGAGACTGAACTTTTATTTATTTATTTTTCTTTTCTTGTTACCCACAGTGGGGCCTAGGTAGAGAGCTGAGGGCTCATAACAGCTCAGAAGAGTTGGGAGAAGTAAATTGCCTTACATTTGGTACATCTGTGTATAGTGTGATTAAATTGGCTCCTTGAATTCATATATATTTATACGGAAAAGATGGATAGTATGTATTACAAACTATTAACTCTGCTTCTCTCTGGGGATCATGGTGAACTTATTTTCATTGTACTTTCCTCCATTTTCCTGATTTTCCACAATCAACATAACCTACTTCAATCAGGAGGGGGGAAAAGCCCTCAAAAACATTGCTTATGAAGAAAAGACATAAACATAAAGCCAGCTTCTTTTGCCATCTAGTAACATTGCTCTAACTGAGGTATTTAACCATAATGAGAACTTCTGAATTCAGTGTATCTTTCTGCGTTCTTTCAGTAACAGCCACTGGAGCTCTCCTTTCTTTAGATTTTTAGCCAGTTTTCTTTTGTTGAATCCACATGTCTATATTTGTTGAACTTGAGTTGTCCAGTTGCATTTTCCTGATATTCAGCATCTAGCATCTTATTGTGTTAACAGCATCTGTTGAGAAATGCTGACAGGTTTTGGTTGCGATGCACACTCACTGCCCCGTGCACCATACATCATCAATTGTGACACCTATCCCAGTCTGCTCCACCACCTCTTGGTGTGCTTTCTTCTGGAAACTCCTTGTGTGGATAAAATCCCCAAAGACGTTCCAAGAAACTGCCATCTGGAATGTTGAACATTGTCAGCATGCTGCTTCATCCAGATTTATTTGCAGGCAGCATCACTGGCACCATCAGAGCCCAATGAAAGCCAGTCTAGGGAGGTTTTTTTTTTTTTAACTCTTTGAGAAATGGTACACAATCTGAAATAACCAGAAATGCCATTTCGCTGAACTGACACCAGTTCAATGTTAATAGAACATCTTGATCTCCATTAAACCTCGGAGAACAATACAAATATTCTCATGAATTTATGAGCTTGGACTGACATCCTATTAACCTGTTGATCTTTACACTAACTTGTGATAGTACGCAGGGTTTTCAAAGCTTCATTTTCTTAACCGTGTTGAAAATATGGAAGATATATATAGCTACAAAGTGTAGCTAATATTTTAATAAAAACTTAAATATATGAGATATTGGTCATTGACACTTTCAAAAACAATTCTGAGTATCTTGCAAAAGGGTTTGTCTTCTTTTAAAGTTTCTTTTAATGAGAACTCTAATATACAAACAGTAATAACATATTTTGAAAAACTAAGAAATATTTCTTGCAAATATAGTGAGTGGCTCAGAGAGGGTTAGAATCTTGAATTTTCTATTCTTTCCCCTTTCAGGGCTTCCTACCACAGGAGCTCAGACACATGAAACATGAGCCAAATAGTAAACAAATCACTACTTTAATAAAGACAGAATGCAAGGCTCTGAAAATCTATGGCCCAGGACAACTAGGAGACCTGGTGATGAACCAGTGAAATTTCCTCATTTATCAAAACTTTTCCTCTTATGAACTTCTTTGGTTTCAGCCTTAGTGGTTTCAATGTCACTCAATTAACAAGCCAGATCCAGCCCACTTTTTTCCCTCATCTATGCTCTTTTCAGGTCTTGAAGTGCTCTTGCTTCTTGTTTTGTTGTCTGTGCAAATCCATCCTTCCTCTGAGTCACATTTCTGCTCTGCCATTTTTAGCCTCTTGGCCTCCTGGATGCAAGATGCCTGAAGCAGAGATTACACGCCCAGGTCACTGTCCAGAGGGAGTAAAGGCAATAAAGGAACTTTCTCTTTTTTGTGTTTCTTTAAGATGGAGGAAATCCTCTCCCAGAAACACTAGCCCCACAACCGTCACCCCTCGCCCTTCAGCCAGTTTGGCTTTACACCTCATTGACCCAAACTGCTTCACACTCCCAGGCCTCCGTGAACCAAAGCAACAGGGCAGGGCTCGGGGGCTAGGGATCCTTCATACTTTGCTCACAAAGCACGACCACAAGAAGGAGCATGGATACTTGAGCAAATGAAGGACTTCTTAGGAAGTAGGGGCGCCATGACTGCGCACAATTAACCTCACCAGCTGCACTTCCTTCCGACCAGTGTGTAGGTACGTCAGGGTCTTGCGCACACCTCCCGTTGTGCTACTTTGGTGCTCCCACCCCCTCCCCAGCCTGACACCACTCCCTGGCAGCTGGGGCCGTGCTACCCTCAAGACACACCACTCGAGTCAGCATTTATACCTGGTTGCTGAACTGAATGGCAAGTGTCAGTTTTTCATCATACTTCCCAGGAAAAAGGCAACAGAGTCTTTCTACAGTTAATTAACCCACAGAAGCCCATAAGGGGCCAGCAAAAGACTTAATAGCAAGAACACACCACTCCTGGACCCCTCTCTTCTGATCTCTGCTTCAATTATTAACCTGGGCCCCTGGGAAGGACACAAACGGCTCCTCTTCTCACCCCAACTCTGTGACGGTTAACAGGCCTCTAGGCTCACTTCTGTAGCCAAAGTACACCATGAAAAAAATTTTCCATTTTTTATGGCACTCAGCTCAACTCCATTAATTGTTCTAGTTACAGTACTCCTAATTTTTATCCAGCTGATTAACTAGAGAATAATCCAAATACATTTCAAATTATAAATCTTTCATGATTTGGGAGATTTTATATAAATGTACATTTGCGAGCGCTAATTTAAAGCAAATACCAAAGATGATTAAACATTCTCAAGATAAGAGGGATAAACCATTGGATTATTTTATAGATTCAGCCACCAATCACAAACTGCTATAAACAGAACTATTTTGATGTTCAGCTTTTTTTTAAATAACTCTTTGGGAAATGTCCAAGAAGGACTATGGAAGTAGGTCAAGAATGTGTGCATAAAACATTTGTATTCTTTACTGTGTAAACACTAATTTATTTATTGAAATAATATGCTATTAAATATTTATTAAATAAATTAGCATTTTGCTGAGCTTCCCTCCAAAATCATTAATATGGTCCATGGCTATTGATATAGCCAGGACTATGATTGTTTCCCATGTCTGTCTTCCAACTGTTTGCTAAGTATTTATTCACCAAGCACCATCCCCCAGAGTTTAATCTATCTGTGCAGCTATTCTTTGGAAAGCTCATGAAGTAAAACGTTTCTGGAAATCATTGCACTTTCATTGAACCATAGGATTCACGTTGTCCAGTTCTCTCATTTTACAGATGAATCTGAAAAAGAGACGTAGAGCCCTGCCTGAGACACTGGAACTAGAACTTTTACGTCAGTAGAAAGAGGAGTTGGTTTTAAATGTGGAGGGCAGAATTACTCATTAGAATTTAACTTCTTTGGGAAGAATCTGGGGGTCCAAAGGCAGGTTTCATAAATTTGAAAAAGAAAAAAAAACCCACATCCTTTACATTTTGTTTAAATATGCATGGCACTTTGGAAAATTTCACCAAGTTAAAGGAAAAGGATAAAGCGGAATGAGTCCCTCAGCCAGATCCAGGATAAAAACTGGAGGGAGAGATTTCTTTGTAAAGCTTATGGTCTGCACAGGTATTGTCTATTCGCACTCCAATCCTCAGAACCGCTTGCAGGGCAAGCGAAATGCAAACAATAAATAAGCAAGAAGACAGGTAAACAGAAACAGCTGAAGTGAAAAAGTGTACACTGCAGAGAAGGCATTAACCCGTCCTCCCCACCAGAAAATGAGCAGAACACATTCAACAGCTGAGAATATGCAGCCGCACGATGCTCTCCCAGGTAACGTATAAATGACAGGCAGCATCTGGGATGACATCCTCTGAAAATCTCTCTCTGTCTCAGATTTAGAATATAAAGCACACATTTTTCCCCTCTTATTTCTCTACTTTGGTTAATACTGGCTAACACAATTCTTTCTCTAGTAATCTCACACAATACATAAATAAGAGCATTTTCCCTAGGTATGTTAATATTTTCATTCTTATCATATTTATGCTGAAAAGAATCATATCTTTCTCTGGTCCTACTGGTCAATGTACCACAGATCTTTGGTACTTCATTACAGGAACTCTGTGAGACACATTTGTATTCCCCAGAACTCAATAACAAATTAAACAATTGTGAATAGAGATGTTCTGGGTAGAAAAATTTTCACCAGATTTCCCCCAAATTGGGGGTTACTGATTTCTAAACATGTAACCAAACATACCGAAGCACAAATAACTAAAATTACCAACTTGACATTATTGTGTCATAAACTCATGCCCTAATCAATTTGAGATGAATCATAAACACTTTTCTTTCTTAAGATCTGTTAGTGTATACTTTGCAAGGTAAATATAACAATAGGAAGCTATTCTGCCCATTTTTATCTTCCTGATTAAGTGCTAAATTGTCAATTAAGAGCATTCTTATTTTGTCATGATTGGATTTCATGATAGGAGGTATGCAATGGATATTTTGTTAACAGATTTTTTTTCTTTTTTTGTTGTTTTTTAAAACACTATAAAAATAGATTTTAACCATTAAGGAAAAATAACCCCTCCTCCAATTTCTCGTCTTACCTTGGGTGCCTGAATTGATAATTTTAATATAGTTTAAATCAGGATTTTTTTCACTTGGCATAATTTCATAAATTTTTCCCATATATTTATAGTCACCACCAGATGGATCAATTTAGCAAAAAATTGAGTATCAGATGTTTCAGCCAGATTGTCTTCATACCTTCATAATTACTGTCTTAATGGCTGCAAAATATTCTAACACATTTTTATACCATAATTTAATTAGCCATTTTGTGATTAGTGAACATTTGCACTGACTCTCATTTTCTATCATAAGTAACCCTGTAGTAAACATATATACATAATAGTCCTTTTCATCTCTGGATTATTTCCTTAGGCTATATTTCCAAAAATGGGATATTATTGGACTAAGAAACATTCTGCCTCTAAAAATATATTGCCAAAGTGCTTTCTATTTTGAATTGTCAGCAGCAAGTTGTGACTTGGCTAGTTTTCCCACATCTCCATCAACACTGGGTATTGTCATTTTAAATTTTTGCTAACATATTTAAAATGATACCTTATCATTCCTTTACGTTTTGTGTTATTTTATTTATTTAGTGATTAATGAGAGTAAAATTTTTCCATATCTTAGGTAAACTGGAGTTTAGGGTATTTTCATGGAGGCTTGTTGAACATTTACTAGATACCAAGAACTTCTGTGCTGTGGGCTAAGACATACAGTGATGAATAAAGCATGGTTTTAATCTTGAGGAGCTCACTACATAGGATATGTTTCAATGTCCTTTATTAACCTATAATGGAATATTATTCCTTTCCCTTCTTGACAATCAATTGACATTGCATAGTTCCTATCTTTTTTGGGGAAGAGCATCTTTTTTATCATTAGTCTATCTACACACATTTTGAGAAAATTTTGAAATACAGAAGCATTGAGAGACATGAAATTAAATAAAGGCCTACGAACTCACCACCAAGAAATGTCAAATATTAACCTTATTTATATAATTAAGTGTCAAGCTTTTTTATTTTAATATGGGAAATAAATTTAAGTCCTCTTTCTTTTTTGCTTTTTTTTCTTCCTATTTCCAATTTTCCCTTTTCTTAGACAACCAATATCGTGAATTTGGTGGGTATCATTCCAGTTTATTGAATAATTAATATTTTGAAAGTTCAAAATAATTTGTGATTAATACATAGTATAGTTTTGTGGGGTGCTAGTTTACATAAATAATATTACACATATATATTGCAAATTATCTTTCCCTCTGTTTTTGAGACAGATCCATGTTGCAATGTAAATAGCTAATTCATCCTTTTAACTGCTACATAGTAGTTCATAATATAAATATATCATATATGTTTATATGCTCCCTTATTATGGACATATAGCTTGTTTCTCCTTTTTCTTAAAAAAAAAAACCACGTGCTATAATAAACATCCTTACACGTAACTCCTTGTGTTTATGTGTGAGTTTCCTCTAGTAGATACACACCTTGAAGTGGAAACACTGAATCGTAAACTATGAGCATTCTCAATTTTGTTGATACTGCAAAGTGACTGCACCAATTTACACCCCACCTGCAGTATAAAATAACTCCTATTTTCTGAAGTCTCCTGACGTTGTCAGACTTTCAAATTATCACCAATTGAATGCATGACAAATGGCATTGCTATTTATGTTTATGTTGCTGATTATTAGAAGCAGGGATTAATGTCTTTTCAAATGTTTACTCTTGAGTTCCCCAGTCTGTGAACTGTCTGATCATGTAACTGGACCAGTTTTTCTATTGCCTTCTTTACATAATGTTGACGATGATGACAACATGATGACATTTGTTGACTTTTATTTATGTAGAACAACTGTTCTTAGAGCATTGTCTGTATTAACCTAAATGACTCCTCAGAGCAGCCAAATGAGACAGGTTCTATAATCATCCTACTTTTACAGATGAGGACACTAAGGCCCAAAGGGATTAAATAACCAGTCCCAACTTAGAGCCAGTTAGCAGTGGAATCAGATTTTAATCCTAAATGGTCTAGCTCCAGACTATTAAACCTACTGTTAATACAGCCAGGCACACTACTGGAAATAATTAGTCTTACAAAACAAGAGGACAAAACTGACCCCAAACTCATACACTTTACATGCAATGCTTAATCACTTTAAGTATATTTTCCTATTTTGTAAAACAAAAAATTTAATAGGTAGAATAGATATAAAAATAATTACAAATATAAAATGTATTTTATACATATGAATGTAATCACCTTCTTTTTGTAGAAATTGGGATATATGCAAATGTATTTTTTATAGAGATATGAGGTATAATTTTATTATTTATGTGATAAAATATAAATTCCTTATCTACAGAGACTTTATAGTGGTTAAACATATAAACTTTTTTTTTGAGTTACAATGTTGCATTACTTTTTGGTGTACAGCATAGTGATTCAGTTACACACAAACATACATATTCATATACATTTAAAAAGTATTATAAAAGTATAAAAATAACTCAATACCCCAATGCTTAGACTGTTAAACTTCAGCACATCTTTTAAAATAAAATCATTATTCCATTTTTAGTGGTTGAGTGTTTTCCTTCCTTTCTACTATATTTAGAATTAAAGTGTTTCAGATAAGAAATTATTTAACTCTAAATTAGGGAGGCAATAATATATTCATGTAAAATATATGTCAACATGGAATCAGCATATCTAATTAAACCAAACTGGAGGGAAAAAAACCCAGCTCAGCTCCACTGGTACTAAAAGAAAGAATCATTTGCACACTTGAGGAAAGGACAAGTCAGTAAAAAACAAAAAAAAGAGTTGTATATTTTTGCTGAAATGAACATGACTCTACATTTCCAACTACAGGCAGAACAAAGAGTGATTTTTCATGGCTGACAATAATAAACACAACTATTTGCGGGTGAATTCTGTCAGCCAAACAACCCTGACTCAAAGTTTAGAAAAAGTTTTCTACACAGATGAGTGTAGAAAGCAATTTTCCCTGACAGGTGTAGAGCTTGAAGATGCTGGCGGTTAAATAAATCAAGGTAGATGAAAAGGTAGCTATAATGTACTACCTCTTAGGATGACGTAACAGTGTTGATGTTTTTCGTGAGTCAAGATCGTGTTTCTCACCATTTTCCACACCATTTCCTACACTGCTGGTGGGAACGTCGTTTGGTGCAGCCATTATGGAAAACAGTATGGCAATTCCTTAAAAGATTAAAAATTAGATTTACCATATGATCTAATAATCCCACTCCTAAGCATATATCTGAAGGAAACTCTAATTTGAAAGGATACAAGCACCCCAATGTTCATAGCAGCACTATTTACAATAGCCAAGACATGGAAACAACCTAAATGTCCATGGACAGATGACTAGATAAAGAAGCTGTAGTATATTTATAAAATGGAATACTACTCAGCTCTTAAAAAGAACACAATAATGCCATTTGCAGCAACATGGATGGATCTGGAGACAGTCATTCTAAGTGAAGTAAGCCAGAAAGAGAAAGAAAAATACCATATGATATCACTCATATGTGGAATCTAAAAAAAGAAAAAAGAAGTCACTAATAAACTTATCTACAAAACAGAAACAGACTCATATAGTAAACAAATTTATGGTTGGGGGAAAGGGGTGGGAAGGCATAAATTGGGAATACAAGATTTGCAAATATTATCTACTATATACAAAATAGATAAGCAAAAAGTTTCTTCTGTATAGCACAGGGAACTATATTCAATATCTTGTAGTAATCTATAATGAAAAAGAATGTATGTACATATATGTATGACTGAAATAGTATGCTGTAGACCTGAAATTGACACATTGCAAACTGACTGTATTTCAATTATAAAAAAAAAAAAAAAAAGATACAGTGATTGGCAAGGCAGGCAGGAGCTGAGGAAGGCTGAGACCCACTGACAAGGGTAGACAAGAATGCATATGCAACTAATTATTTCTAATTAGAAAAACTCTCCGAAGTATAAGATCCAGCTTTTAAAATGTTAAAAATTAAATACACTTTGTCATAAGTAATCATGTTGAGTGTTGCTTTTCCTGATGAGGTATAATCAGGGTGTGATGGAGAAACACATTGAAGTTAGCATCAGAAGTTGAGTTCCAGCTCTGCCACTTATTAGCTATGCTATGTATATGAAATTTGTCATTTTAAAGTTCTCTATAAGTGTAGGACATTATCAGAATCCAAGACAATCATGGACTTGTAGGTACACTCTCAGGATAGCAGAATCCTTGTATGTCCTCCCACATAAATGAAACGTGCAGAATCTTTTACAGATTGTTGGTATTTTTTTTTCCACTTTGGAGCTATGATGAATAAAGCTGCTATAAACACTTTTGTATACATTATTTGTGAACATATTTTTTGTTCTGTACATTCCCATATTGAATGAGTTTTTCATTTCACTAGATTTTCATTTTTTTCTATCCCTGACAGGGTGCTAACTGCCAGCCCAGTCTTCAATTAGGATTTCCATCTATTTCTTCAGTAACATCTAATGCTATTCTGATTTCTCTTGTTTTTTAAGAATTGAAATATTTCTGAATGTCAATTTAATTTCTTTAAACAATGGAGGGGGAAAGCAGAACTTCTATAACCTGTACAAGAATGTTCATTGCATCTTCTTTGCATTCTCTCTCCAAATTGACAAAAAAAAAAAAATATTGAACAAAAAGAAAATAACTACCCATGGTATATTTATATAACAGAACACAAAACAACAAAAAGGTACATACAAAGATTCATGCATGAATCTCATAGATATTATGTTGAATAGAAGAAACGAGGCACTAAAGAGTACATACTGAATAATTCTTATTCATATGAAATTTAAGAAAAGGCAAAAACTAATTGATAGGGATAGAAGTAAGAATAGTGTTTACCTCTGGGAGTGGGATGATAGGAACTGGGTGTGACTAGGAATGATCACGAGGAAAGGTATGGGATGCTTAAAGTTTTACATTCCATCTGGATAGAGCTTAACCAAATGTATATATAGGAAACTTGCATCTAGTTATATAGATAAAATTAGCACCTTCAACCATATATTTTACTGTTTGTATGTCATCTTTCAATTTAATATGCTTTTCTTGAACAACCAGAAAATTTCTGTCTCTTTTTTTAATCAATGTTATATCTAAATTCAAATTCATTTATACGTGTAACATTTATTCCTTCAAAAATAACTGATTACTTCCACAGAGCCTACAATGTGCTGGGAGGCAAAGACTCAGCGGTGAATGGGGCATCCATGGTTGCTGTCCTCAGACAGCTCTCTGCCTAGCAGGAAAGACAGCTATGGATGGAGTCATCATAAAATGATGAGTGTACCGAAGGAAGTGTGAAACCAGGGGGAGGTCAGGGAAGAAAGTTCCTTTTAACTGGGATATCAAGAATGAGCTAAATCTAACTAGATGAGGAATGCCTGCTAGCGTGAACAGCATGTGCAAAAGCCCTGAGGCAAGGAAAGTGTTCCCAGCACTGAAACAGGTACTTTTGGAGTGGGAGAGCCAGGGGTAAGTGGCTAGAGAGGTAAGCAGGGGCCCAAGAGACAGGAATTCAGTTGGAGAGAATAATGCAGCTGTTCTGATACACAGGACAATTTCAAATTAGAGATTATTTTAAATCTGCCTGCACCTGCTGCAGTCTTAGATCACTGTCAACATGCAATTGATTATTTTACAGAGGTTGTCCAGTATTGAAAAAATCCCGATTAACACAGACAAATGGTTACAAATGGTTTTTAATAGACTATGTAGAAATCCCAGGAGACTTCATGATTAAAGAGAGATGGCAAAGATGCTTTGCTCCAAGTTTAAAAAATAATCTCAACAAAAACCAAGGTAACTGACAGCACAAGCTAACATGGTTTGTATAGTAGGGACTGCACGTGTCAACTTTTGATACATGAAAAAATTATACATTGTATTTTTAATCACATATTTTAAAACATACTTAAAGGAGTTTTTAAAAAGACATTCTAATGAAATTTTTGTAGAAACCCTGAGGCACTCAGTTTGAAAATCACCGGAGCAGCCCAAAGATTCAGGGTTGAACTTTCATCTTGAACCTGTCTGTACAAATCTGGGCAAATCACAACCTCTCTTTCAATCATTTATAAAATAGTGTCTCTGCCTTCCAGCTGTATTGGTCTCAGGAGCTCACACAGGGAGGATTTTGTGGGTCACCTATCCTAAACAGGAAACACCAAGTTTCCTTCAGGTGGCCTTGTGTCCTGCTCTAGGGCCTGAATCTTGATTGGTCAAAATCTATCCAGCTAATCCCATTCCTTTTGGCCAGGTACTTACTTCCAGATTCAACTTATAGTAATGGTTTATAAAGTATCAAATGTGAGAATTATTACAACTACCTGTTATAACACAAAATATATAGTTTTGGAAACAAATTCCCATGGGTCTACCTGAATTGCAGCCCAGAAAGTTATTAACAATGATAACTCTGGTAGTTAAATAGCCACAGTGGAAAGTTCCTTTATATCCAAAAAATTAAAATTAAAAAAAATGAATTATTAACACTCAAGTTAACTAAAAATGGCTTGATGCACGTGCGTGAGGTCAATTAACTATAGTAACTGTTGCTGGACTGAATGATTTAGTCTGAGGCTTGGATGAGGATATTATTCAAAAGGATAATCTTTTGCTATCTGCAATTAGCTGATAATAATTATCACATACATTTTCCTCTTATTATACCAGAAGCCTAACATAGGCAAACGCCTTCATTCTTTCACTTATTCGACAAGCATTTTGGGGGAGTGAACTGTGAGAAGAACATTGAACCAAGCCCAAGGAGAGCTGAGCAGTGACACTTAAAACACATCCTGGGGAGGGAGGGATGTGGAAGCAGACATCTGTGGAGTGTACAGCCGTGAATCTAGTCCGAGGAAGATGGGGACGGGGAGTGGGGAGAACAGTATTCCAGGCAAATGACACATGAATTTTGAGTGTGCAGTAAGAGCTGTGTACAAAATTTACAGAGAGGTCCCAGCCTAGAGTTTCTTACTGACTTTACAAGAACTAGAAAATACATCTTAGACATCAAACCCAGTACAATGCATAGAAGAATCTCTCCCTTTTGAAGCCATTTCTCCAAAATAAGTAAATTATATAATACAACAGAGAAAAAGAGGGGTTTGGTCCTACTGGCTCAACACAGAAAGTAACAATAATAAACATTTTGTTAGCATCCCCGTGGGGCTCCATTTTTGTGGTAAACATAATATAACTAAGCACTTACGCTCTGATAAGGGAAATGACAGCACATCTATGAAAAACCACAGTCTCCATATATTAAGGGATAAGCAAGTGGCGTATGCAGGGGGACCAGGACTGTCCCAGTGTGTGCCTGCTGCCCCCATGTAAGTATTAATAATGCCTCCTCTCACTCTCAAAAGTAACCTGGGTTGGATAATAAATTATATCCACTGGTTCATAAAATGGGATGATGCCTACAGACTAGACTGTCGGAAGGACTTCACAGAACCAGCAGAACTTGTAACATGACTCGAGGGTGGGCTGGGAGCCCGTAAGCAGAGCCCCGCAACAGCTGAAGCTCAAACACCAGCCAAGAGATACCTGCTAAGAGTCCGAAGGCTCTCCGCTCACTCACTCACTCACCAAACACCTACAGAGCACTTATGCCACACCGGGCACTGCTGAGGCACTGGGTCACCCCAGGGACAAGCTAGCCGAGATCCTGTCGTCATAAAGCTCACATTCTAGCAGGGTCCAGGGGAGAAGCCGAATTGTTTAAAAAAAAAAAATGAGCAAATAAACTGGCTATTTTCAGAGAGTAATAAATGGCCCTCTAATGGAAATCCAAAAGGATGGCATGTCCGTGAGAACTGGAAGGTGGCCGCTCTAGACGAGGCACTCTGGAGAGCTGCTTGGTGAGTTCAGAGCTAAATGAAAAGAAGCCACCACTGATGAACTGATATGAGGAAGCACCTGGACAGTAAACGGCCAGGTGGCTTAACCTGAATCCCAATTAAAGAGGTCACTCTGGCTGTCTCGTGGCAAATGCAGGGAAGCAAAAGAAAATCAGGAGACCAGCAGGGACCAAGAGAAGGCAGTTGTTTAGACCAGGTGGCTGCAGGGGAAACAGAGGTGATTAGATGGACTTAAAGCATGTTTTGGAGGTGAGTTGCCAGTGTCTGCTAAAGGTTTTCTGAGGGTGAGAAGGTGGGGTGTGAGTGCCAGAGAGAAATGAGGACTAGTTCCTGGATTTGGCCTAAAATTGGGTGCACAGTAATATAAACACAATTATTGAAGTGAAAGCACAGTTCCACTCTCAGCATCCATTCAGGCCTTGATCAGAGAGCAACTAACGGTGACAAAGGGAAGTGCTGATTCATGCTATGAAATCTTAGAACAAAGCCCGTGTCAAGTTCATCTTAAACGTGCCATTGCACCCAAATGGCCAAGAAAATAAGAACAAAGGAATGACTGAATGGAAGTTTTTATGTGAATCATCCTAGATATTTGAGGAAAACCTCTAGAGGAATATAGGGTAACTCTGTTAAGCGGCTGGTTCATTTATTCTCTCACTGATGGTTCCTTTACTCCTTGAACACATGTTTATTTAGTGCCGACTTTGTACCAGGCATCGTGCTAAGCAGATATGTGGGTTACACAGCACCAGCTTAGGACAGAAAACAACCGGAGGAGAGTAGATGACAAACGACCCCAATGTGAAAGTCAGGGAAGGCTTCCCTTAGGAAGAAATGCTTGAGGGAAGTTCTAAAGGCATGACCTTGATAGGAAAAAGTTCTTGTAATGAGAGGAACCAAAAGAAGCCGTTGTGACTTGAGCCAAGGGGCCGGGGCGGGGGCGGGAGGTGCCAGTAATGAGATGAGGCTGGAAGTAGACTCCACGGAGCCTTTTAGACACAGACCACAGAAGGGTCTAAAGCAGGTGAGACATGATGAGACTGCATCTTGAAGAGCTCAACCTGACCGCTTGTGGCAAATGCCCAGGTTGAAGGCGGCCAGCCAAGGGCTGACATTGGTCACATTCCCTTTGCAGCACATTAACATTTCTTACCCCATACAGAAATATAACCTAGTCAAAATAATTGTCTTTGGAGAGATTTGGATGATGAAGGAGGAGGAGGAAGGAAAGCAGGATGGGGAGCAGAAGGGGAGGAGAGGAGGACAGAATGGGGAGGAAGAGGAGGAGGAGGAGGAAGAGAAGAAGAATTAGAAGCAGCAGCAGCAAAGTAAGCAAGAAGCTCAAATAATTGGCATGTAATTTCAAATATCTAGGTAACATATTTGAGGCTTCCCAAGATATTTAACTATCAAAGAATGTCACTATCAAAGAAACAGCTAAGAAAATGCCATTTTTTTATTAACTTTAATTTTAAACTAATGGCTTTTTCCTCTATTTTAAGAATAATGCATGTTCATTATAAAAAATTTAGGAAATGAAGAAAGCAAGTAGAAAAAATACCTGTAGTATCTCCCCAAAGTAGCCTCTGATAATATTTTATTTCTTGGCGTACTTTTTACTAAGCTTTCTTTTTTGTCTTTTTTTTTTTTTTACAGATTTGTTATCACACTTTATATAATTGTTATAATTATACAATAACTACATAATTCCCTTTTCAGTTAACAACACAATCACGAGAAACAGTAACTGTCCCTTTATGACTTTACCGAAGATCTCAAAGAACCCTATTTCTCCTCTCTAACCAATTTGCAGCTTACAGGTCACATATGATGAAGTACTGGTCTCCTGTGAGTCCTGGGATGAAGATTTATTTATTTTCATCATTGCCAGAAACGTCCAGTTCCCCTATATATTCATAATGGATTACTGGCTCATTGAGGAAGAGACGTCAAATGCTACTAAAAATTTCAGAGAGGCTAGCTTCTTTTATGCATTGAGCTGGCCATATGTGCCATCCAAATGGCTAGGCTGTAATACTGCAAAGATATCATCTGAGTTGCGTTACCATTTTTAAATGTTGGAACTTTAATAAATCCGTAAAGTTTTATATACTTCATTGTATTTACTAAAATGTTTCCAGCTTTAAGACATTATTGTTCACCAAATGACATACTAGAAGTCCTTTTTCTTGTTCAGGTTTGGGAATTGGGGTGGACCGAGTTACAACATCATTTCCTTTGCCTGAGACATAAATGAAGTCGCAGTGTACTGAGTTGCACGTATTTTTCATTAGCACGTAGCCACCGTGTCTATACTAAGATCCATTTATCTCACAGGTTTTTTTTTCCCTTTTCAGATAAAACTTTCAAATGCTTACATTTCACTGCATATTGGTTGATTGGATAATTTGAACATCAAAGGAAACTTTCATTTAATTTAAGCCGTAAAGTTGTCTCTTGCTTTATTAACTCTCGATCAATAAACAAGCAATTTGGAAATGTAATCAGGAAATGCTTCCGATTGGCTGACAATGTATCAAAGGCAGGCTTCAAGGCAACAGCATGCTGTAACAAGCAGTTTATTACCAGTAGCTGTTACTGACATTAGTCAAAACCAAGAAAGATAAAATGGAATAAGAAATGTAATGCTGGAGGAGCCTTGGGCGCTGTGTTCTCTTCTTCCTTTTGAAAACTGCAAGCCTGTCTTTGATATGATAACAAATATAAACTGTTTAAAAACACCAAATGCAGAAAAACTGAGCCTAGCCTGTCATGGAGTTAATCCATTCCAGAGTGACACACAAATAGTGTAACATCCAGCAGATATATGTTATGGAAATATTTTGAATTGGATTTACATGTAGTGAGCAAATTGGAACTTTTGATTTTTACCAGATATTGTAATATGCATGTTCTCATATTAACGGAATGTAATCCTATTTGAAGATAATGAGTTTTCAACAGGCTCTGCAATTGGAAGCTACGTGAAAAAAATTGTTTGCTTTTTAACCAGAGATGAGCCAAGAGAATTGGACCCTAAATTCACAAGGTAGCTTCACTTTCTATCAGTCAGCCGTATGTGATTTTGCCCTCGGTTACTGCTTACCAAGAGATTTCTGGGACTGATGTGTTCTAGGCATTTTCCCCCCTCCTTTATCTCTGGACTGTCCATACCTGGGCAAATAGCAAAGTGCAGAGCACTTGACAGGGATTTTTCTTTGTAGACATCCCTTCTTACAGTCATTCTAAACAGTCTATGCATATCCATCAGACAATTAAAACAGCAGAGGGGGAAACAGCCTCTACACTTGTTGGTTTGAAAACTCCTTTAGATATTGAGCACAGATTCACAGAATTATTTTTCATTGCACTTGGAACAAGATGAGCTGGACTGATAGCAAAATCAAATAAACTTAACACAAAGGAGAGATAAAAAGAACCAAGACGGGATTCTATTTTTTATTGCATTTGGAGGCATCTCTGCCTTGGCACGCTGGGCATGCTGAGCCCTGGGGCCTTTCCATCAGCATGTGAGGAGTCTCCCCTCACAGAGTAGCTAGAGATCTCCATATTTCAAAATAAATAAAACAGATATTGTTTGAGGAAGCTTTGCTTGAGAGGCCAATATATATCGAAATGAGTCTATGAGACCTGACTAGTGGATTGCACCAAGGTTACTGACCATCATTTCCATCCACTTTTTCTCCAGGGTCCAGGCACATTAGTCATTTTCTCTGAATAACCAGATGACCACCTGCCCAATTTGTCTCAACACATAAACACACTGAAATGTCATAAAAACTCCTTTGAGCTAAGTGGTCTTTAATTTGGTATATGGGTGTTTAAGACTTAGTTTGATTACCTCACTATTGACCCACATGAACTGCATCTTAAAACATTCTTTTGTTTATTTTCTTATAGGTTCAGATGTCTCATGTAATTAAAAATTTCTGCATATGAAGAGTTGCCAATTTTTCTATTGTGACTGACACCTAAAACGATGAAAGCAAACCTCTAGACTGATTTGACTACTTGGTTTTAAATGACAGCTGCTTTCAACTTGATTTAAATTAGCTAAAAATTTTGACTCATTGGGCATACTACAAATATTAGGAAAAAACAGTTTAATTAATGATTACAATTCAAGAATCTCATGAAGTTCAACCAAGCAATTTTAAAGTATCTTTAGTTCCGTTATTTGTCGTCAAGGTACTCTGTAGGCTTTTGAAAGTCACATTTTGAAAAACAAATAAGATATTGTATTAGATACTGAGGTCAGGAAATGTTCAATATCACTATAGGCTATTATCTATATTCTCTAATTCTAATGACAGTTGGATTTCTAAGTTTTTTTTAAGTGAGGTATAGTTTAATTTTACAATATAAGTTTCAGTTGTACAACATAGTGATTCATAATTTTTAAAGATTATACCCCATTTACAGTTATTAGAAAATATTGACTGTATTCCCCATGCTGTACAACATATCCTTGTAGCTTATTAATTTTATTACCTAATAGTTTTGTACCTTTTAATCCCCTTCCACTGTCTTGGCCCTCCTCTCCCCCCAGTGGTAACCACTAGTTTGGTCTCTGTATCTGTGAGTCTATTCCTTTTTTGTTATATTCACTAGTTTGTTGTATTTTTTAGATTCCACATACAAGTGATACCAGACAATATTTGTCTTTCTCGGTCTGACTTATTTCACTAAGCATAATATTCTCCAAGTCCATCTACGTTGTTTTAATGATAGTTGGACTTTTAAAAATCAGTTTCTGATTCACAGTGAGGGAAAGATTTTTTATCAGCATTCTTATGACTGCACCAAAATTTTAAATGTTCTTTCAGAAGTAGCAATAACAAAAGTCTCCTCAGCTTTGTAGTGAAAGACTGAACAAGCAGTTCAAACTCAGAGAGCAAAAGATACTGTAAGAAAAAAGTATGTACCACCAGTGATTAATATACCAAGAAACAGCGATCACGCCGACATGTATTTTGCCCTGCCTTGTTTTCTAAGTTCATTGTGCATAATTAAACATCTAATAATATCAATGGGAATATGTGGAAGCCAAATAATTACTTTTAAATAGATTTATCATTCATCTATTAGAACCTAAAGACCAACAAAAAGAAGTCAGCAGTTGAACAGTTTTAGAAGATTTTTTTTTTTTGAGATTGATCCAAAAAAATCTATGTGAGGTTATTTATATCATCTGCAGCTTTGTGCCTCTCAGACAAAATGCGGAAATATCAATGTTGAGACAAAACTGAAGAGGAGAAACATGAGATATTGTGAAAAGAATAAAGAGTGTCAATTGTTTAAAGACCAAGGGCAGTGCGGTGCTGGCGAGAGAGAAGAGGCACAAATGGGGTCATTTATTAGTTCTAGAAGATTACGTGACGTTTCACTGCTTTCACTAAGCTTAATAGAGAGTGAAGCAATTTGTTATGAAAGTGGTTGGTCTGAGATGAGTCAGAGTGTTGAGGCCGTGGCGATGAAGATTACTGGGTAATATTAGTTCGTAATAGTCTCGCTTGCGTTATGTAAGAAATAAAAAACATCAGGAATGTTGAAAAAGTATCACAGTTTTCCATTTTGTTTCTTAATTATGAAAAAAATGTATAATGGCACAATTTAGGGAGCAGAACTCTGGAAAGTGGCTCCTTTGTAAAACAAGACTTACACCTACATCACTGGCTCCACGAGTTATGATCTGAAGATGCCATGGGGCAACTGGGCTGCAATCATGTTTCAATCACATATGAAACCCCAAGGGTCTAATACATAAACACACAGAGAACATGCAAAGATAATTTACACTACAGGATACACATAGCACAGAACTTGACATTCTTCGCCTAGGTATTCATTGAATATGCAGAATTTTAACATTTGAAGGTATGGGGCAAAAGAGAGAAATGTAGGATGATGCCTCAGTGTCTGGCTGGAAGACTGTGCAGAAGATGGTACCGCTCACTGAAAGGCATAAGATGGGGAGATAGTTTTGGAGGAGAATAAATTAAAATGAACATTTTGGATATGTGATTTTGAGACATCTAAAAGTCACTGAGTGCCAAATGGTGATGTTATGAAGGCTGCTGACAACATGAGAAAGGTGGTCAGAGGAAAGGCTGGGATGGATATCTACATGGGGTAATCATCGACACAGAGCTGGAGTGAGCCATCAAAGGAGGGAGGGCAGAGACAGGAGAGCACCCAGAACCAGGCTGTGAAGAACCCACAGGGGGATGGGGAAGCAGAACCAGCAAAGGAGACTGGACAGGGACCTTCGGTGAATTGTGTGTGTGTGTGTGTGTGTGTGTGTGTGTGTGTGTGTGTGTAAAAGCCACTAGAGAGTGAGGCTGCTGGATTCAAAGAAGAAACAAGGAGAAGAAGATACTGTAAACTGTGTTGATTCAGGACAGAAAGGTGGTCACTGGCTTTCACAACATGGAAGTCTCTGGCATCCTTGACAAGAGATTTCAAGAAGAGAGTGATTTTAAGACAAGCATGATAGCATGCCAGAGTGGGTACCACATTAGAATTGAATAGAGTCTCAAGGATGAGGAACTTGAACTGCAGAAAAGATGGTGACAAGGTAGAGTTTTCTTTGTTGCTGTTGTCACTCTTTTAGGACACAGAAAAGAATGTTTACATGTTGATGGGAATGACCCCGTGTATGGAGCTTGATGCTACAAGAATAAGATAATTACAAGAAAAGAAATAACTGAGAATTTGGGAAATGATGGAATTTGGGCTTGACATTGGTAGGGGTAGTACTTGCTTCAGACTTGATATTGACAGGAGGACCATTTGCTTCATTGTCACAAGGAGGAAGGTGATGCTTGAACAAAGAACACTGATAAATGCCAACAGTTTTCGGCATTTGTGCGCGCACACATGCATGTATACTATATTGTTTTGAAGAAATCTTAACTTATCAAAAATTACATTATATAGAAATAACTTAAAAGATGGAGAAAGAAGTTTAAAAATGAAACAGTTTCAAGTGTGAAGGGAACTCATGCAAAGCTCTGAATTAAACACCACTGAACAAATGCAGGTTTTGATTACTTCCAGCTTTCACATTTGAGTAATAACCTTTATTTTCAGATCACTACTACCATTTTATTAAAACAGGACTTCTTATCACTCTCTCACCTTTAGCATCTACAATTATGACAAGCCAGTGATTCTCAAAGTGCAGCCTTGGATCTCTTCTTGAGACTCTTTCAAGTATTCCCAGAGCTGAGGTCAAAATGATTTTTATAATAACACTTAAGATATTTTTTAAATATTTTTTACTGTGCTGACACTTGCATTGATAGTCCAAAAGCACTGATCATGAACAAAACTGCTGGCACCTTGGCACAAGTCAAGGTAGTGGCACCAAATCATACCACTGGCCACTGTGCTTTTTGCCATCTTGCACTCTTAGTAAATCACACAAACAAAAAAGCCAGTTTCATCTGAGAATGCCCTTGCAACAGTAACAATTACTAGTTAAATTAAATCTCTATTACAAAAAATGATTAATTTTATAAAATTAACACCTTGAGTACATGGCTGTGTAATATTCTGTGTGATAAACTGGGAAAAACACAAAAAAGCACCTTTGCTGCATACTGAAGTACGTACGATGGTGATCTCCTGCGATTACTGTGAGCTTAACTGGCTGCCTTTACATGGAACATCATTTTTACTTGAAACAACAATTGTCAGACTAAGTATGGTTATTGAGATGTAGATATTTGGCAGGTATTTTCTCAAAAATACCCCAAATGAGCCTATACTTCAAAGAAAGCATCTGACAGTAACTCTTGCAAAAGATAAAATTCAAGTTTTCAAGTGAAGATTCAAATTTTGGAAAATTTGCACTCGTTCCTATGAGCTTGACAGCGTACCAACATTTAAAGTCTTTTCTGAAGAGACTGGCAACATTTGTGATGTGATTTTTTTTTTTTTTAACATAGCGAATAATGAAGAGTCAACATTTCATTTGGAAGCTCTATATAAGTCAGTGAATCAAAATGTTCTAAATGACCAATGTGTGGTTTTATAGAATATATATGGGTAAAAGAGTCACGTAAAGTATAAGATAAATTAATGGATTTCAATGTAACAATACGAAAATGTAATTGACTTATTTTCAGGTTCCACATTGCAACTACTGTCTAGTTTCTTTAAGAAACTACTCTGGTGTCAAATTTTCATGTAGTATCAAAGAATATTCACAATTATCTAAAAAGGTTAACAAAATACTTCACTCTCTTTCAACTGCATATCTGTGCAAAGCTGAATTTTCTTCATGAGTCAACCAACATAACGTACTGTAAGAGATTGAATCAAAAAGCAGGTATGAAAATGTTTTCCATTTAGCTAAACCTGAAAGAGATTTATAAAAAAAATATGAAATGATTCCCTCTCATTGTTTTTTTGTTTGTTTGTTTTGGAAAAAACAGTTGTTTTTCATAGAAAATGTTCATGTCTATGAACTAGAATTATTATTTTAAGGGAACTAGTAATAGACATCTAAAAGATATCTGCTTTTAATTTATTTTGTGATAAGTATTAATAGATATTATCTACATTAACAAAGTTTCTTGGAGTCTTCCAAACTTTTAAGATCCTAGAGGGTGATAAGACCAAAAGTTGGAACTCCATGGTCATAAAGAAAATATTTGGTGGGAAGGGATAGACTGGGAATTCAAAATTGTAGAATAGACTACACTGTATAGCACAGGGAAATATACACAAAATGTTATGATAACTCACAGAGAAAAAAATGTGACAATGAGTGTGTATATGTCCATGAATAACTGAAAAATTGTGCTGAACACTGGAATTTGACACAACATTGTAAAATGATTATAAATCAATTAAAAAAATATTTAAATGATGTAACTGGGTAGTGTGTAAAAGATATGCTTTCCTATTATTATGGGTGATTTTTAAATGCTGGGTTCCCTGTGCAAATTGTGTTTCCTGATTAATTGATCCTAACATGTCCAATTTTTAGTATGATCACATTTTAGACAAATGCCTGCTGTGTTTAAGTTGGTAGGGAGACGGCTGAGTGTTTTAATTTTTACTTTCATGTTTCAACAATAAATATATCTGCATGTTAAACTGAAAATGACAGTCCTTTGGAAAATCCAGGCTCTCTAAATCTCAGTTAGCACTGGGCAAGGAGGACAGTGGTAACGGTGCTGTGGCAGGGTACAAAGGTTTAGTTTCTACTCCCAGGTTTGCACTTTGATCAAATCTCAAACCTTTGGGCCTGAAATTCCTCATATTTACAACAAGGAAATGTAGCTCAATTTTTTTCTCACTTCCTTTCAGCCATGAATTCTATGTAACTCTGATAAAGATGTCAACAAACAGTCCAGTCTAAAAGTTATCCCAATAAAAATGGGTTGAGCAATCAAAAGCAATTTCAAGATAATCCAGGTCCTTAACCTTCATCATCATGCCTTCATTTTGAATACCACAAACGCCAAGTAATAATTCTTAGAACCTCCTTTTTTCCCTGTCATCTGCTTCTACCCTGAGGCCCCCCATCCTCTCTCACACACTCCTTTCTCCTTACTTGACTGCATCCGAGAAGGAGAAGACTAGGTCCAGCAAGGCAGGATCCTCCTCTACTGTCTGTTGCCCCACCTTGCAGAAGCCAGTATTCAGTTTTGTGTCTCCTGCATAATATTCTACTTTACAGACATTCCATAATATTTTAATAATTTCCCCATTAAAGGACATACAGAATGTCTCCAGATTTTACATCAACATAAAATATCCTATAAATAATATCTTTACACATGCAATTATAAATATTTTTGCCTTCATAACATTAGAATAAGTTTTTGAAGTACAACTTTTTAAAGTTGTCCTACCAGAAGGCTGGACAAATTTTTACTTCTACCAACACACAGATCAGTGCCTGCTTTCCCAAACTTTCCTCAATACCAGGTCTGATCAAACTTTAAAAATTTTCTGCCAGACTGATACAGACTTTGTAAAATCTCAGTACCATATTAATTTGATTTTTTAATTTTTATATTTTTAAGTATAGTTGATTTACAATGTTTCAGGTGCACATCAAAGTGATTCAGTTATAATAATTTTATTTTCTTTCATTATTACTTTTTATTAATTAAAAAGCATACTTTTTACATGTTTATTGCCCATTTAAATCTTTTTCTGTAAATTACCTATTCATGACTACTTTCTACTGGATTGCTAGTCCTTTACTAAATGACACACAGAAATTGATTTCTTTACCCTCCAACTTATATTTTCCCAGTCTTTTGTTCCTTTTTTTACTTTATTCGAAGTGCTTTGTCTAAGTAGATACTTTTTATTTTTTTAGTTAGTTTAATCTATCAATACATTTACCTATAGTTTTCTATTTTATCATGCTTAACTTATTTTTTTAAATTACTGAGCTCTTTCCAGACCTTTAATGATTTCATTTTTATTCTCAAATATTTGAGCCAACTAGAATTCATTTTGAGTAAGGAGTGAGATAAAGCTCCAGTTTCATTTTTTTCCAAATGGCTAACCAGTTGTCCCAATACCCTTTATTGAATAATCCATCTTTTCCACAATGTGCTGAAAGGCCACCTTTATCATATCCTAAACTCATACAATTTCCTCTATCTCTGACCTCTGATAACAGGGAGTTTTAGGTAAAAGATAAGAAGTGAAAGAAGAAAAAAAAATGAAACAGAAAACACAGTGGTTAAAATAGATCAGGGAAAAAAAGGAAATAAATTTTAGAGGGGTACTCAAATCTAAGTGTCATATTTTTCAGTTTTCCCTGGTTCCAAGAGAATATTCTGCACCTGTTAACTAAACCATAGAAAATCAGAAGTATCACTCTCCTACTCATGAGAGTTGGATTCCTACTGCAAATAGTGTAGGATAAAGTGATAAGCGCATCATCATTTTTCTTGATCTTGGACCATTAATAATTCTGGGGCATTGGGAGAGTGGTGTCCTTAAAAGAGCTTGTACATTGTAGGTAAACAACACACAACACCTCTGTTGCTAATGGATACAACACCCCATCATCCCCAACTGACTATTTTATCTCTGATTTCATGAAAAGAGACTGTTTTTAATTGTAGGAGGGAAGAATACAAAACTCCCCGGTAGATGTGATGAGAAGTAAAAGTAGAGGGAGATGCAAAGACATTCATTCCTAAGCACCTATGGACTGATTTTGATCCTCCTTGAACAACGGTTTCAGATTCAGAGGTGGATGGGCCACTCAGGAGAGCCTACTGAGAGTCTGGGGGTGAAGACTGCTGCCTCTGGGGCTGAGACCACACGTGGTTCAGAGTCAGGAGGACACCGCTGTCCTCGGAAGTGCACAGGGCTCAGCACCTTGCTGGAGCTGCAGTGACCAGAAACCCCAAGGAGCATCAGCTGAAGGCATCCTTGGCAGCAGCGTTCATCTCTCATGGGGTAGGCAAGTCTTCTTTAAGAGCCTGTTTTTGGCAGCATGGGCAGAAAAGGGAGAAATGGCGTGGGAGAAAGAACAGGACAAAGGAAGTTCAATAAATTCAACGGAACTTTGTCTTTTGGTGACATGTGAGGTACTCATTGTACAAACGTGTTGGGGAAACAGGTAGGATGCCACGGGCCTGTCACTCCTTGTGTGGAGGTTCTCAAGGGAATAGATACTGGGATTCACAAATACTTGGAGAATGAATGAACAGACCAGCCAATGAATGGTCTTCACTGGAGAAATCATGCTTTTATTTTTAAACACTCTAAGTGGTTGATCTCACTTGGACTGAATATTAAAAATTTATCAATTTATCACAAATTGCAAGAAATACAGTCTTTGAAATTTAGAAATTAGAAATTATTAGAGAATTTTTTAAAAATATTTAAAATCCTTCTGGTGGTGTATGATTATTTTTTATGTTTTTAATCTCCACCACTGGCCATGATCACTAATATCATCATCTCCGAATGCGTATTTTCTAGTAATTAGCAAACAAAAGACTCAGAGATGAACAGTCTCAGTTCAGTGGGCCTGGGTAAAAAGTTCAGGGCAAACAGGACACGCACCTGCTAGGAACCCAGGGTCAATATCGTTTGATTTAAGCAGGAAGGATCTTAAGGGGAAAGTGGGCCGACATCTATGTCTGATTTTTGACTTGGATTCGCTGATGACTTGATATCTTAATTCTCATAAGACAGACAAGTAAATGGATGAAGCAGTCAGCTCCTCCCATCTCTCCTCAGTTTGGCAATTCAAGAAAATTTCCCCAATAAACAGCTACAATACCTTGCTGATTCTGACACACACAGTGTGGAGGAATAAAATCCAGGCTTCCTTTTCCCACAAAAAGTACAATTAGAGCAACTCTTGAAAGTGCATTATTATCCTGAGAAAACTAGGAAGCTTTAGGCAATTTGGAGAGTTGTTTAGGACTATGACCCTAGAGAAGATATTCTTAATACAGCTGTATCAGAATATTGATAAAACAATGAGGTCTTTAATAGTGTTTCTTCCAAAACACTTTGAGTTTGTACAAAACAATAAATTAACTGACATACATACTAAAGTATTTGAACAAAATGCCCTCAAAAGAGGATGGGCATTTGATTAAACCAGGTACACTCTGCATCCTGCCAGGGAGGGATTGCTGGCTACTAGATAAGCTTCTTGGTTCTTTATGTGAATTACCTCCTGCACAAATGACTAATCGAGGAACAGAGACAGTGTAACTCAGAAAGCGTGTTGATATACCTTGCAGACCCACATGTTTTGAAGCAATCACGGGCGAACTTTGACACAACCAAACCGGAAAGTCTTAGCAACTGATAAAGCTTGTAAGAAAGAAGCTGGAAAACTACAAATGTGGTTTGTTTTAACGCTAGTGGTCATTGGTTTCCTGGCTTCAAACATTTTGAGGCTTTCTTCATTTTAAGCAAATGGCAAAGCCACGGTGTGCAGGTGACAAAGCTGGAGGGCTCCTTCCCAGTACAAACAATGGATTTACCAAGAGGTCTACATCCTGAATCAGATTTTAATGAAAATAGTCTCACTTAAAAGCAAAGGCCCTCCAAGACATGCTTCCTGGGAAAGAAAGCTTAACATTTTAAGAGCATCAAGGAACTGACTGGCTCTGAGGCTTGGTGTAAATGCTAAGAGAGATTTAACCATGCCAGAATTTTTATTAGGATTTTGTTTTGCTATTAGTGCTCTGCTTATTAAATCCTTGATTTGAGTGCCTGCCCTAATCCTAATTTTCCCACAACTCCCACTATCTTTAGGGGGTGATTCTGTAGACCCTAAGGTTTTTCAGGACACATATGGTCTTCTAGCACAGACACCTATACTTCCACGTGAAATAGCCGTTCATCGTCTCTTGAAGTGAATTCACCCAGCGCTGCCCACACTCGGGCTGTGGAATTTCCCTCATCAGGAGGTAGAGGATTATTTTTCTTCACAATAGGCCATCTGGTTGCCAGCACTGCAAGCTCAGAGCGGAGCCTAGCCTACCAGGGGCGGGGGCCACATCTTGCTAACCTGTCCAGAGTTGCAGAAGGGAGGGAGCAGCCTTGATGGTGACTGTCGTTCAGATGTTTTGGGAATCTCAAAAATTAATTCTCCCATTTCTTTTGGATTGTTTCAGGAGTATAGTAAACAGAAAAGAGTGGATAAATCTGTATACTAAGAGGATTCCACTGTTGGTGATTAAGGCTTATCTTGTAAGCACTGGATCTGAGCAAGCACTATGTGCTTTGGCCCCATCCAAGAACCCTCAAGGTGAAAAATGCTGCATGGGTGATGTTCTACTCACTATGCCTCCTCATCTCTACTCCAAGAACGTAAGAACATAACGAAGGATGATGGCCAATTTTATTCTGACAAAAACCCTCTAGATAAATACAAAACTCGATTTATATCCAGTATATCGTCACAGAAGTACATTACTTAGTATCCACTGTCCAAAGAACTTTGATTTTTGAAAGGTGACAAGAAACGATTCTTGAAAGTCAATAACAACAACAAAAAAAAACTTCTCTTTTTAATTTCCATTAGATATGTTGAACTAAGCCAAAATGAGTATGAGCCTGAATCTATATTAGCAATATATGTATTTCTTGGGTGAGGTGGTGGTCCACTTCTATGATAAGGTTGATGTTTGCTCCCAAAAATAACTCTAGGATGAGCACAGAAGGATTGGCTAGTTTTCCTCTTGATGCTTATTCTGCCCCCCCCCCAACCCCATTAAGTTTTTAATCCTTTAGAGAGTTAATAGAATCTCCATCAACATAGCCTCAAACTCTAGGCCAGTTATAGAGAATTAGCATAAAATCATTCATTCTTTATAAATAATATCAAAGTTGTTTTTTGATTTTCTTTTCCTACTGCGTTTTGGAGCCATGTCCAAATCTCCAATGGAAATAATTTACATTACGATGGAAATACTGAGGCTGTAAGTTAAAAGGATAATACAGGAATGGTTATTGAATCAGCACATTAGCTGTTAGCCTTTCTATTTGCTTATCATACAATGGGAGCTGCTGTTTACTTTTTATTCTGCAAAGGACAGGCCCACTTTCTGTCTCCAAACAGTTAAAGGAATTAGATGAGAAATTATTCCAAATGAACTGTACACAGTTTGATTAGCCTAGCTGCGGAATATAGTTTCTGAAAAAAAGAGTCATCAACACGCGAGGTCAAATGCATTCTTATTGAATAATAAACTGAAGCCCCAAATGCTGCATATAGTAGCATATTCGTGTGTGTGTGTGTGTGTGTGTGTGTGTGTGTATATTTCTGGTTAGCAATGGAGTAAGTTTTTTAATTGGCTGCACATTTAGGATGGGTTAAAGTTGTCCCACTGACCATCACAACATGGTAAAGACGTTCTGTTTAAAAGGGTCACAAATGCCATATAAAAGAGAACATATCTCTATTATATAGATCACAATATTACTTGTTAAGATCTTTACACCTTAAAAGGTTCCTTCTCATATATATTGTCACTTCATCCTCACCACAGATCTGCTGGGCAGGTGGGACAACATATGCTCAGATGTAATTTTTACACCAAAAATTGATCTAATGAAAGCATCTATTTTCTAATCAAGATGAGGAACATTGATAATGTGCAATGAATATATCTATATATACACATATATGTAGTAATGAAAAAGAGCCTAAAAAAATAGATACATACACAGGTATAACTGAATCACTTCGCTGTACACCTTAAAGTTTGTATATCAACGATACTTCAATAGAAAAGTATCTGAAAATCATAAACATACGTCAGATATGCCTTCTGTTACTACATACTAGAATAAAAGTAGACCAGTGTTAGAAATGAAAAAAAATCACGTACAAGGGCAACAATCCCAGATTTCAAGGGAACTGAGTACGTTTCTAAACTCTAGGGTAGTCTAGCACCAAATGTTTAACTTCCTTCCAAGTTGTACATCAACTGTCACAGTGTGTGTGGTGTGAGTGTGTGTATGGTGAGTGTGAGCGTGTGTGTGTGTGTGTATGTGTGTACAGCAACCTGGAGATTCCTGTTTGCAAAACAGGCCAAGAAAAATATTTTGAAACAAAGTGGAATATCAAAGCGCTGTCCACATGCTTCTGCATTTTTATCCACAGGACCACAAGCAGGTTTTCAAACTGATGCTTCCGAGTGCCATGAGGAGTACAAACATGCTTTGAGCCAATCTGTAGCCATTTCATTCCACTTTCAAAGTATGGTTCTATAATCCTTGTCTCGAATGTAATAGTAGCTATGCTGTGTACTGGTGTATTATTCGTGTTTTATTGAATTTTCATAAGGAATAAAATCTTAAGAACAGAAAGGCAGATAATGTGAGGAGATAAAACACTCCCATAGACAGCAAAGATGCCCACAGGCCTTGATCTCTGAGGACCACCTGACCACAGGAAATATTTCCCTACCCTGTCTTTAGATGGTACGTGGACAAAGAAGGCAAGATAAACTAATAAACTAGAAGCAGGTAGCAGTTGATAGCACAAATGATTAACACAACGGGTTGCTAAGCATCACGGATGCTTGTCTGAGTCCTTTACTTATTAAAAAATAAACGAGTCAGTAGAAGTTAGCAAGACAATAAAACAACAGACGTGCAAGCCTGAATTTAAGACCAAAGTCTTCTTTTTCCCTTGTCTTTCCCCTTGCCTGACTCCAAGCACACCTTTCCAGCTCATTACTGCAAATCATTTGAATTCCAGCACACAATGTCACCTGCTCTGTAATCTGATTACTTTATGGAGGAATTAGTATGTATATTTAATGTAGAAGGGTTTTAATCTTGATGAAAATAATCCTAAGGAACTGTGATAGGGCCGCTCATATGTCTGGCAGATATGCCAGTAACATGCTAATAAATGACAGCTGATTTATGTATCTGGATTCTTTTATTTATAAAAATAGCAAGTGGACTGATTTTTGATATTAATAATACAAGTGAATCCACTTTGATTAGACTTCTGTGGAGAGCTGTGCATATCCGGCATTACAATTAAATCTTGTGATGTGGAATGGGAATGACATGCTAATGAAGCAAGCCAGTGAGCCTGAACCAAGAGTGTCCAACATCATTATGGGATATCTTAGATGAAGAGTAATTATAAGAGGAACACTGAAATGTCATTAAAAATCTTCACTAAGAGATTTAACCTCCTATTTTGTACTAATGCTGGAAATTTTTTTTTTAAGCAACATAACTGAACACAAAGTTCCCTTTCAGAATTTACAGGAAAAGGTTTTTAAATAGGTCTACATTTAAGAAAAGATACAATCGAGTGTCCTAATTTAATTTGGGACATCAAAATTCAATGGTGGTGTGTAATTGAAATCTCTTTTTAATAATTTCAGATGAATTAGCAATTAGGGCTTGATCCGATTTCCATGAAATTTATTAAAATTGAGGGTTGAAGCCCTTGAAAATTTTTATTCTTTTCACTCCATTAGCACAATACATCTAGTTTAAATGACTCTGTCAGTTAGGATAGTACTTTCCTTGTTTATTTATGAGAATTTGTTTCAAGGAAGTTCAAAAGAGGTAATGTGATGCATATTCATAAACTATAGCTTATAATATATGATTTAAGAAAGCTCTCAAAGCGTAGATTCCCTCCCTTTTTGGGGAAAAAAAAATGCACTATCCTCACCTTCAGAACTGTATCTGCTTCTGAGCGATTCTCACCCAGGCTCTCCCTGTGTGTGACCTCACCACATCCCTGGCCTCCGTGGCAGGAAGACTTCTTTGTCACAGGCCACAACCGGGCACCGCTGGTACAGGACGTGAGGAGAGAGAAAATGGTGCCCACTCTCAACAACAGAAAACGTGGACTTGGAACACTGACTCCAACTTCATAAATCCAGGAGCCTGAGTATAAGAAAATGCGACTGAAATCGTAGTACCTATCACACTGCCTCGGTGCCCAGCAGGAAGAACACAGTGCTTCTCAGCGGCAAACAAATAAATTACGCACACGCTGAAAGACCAAAAGAAATATGCCAAGCACTTGCTCCCCTTCTCCAGGCTCTTTGTGAGGAACTGCAATTATGCTTAACAAAAAAACACCACAGAACTAGTTGGCATCACTCTGAGACATAAATGTGTTTCTGTTCCAAATATGTAGCATTTGCAGAATGTTTGTATGTATTACGTGCAATTTGTTCAGTGTATCGTTCTGGGAAAACCAGGTCCTGGCTGGGTAATTATGAGGAGGGTAAACAGTATTTTCTGACTGTGAGCTTCCATTTCTAAAGTTGTAGGCAGAAAACTCTTATTATTTACCTTTTGGAGGAAACATTACAAACACAAGCCTTGCCTGTTTGCCTTCATCAAATTTCATTTTTACAATCACAATCTCCTCATTGTTGAACTAAATGGACACCCTGAAGAAACCCATGTGGAAAACGGATGTCTTTCTTAGAGACAGTGAGTGATAAAGGATACCTTAGCTCATGACGGTGCTATAAAGGAAATAACACTGGCTCTCTAGGCCCCTTATTAGAAAACCATGTGGTTTCCTACTTAGTTAAACTGTATTCATCAAGCCTTTACTCTTTATCTACACAGTTTCATGTAGGAGATGGACACACAGCAATACTTTCTGACAATATTTTAAGGGCCAGGAGAGAGATGCCCCTGGTGCCATGGGAGCATCAGGAGTAGACTATTTGAATAATGAGGTATTTTGGAGGATGAAATACTGAGCGAGGGATGGCCAAGATGGGTGGTGACAGAGCAAGCTGAAAAGGGCACTGCAGGCAGAGGAAAAATTACGATCAGAGATTCAGAGCCTGAATCTGAATGGTGTGTGTTGGGTGAGACATTGGGGACGGCGACTGGCAGGGGTGAGAAGTACCTGCAAGTGCTCTGTGGCCTTAATGTCACACAGGACAAGGTGGGAATGGCAACAGAGGAAGCAAGAAGTAGCTGCAAGGGTCAGGTCCTGGAGGGCCCTCTATGTCATGCTCAGCAAATTAGGTCTTATTCTGGAAGTGATGAGCAGCCACCAAAGGGTTTTAAGCCCCAGAAGAGTGTGGTCAGATGTGCATTTGTGGTCCCTCACTCACTTTGCTGCTGCACCTTTGCTTGAACAGTTATGCCTCTCAAACTCCCTCAGATTCAGCAGATTTGGTTTCAGGTATTTTTACGGCTCTAATGGAAATGCAGCAGTGTTTCTACCAAGAATACTGGAACAGCATTTGGAGGATTCTGAGTTATCACAGGTTCTCATGATGGCAGTTCTGTTCATCTTGCAACTCTGCTCAAGCCTCTTTAATATACTTTCCATTCACAACTGTGTTAAGCTTTTTATGTGTTCAAGAAAGCAAGACAAACCAGAGCTAGGCCAAATTTCAAGAGAGTGAATCTGGACGCAGCCGAAGCCCTGACACTGAAGCCAGTTCTACAGGTGAACTTTTGCTTCGTGACTTTCAGGTACACAAACATTTTTGCCCCAAAACCACTCCAGGAGGAAGGGACACCAAGGCCCTGCAGGGAGATGGCTACACACCGGCAGAGCAGAGCTGCTGTCCTCCTACTTGGCCATCCTCTGAGCTTAGCAGGATTGCTTCCGAGTGTCGACCAGTTTGAGAATTTGAACAGGGAGGCAGAGACGAGTGAACAGAAAACAAAACAAAACAAATAAAAGGAGAAAAATGAAGAAGTCAACACTGAGAAAAACAGAAGTCAGTCCAAAATAGTTTAAAGGAAAGAGTAAACTCTGCAACCATCAGCTGTCTTGTCAATAATCTTCAAAAGGCCATTTTTGAGAGCATTAAATACCCAGGCTTTTTAATATGAAATATTTTCTACCTTCCTCCAATTTTATTCATTTATGTTTAACAAGCTAAGTACAAAGAAATTTATTGCACTTAATGTGTAAAGGAAACAGGGCCTAGAGTGGCCTGTTGGGTATAATTCGAAACTTTTCTGTCCTTGGAGGGCTTTATTCAGTTCTGCTTTAATTTTCCCCCTGACCTGCTTGTCTGGAGGGCCCAAGGTACTTTGGTGGGGAGAGAAGTGGAATGGAAAGGTGTGACAGTATTATCCAACTACTAAAAATCAAGAACAGAAGGATGAGGAAGGGGAGACCCTCATGAGTGACACAAGAGCCTAAGTAATCTGAAGCATTAGGTGGATGAAAAAGATGCCCCACCAACAGCACAAGGTGAGGCAGCCATCTCCTCCCCACCCCCTTCCTGCCTCACCGCCTTCCCCCACCCTCAATGAACTTTGGACTCCTGCTGAGCAATCATATTGATTTTCTTGAGGATTTGGACTAAGGAATTGTAGTCAGAGGCTATTTGATCTGGGAACTATAAGATCCAAGAGAGAACATTTAAGTTCAAGGTATATTTGGAAGGATATAAACAACTGACATCCACATACGTAAGGGGAAAAAAAAAATCAAGTGTAATATATGTGAATTTATAGGAGAAAAGCATATTTTCAAAACTAATTATTCCTTCTTTTTCATGGTAAAATGCCATTTCCTACTCATTTAGTAAGTATAAAATATGAATTTATAATTTCAGCAATAATCATTTTGCCAGTAATGAGAGCAATTAACATTTCACACCAAACTAATAATATTAGTAAAAAATAAAGGAGATATGATCCATTTAGATTCAACATAAATTCACCCATAGGGAAAGAGGCCAAGTAGGAATAGCATATACATAGTATCCAACCCTTTTTTGCTGCCTTTGATTAAAAAAAAGTTCTAAACTGACTTCCTCCTATGTGAATGAAAATTACATTTGTATTCTAAGAAAATGACATTAAACCAAAGCAGCATTAACTCCTTAGATACTAACTAGCAGGAAAAATCAATTAACCACATTTTTCCAACACTGATGGGATACTGCCAAATGATATCCACAAAAAAAACTTATTTTTTAAAGTCTTTCCCTCATAAACATGTACTGAGTACCCACTACGTGTCAAAGACAATCTTAGAAACTAGAGAGGAGGATGAACACATAAAAGAAACTAGTGTCACAAAATATGCTATATATTCACTATTCAATGTCCTCTTCCTGGGCACATAGGAAGACAACATGTCCCAGGCTCCCTCAGTTATGTGTGGCCTTGTGAGTGACTTTTGGCCAATAAAGTATGGGCGTAAGTGATAAAAGCAGCTTCCAGTTTGGGTCCTTACAGACATCCCTCGTCACCTTTCTGGTCTCACTCTTCTCCCTTGGGGGCTACAGAGAATAGAGCTGCAAGATGGAGGAGGCTCACTCCACCTCCATCAGTCTGGGAGGCAAAAAAAAAAAAAGAAAAGGAAAGAAAGAAAAACTTGTGTTAAACCATTGAGATTTGGGGTTTTATTCACTACCATTGAATACCCTTCCCTAACCTTATAATCAGGAGAACAAAATTATAACAACAAAAACTTGTAAGATAACGTTGGAATGTGGAGAAATAGTACTCTACATGGGCAGAAAAAAAAAAGAGTACAAATTGTAGGCTCAGACAGGGCTGGCATTAAACAGGAGGTGGTAGTGGACACTGCTCTTGAATTAGGGTAGGAGTTTGCAAGGTGGAGCAAAACAAAACGAAAGAATGAAGGAAATGATCTATTGTTGCCAAAAAGCCCTTCATCATCAAGGAATGACGGCATTTTCTCAATCAAAGGCAACCAAGACAGGCAAGGAAATCAACAATTTTAAGAGTGAAGTTCAACATTGTGCTAAAGCAATACTAGATTACCATTTAGCTTAATTAACTAGAAAACTGATTTCAGACCAGATAAACCATTTACTGTGTAATCTGACAGCACTTTTATGATAAACGAGTTCATGGGGGGAAAAAAAAGCATTAAGCAGGTTATTCAGAAATGTCAAAACTCTCTCCAAAATAGAATGTATTGATTCGTAAAGGATCCTTAGCCCCAACAGCACCCAATATCTAACAGGTACTATCTTCAGACGCAAGCTACTTCCTGCTAGCTAGGTAGATTTCAAGGTTACTGTAGTGATACCACAATCTGCAGCAGCCGGGGAGCCATTTATACTGAATTATCTTTATGTGGATGTACAAACTGTCCCTCAAGACAAAACAAAAACTAGCAGCAGAAAATTCGAACTCTTTTCAGTCTTTAGAAAGTTTTCCAGGATGGATGTTTGAATTATAATAGAAAGAACAACCTGTGAATTGGGGGAAATGAAGAAAACTGTGTTAGGAACAAATGAGTAAGTTGTCAAGGGTCTGATCACTGGAGGACAGATGATAACCATCCTCAAAGTGCACCGTATGAGGGTTCTGCGTTAAAGGAAGGTAAGAATTGGAATGAAAAGATTCAGAGCATTGAGAGATCTTTGAGGAGACTGATCTGTGGATATGACATTACAGCTCTATAAATTCAAGGTGGAAATGAACAATGGTTCTGCAGGTTTGAGGTATAAATCATTTCTAAGGTGGACTTGTAGGAATGCAGTTAGTTCTGAGCAGGGAAGATGAAGGCAGCGGCTTTTTCCTGAAGGTAGTGGACCAGGCAGAAGTGTTATTCCTAGTAAAGATTTTAAAAAGCACTAAGTAGAGATCAAAGTTAAATCTGTGGTTTTGACTTTGAATACAGGATTTTCAACATAATGACCAACCTGTGCACTTATGGATACTCCTACTCACAGAGGAGGGTGTCAGATAGTTTCAAGAAAAAAATGATGATAAGGGCTAGCCCGGGAAGAGTTTTTCTCCTGAAAAATAGCAATGTAGCCCCAGCAACTGAAGGCATATGAAATAAAAAGTTAGCAACATGATTAGAATGGTGTGTTTGATGGGCTGATTTTCATGGACCTCTATTTTATAATGATCTTTAATTTTTTTTCTCTTCCCATCACTATCACCTTATTCACTGTTAGATTTCTGTTAATATTGTTGCTGATTTCCTTTAGGCTTCTTGAATACCAGACATACACAATCCACCTGCAATATGGAAATTAGGAATGAAGGTAACAGGAAGGCTGATGATATTTACCAGCTTGGTGACGAAATGTAAAGTTCAAATAAAAATGCATTCACCATTTTTCTTCTAAGCATACACAGATTCTCAGGTTTACTTGAGCAGTCTGTCTTGATCCTGCACAGGTACAGGTTTTGAGATACAGAAATACTCCTACTAATAATACTGCTCCTTTGTAAGTTCTTAATATTTGCCCTTTATTACCTACATCATAGCAGAATTCCTTAAAAACCTACAAATGACCTTAGAAAAAGTGTGCTTTAAAATAGCTCTTATTATAGGTAGCAATGTGACTATCTTTGTATTATTAATTCGGGACCATAACTGAGAAGCCCATTTTTTTCCTGTATCATTCTCTAGCTCACTAAATTTAACACAAATGTACAAAGACCCTTGTGAAAATACACGCTGGGGGCTGGTTAAAATGACTGCTGTTTCAGAACCATCTTACTCTGGTTGCACATTTTGTAGAGGCATTTCCTCACCGACTGTCCCAACCTCACTTCCCCTTGGACATTAACACACTTCCCATGAGGGTCAAGAATTCAATCCACTCTGTTTTGGGAGAGGCTTCTAAGTCCTCAGGGCAATTAATGAAGGCGTATCAATAGCTAAGAGGGGCGTGCTAACACCTGCAAAGAGAGGCGCAGGGCATGGGAAGACGTCCTGCTGCGTAAGGACAGCGGTGGCCATGATCCATTGAAGGCCTCTGCTCAACAGTAGTGAGGAGGTCTGTTTACGTAGTTTGGCTCCAAGGGCAAGGATGTCCACAGGTCTGTTTCAGCTTCTCCGTGATATTTGGTGTCTCCTTCTTTATTCTGGTAGAAAGTCAAAATGCCACATCCCTGGAAGCCTTGCCTTTTGATTTGCAAGAGTAAAGTTTAGGAGTCAAAAGGAATCTAAACCCTGTATCCCTGCTCTAACAACTCTAGAATTTGCTGGCTAAGGAAGGTTATGGGAGGCGGAGAGGTACATTTAGATCGATATTTTCAAATTTTATCTCACTACGTCTTTATGAAAAGATGCGAAGTATGGCTAGCCACTTCCCTTGGGGTAACAGCATCTATTTGGCGCCTTCTGAATGCCAGGTGTTCTGAACAACTATGTCCTTTGGTTGAATGCTATTTATTTGAGTAGGACCATATCTAATGATTAGAAAGCATACTCCATCAGGACCAGGACTATGATTGTAAACCCCTCACATTTACACTCCAAATACTGTCCATAGAAGGCAAAGTGGCGTTTCCTTTCTCCTACATCAATGGTTCACCAACTCTGCTGTGCATCAGAATCATCTGAGAAACTTTAGTTAAGACAAAGTGTCTGTGGGTGGAATGGTACAAGTGTAAAAGACCCATGGTAGAGTCCAGAGTAGAGCAATGGTCTCGTAGTTAGTGGAGTCAGGAGGATGAGCTTTCTGATAAAGGAACTTGTGGTGGAAAAGTCTAGAGTGACTGACTGGGACTGAAATGGGCAGAGGAAGAATGAGATGAAGAGACAGGGCTTCATTGACAAGTGGTCCTGACGAGCAGAGGTTGGGGGTGGGAGTGATATCCATTGATAGTATTAATTCATGAGAGAAAACACTCCTCTTTTCCTCCAGTTGTCAACACATGATTGATCATCAATATTAAAAACAGTGTCATTGAACTGTGTGTCCCCAAATTCCTATGTTGGAAGCCCTAGATCGCAGTACCGCAGGATGTGACTGTATTTGTAAGCAGGGCCTTAAAGAGCTAATGAAGTTTAAATTAGGCCTCAGGGTGTCTCCTTATCTGATTTCCCTGATATTCTTATAAGAGGATTGTGAATGCACAGAGACACTAGCAGTGTGCGGGCACAGAGGGACAACCCTGTGAAGACACAACAAGAATGCAGGTGTCTGCAAGCCAGAGAGAGAGGCTTCAGAGGAAACCAACCCTGCCAGCGCTTTGACCTGGAACCTCTAGCCTCCAGAACTGTGTGAAAACAAATTTCTTTTGTTAAAGCCCCCAAGTCTATGTCTTTTGTATGAGAGCCCTAGAAAACTAACACGGACAATTTAAAAGTAATGAAATGATAAACATCTGAAATGCTAAGAATAGACTTTATTCGAATTGCCAATGCAACTTGTCTTGACCTAAATAATCTTCCTAAAGCTTTTCAGGTCATAACAGTCAAAACACTCTTTTGTGGAGTAAGCATAAGCCATTGCTCAACTTCATTATTTGTTGCCTACCCCTTACTTAGTAAACTGTACCCAACTTTCAAGTTCCACTGAAGTCCTTCTCCTACAGGAAGTCTTCCTGAATCACCCAAATGCTCAGTGATCCTTCCTGTACCTGAGCCCACAGGACTAGTCATCTATGTCATCAAATTGGCTCCCAGTCATAAACTGACCTTTGACATTTCAAATATTGTTGCCACATCCCAATTTCACTTTCTGTATATTTTAATCTTGCTTCTGTCACCAAACTATAAACTCCTTTGGCACAGGGACCACGACTATTAATTTTCTGTGTCTCCTATAATCTCTGACAAAGTTCTTCCAGAAATATTGATTGATAAGTCATTAAAGGGTTTCTACAGACACTATCATATGTTGTACCTGAGTTTAATTAAATCTCAAAAGATCAAAGACAGGATTGAAAGATATTCTTTCTATAATGACTGTGTCACAATCAGCTAGCAGCATTTTAACATTGATGAGCCGTCACAAGTGACTCTGAGACCTGTAAATGGTTATTTTCTAATTTCAAGTGAGGTTAAAAAGATGATGGAGAAAGAAAATACCTTCAAGGTTATGGTTAACGATCCTTTTTTACCTGGACACACTCTAGTGGGCAGAAAGAAAGCATCTCCTACAAACAATATGGTAAGTGGTGTTAATAACGAGATTTAAAACTTCAAAATGTGCTTAATTAGACCCTATTCTAGTACCACTTGATAAAGTTGTGTTGGAGAAACACTGTCATTGCACATTTTCAGATGACATAATTCGTCACAGCTCAGCGAGTCATAACATTAGCTAAAAAAAAAATCCTAGGATTAAGTCACCATATTTTATTGAACATAAGGTAGAACTGAATTATTCTTATCCTGATTTTAAATGATTTTCCCACACATCTCTGTTTTTGTGGTGTGATTAAACATAGGATGATGGCCAAGACAAAATAAGGTAATTTTTCAGGGATCAGAGAAGATGAGATAGAAGATAATGAGTCAAATTTTGAAGATCTGCCTATAGAATATTCTTTAGATGTTTTTTAAAGAGAGGTGTATCATATGTGAACAGTGTCAAGAACTGGCCCTCGATTTAAAAATTAGCAGAAGTTGTCTTCCATGCAACATATGAGCTACTGTTCACCCTGTGTAGTTTCCTTTTAAGTTTGCCTTAATTACAAAGTTTTGGGGAAGGAAAGAAGGGACTGAAAGAGTGTCATTCTTGACCAAGTTTTACCTTTTTGTTCTCTGTAGCAGTTAACTATTGCTGTGTAACAATAAAAGAAGCAAAAACACAAATCTCTCTCAGTCTTATACAGCAATAAATATTTATTCACATCCAGACCAGCTGAGGGACAATGGATCTAGACAGGCTGACCTGGATTGAATGGCTTTGCCCTTAGCTGGATTGCCCATGCATCTCTCTTTCCCTTGGGTGGCCCACTATGTCCTCATGGCAATGGCAAGGAGGACAAACCTGGTCACATCTGTGTTTCTCACACTTCTGCTTATGTCATATCTGCTAACATCCTTGACAGAGCAAGTCAGGTGACTGCACCCTAAATCTATGGCCAGGGACTTCAGCTGTAGTAGGAGGAGCTTCAAAGTTAACATGCAAAGGGAGTAGATATGGGAGAGATAACAAACTGAGGAATTATTCCAATCTACCACACTTTTACTGTCTTCAATTCTTTATTAATCCATCTATTAAAAATTTGCTGATATTGTGAACATCTGTCATAGTCAAAGGTGACTTCCCCTTTTATTTGCCCATCATTTTGTAAACAGCTTTCCTATATCATCAGGGAAATGTCCACAATGTGAGTGAGCCCTACCTCCCTAGTGTACAGATGAGTATTCAAATTCCCATTGGATGAACAGATAAAGAAGGTACTGCCTATGCCACAAGCCCCCATCTCACTAGCCCTGGGGGGCAGAGAAGACGTGGGTGGTGGCAGCTAAGAAGCAGTGGTTGCCATGGTGAAGTACTCATGGAGAAGCTGCACTGGGACTGTGGCAGTAGCAGTAGTAAATGCAATAAAGATAAATTCCTGGCATTCATTTTTTTTTTTCTTATTTCACATTTTTTTTTTTCACTTCTTTATAAAACAGTCATCTCCTCACTACCAACTCCCACCCCTAGAGAGGGGGAGGGGAGTGGTGGAGGTTGGGCACCTCTAAAGAAAAGGGGATGGGGGATTTATTTATTTTTTATTATGGGAGGAACTTGCAACATGAGATCTACCCTTTTAACAAATATTTAAGTGCACACTACGGCACTGGTAGCCACTGGCACTGCTGTACAACAGTCCTGAGAATGCATTCATTTTTCATAAAGGAAGCTTCATACCCACTGAACAACTCCCTATTCCCCCTTCCCCCGGCCCTGGTACCACCGCTCTACTCTGTCTCTATGAGTTTGACTATTTTAGATTCCTCGTGTAAAAGGAATCATGCAGTATTTGTCCTTTTGTGAGGGGCCTATTTCACTTAGCATAATGCCCTTCAGGTAGACCAATGTGGTCGCATATGGCAGGATTTCCTTCTTTTTAGGCTGAATGTTATTCCATTCTAAGTATATGCCACATTTTATTTATCCATTCATCTGTTAGTGGACATTTATGTTGTCTCCACATCTTGGCTGTTATGAATGACGCTGCAATGAACATGGGAGTTCATATAGCTCCTCGAGATCTTAATTTCAATTCTTTTGGATATATAATCAGAAGTGGTATTCCTGGATCACATGATGATTCTACTTGTAATTCTTTGAGGAATTGCCATCCTACTTTCCACAGCAGCTGCACTGTTTTACTTTCCCACCAATAGTATACAAGGGTTCCAATTTCTCTACATCCTGCCACTTGTTATCTTTTGTTGTATATTTCTGTATAACAGCTATCCTAACTGGTGTGAGGTGGTATCTCATTGTGGTTTGACTTGCATTTCCCTGATAATTAGTGATGCTGAGCATCTTTTCATATACCTGCTGGCCATCTGTATGTCTTCTTTGGAGAAATATCTATTCAACTCCTTTGCCTGTTTTTTATTGGGTTACTTGCGGTTTTGCTACTGAGTTGTAGAAATTCCTTATATTTTTTGGATATTAATCACTTATCAGATGCATGGTTCAGTCTCTTCAAAAAATGGCACTGGGAAAACTGGATATCTATGAGCAGAAGAAGGAAATTGGATGCTTATCTTAATCTGTACACAAAAATCAACTCAAAGTGGATTAAAGATTTAAACCTAAGACTTTGAACAGTAAAACTCCTAACAGAAGACATAGGGGGAAAGCTTCCTGATATTGGGCTTGCTAATGATTTCTTGGATCTAACACTAAAAGCACAAGCAACAAAAGCATATAAGATACCTGGCTCTCACCATTCGGCCTTAGTGGTAGTAACTTCCTCACCAGGCCAATTCTGCGTTAGGAACTTGCGGATGCTTCTCTTGCCTTTTCAAAGTTTCCATGAGCTCTCTAGAATTCTTTCTGTTTGAAATAGAGTGGATTCTGTGAACACTGACTGTTACTCTGAGCAGCTACTTCATGGAGAGCAATTAACTAGACTTTGCGGAGGTATCAGGATTCTTTGGGTGCAAGCAGCAGGGATCTGAATTTACTCAAAGGCTCTGGGGTAGCTGACAGAGTGATGGAATGTCAGCTAAAGAACTAGGCTTGCAAAGGAAAGGATTTAGGGAATTTCTGAGTGTTCAGACAGTAAAAACTCAGGGCACCAACACTTGAATTATTACCTCTAAACTTATTTTTCTATACTTACATCATTCTGCTGAAAACTCGGTTTTGGAATATAGAATGCAACTAGCTTAGCTTTGATCTCATGTCCATTCCTTGAATAGAGGAGGGAAAGAAACCTTTATTGATATCTGTCCCAAGATTTCACCAAGATGGGATACTGGTGATTCCTCAAAAAGAAACGGGGATGCTTTATTGAAAGAAGAGGAAATGACCACTATGTGGCTAAAAACAAAATCAAAACAACAGCAACAAGCAAACAAACTAAAAAAGCCTCAAAGCAAAACAAAACTGAAAGCAGGAAAAACAAACCAAAACTACTACAGATCAAGGATAAGACTTTGTATTTGTTTCTGGAAAGCTTCAATTTTAGTAGAAAAGATTATACACTCAATCTTCGTTTATTATTCAATAATAAAAACACCAGTCATTAGATTCAGAGTCCACCCTAAATCAGTTATGACCTCAACTAACTCATCTGATTATATCTGTAAAGGTCCTGTTTCCCAGTAAGGTCACAGTCAAGTTCTGGGTACACATGAATTCTCAGAGGACACTATTCAAGTTACTACAATAACCTCAGACTTTAGAATAAGTTTAGACTTCCACCTCAGGTGAAAATCAGCCCTCCTTCCCCACATCTTTTTCTCATACAGATGCAATATAAATGTATGATTTTAAGGTGATCTAAAATTATCTTGCAATATGGATATGCATGTGATAATAAGAAAGTGTAGTATAACATTGGCATATCTTAATTCAGATATGAGAAAAGTATCTACTTTAGACATCTTTTCTCACACCCAATTCTTTGCTGTGCTGTACTCTGAATATATGTATCTGAAAACTACTATGTGGGCACTGCATGGTTAAATAAAGAATATATTCTCTGTATTAGCTTATCGGTGACATTACTTTTCAGACTACATAGAAATTAAGTAAGCCTAGGGAGTGATTCTTCGTAGGCTCAGAAATTCTACCAAGCTTAGACAAATTAAGCTGTTTTCCACTGATTTACGTAAAGTGTAATTAACAAATTAATACATATGAAGATAATAGAAAGCACCAAGCAATAATGTAGTTTTGTTGTTTTTGAAAATTACTGAAAGTAATGGCAAAGCTAATCTGCTATAAATTTCTTTTAATTAAATAGTGTTTGGAATAACAATTTTTTTCTCAGTTCAATCTGTCTCATACCATTCTTACAAGTTTTTCATTTTTACATACTCAAGAGTTTCCTAATACTGCTTCGATTTTCTGTATTGAATCATATTTATTCATTATAGAGTAATTGGACTATGGAGACAGAATAATGTTTTTGTAGGACCTGTTGCTTTAAAACCAAAGCTATTTTCAAATGCTATATTTTTCATTTAAAATGTTAAACATTTCCATTGTATTAACCAGTCAGATACGTTTAGGGTGGTAAAAACTCATTGTTATAAGGCAAATCATAAAATGCCAGCAAACCTAGGCCACATACTTTATGACAGTGTTTATATGGAGAAGTATAAGCATATGTATTAATTTAGTATAATTTGTGTTAATACACATTAAGACTAGAGCATAAATATGAATACAATAATTAATCTATAGATAATAAAATGCTTTCTTAATTGTTTATTCAAATGTATCAAAAGACATGTGACAAAATAAGTCTTAGTGCACATTGTACATGTCACTTCCTGGGAGACTATGAGAACTTGAAAACCAAGACCTCTCAGGTGACACAACTTGTGAACTCCAATATTTAACAACTGCCATGTATTTAGCCACAGATGTACACTGCCTTCTTCTGTCTTACCCTGAGGCTCAGTTAGCCTTGGCCCTGTCAGGTGCGGGGGGGGGGGGGGGGCAGGGGGAGTGGTGTCTTAGCCAGATTAAATTGGACCTTCCTAGGATTTACAAAAACCATAAACAACTTTGGCTGGTCTCAGGTCTCCTGAGACTTCCAGGTCTGTCCCAGGATTGATCCAGCTCCCCCAGGGGCACTCCTCCTTCGGGGTTGACACCTGGGACCAGGGTAGCCTGCCTGCAACCACTCTGCAGGAGAGCGGCCCCCTCTGGCTCTCTCCAGAGGGCTGTCCTGCACTGTTTCCATCACACCCTGCTCCTGGAGCTGTGAACTCCATGGCCCACGGTGTCGTGCAGAACAGTCGCTTCAAACCCTACACACTGTCTTAAATGCCAGAGAATTTTTTCCCCCCCATACAGATAACTAAATCATCCTTCCTGGATAATAGTGGTTAGAGACTGAGATGGTAAGGTGACCATGCATAGAGTTAAATGGGCACCTGGAACATTAGCGAGAACATTTCTGATTAACTATATCTACCATGAAATGCCTCTGACTTTGACCTGCACCAATAAATTCTCGTTTCTTTATAGCAAATGGAATCCCTGCACAGGTTGCCGGGTTTGTCCTCAACCAGCTCTGCTTCTTCCTTCGACTACAGAAAGGAATCTCTTTCTCTAGAAATGAGTCACAAAATTCCTCACTTACTTGAGGGTTAACAGTCACAGAAACAAGGGGAAAAAGAGAAAGCTATTTGTGTTCAATCTTGATTGCTCCTTCACCATCTCAGTATGAATTACAAAGATCCTCAGGCTCTGATCCTGGAAGATTTACAATTCAAAGCAAAGGAAAATCATCTTCCTTTCCCTGTTTAAACGCACAAACAAAAAACAGTTCTAAACTACTCTCCCAGTGTTTTAATAAACAAGTAATTAAACATAAACATCAAATATTTCATCTACCATTTCTTGGATTACCTTCTATGCCCTTGATTTTCTTTCACATTTTCCATCTCTTTCTCTGTCGCTTCCTCTCTTGTCTTCTACTCTGGGTGATCCGCTCAACTTTTTCTTTTTACCTTTTTCCTGATTTGTTTTTGCAATTTGTGTTTTAAGTTTTCATCAACTCATTCTTATTCTCTGATTCTTTTCCTTAGCAGCCTGTTCTTGTTATATGGGTACTATATATTCTTTAATCTCTATAAAACAGTAATTATGTTTTTTTAAAAACATGTTATATTTTCTTCCCTAAATTATACATTTTTCCAGTGTCTGTTGTTTTGATTTACTCTCGATCTTTCTCTTTTATGCTGCCAGTTGTCCTCAAGTGATTGTTTATGCATGGTTTTGCCTTCATGCACCAGAATGAAGGAGCAGATGACCAATCTTACATCACCGTCACTAGGTTTCTGTATCTGACTTGTGCTTTTCTTTTAAACAGAGAAATGACTGCTAATTCTGGGTGTGTGGGGACCAACAGACTTCACCTGGGGTGCATGGATGCCTTCCCCGCTAGCCACTGTTAATACGAGGAAGGCCCTGACCCAAAATGGTAGCTCCCACACCAGCCTCCCTGGGAGACCACCTGATGTCTTTAGAAAGCAGTAGCCTCCAAAAGGGGCCGATTTCACTTCAGAGAACACAGGTTGTTCTGCTGAGGTAACTGGAGAAAACAGGCACACCCTCCAAGCAGACAGTCTCACTGATTGCTAGTTTCCAGCAAAATGCCTCTTTTAATACCCAATCTTCACAGAACATTTGTATCTCTCAATACAACCATTTTTGGCCAACATTTTACAGAAAAAAAATATATTTAAGTCCTCCTAACTCAATACATTTTAAACCAAATGATGGAAATGTCTTGAGATATATCTGAATATAATGGGTTAAATCTCAGAATCACACATAGAAGTTTTTTAAAAAGCTTTCAAGTGTCAACAAAGGTGTGTGTCCACTGTGAAGTTTAGAGCACACGTTACTGTTCTAAAAGCAGCTGTCTGTTAGTAACTACGTTTTTTCAGATATTTCAGCCTTTTACATTTTAAGAATATTACCTATAGGTAGTTAACTGTATTTTCAGTCACATTTTAGGAAATTAATTGGGAGTTTGGAGTTGACACATTATAATTATTCTCAGTTAAACAAGGAGATTATGCTCATGATTAATATTTTCACGTGGAATGTCTAATTTTTCAGAAATGGATTCTAATGTTAATTGAAAGAGGCCTGTATTAGAATTTCTATTTGGAATTCTTTCTCATACTTTTTAAGAATTTCTATTTTATGTTTTCTACTGTAGATGATCTATCTGTAGAGCATACAAATAGGTAATTCAGAAAAATAAATAACAATATATCTGTGACCTAGACTGAGAAAGTGAATTTTCTAAAAGTTGTGTGATAGAAATGGGTGGTAGATTATTATGCCTGAGGGTATCTTTCTGATCCCAACCTGGAGCCAACAGCACTACGGTAGAAGCAGGCTGAGAGGTGAGTGTGGGTGATACGGGCCACTGCAGACACTCTGTAGTTAAGGTGTCAGTCCATTGTCACGGTTTCTGCCCCTTCTCCCAATCCTGCTCTAACCTGCCAACTTGGGGAAACTCTGCTGTGAAAAATTGCTTTTGCTCCCTCTGCCCCATCTCTATGGTTCTCTCCATTCTGACTTATGCCTCATTATAACTTTGACGAGATACTCAGTTTTCGATAGCTATTTCCATCCCACTCCCCTCCTTCGATCCTGAATTTTAGTGTGTTTATGAATTTATTATTCTCCGGGCTTCTTTAATGTCATTCTAGGTGTTTGGGGGACAGAGAAGAGATAGTCAGTTGTCTCAGTCCCCTCCTCAAGGCAGACATCCTTGACTCCGGAAAGTTCGGCATGGACACAGCCTGTTTCAGAGACCATGAACCTGGAATGGCACCAGGAGTGCACATCCAAAGGGCCAGAAAGGCTCCTCCCCACAGCACTCTCTTCCTAATTTGGAGGCATCATTAATGTCAGAATTACGTTCACCAGAACTTTCCTTTAAGTTGAGGCAAAATTTCTACTCTGAGGATAGGCTGCTGAATTTACAAGTAGTAATTCTCTTATCCCAAATAATTTTTTTTTTTTAAACAAAGTCAGCCCACTGCCAAGAGCAGTACATTTGTGGAAATAGGGGTGATCTGTAAATTCTATGCACATCCAATTTAGGAGTATCCTTCAACCTAAAGATTTCACCCCAATACTTCAGGAATCATCACAAGGAACCAGAGAGAAAAAACAAGGATGCCAGTGGAGCAGGCAGATCTGTGTCGGTTGCAGTGAAAAATAATCAGGAATCATGCCATTTTTGCCTCCCTCATCAGGATCCCAGAAGAAAGAGATGGTGCCCATTTTTAAACTAAAATCTACAGCTCAAAACCTCTTCCTGTAGCTGAATTCCCACCCCAGTGTTTATTTGTGTAGACACAACCTGAATGACCTGATTCATCTGTGATTCATTTCATTTGAACGACTGCATAATCATACTACAAGAATAGAGCCTTGAGGGGTTAAAAGGCGAGTGGAGAATGTGGGGGAGTCACAGCTAATTTCAATGTAAGACGGGCAATTAAATCAAGAATGACTTGGTCAGCAGAACTGCACGGAAAGACAAGTGACTTACAAATAGAATTTCAAGGTGGGGAAAGCTAAGGACAAAATCTCTCCTCCTGTAACTGCATTCTAGATGATAATTTGACAAAGGCACGAGGGTCCAAAAATTACGGAGGAGAAAATGTCTAAACTTTAGCGCAATGTCTAATTACAATAAGAGAATGCAATAAAATATTCCAGAATCCAAAAAAATACATGTAGAGAATAAAAATCAGGGAAAATTATTCCAGTTCTAATCAGATATTAATGAGACCACAGTAGAAATACCACCCAAGTTGTTAGAACCTTGTTCAAGCAAAGGAAACTCAAAGAAATGAGAGAGGAAAACTTTGACCCGCCATATGATTCAAATAATTGGGGGATCTAGTCACATTAAAAATAAAGACCACAATTCTTTTTCATGGAGAGCATCAAATGAAGGTATGGTAGAACCTGTCAAAGCAGAAAATACAGACTGTGGGGTTAATGGACCATGTTTCAAACCATGGTTCTGGATTCATCACAACCCAAGAACATCACTTGGACACTGAAATAAATCTCTCTACATGAGATACAATGACTACAGAATCAGATTACATAGAGCACTGAAAATTGAAAGCAAGATATTCAAATGAGTGCTGGGGACTGTTTTTAGTTGCAAGGACAAAGCCAACAGTTGTAACAGGCTGTTCCTGTAATCTTGGATACATAATATGAACGTGCTCTGAAAAAAAAATAGTTGGAACACCACTGAAGGTCCATACTTGCTGATTAACAGGAAAAGAAAGTAAGTCTTGAAGGGTGATTTAGAGATGTTTGACATATGTTTTGTAACCTGATGAGCCCCAGATGTGATCAGACACAGGGTAAGCACCAGGCAGGGGTCAGAGTGAGCAGACTAATGGGAGAGGATCGGTATCCTGGGCAGACTGCACTGGGACTGGTGGGTTAGGCTGTTCTACAATACAAAGCAATCAACAGAGATGTTAATTTAACAAGACCCTCCCTTCACAATGTCTACATGTATTAAGTCATCATGTTGTACATTTTCAGTATCTTATAGTTTTATTTGCCAATTATGTCTCAATAAAGCTGGAAAAAGCCCTACAAAGCAATAATTGACTATTTAGTCCATCAGAATGGGAGGAACCAGAGAGAAATGCTAAAATGATTTAGGTATGTGAGCTGCAGACCCCATCTGGTCCAATACTGAGGCCACCTGAGCTTTGAGGACAGCCCAGAGAGCGACCATTCTCTTCCCGTCATGAAAAAGAGAATTGTTCGTTCCCCAAGAAGAGGACCTTCAACTCCCTGCTAGGCCTTGAGCAGATTCATTCAGTTCAGGAGGTCCAACCTGAACCTGCTTCTGAGTTCAGCTGTCTTTGACCACATCATCTTCTTCTGAGTTCACAGGCCCACCTTTCTCTAATGGAAAGTCTCAAGAGGAGCACAGTGCACACTCAAACCAATGCTTCTATTTCCTGTGTCAGAACCCTAAGAAAGCGACTCTGTCAATGCTACTCTGTAGGTGAGGATCAAGGCATCTATAAATACACCATCCCTTAAGTGCAGAAATTCTGCTAGTGATGTAAACCATTTGCTGGGACATTTCAAAGAGCAGCTTGTCTGGAAGCAAGCTCCCTGTGAGATGGTGGCCAGGCTAAGGGACACACTGGCCACACTGAACTGAATACTCATTGAATCTATTTAAAAAAAAAAAAAAAAAAAAAAAAACAGCTGCATTGCTTGGTCTGAATGTACCTGAAATCCATGGTCTATTTTTTTTTTTTTTAAGTATGTATTTGGGTAGTGCTGAGCCAAGAGTCACATCGCCTCACCTCTTCCAGTAGGAAGGGAACTGGAGTTAATGCTTTCAGGACAGAAATAGCATCAATTCGAGTATCGCATGTCATACATTGATCCTTCAGAGCTTTGAACAGAGAGCAGAATATTAGTCCCCTTGTTGCCCAAGGAGGATGTTAACCTGCACCCCCTGCAAGAGCGAGGACACCACGAAAGTCACCTTCCCCCGCTGGATGGGCCAGCTGCCAACTGTGACCGGGAACTTGGTTAGAGTAAAAGATTCTTTGTCAGGAATGTGGAAATTGTGACATTAGGGACTAGCCTGGGCGAGAGGAGAAAGCTTCAATGAAATTTGCAAGTTCATTTTGGTTTATATACCTGTCGGAGCTGAGACATTAAATGCAGAAGGCTTTTAATCTAGGTATTTGAAACACTACTTGATACCATGGACTAGTGTCACTCAACAGAGAGTACTTCAAGGACAGAGCTACCTCTGAACCAGAATAAGACCCCAGGAAGGCAGATTCAGCCCAGAGCATTTGGGACGGGGTGATTTTCTTTTGTTTCAACATCCACTTTTGACAGAACTGGCTTTTCTCTTCGCCCCTGCTGCAGAGCTAATGACTTCCTTCACGTCCACCTTGCTCCAGGCACCCCCCCACACCGGCGAGTACAGCCAACCTGATACGCAGATATACCGCCAGCTTTATTTACACTTATTTTTGTCAATCATCTGCTATCCGGAGATGTAGAGGGAGACACCCTAAGTAATCAAACACAGGAATGGGTCAGGTAGGTTAACGTGGCCAAAAAACAACATGGAAGAAATAACCACAGAGTGGAGGCTGCGATTCAGTATTGGGGCAAGTCACGGGCAACACAAAGAGATTACAGCCAAACCCTCTCCTGTCTCAGACGGTGCAGTTTGTTCTCGAGATTTCTAAAGATGCGTTCAATGCCGGCACACATCTGAGAGAGCCACAACTGTGGCTAACACTGAAAATAAATAATCCAAATCAGTTTGGCCATATTAACTGTGAAATCCACTTTACTAGTGAGATGGAATTTGCTTCAGGCCATCTAGGTCAATAGCCTTGGAGAGGGAATTCCAAAGATGAAGGCCCTTCATAGAAAATGCTCAGCCTTCAGACCTGTGTAGTTCTAAATCAGAGGGCTTAGCACCTCCAAGCCCTCCAGCTGCTGTGAGGGCAAACCCGGGAAAGAGGTGGCCATTGGATATAACCTACCTCCCCTCTCTGCTGCCTCTCCTCAACCCCTGAAACAGAATGCTGTTGAGGTCTGCTACCTTGATTCCCCCTGAAAGCAAAGAGGCAACTCATGAGGTATGGGAGCCTGGAGGGAACAAAGGCAAGTGTGAACGTGTGTGAGCTCATCCTCTGGCATGATGAAAAGTAGGCACTCTTCAAAAGGTCTGCTCTGTGGCAGAGGGGCTCGTTACTGAGAGCAGAGCTCCACTGCCCACACAAAGGCGAGCGGGGAGAGTAGGGGCTCAGTGCAGTGAGAATGCAGACAATGTGGAACCAGAGCTCACTGCATCTTAAAATCCGTGGGCTACTAGCCGAGCCATTTAAAGATAATGGTGAGAGCAAAGAATGGACTTGCCTGGAAGATATGTTTTCCTGTTTACTGCCTGCAGGTAGCTTTTGGAAATTTTCCTTGAAAACATATTTTAATTCATATCAGTCAAAATGAAAAAGGGTCTGTAGTAGACAAAATAATGCCCCCTCCCGCCCCCAAAGATGTGTCTACATCCCATTTCCAGGAACCTGTGAATATGTTAGTTTCCATGGCAAAGGAGAATTAAGGATGTAGATGGAATTAAGGTCAACAGTTAGCTATACTTAAAATCGAGAGATTATTCTGGATTATCCTTATGGTTGTATTATCTAATATAATCACAAGGGTCCTTATAAGTGGAAGAGGGAGGCAGAAGAGGTCACAGAGATGCAAGAAGAACTTGACCCAGTTCAAGTTCAAAGTTGCTGGATTTGAAGATGGAGGGAGAAGGCTACAAGCCAAGGACTGTGGGAGGCTTCTAGAAGCTGGTACAGGGAAGGAAGCAAATTTTCCCCTAGTGCCTCCAGAAGAGAGCCCAACCCTGTAGACACCTTGATTCTACTTCACTGAGACCCGTGATGAGCAGATGGAATATGATAAAGCTGTGTTGTTTCAAGCCACTCAGCTGGTGGTCGTTTACTGGCGCAGCAATAGGAAACTAATACAGAGCCCAATGGTCAGCTTGACAGGTAAACATGGAGTTTGTGCCTTATGCTTTGTCTGGGGTGACAATGGCCAGGAAATCAACAAACACTCACACTCAGAGAATAGAAAATGAACTTGTTGTTTCCATGGAAGGCATGCTACTCTTTCCACTTAGTTGGCTAGCTAGCATCCCAGTTTCACTGCCAACATTTTAGGTGGCAGCCTGCTGGGAATGACAACATTTAGCACTTATTATCCCAGAGGAACCAATTTCCAACAGAGTTGATCCCAACACTGCTAGGTTGATCCTAAAGGATGACCTGTTAAGCCATCAACCATACAGCTAAAAACTATTCGACTAAAGGATGGGACAGTCACCTTCACACTTCAACTATCACCTTGTGTCTTCTGAATACCTGAAGCCCAGATGTTGCACAATACTTCCCTTTGCACTTCCAGGGGGGAAAAGTGAAAGATAAAAAAAAAAAAAAAAGATGATCCTGCTTTACTTCGATATTTGGGATGAGATTAAGGAATGTACAATGGCTGTGCCACATTTCAGGTCACTGAAAAAAACAAACAAATAAAAATCAGTGTTACGGTTAGAAAAGAATTCCGAGACATGGAAAGCTGGGTTTCCAAATCACCAACACACTCACCTGAGAACTTGAAAACTAAATTAACTTCAGGTGGGGAGATGAAAATCGGGAAATACACCTGAGACCAAATATACAACTTGACGCAGTTTTTCCTCTAAATTGATTGACTCTTCATCCGACATGTAAATTCAAAAAAATGTATGATTTGCTCCATCTCTGTGACAGCATATATAAATACAATACACTGTTGACAGTGTCTGGCACATAACCATTCATGAATTACAGCATCCTTTGATAGAACGACTCTAGCTACTAGAAAAGGCTGGAGAGAGAGAGAGAGACTTTCCTGGCCTAAGGTGGGGTTTGTTGAAGACAATAGTTTTTTTATTTGCACCCAAATGATTCTTAGCACCCAGCAGCCCCATTACATTTTCAACAAGGGGCTAGCGAGAACGGACTAGCGTTAACTGAACTCCAGGAATGAAGAGGAGCACGTGGGTGAGCCCTGGGGCGTGGTCTCCTGTGAATGAGCAAGCACATTTTCAACACAATTGGCTGCCTAATCGCGTGTTGCAAACTTGGCTGATGCATTTGGATGTGTAAGCAATTATGTTTCCGCTAAAAGCCTTGGTTGGTAATGCTTTTGTTCTCCACTTCCTACAACTTAACAGAGGGAAGAGATTGGTACAGGAGTGGTTTTCAATACATTTTGTTTTGCTTTTTGACTTTTCCTTTCAAAACATTTTTCAATTAAGCTGGCCAACTGATCCAAGGTTTATTATACCTCCAAACACCGCATAAAATAGATAAGGAGAAAACGGTGGATAATAAAAGTAGTTTTAGTAATAAAACATTTTCTGATGTGAAAAAGCCTGCATGTTTGCATTAAACCACATCATTTAAATGTGAGTAACCGTACTGAGTACCTCTCAGGACTAGCCACAGGGTTAGTACCGCGTATTGAGAATAAGACAAGGGTTCCCTGATTTCAAGAAACATCTCTTCAAGTGGACCTTTAACAGAAACTGGCTTAACGTCTAAGTCATCTGAAGTTTCAGGAGGTGAGATTCTTGATCTCCAAAAGAACGATAACCATAAACCACCGGTTCCGAATACTCTGCTTTCTAATAACCACTCTTAACCTGCCTCCACTGTGATTCTCACAGCCCATCTAACACACTATGGTGCTAATTAATTTCAAAAGTATTACCCATTGATTCACTGGGGGCTGAAAAAGAGTTGCCACAACCCATCTGGGAACTTAAGCAGACCACGAAGAAATAAACACATATAAAAAGAGCCACGTCTGTTACTGAAATATGGAATTCAGGTCTCTAAAAACACTCGTTCTTGCAATCACTTGCTACAGATACCGCAGGTACTGTTTCTGTGATCCAGGAACCTTTAGCCCCTCAGAGCTGCAGCTTCGAAGAGAACGTATCGTGCCCTCATTAAAGCGTCTCCACGCGCAAAGCCAAGCTCACCTCAGGTGTACGCAGTTGTGGGTAAATTCAAGCTCTACATTTGAAGCCCGGCTCTTCTGCTAATTCTGCAACATGAGTGATGTCACTGTAGTCCTTTCCAACTCTCAGTTTCCCCATCTGATAAAGTGGCGGAATTTCACACATCAGAGGGTTTACGAGTCAGGCCAGGCCTGGGACAGCCCTGGGCACAGGCTCCTAACGACGCGCGCCTGAGGCAGGAACCTCCCAGCATCTAGTACGAAACCCAACCAGCCTGACGCCCCTGAGTCAACTGAGGCAGCTCTCAGAAAGCTCGCGTTCACCGGCGGACTCACCTGCCCCGGGGCCCAGCGCAGAAGCGGCCGAAGGAGAGGGGTCCAGACGAAGGAGGCTCGTTTGCTGGTCGTGCGGCGTCTGCGGAGGGGGCGGGGGGGGGGAGGAGGAGGCAGGCGTCCAAGGCCCGCGGCGACGCGCTCGCGGAGCCGCTGCCGGCGCCATCTTGGCGCGCTCCCTCCGCCTTGCTCCGGCAGGGGGCGTCACCTTTTAAACTTTTTTTTTTTTTTCAATTCTAGTCTTTATTGAGAGTTGAAATAAGCACTGACAGTAAGACTTTCAAAATCTGTTTGTAAACTCTGTCAAGATTTTAAGTAGCTTTCCATGGCAGTGGAGGGTTAGTCATGAAAACAACTGTATTCTTAATCTGTCCGGTGTTCTGCATTGTTTTACTTCACTTGCCTCATTGAGAACTGAGGAAATGATGTCACCTTGTGTGACTTTGCATGACCATCCTGGCGCTTTTTATCTATGCATGACTTTTTGAAGTTTGGAGTAATCAGTAGAGAAAATATCAGTATCATATTTCACATTCACTCTCTGCAACTGAACACATTCGATGAGCTTAGATTTTTATTTTTCAGGTATCAATTAGTGGTCATGAAAATCAACACCAGGTTCTTAACCTTTGCAGTCCTGGGAATCACCGTGATTTTTGGTGCACAGAAATCAACAGAGTGCTCATGCAGGCTTATCTCCATTTCCACTGCCAGATACTGCAACTGCTCCTCTTGGTGGGCCTTCTTACATCATATCCTTGCCTTTTAAGTCAGAGTAATGACACCGCCAAGTCTCCAGTAGAGGCATTTTAGATTGCATGGGAGACTGCCTGGGCTAAAACGCAGGATTCACCAGGGGCTGACGGGTGACCCACCAGTGGCTGATGATCCAGGTGTGGGCATAGATTGTGAATTCAAAGAGCAATAATCCTCAACTCAAGAAATCATTCTTAGGGAAAGCAGAGGCAGGACTTCACCCCCCATGAACAGAGCAGCACAGTGGGAAAACCAAGGGCAAAGATAAAAACCACAAACAAGGGTAATGGCAGACGTCATACCATCAGAATGTGGAGCAGTTCCGGGGAACTTCGGCAACCAAGGCAGCCTCAGCCACCAGGAGGACAGTCTTCATAATGAGGTTCAGTCCTCTGGGGAATTGGCGCCATCCAAACCAGAGGATTCTGGAGGAAGATTTCCCTACTTGTCTCCTATACCAGATTTTGTGTCTCTGCCCGAGTGAGAAGTCTGATGGGGCACTGAGGCAGGCAGAGCTTTGGAGTGAACTGTTAATTGATCTGCCTCGTGGCCCCTCGGGCTGCTGGTACACCAAGTGAGTTAACCACTGATTGCTCTCAGCTGTGTTCAGGGCCGGGCTTTCTCTTCTTTCCAGTCAGCTCCTCCACTAGGAATCTGTTCTAGATAATGTCTCCAGTCTCTAAAGGTGCTCCTCTAATAGGATGTTCAAGGTGAAGTTTTCATCAAGAGACTGATAAAAACATATTTTGGGGAGGCAACTACTGCCTCTTTCGGGGTGGGAGGTTACTGCCTTCTCAACCCAAGTGTCATAGAGGGGCTTCAGGGAGGCCACACCAAGAACTTTTAAATATGTTTCCTGGAATTGGGAGACCAGAAAGTGTGCTGCCTGACACTTGATAAATGTGACGCTCACTGGACTCAGGACTGACTTCCAGCCAGGAGAGCCAGGAGCTAGAGAAGTGCTAATTGCTTTGCCAGCAAAATTAGGGTGGACCTGCCAACCTTTGTTTGTTGCGGAAATAGAGATGAGAATGTTTCCAGAGATGGGATTTGGGCTACACAGGCAAGGAGCCAGCATGGAGTTTGGGGTCCTGCTTGACCATAGTGATCAGACGTCAGAAGGTGGAACAGCCAGGCTTGGTGGACAGATCAGAAAACAACCATGTAAGCACACTTCTGTTTGTTTCTTGAAAGGAACTACAGAAGGGAGGTCTCCCCACAAAAAGTCAACTTTAAACATCAGCTCAGTCCAAATTGAAGCCTCCACAGGAAGTGAGAACTGGAGACTCAACCCTTGCACCACCCCCCACCACTGCCAGCCACTCATCACCCCACCCTGCTGACTGGATAATGAGTGAGGAGGTGGGCAGAGTGACAAAGCCAAAGAGGGGAGCCATGGTCCCTGTCCCACAGCGTGGCTCCAGCCTGATGCAAATCTGAGCTAGAGGAGGGTAGAGGGTGTCACCCAAAGGCAAGGTCAGAGTTTGAACTAAGACATGAGACTTCTAAATTTCCTATCAGGGCATCCTGTGACATCCAGTGACAATACAAATGTTTATTACCCACAAGTGAGCTGATAAACTGTGGGACTTGCCCAGGTTCTAATCTGGTACAGACTACCCTGCTAAATAAGCCTAGAAAGGCAGTAAGAGACCAAAATGAATCACCTATAGATTATATTCTTTGAGTTATCCCTGTTCACCTTTCCTCTCACACACTTAGTCCCCCAAGTCAGAAATTTGGGAGCCATCCCAAACCCCTGCCTTTTTCTCATCTTCCACATTCACTCTGTCAATCAAAATGCATGGATTTGACTTAAAAAATACGTTTTAACCTATTCCCTCATTTTCATCTCAAACTTTGCCCTGGTTGAGGTCTTTATGCAATTCACCTGGACTCCTGCATGTTGCCTTAACTGGATCCGAGCCTTTGATCTCAGCCAATGTCCGCATTACATATGCTTTGAGTCTAGTGCCTGATATGCAGTAAAGTAAATGGTCAGTATATGTAAGCTATTATTCTAATTAGTTACTGTTATCCATCCGTCAAGATTTGGCTCAGCTGTCATCTGGAGGAAACCTAAACAAGGCCCACGCTGGCCTTTTCTACCAACCCACTCTGCATACCTCCACATCAGTTGTAATATCAGTGTATGTATCTTTGTCCCTCACAATTACCTCTACATCCTTCAAGGGCAAGGACTCTTCATTTTGTAACACTGGCTCCTTGTTGATTATCTGTCACACAGTAGGTGCTCAGTGAAAGTTCCCTGGACTTAATTAAATCACCCATGTTAAGAATAAAGTTAAACAATAGAGTCATATTATAAATTTATTTTTCAAATGCCTTATCCCACATTTGCGGTTCCCAACATTCAATGATCTATGCAGGTAGACTAGAAGCCATTTAGTAGAGTTTTCAAGAGCAACTTGGACACACTTTGCTGTCGCCCAATTGTTGTAAGTGCCAGATCTTACTGTTGTTATGGTCTTTGGATAAATGTCATTCAGATGTTAGTGACGAAGGGAAACTATACTTTCCTGTCCTCCGCCCTGGTAAGGTGGTGCAGTATAACGAAAGTAAGTCTTACATTAAATTCTGCCCCAAGTGCAAACCTTTCTTAGCAAACAGACCCAACAACATTCTCTAACCAGTTCCTGGGAAGTCAGGGGAGTTCCCACTCTCTGCCCTGTCAGCCACTCTGACAAGAGTAGGGCATCAGAGATGTTAGAGGCATGAGAGGTTAACCTCCTACCTGAACTGGGTAAGGGAATATTCTGGTAAGTAGTGAAACACAGAACCAAATGGACCTGGTGCCCACCTGAAGACGCAGACGCTCACTTACAAGCACAGAAGGGCCTGCACATTTTTTCCAGCCAATCATAAAGCTTTCATTCTCTCATTCCACTAATGAAAGAAATTCTTCAGGTCCATTTTGCTAACTAGCAAACCTTCTGGGTAGATTTAGATAACGATATTTCAAGTGTTTGCCAAAACCACCTCTGGCCAGTAGACTCCCGATTCCCTTCTTTTCAGTGTTAACTGGTCATCTTTGGAGTAAGGTAGCTGAATAAGGAACTTAAAATACTACCTGATACCGAGGATCTCGTATGAAATTAATTGACACGCACGTATGATAAGCCATATTATCTAGAGACTTTTAAAATAAATCACAGATAATATAACCGAAGTGTAGCAAGAAAAGTCTTAAAATATTCGCTTCGGTCTGCGGCTTGCTGTGACACTTTTCTTTCCCTCCACTCAACCAGGAACCCGCACCGCCTGAGGTATAGTGAGAACTGCTGCGGCAGCGATTCCAAAGAGAAGGTTAATGTTTTATACTGGCTTCCCAATTGGACTCTTTTTTTGTTTGTTTGTTTGTTTAATTTTATCAACATTTATTTTAATGTCAAGGACCAGTAATAATAATATCCCGTAGCTAGCAAATTCCCACCATCGTTCCCTTTTGTTGAAACTAAAACTTGATACCATCTCGCAACTTCTAGGCAAAATTAATCCCTGGGGCTTCTTAATGAAGGAGATCAAGCCCCTTTTCTGTGATAGCTGAGGCGGGCTGGGGGGTGGGGCGGAGGGGACGGGCATCAGCATCAGAGCAGTTCTTTTGGATTCTGTAAACACAACGCAGGGCCCTGTGACCTTTGCCAGCCACATTTTCATCAAGTCTTTGTCCCTCTTTACCTACATTACCTCTTGTCTCCACTCTCTGGCACTAACAAAACAGCACGTATAGTGGCACCAAAAGGTAAAAATAATGGACCCTTTTTTTTTTAATGGCAGTAACGGGAATAATACCCAGGACCTCGTTGCACCCTATCACTGAGCTATACTCACCCAACACCCCAGTTGGACTCTGAGAACTGAAAGGGGAAGCCCAGCTAAGCACAGTAGGTATAGGTCAGAACAACCGGTCCATCATCCGTGGGAAGGAAGACGCGGTAGTGCTGCATTTTCTTCACCCGAATTCCCATTTATATTCTTTTTTCTCCATATTTAGATCTTTGCTTAATTGGCTGGTAAATTTAGCACCCGTTTGTCAGGTGACAGGCAACCCAAGAGTTGGACATATTTAATGATACCAAATCACAGAGAACGGAAAAGAAATGTAATAGAAAAGAACAAAACTGTCTCCATATTAGATCTGTTCCTTTGGCTTTAACCCTGTGCCCTATTTTCTCCTCTTAGTCTTGCTAGCTCTGCACTCAACAAGTTGCAGAATGGAGATCAACCTTTGTTTTGTTGGAGGTTTTGCAGGAGCACCATGAGCTGGCCCACGTGGACAGCTGTAAGAACAAAGAATTCCTACACCAAGAAGTTTGCAACAATCAACCACACCCCTTCCACTTTTCTTGCATAAAAGGAGCCTGTATTCTGACTGAAGGAGGATGGTTCTCCAAGACCTTACTCTGCCATCCTCTCGGTCTGCCGGCTCTCCGAATAAAGTTGCTATTCCTTGCCCCAACACTTTGTCTACTGATTTATTGGCCTGTCGTGCGGCGAGCAGAACGAGTTTGGACTCGAGAACAGAAAAAGGAGAGCAATGGGAGAGAAAGTGAACAACTTATCAATATTGAAAAGTGAAATCCTATGCAAAGAATTTTCTGATGAATATACTTCAAAATGTTATCTGTTTCTTCACTCCCTTAACAGCAACAGCAACAATGATACTACTAATACTTAGTAATTCCTACGTATCAGACACTTGCGTAAAGTACTTACGGTCACTTTGTTCTCTTTAGGAAGCACGCTCATTGAGGGTAGCTCTCTGTTGGGTTCCGCTTGCTCCCGTGCTCTCCGGGTCTTAGACTAAGGTCCGGATTGTCCTCGACACCAAGTAAATAGATGTTGTGCGAATGAGTGAATTGACTTATTAAGTCTTCCACCAAGAAGCCCAAGAAAGTAGTACGTACTCACCATCCTCACCCTGCAGTTCAGGAGCCTGAACTTCTGGACTACAAAGCCCTCCCTCCGGGCTCTGCAGATGGATTCAGAAACTACTCAGACCAGCCTGCAGCGACTCTTTCCTCCTGCTTTCATTGTTTGCCCCACCTCTTTATCTAGTTCCTTCTCCGCCTACAGCTCTTTAGTGCAAGAGGCACAGCCACAGCTATGACCCACAGCTGTACGGCCAATTAGCGGGGAAGTTGCTTAGCAACCAAAATTGGTGATTCCAAGTCCTCTAGTCTCCTCGTGCCAAGCCAGCTGCCCCTAATCAGAACAAATAGCTCAGTATTTATTGAAGTTGGGTATTGATTAGCTTTTGAAAGCTGCCCACATTTGCTGGTTTTTTTTTTTTTTAAACTTTTGAAAAAATAATTACTCGGGTCATCATTACTAAATTCAGACATCAGGTTTAAATTTTTAAGACAGTGAGTCAGATGAGGTTGAAGCTGAACGGGCCCTTCAAGGACACCCTGGTTTTCTAAACAGATGAGCAAACTATGACAAAAAGGCTGACGTAGTCTGTACAAGGCAACCCACTGAGTCAGTGAAAACTTCACAGGGAGAAGCCAAGTCTTCAGAGACCCAGTCCAGTGCCTTCCACAGTGGTTGAGGGGCTTTGTCTCAGATCAGCCTCCCGAATGGCATTATGGGAAAGTGGCACCTCTTCCGCACAGTCTCCTGAGGATAACAGCAAATTGCCTGTGAACACAAGGCGATCTACAAGTGATTGAGAATCGTATAACTAATCGAGTTTCATTGGTGACCTCTTCAGCTTTATAATCATGACATGATGAGTTGAAAAAACACATATCATGTCTGGTCATAGCGGGAACAGTTTAAACATTCCATTTTCATTTTCTTCTCTTTTCTGTTTACATCTGGTCTGCATGTGAATGTTCACTCTCCACATTTTGACCTCAATGATCTTCAAATATGAAGGGAAAGATGATCATTTTTGTTATGTGGACATTTTTATTTTCTACGGGAGCATCAAAACCTAAAGACCCATGAATTTAGGGCTAAGATCAACTTTGACTTTAGGAAACAGATTAGCTGGTATTTATTTCAGACTCTCCAGCAAACCTTCACAGCAGAGCGTGAAATCAACAAGATACATTAAGGGCTTAAGATTATGGTTTTGTTTTATTTCTGAAGAATGTATGTGTGTGCATGTTCACAAGTGTGCACATTGGCTTATGTAATACACCAGAGTCAACGTAGGGTGAAGAGTCCCCTGAAAATTGTGAACTCTTTGCTTCTCTTACTTCTTGTCTGTCTGTTCAGGTGTCACTTCAGGTGCTACATCATTGCTTTTGGCCTATGTGGATAGTGATGGAACGCAGAGAGCGAAGGGAATATGTCCAATGCTGGGTGAATCCACACTTTTATTTTCTCAAGTTACACACATTCTCACCAGGTAATCTCATACTCTGGTGTTTAACGGGTTTTGTATGTGATTTAAAAACTGATTAATAGTGAAAAGACATAGCACTTAGTTTCTTTTCCTTCACTGGTGTTTAAATGTTAGACGTTCTGAATCTCATTTTGTAAAAGATTTAAAAAAAATAGAGTTGAATACTTAGCTTCCATTACTTCTTCCTGGGGAAATGGTTAGAATGTGACTTGCCATCTGTATTTCTAGTCTGTTTAGTTGGATTTTAAGGTGACTTTTTTTTTTAATTGTTAAAAATTCAAAAGAATTTAGTGATCAGCTTTTTACGAAGCAGCAGAATCCTTCATTGACCCAACACAATATATGGGGCAACACAGGGTTTTAAATTACAGTGTGACATGAGTTTGAATGTAGGTTTAAGTATAAAACGTTTGCAAATCAGTTTTACTTTTGTCTTCAGTTGTTAGTTTTCATCCCTAAATAGTCCTCCCTACACTCAAGCGCAGAGAGTTTGAGGACTGGGTTCACATCTTGCTAGGAAGCCCTTAATAAGCTAACAAAATACATTGGGCAGGGGCGATGTGGTATTCACTTACTTTCAACTGATCAATAGTGAAAACTGAAACCTAAGATTCAAAAAAGTTAATCTCATGTTCACATTTCTTTTAAAACAATTTTTTTTTATCATGCGGAAAGCTGTTTAGTCAAAGTACTCGTTCATTGGGACGACAGAAAACATTAAATTATGCATAAAGTAAAAATATACTCAACATATTCATTTTCCTTTTATTTCTGATTATGACAGATTTAGGAATATATACTGAAGTTCAAGAAAAAGGCAAACTTTACTTCTGCAGAGGCCTTTGCTTGCCTGTTTAGGGAAGTCTGGGTCTGATCCCAAAACATGCTAAGAAACATTCCCTTAGAAGGCTACTTAAACCCCACCCTGTACATTCTCTTAAACCATGGCGGGAGGCCACGGCTGCGACTGATACTTAGAGGCAAAAAAGAAGGGATAAAGTCATAAAGTTAAAAAGAGTAGATTTATCATGTCCACCCTCCTCCCCCGCTTAATGTTTAGAATTTATGATGTCAAATTCTATTAGAATAAAAAGATGAAACTGCAAGATTATGCAAGGAAACCAATCTGAACTTGAAGATAGTTTTTCATGGAATGTATCTGACAAGCAGCCCCCACTTTTATTGACTGAATCTGAGTATGGTTTGGTTTATGAATCCCCAATTCCTAAGGAAATGATTTAAACAAATTGTGGGACATATGTACACAAATTTATGACTTGGCTCTGGCAGGGAAGATGGTCTCTCCGAAAGAATAAAATCCTAGGGGTTATAAATGGGTCAAAAAGTATTAGACTTTTTATTTATACTTCAGAAATGTAATCAAGTGAATGAAATGGTTTCATATACATTTTTACATCCAACAGCGACACACTGTTCATACATTAATTCTATAGGAAAATGTACATCCTTCTTTATTTATTTTTTTTTTTTGCTAAGTAAGATTTGCCAAGTGTTCATGGACAAAAAAAAAAAAAACAAAACAAAAAACCTTTCATTGCAACCTGAACTGGGGAAATAACAAGCGTAAGCCATGTTCCTCACAATGGCTTTATGGCATTAATAAAGCTATCGTCAAAATGCATGTTAATATTGGCATGTGTAGGATGAATTCCCCAAAATGTGAACGCCCAATTGGAAACTTTACAAAAGAGTCTAGTGGATTTTGTGACTGAATCTGCCCAGGGATGTTAACGTCCAGGATGGTTTATTTTAAGTATACTTCTGTAGCTCTATTCCTAGCTGACTATTCTTCGATTCCCTAATCACAAAGAAATGCATTCTTATGAAGTTAAGCAGCTGTAGACACAGAATACTGATGACATTTCCTCCATCTCTGAGTTATCTAAAGAAAACCCAGTTAGTGGTAATTCTACCAAATACTGGTAACAGTCACAAGAAATTTTAATTGATTTTCAAACAGTACAACTGTGCCATGAATCCAACCACACAGCATATAAGCCTTAAGCCCACTAGGTTTAAGCAATTGTGTCTTTGTAGACTAAAACTACGTAAAATAAAATCTGATAACTCCCTGGTGTTAGAGGTAGACAGTTTTCTTTCAAATCCTAGGTTTGGTCCTTTATTTTATTCAGCAGTGAAAGCCATGAATACAGAACGAATAACAGCTGTTACAATTCTCAACCATGACTTCTAACGTCAGAGAATTCAAAGTATGAACATAGTACACAGTAATGAAAAGTATCAAAAATTAGTTTACCTCAAAAAAGATAAATAAAACAGGTATATTCCACCAATACATAAACAGATGTTTGTGCTACAGTTAAAATTTGCTGTATACAAAAGATCATAGTCCCCATAATCAGCTTATGATAGAAGCAAGAATACATGAGCCATTTAAATTGTCAGACATTATGCTTTATAAGGTATGCACAGAAGTTCAAGCAATAAATACATACATTAGTTCAAAGCCTTACAATAGCTACGCAAAGCAGATGCAGAAAAGCAGATTTGCTATTCCTAGCAAGCAATGATATAAGAGTAAAAATTCATGAAATGCATTAAAGCAACATTTTTCTTAGAAAAAGTCTGGTCATTTATGGGTCCACCAACATTTTTACATAATATGCACAATTATCAAAATACAGACCAAGCATTTCAGAAAACTCCAAAAAACCTAAAATCTATTTTTCAAAGCAATTGCAGTTTTGGAGGTTTTTCTGGTATAATGTGCAAGCAGCTATTTTTTAAAATTGTATTCATATAAAACCCATGCAAAACTCTACAGGTATATGCATTCTGTGGCTGAGACTTCCTTTCAAAAGTTTTGTAACTGAGGTATGCATACTTTAGCATTGTAGTCTTAGGCCGCCCTCCCGATGGTACAGCGCTCACAGTTACTTTCAGTCCATCAAAGCCTTTTGAACATGCACCTGACAGACCCATCTTCCCTTCAGATAATCCTTCCAGCAGGATCCAAGATGACTGAAAACCATCCTTCACAATACCAACCTCTCTTTTGCTCCCCTATCGTCAACTTCCCGCTCATTGATCATGACCCAAAGACAAACATAATGAAAAGTAGCAGTTACTGTGACGTTCTCACGTTTCATGCAATCTGCCATAATTGTTCTAATTTTTTTTCTTTTTTTTTCTTTTTTTTCTTTTTTTTTTTTTTTGCAGAGGTAGAAGCTTTCAGAAAGCCTTTTGGGTAAGTGGGAAAACCCTTTTGAAAGCCGTTATGTCCTTTTATTTGGTGTGATAGATGACTGGGTATCTCTCTAAGTCTATTTGCTGACTTCAGCAAAGAATAAAAGATGAGCTTAGTTTGCAAGAACCGGCTCCATCACATGGAACTGGTACGTATGTTAAGCTCTAGCAGCCACCTTCTGTCAAAACTGTTTGTAAAGCAATAACCATAATCAGGTTATGAGGTCCCTTGGTTGGGGGAAAAAGTATTATCAAGACTTGGCACAGCACATGAAAAGCAACACGTAAAGTTTCTAGGTTTTAAGCAAACATCCGACTATGCTATTTTCCACTACACCGTAACGCAGTATCATAGTTTGGGGGGTTTGGAGTTGTCAAGAAAACCAGCATTCCAACAATTTGGCCTGCGCAAGTCTTTGAAAGGGAGTGTATTGTTAGTGTTAATATCCCGTATAAGCAGAGGCAGAATTATATGTAACTTTGGTTTGACTGAAAATAAATACCATGGACTACAATTGCTATAATCTTTGCTTTCAGTGTAAAAACTCAGCTAGATCACTTTAAAATCAATATGAAATTAATTTTTGGCTTTACTAGACCTTTTATGTTTGGTTCCTACTTTTTGTTTTTTTCATTATAACTTAAGACTATAAAAAATAGTACACAACAAAGATTCAGACCATACAAGACATCTTCTAACAACATGTATTCACCACCGAAAATAAGTGACCGGATGGGGAAAACAAAAACACAATGTACTATATATATATAACAATATGCAATCTGCATTTGCATCAAGTACATAATCGTTTTGGTCAGTGATCCACATTTGTTGCTTTCTAGCATATCATTAACTTCCACTGCGGATTTTGTCCTCACCTCTGTCCTTAACGAAAGCAAATCTTCATCGCATTGAGATGGACTTTTGGCCTCAGAAGATTACTCTGTGACTGAATTGACTTTTTAGGTGTGGTTTTTGTCATATTTGATTCTTGGTTTAGGGCTAAATGAAAAGATCCCAGAGGTCATCAGAAAACAGCAGGTAGTTCATGGAAAAGGTTCCTTTGTACTAATTGAAGTTACAGAAGGCTGACCAAAGCATGTGGCTGCTTCTGTCCTTGAGCTCCTGGCCTTGTTAGAGTTGGCTTTGGTTTGCAGCTGTAGCCTTTGACTGTGTTTGCAGGTAGACAAAGCTTTATCACAAGGAGGTAAAGAGTACAGTTGTAAGATCTATGCAGATATGCAAATGTTCCTACGGTGCTTGCACAGGTAATGTTAGCTTAGGATTGCACTTTACATCTTAACACTAACAGCACAGACTGGAAGCCTAGGGTTTCAGATGGTTGCAACAGTCTAATTACTGTGTTCTGTAGTAACTAACTTATGTCATTTACA